>NC_134266.1:70819629-72036130 GCF_031893055.1 Leptodactylus fuscus
CTGATGTAGCAGTGCTGAGTGTGCGTTCAACCATGCTGCAAACTCAGCTCAGCTGCATCTGATGTAGTAGTGCTGAGTGTGCTTTGAACCATGCTGCGCACTCAGCTCTGCTGCATCTCTGTGTGTGCTGAGCTCTGCCACTTCTCTGTGTAGCAGTGCTGTGTCAGCACTGCTACATCTGAGATCGGACCACAATGGAAACTGCTGTGGACAGATCTTAGACTCTGCCTCCTCTGGCAGAACCAGCGTTGATTGGCCGAATGCTGTACACTGGCCAATCAACACTGGTCAATGCATTCCTATGGGAAAAAGTCAGCTTGCGCATATCGCAAGCTGACAGGGATCCCGACATAATACCGTGACTTGGGCATGTTAGATGCCCCCAGACATGCTTCCCCTGCTGTCCCAGTTGCATTCCAGGGTGTTGGCATCATTTCCTGGGGCGTCATAGTGGACTAGGTGACTCTCCTGAGTCGAATGGTGGGATCCCATGAAACAAAGCATTTTTCCCCCTAGACTATAATGGGGTTCGATATTCGTTCGAATAGTCGAATATTGAGCGGCTATTCGAAACGAATATCGAATATTTTACTGTTCGCTCATCTCTACTTATAACAAGGTTTGCACTTTGTCATAGATTAGGTGAGAACTCCAGCAGGGTAGGAATTATAAAGACTAGACTGCCTTGATAAATCAGCCTCATAAAATATATTTATAATTTCTAGGAATTTAGTGGTTATGTCTGATACTAGAGGAGTGCCAGAAAGTAGCTGCGAAACTAATTATTCTCCAGAAAATTGACATATTCAGTCCCAGCGCTCTCTGTTAGGAAGATCACTTCTCAGATTTGTTGTTTTATCATAAAAACTAAAATTGAATAATTTCCTTATGGTATGTATTCCTCCTTCCTTGTGCTTCAATGCAGTTCTGTTTCTATAAAATGGGACTTACTCAAAAATCTGTAACCATAATGGTTAATTCCTTGTCTGTGATAATGTCCAATTCTCACCCATTTGTTGACCATCAATCTGTTACTGTCCCTTTATATGTCATTTTTTCATCTATTGCCAAAAATTATAGTGGCCCATTTTGGCCCAACCCACTAAAAAAAGGACCCATGACTGAACAGATGTCATTTACAGATCGTGTCCTAACAATAGTCTCTGGGTTGGAGAATGAAAATGGCTTGTACATAGATAGCATTTGTGGTCTGTCCTTGGAATTAACTTCTGTGCAAAAATGGACATCAGTAATGCATGCACTGCAGAACAACAGACGTCTGAATACACATATAAAGTGTGGATTTGGAGTATTAAACAACAGTTGTGCCATTCGCGGCACTCTCGCCACTTTCCATAAAGGGGTATGGTGTGGGAGTGCTGCGCGCTTTGCCAGATTTATCATCATTTACAACAGTTTTGTGGTGTAAATCATGAGTGAAATCTACGCCAGCTACGAGCTGGCATGGATTTCAGTGTAGGCGCACAGACTGCCGGAGGATATGCTTAATATATGACGAAGCATTGTACTGAGTCAATGTAACATTTTCTAGGGGAATGAAAAACAATTATAAAGCAGATTTTTTAAGCTCTAAACTGATCTAAAATTGTGGCAACAAAAACGGGAGTAATCTTGCTTTAGATATTTTTTGAGACTATATGTGATATTGTTATTTCTGGCAGTGGCGTAACTAGTAATGGCGGGGCCCCGTGGCGAACGTTTGATATGTTTGAGTGGTTCACGTGCCCGCAGTCTTACTTACTAATCTCAGTTCCTGCTCACAGCTGCCTTTGTAGAAAGGGAAGCACCAGCGTCCGTGAGCAGGAGCCAGGATAAGGGTAAGTAAATGGGGCCCATTACCTACTGGAGTTACTCCAGCAGGTAACGGCCTATTAAAAGAAGAAAAAAAAATCCGCAGTGGTAGTGGCTACCACCAGGCCCCCTAATATTGCAGGCTCTATGACAGCTGCTACCGCTGCTACCCTGGTAATTAGGCCCCTGATTTCTGGTTAGCAGGACCAAAAAAGGACAACAAATGCTGGTATGGAGGAACTTGACCTTACCTTAGCCCCATTCAGTACCTTTAGGATGCTTTGGAACATTGATACTGAGCCAACAGTGCCTACCTACTTTTAGCTGAATGTGCACAAATTCCCAAAGACACACACCAAAATCTTATGGGAATTCCTACAGAGGACGGGTCAGCTCCATATTAATGCCCAGTGGTTTAAAATGTATGTCAAATGTGTGTCCAACAAGCTCATCTAGGTTTGAGGATTACATGTATACTTTGTTTTGTCCATGTAGTATATATTACACTTCCATCTACTCATTGGGATCATTTGAAAACAATTCCATATAATATGAAATCATATATGGTATATTAAATTATTGCATAAAATTCTACATTCTCTTCAATAAAATCATGAAAATACCTTCCATGACTTCATGTTGACTGAATGTGCCATCAATGGAAATAAATCTGACTTGGTTAACGTCTGCAGCAAAAGCTTAGTTAAGAGCCTCCACCCAAAAATACTGGCCAAAACTGTGAAGCATACTGCGTTATTTTGTAAGATAAATGTGGGACTCCCTGACAGAAACCTGTAGTACTGTACCCCATCAGGGTCCCAGATTTCCATCAAACTCTATTTAGGCCCATCATATTATTTTTACTTTTCTGTACGTATGGTATAATAGAGCAGAAGATGGAGATGGTGGGGGAGATGTATACCAAGTCTAACAAAGTCTTTAGCTACAACCAATATCTTCACCATCCACTTTTTATGTCTACATCGTCTCATTTTATTACTAAATTTACAATTAATTTCTTTTTCGAGAATCAGATCCTGAGCTAGAACTGCAGCACTGAGAGACAACATGGCACGTTTGTAGCTACTTAAATCCTTTTTACTCCACCTTGCTTTCTGATAAGTGATTGTGGTAAACAGTTCTTGGATCAAATTCAATCATGCCTAAAGTCCAACATTCTAGGTTAGTTCATAGCAAAGGGAATTTCAGGCAAGTTCAGACTAAGGCTGGCCGTTGACAATAGAAAAAAGCCATCCAAACTCTACAATTTTGGCAGGATTTGTTAAAGAGCTTATGAGCAATGGTAGCCACACACATAACTATTCCTCAGCAACAGCTATCTCTTCTGATACCCCTATTTAGCTGTGCTTGTGGACTGAATCGGCTAGGGGAGGAAGTAGACACTACAAGGATAACAAAAATGATTGGGCAGATGGAATCTAACTGCCCAATCCTCATCTCCCCTGACATCTGCCATCAGGGGAGTCAAGAGATCTAAATGTGCATTTGATGACCATCAAGTCCTGTTCATGGATTTGGATGACAATCATCTAATGTGATTGGCCAGTTTAAGGTGACTACTAGGGTTGAGCATTCGTGTTCGGAAAAGATCAGATTCCGATCGGCAATCGAGAAAATTTCACGATCGCGATCGGAATTCTGAACACGATCTTTTTAGGTGGGATCGAGATCGGTGATTATTTCCCACAATGCTTTGCTACTGGCCAAGCATTGTGGGAAAAGCTAACAATGTTAGCCTTCACACTGAGTATACGCTCCTCTCATTCTGAGCGGAGTGTATACTCAATGTGAAGGCTCCGCTGCGGTTCCATAGGAATGAATGGAAGAAGACAGCACACATCCTTAACCCCCTGCGCACCGGCTGTGTTCATTCATTCTAATGGCAGACTAGCTAACATCTCTAGTAGCTACTTACCTGCAGAGATGGCTGGTCCGGTGCCCGGTGTTCTTGTTCTTCTTCGCCTCGCTGCCCCCACCTCCCAGGTTAGTGTTAAAGAGCTAGGAAGAAGGCGGGGCTTGTGGCATAGGAGAGTGTGGGTGCGTACAGGGCGGGGAGACGTGACGTCTCCCCTCCCAGTACCCGCCCACACTCTCCTAAGTGAGGCGGGGGCAGCGAGGCGAAGATGAACGAGAACATTGGGCACTGGACCAGCCATCTCTGCAGGTAAGTGGACACCAGGGGGAACTAAGTAGCAAGAGGATTAAAAAAAAATCCTCTGTCTGCTTAGTGATTAAAAAAAATCACTACACAGTGCGGATTCTAACAATTAAAGCATTCAATTGTTAGATTCCATGCTGTGTAGTGAATAGGATTGTTTTTAAAATCCGATCTCCGATTAGTAAAAAAAATCCCATTGACTTGCATTGGGATCGGAATTGGGATCGAGATCGGGTTCGAATGAAAAATGATCGGAAATCGGATTTCAAAATCGATCCTGAAAAGTCAAGATCGGCTCAACCCTAGTGGCTTCCTTTCTGTCTCTGCCAAGCAGATGTCAGAAGACAGAAGGACTTGGCATGATAGATTGACAAAGGAAAAAAGTTGCCGCCTGAGAGGTGACTTATGCTCTCCTCCCCCTGAAATAATCTTGCAGGATTGGCTGTGTTGGTAAGTTACGTCTTATTAGTAGCTAAAGGATATTGGAGGAATTGGCATGGATGGAACAATGGAGGTACATACACTCTAAATGTCTTCCCGAATTTTACCTTCTAATCCCAACAGGATGACATGCTTGACTTCTGTTTTATTTTGATGTATACCTTATACCTCAAACGTGTGTAGAATATCCCACTGTGAACATGCCCTAAGGGCTTGCTTGTATAATGCCAACATGTGCCCTGTGTGTGATCTGCTTTCCCTGCATTGATGCACAATGCACATTCCCAGCTTGTGTAAGGACAAAATCTAAAAGCCTTGAGCAGACACCAATCTAATATCTAAAAAAAGCATCTTTTACCCCTTTCTATTTGCATAACGCGGCCGCACATTGCAGCTACCCACATTGTATTTCCTAATTATGTCGGCAGGGTCAGATCACAAGGATGCTCGCGAATGTTTCGAGTCATGTCTTCAGAGGAGACTACTTTTCTCTTATTAAGAAAGGAGAGCTCTTCAGTATCAAGTTACAGTAATAACGCCGTCCTCGCACTTTAAAAGACTTTATCGAGCACTTTGACTGATGATCCAGAGCAGGACTGTTGTGTAGACAGGGTAAGTAAAGGAAGATCATCATTGGGGAATGAGAATCACTCTTCAGTTTGCCTACAGTCTACAGTAAGGCTTTGAAGCCTATGAACCTGTTTTTTCTCCAGTGTCATCTCTTTTTACTTTATGGACTTCTGGTTCTATGCTGTATGCATCAAAACAAAGGAACAAAGGGAAGACTGAGGTATAACTCGCTTATTTTAAGTTATTTTTCTGGTCTCTGCCTTGATTTATACAAGAGCAACTCAATTTCCCCCTAATCGTATAGGTTTCCAGAGGTTCCTGGTCACTGCGACCAGGGTACAGCTCTATTTCTACATAGATGAAAGGCTTTACTTGTAGGGTCAGATTATGGAATGACAGGGGGGTGAAGCAGACACTTTCAGTTCCTAAGATCCAGGTCCTATTAACACCTTAAAAATTATGAAGGGTTATAAAGTAGCATTTTAGGTTGGTTTCTATATAGAGATGAGCGAACAGTGTTCTATCGAACACATGTTCGATCGGATATCAGGGTGTTCGCCATGTTCGAATCGAATCGAACACCACGTGGTAAAGTGCGCCAAAATTCGATTCCCCTCCCACCTTCCCTGGCGCCTTTTTTGCACCAATAACAGCGCAGGGGAGGTGGGACAGGAACTACGACACTGGGGGCATTGAAAAAAATTGGAAAAAGTCATTGGCTGCCGAAATCAGGTGACCTCCATTTTAGACGAATAGTGGATTTCAAATCCGGGTCATATGAGAATGTGAACTTTGTGACTATGAGACAGGGATAGCTGTACAGGCAGGGATAGCTAGGGATAACCTTTATTTAGGGGGGAATGTTATTAAAAATAACTTTTTGGGGCTCTATCGGGTGTGTAATTGTGATTTTTGTGAGATAAACTTTTTCCCATAGGGATGCATTGGCCAGCGCTGATTGGCCGAATTCCGTACTCTGGCCAATCAGTGCTGGCCAATGCATTCTATTAGCTTGATGAAGCAGAGTGTGCACAAGGGTTCAAGCGCACCCTCGGCTCTGATGTAGCAGAGCCGAGGCTGCACAAGGGTTCAAGCGCACCCTCGGCTCTGATGTAAGAGAGCCGAGGGTGCACTTGAACCCTTGTGCACCCTCAGCTCTGCTACATCAGAGCCGAGGGTGCGCTTGAACCCTTGTGCACACTCTGCTTCATCAAGCTAATAGAATGCATTGGCCAGCGCTGATTGGCCAATGTATTCTATTAGCCTGATGAAGTAGAGCTGAATGTGTGTGCTAAGCACACACATTCAGCTCTACTTCATCGGGCTAATAGAATGCATTGGCCAGCGCTGATTGGCCAGAGTACGGAACTCGACCAATCAGTGCTGGCTCTGCTGGAGGAGGCGGAGTCTAAGATCGCTCCACACCAGTCTCCATTCAGGTCCGACCTTAGACTCCGCCTCCTCCAGCAGAGCCAGCGCTGATTGGCCGAATTCCGTACTCTGGCCAATCAGCACTGGCTAATGCATTGTATTGGCTTGATGAAGCAGTGCTGAATGTGTGTGCTTAGCACACACATTCAGCTCTACTTCATCGGGCTAATAGAATGCATTGGCCAGCGCTGATTGGCCGAATTCCGTACTCTGGCCAATCAGCACTGGCTAATGCATTGTATTGGCTTGATGAAGCAGTGCTGAATGTGTGTGCTTAGCACACACATTCAGCTCTACTTCATCGGGCTAATAGAATGCATTGGCCAATCAGCGCTGGCCAATGCATTCTATTAGCGTGAACTGAGTTTGCACAGGGGTTCTAGTGCACCCTCGGCTCTGCTACATCAGATTGCTACATCTGATGTAGCAGTGCCGAGTGTGCATCAGATGTGTAGTTGAGCAAAACTGACTCAGCACTGCTAAGTCTGCATTCGCATAGGAATGCATTGGCCAGCCTTCGGCCAATCAGCGCTGGCTCTGCCGGAGGAGGCGGAGTCTAAGGTCGGACCTGAATGGAGACTGGTGTGGAGCGATCTTAGACTCCGCCTCCTCCAGCAGAGCCAGCGCTGATTGGCCGAATTCCGTACTCTGGCCAATCAGCACTGGCTAATGCATTGTATTGGCTTGATGAAGCAGTGCTGAATGTGTGTGCTTAGCACACACATTCAGCTCTACTTCATCGGGCTAATAGAATGCATTGGCCAATCAGCGCTGGCCAATGCATTCTATTAGCGTGAACTGAGTTTGCACAGGGGTTCTAGTGCACCCTCGGCTCTGCTACATCAGATTGCTACATCTGATGTAGCAGTGCCGAGTGTGCATCAGATGTGTAGTTGAGCAAAACTGACTCAGCACTGCTAAGTCTGCATTCGCATAGGAATGCATTGGCCAGCCTTCGGCCAATCAGCGCTGGCTCTGCCGGAGGAGGCGGAGTCTAAGGTCGGACCTGAATGGAGACTGGTGTGGAGCTATCTTAGACTCCGCCTCCTCCAGCAGAGCCAGCGCTGATTGGTCGAGTTCCGTACTCTGGCCAATCAGCACTGGCCAATGCATTTCTATGGGGAAAAGTTAGCTTGCGAAAATCGCAAACTGACAGGGATTTCCATGAAATAAAGTGACTTTTATGCCCCCAGACATGCTTCCCCTGCTGTCCCAGTGTCATTCCAGGGTGTTGGTATCATTTCCTGGGGTGTCATAGTGGACTTGGTGACCCTCCAGACACGAATTTGGGTTTCCCCCTTAACGAGTTTATGTTCCCCATAGACTATAATGGGGTTCGAAACCCATTCGAACACTCGAACAGTGAGCGGCTGTTCGAATCGAATTTCGAACCTCGAACATTTTAGTGTTCGCTCATCTCTATTTCTATACTAAGAAGAATGGCTGTACTTGCTTTGTACTGTGACACCACTTCAGGTATTCTTAACTAGTAATATAAAAATGTACTGTATCACACACAAAGTGTGGGGACGCACTGGGCGTACAACAAAAGCTGAAAAATACAGAGGACCTGCAGGGATTCCTGTCTGTGTGCAATGCCAAAAAACCACGGGAAAAACACTCTGCTGAATTTCCCTGGCAGAAGAGTGTAACTGACAAGACATCCCTGTCCAATTCCCAGGGCTCGCTTTAGGGGGGGCAAACTGGGCAAATGCCAAGGGCCCCTGCCTCCAAAGGGGCCCCGGGATCCACAGCACTAGACATTTAGTCTGGTGACCGGATCGGGGCAGCCTTTAATAAGTGTATCAGCGTGCATAGCATGCCGATACTATGGAGATCTAGGCTGGAGCAGGGAGTTATAAAGTCCCTACTCCGACATAGATGACTATGTGGAAGAAGGGTGCAATGACGTCAAATGAATGGGTTTTAAAGCTGACCACCAGCAAGCCATCCCCTGTCCTGTCCAGTTTCCCTGGGGTTTAGGATGGAAACTCCGGGGTGGACAGTGGCGGTAGTGTGAACCCAGCCTTACTGATAACGGGGGTATTATTTATAAGAAGGAACAATTATTAGTAAGAAAGATTGATTGATTTAAAAGGAGGCACTATAATAAGTCATAAGGCGATATAAGGGTGGTCATTTGTATTGCATATGGGCAAAAAGGTGGTTGTTATTACAGAGGGCAGAAAATGCTATTTTAAAGGGGTTTTCCAGCCGCAAACTAATTTCTGATACTGATGACCTGTCCACAGCATTGGACATCAGAATGTGATCTGTTGGGGGGTGACTGTTCTAGCGGCCTCCATGTGCTGATAACCGCTAGTGGAAAGGATGCAGCACTGCTACTATTCAAGTAATAGGAGTGGCACAGCAGCGCCATCCACTGTATAGTGGTGGTCCTGGGTAATTTCAGCGCAGCTCCTATTGCTTGAATAGTAACTGCGTAGAATCTTGTCCACAAGCAGTGTCTGGCACTTGAAAGCTGCTAAAACAGCTGATCTGTGTGGGGTTCAGGTGTCGAACCATGACAGATTACATACTGACATACTGATAATTTGTCCTGTGGACAGATTATCAGTATAAAAAATTGGTTACAAAAACCCCTTTACTTGATCTGATGCTTGTTAGGATAGAGGTCTGTGCACTGCACGAATACTTCAACGCGGTGGCTACATTCATAAGGTGGTGTGCTACCGGGGCCTAGTATACAGGCATTAGAGGTCTTTATATCATGTGTTTTGTCTGGTAATTTTCTGTATAGTGGTAAGAATTCTCCCCAGTATAACGGTATACTTATGGTGGTTTCACAACTTTATATGTTTACAATTTTTTTTCTTTTTCCCCAATCTTCTAAGATTATAACAGCATACCTCCCAACTTTCGAAGAACAGAAAGAGGGACAAAATGTGCAGCATGCAAAGCGCGCCGTGGCAAATTTAGCTCCATCCACTTTTATGTTGACTCCACCCATTCTCATTCATTTTTCATGTGTCCCCACACAGTATAATCCTCCTACAGTCATCCGTACATTATACAGTATGTCCCCACATTATATGTTCCCTTTCAACTGCCCCACAGTATTAAGTCCCTCTCCTGGTGCCCCAGTTTAAACTGGTGGAAACTAGAGGGGACATGAAACTGGAGCAGCTGGAGGGGGACATTAATACTGGGGGTAGTTGGAGGGGGACAATAAATTAATGTCAGCTGAAGTCAGACATTAAACCCGGGCAGCTAGAAGCAGACATTAAACTGTAGGGGTAGCTGGAGGGTGACATTAAACTGGGGGCAACTATAGGCAGACAGGTCCCCTCCAGCTACCTTCATGGTTTAATATCCCCCTGTTTAAGTGCCCCCCTTCATCTACCCCAGTTTCATGTCCCCCCTCTATCTCTGCCCCTAGTTTCATTTCCCCCCTTCATCTGTCCCCAGTTTCATTTAGCCCCTCCATCTACCCCCAGTTTCATGCCCCCCTCCATCTGACCCCAGTTTCATGCTCCTCCTCATCTCTGCCCCCATTTTCATGTCCTCCTCTCCATCTCTGTCCCCAGTATAATGTCCTCCCTCCATCTCTGCCCCTAGTTTCATTTCAACCCTCCATCTCCGTCCCCAGTATAATGTTCTCCCTCCATCTCTGCCTCTAGGTTACTGTTGCTTCTCAATTGCTCCTCACCACACAAACTCACAGACTCACTCACACACAGACACACACACACTCGCTATCCTGCATCTCACAGCCTTCCCCCCCTTCAGTACCTTACACTACACATCTCTCCATCTCTTCCAGGACTGCACGGGCTGTAAAGACACTCCCACCTATTCATGTGATGTCTGACATCACACACAAGTCCTTCAGTAGTACAAGCTTTCCTCCGCTCCTATCGCAGTTACAACATTTTATCTGTTATAAGAGCGGGGGAAAGTTTTTTAATAAGTAAAACACCTCAGGGCATAGCAGGGCATGCAGGGAGCTGCGCGGGACCGCGGGACAGGAGTATAAAAGCGGGAAAGTTCCACTAAATGCAGGACACTTGGGAGCTATGTATCAGTGCTGCTGGAAGTGTAGCACTGAATTCAGAAATGACTAAATATGACGGTGTTGTTGGTATGTCATGGTTTGAGGCCCCACTTTTAATTTTGCCCAGGGCCCTATTTTGTCTAAAACCAGCTCTGCCTATTCCCTAGTATGCCCATATGAATGTAGAGGATATTCAGGTTTTTTACTTTGGCTGACATAACCTGTATATTACAACAGTGACTATTTATTTGGCTGTATATAATGTTATGCTAAATGCAGAGCCTACTATAGTAAAAGCAGCTATTTGCCAGGCGGTAAGATGTTGTAAGCCAATTCCTTCCATAAAATGGTTTTAGCTGGCTAGCGAGCGTGTATATCTGTTTTATATAGTTGTTTTGTGCTTTGTGTAACCTATAATGCATTGTTGGAGGTGTACTAACCCTTAGGTACTATCATGGTGTTTTATCATACACCACTATCATACATATATCAGTATGATAGACACCATGATAGTACTTAAGGGTTAAGCAGCTTATTGCTATCTATATGTTGCACTTTATAATGTATCACTGTCACTTTAACTATGTTTGTTACTAAGTCAATGCACTTACTTCACTCTGGTACTTTGTTGAAAGAGGACGGTGTATTGATTCTATTAAAGCAGCCAGAACCCAGATGAGCATATTGGTTGTGTTGCGGTTACTTTTCATGCCACCTGCAGTGAGGCCTACACACACCTTAGCCTGAGGCCTTGTAATCACGCCAGGCGGGAAAGTCTCCCCATAAAAGAGAGCTTTCCTGCATCTTTGGTTCTTCCATCTGGAGCTCTTTTGCAGGTCTCCTATGGTGAGATCCTGGTATTAAGCAAGTCTGTATGCAAACCTAGTACATCAAACCTAGCTTGTGTATGGGAAGAGAGCAAAGTCCTGTGAGAACGGGGCAAAATGTGTTGTCTGCACCCATCCCGCGAAAGACATACAGATAATTTACCACCAAGTTGAACCTCTTTTCTTGACCACTGCTACAACTGAGGAACTATAGTCTTAGTGGTTAAAAAACTGGAAGTAGTATGATGGAAGTAGTATGCTTTCTTTAACATACAGCATGCAAAAGAAGGAACCTGGCTGTCTTTGACTTGGTTCGTGTGTGAGGAACAAAGGTGTCTACTTAGTCTTGCACAATTTGGTGTCTTAAGTGGTGGCGCGCCAGTCCCTTGCACTACATGGGGATGTGAGAAGCTGGACTCAGGGATAGCAGCTGAGCTCTGTAGTGGCTCCTAATTTAACAATGTGTTTTCTTAAGGGAATATAAATATAATATATATAATAAAACATATTACCTTAAGAATGTTTGGTGATGTGTTTTAAAAATATTCCATGGCACTATCTTTTTTTTTTTTTTTCTTTTTTTTTTTTAAACCTGAAATCTTTCTGTTTATTCTCTGGTCACAGTTGATTTATCTCATTATAATGACACAGGCAGGAGACAGATCTTGTCATTCAAAAAACGGTGATGATCACAGCTCACCTACTCAGACCCAAACACTCACCTCCAGTGACCACCATACAGGTCACAGAGTATGACTAATAAACTCTCCCATAAAAGCCAATAAACATTTCCTGTCTAATGGACCACATGGCACATGACCACAAGTTGATATGACCACATGGTTTCTGTAAAGCATATTGCTATATAATGTTAACAGTAGCTAACTAGATAGCTGTCCCTATAAACAAGTAGATAGAAAAATATAGAATAAAATTTATCACAAATTAAATACAGATTAGATAAAGAGAATCAGTTTCTGGTTTTAATCAGAAAAAATCTAGATAATACATTCCCTTTAAGGACCATGTATATAGCTTGGTTAAGGCTTATCTTGAATATGCATTTTAGAAGGTTACTTAAAAGTATAAGTCGATCATCTATCTTTTCTGATTGCCAGTAGGAATAGTGAAGATTTTTTTTGCCTTCAAGGGCAAGACGGGCCCTGCCTTACAAGGGTTTATCACCTTCCTCTGGATCCTTTCAATTAAACTATGCAACTATGTAAGAGAAAAAAAAACACAAGTAATCAGAGAAAATGTATAAAACTGTCAGAAAAAATAATGCTTCTTTACTTTATGAATATAAACATCTGGCATGACAATCTCATTAACAATTCATGTGCGCTCATAATAAAGTGTCAGCGTAGTCTGTCGCACTGTAGAGCAGGACTGACACACAGGAACACAGTGAGAGGTTTTGTAGGCAGAGTTTAAAGGAGCTTGTGACTCGGGGAGTTTCATTAATTTGCGCAGGAGAAACCATCCTTAGTCTTTCCGCTGCTTTACTGTGGAGAGACACAGGGAAAAAAGAATGTAAAATGCTCCCTAAAGCGCCATGAAGAGAAGACTTCGCTGACTCTTGTATTTGTTCCAGATGCAGTTTAACCTTGTGCAGACGAAAGGCCCCCTATTCATTACCAGCTGCAACCATCTTCCCCTCTTTAGATTTTTTTAAGCCCCATTTTAGAATTGTATTCTTCAGCCAGTAACAAATTCCGAGTTTCAATGTACAATACACTGGGATTAAGGATGTGATTGTGATGTGGATGTTTCATGATCATCACAAATTCTATGAAAACAAGACAAGGCTCTTTTCACATTATCCCCTCTAGAACATACGTCATATGAACCAATGGGTCCCCATTATACTGAAGGCTGTATTCAAAGGTTTCCATTTTTCTGTATAGAATACTGCAACATACAGTACTGCGCTTTTTCAATACAAGGGCACCCAGTGGAAAAAAAAAAAAGTATAATACACAGTATTTTTTATTCTTTAGTTTTTATAAGGAAGGTTAATGGATGACAACTGGTTCCTGCAGATATGCTGCCTCAAAAAAACACTTAAAATTGGTGTCATTCAGGAAAACAGTCGGGTAATTTACGCAGCACATCCTGAAACTGATATTTTGAAAAAATCCCAATAAGCAATGTAACCCAGAGTAGTAGCTTGAGGGTTCGGCAAAAGGCGTATCTTCTTTTCTAAATGTTCCATACACCATTCGTAATACTAATGTCTTTTATGTGGCAGAGGGGCCCTTAAAGGGGTATTCCCATAACTCTTGTTCTGCAGCCTGAAGGCCTCTCTTCACTTCCTAGATTTCTCGGCACATTGGTGGGCAGGGTTTCACTTGCTCTGCTATCTGCTATGTTTGCAGTCAGTAATGACGGATTGGTTGTAAATGCATTACCACAGTATGAAGCTGATGTGGAAACTGATGTAGCAGAGCTGGATTTGAGTCAGCTTGCATTATATACAGAGGTAACAGCAATTGGCTAAATATAAGTGGCTCAGTGCTAACACCAACCCGCAGACGAAGTTGCGGGCAGATGCTAGTACCTATATACAGTAAGTTAGGGTGTTATAGCTAAAAATGTATAAATAAGAACATTTACTTTAATGTAATAATATATTACTACTATAATTCTGCTCCATTCTTCTTCTTCATAGTTGTGGGTCCTCTGCATGTGCAGTAAACAATGATGGGATGACTGTGGGGTACTGTAATATTCAGAGTGGCCGCAGCTATGACATTTCGGTTGTAGGGACATCTTCTGAACTAGAACAATAATTAATCCTAATCTCTCTGTGAGAATGGTGGTGCGTTTCCTATCGGAGATATACTGTACATATCCCTGCTATTGACTGCGGAATACATAGAGAAAATATACATTATTATGTTACCAGAATGTAAGTAATTAGCTTAGGAGAGCTCGTGGATATATCCCTTGGGGGGTTATTAAGTCTATATCCAGGGATTTTTTAGATAAGTTAACCACAATACCAGAGTAAATGATAGTAGATCTGCTTACATTGGCATAGTGCCACCAAATCCAGTAGATGTCCCCATTTCTCTGCAACCCACAGAGGGAACCACGTGCCAGTGGTGGATCTCTTTATAGTTCATTTCAACAGGGCTGTGTTGAGTGAAACCATTTCCGTGTGCTCAGACATTACTTGCCAATAATGTATATCTAAGGAGATGCCAAAGTCCCTTCGCAGTTAATCACGGATGGCAGATTAAACATAGGAGCTGGCAACTGCAGGTATCTTTTAGATATTACGACTTTGTCCCCAGGGTTTTGTAGATATAAATGTACAAATTATGTGTTTGTAGTAATGTCCGGGGTAATATTTTGTAGAGTATACAGGATGTGACAGATCTGAATATATAGTATAAGATCTCATTATCAGCAAATTTCTTTATACATTGAATAACAATGAAATGATCAAATACCTAACCTAGAAAAATGACGCACTATATGATAAAAATAGTATTTTATGCACTTAGGAAAGCTTGTCAGGAAAAGAGGATTCACAAAAGGTGCTACGAGTCACAAAGCAATTTTCATTTAATCTGAAGGTTAGATTTTCTCAATGTTATCTTACTTTCTTATATGTACATGATATATTTTACGGATTTCCCCTCTCCCCATTAAAGACACTGTGGCCATATTACGAGAATATGCCTTCAACCACTGACCCCTCCAACTTCTGGTACCCTCACTAATGTCTAGAACAAAGATGTCACTGCTGTCTTTGATAAGTCACTGCTGGTGTGATTTGATATGTCTGACCCCCATTCGGTAAAGAGGTCACAGATAAGGTTACTGAGTACAATATATGATTTGTGTCCCCCTGTCAATCATAAACCCGTAAACATTCTGATCTTGGATGGATAGACTTCTTAACAGCTTGATAACCACATCACTTAACTCTTTAAGGATACAGGTTAGTTTGTATGTTAATTCTCGGCAACTTCCCGGCCTTCCAAAGCTCATAACTTTTTTATTTTTCTGTCCACATACCCATGTGAGGGCTTAATCTTTGCATGATAAGGTTTACTTTTATTTTGCATCATTTTGGGGTACATATAATCTTTTGATTCGTTTTTATTATCATAAGCCTCCTGAATCCTTCAAGTAGTGAATCCAGGACCCCTTGCCTTGGGGGACACCTACAGAGAGAGGGCGTGGTGAGGTAGTGGTGTGTGAGTGGGAGACGCTGAATGTGTGGTCAGTGAGGTATGAGGAGATCCAGGAAAGGGCCAGGTCTGAGATACCAAGTGATGAGAGAATTTCTAACAGGAGGGAGTGGTCAACTGTGTCAAAGGCAGAGGAGAGGTCAAGGAGGAGCAGGACAGAGTAATGGCGCTTGGCTTTGGCAGTTAGAAGGTCATTAGTCACTTTTCTTAGGGCAGCTTCAGTGGAGTGACAAGGTCTGAAGCCTAACTGTAGTCTGTCAAAGAGCAGGTTGGACAAGAGATAGGAGGAGAGTTCTGAGTGGAGGTGTTGCTCAAGTAGTTTTGAGGCTTATGGGAGCAGTGAGATGGGACGATAGGTGGCTGGAGAGGATGGGTCAAGGGACAGTTTCTTAAGTATAGGTGTGACTGTGGTGTGTTTGAAGGCAGAGGGGAAGGATCCATTGGCTAGAGATAGGTTGAAGAGATGGGTTAGAGCTGGAGTAAGTGAGGTGGGATTTGGAGATTAGGGAGGAGAGTTTTTCATCAGTGATGGTGGAGAAACAGGTCAAGGATGATGAGCAGTGAGCAGTTGGGTAGAGGGGTTGCCAGGGGTGTAGGGTGGGATTGTCTCTGATGGTGTCAATTTTAGTTTTGAAGTAAGAGACAAAGTCATCAGCTGAGATAAGTGATGTCGGAGGGTGCGCAGGAGGACGGAGGAGAGCGTTGAAGGTGGTGAATAGCTGTTTGGGATTGCGAGAGAGTGCAGATATGAGCGTGGTGAAGTAGACCTGCTTTGCGGAGGTGAGTGCGTTCTTAAATGTGAGAACTGCCTCTTTGTAACCTCCTTTTCTCTTTGAGGAAGTCTTCCTGGCTTTTCTTCCAGAGGCATTCTGCAACCCGCGAGGCACGTCTCAGTATTTTAGTCAGGTCGGTGTGCCAGGGTTGCCTATAGATCGGTCGGGCTCTGGTGTTTGTGTAGGAGGCCACAGAGTCAAGGGCTGAGGTAATGGTGGTGTTATAAAAGGCAGCAGTGGCATCTGTGTCCTGGAGTGAGGATATGTCAGCGAGTGGTAGAAGAGAGTCTGAGAGGGTGCAGGTGTCAAGGTGGTTGAGGTTCCTGCGGGGGCGTGTTGGTTTAGAGGTTGGGGTGTCTATTGGAGAAGAGAGGGCAGAGAATGTCAGCAGGTTGTGGTCAGAGAGCATGGATGGAGAGTTAGAAAGGCTGCATATGGATCAGAGGCGGGTGAATACGAGGTCTAGCGTGTGCCCCTCTATGTGGGTGGCAGAGGAGGACCATTGGGAGAGACCAAAGGAGGCGGTGAGGGACACGAGGCTAGAGGCGGAGGGGGGGGGGGTTGTCTGTGTTAATGGGGATGTTGAAATCACCCATGATTATGTTGGGGGTGTCTGTGGATAAGAAGTGTGTGAGCCAGGTGGTGAAGTGGTCGATGAAGGCAGCAGTCGGTCCAGGCGGTCGATATATGATGGCCAGTTGGAGGTTGGAGGGTGAGAAGATACAAACAGAGTACACTTCAAAGGAGGGGGGGTTGAGGGCAGGTAGCACTTGGATATGGGTGAATGAGCAATTGTCTGACAGGAGGACGCCTCCACCTCCACCAGGTTTATTGTTGGGGCAGGGAGTATGTGAGAATTGCAGACCACCATAGGAGAGGTGTCTGAGGATGTCAGCCATGTTTCTGTGAGACCGAGAAATGTAAATTCATTAAGAATGAAAAGGTTGTGGATGTAGTCTAGTTTATTACGTATGGAGTGGGCATTCCATAGTGCACCGGAGAGGACAGGGGGAGGGGGAGGAGCGGGTGAGATTGGTTTGAGATTTCGGGGGTTCCGTGCACTAATGCCAGGTATGGGGAAAGGGCCGACAGTGGAGATATGCTGGGAAGGTCCAGGATTAGGAGGTATGTCACCAGAAGTAAGGAGGAGCAGGGAGAGGGACAGCAGGTGTAGGTAGGAGAGGGTGCGGGGGGGGGGGGTTGGGTTGTATGTGTCTGGGGCAGAAAGTCTGCAGGTATGTAAGTAGCTGTGCAGAGAAAGTTATATGGTGGGGTAGGAGAGAGGGAGAGATGAGGATTTCTTTACTGACAAGACTGGTTTGGGGTGGAAAAGTGGTTTTTACAAGGATTGGGAGAACAACAGTGATTAAAGTGAGAAGCATTTCAGTTAGAGAAGTGATCAGTTTGTAGTAGTTGCCATGTAATATTTCAATTTCTAATAGTTTTTCCTCAGTATATGAAATAAGTACGCTCTAAGTCTAGGTTCACAGTGTTGAAAATGAAGAGGAATTCCTCTTCATCTTCCACCACTGTATTCGGCTTGAGTATAGCTTATAGATCATGGCTTTATCATAGGATAACCCTGGCGTCCTTTCTAAAGAGCTACGATAGGCTCCTTCTGTAAGAAAAGTTGAAGCCCAGGTACTATGTGTTGCCCTATAGCAGCTCAGAAGCTGAATATGTGATCCGAGTACCGTAACCTATTTATTTTAGCAGTTGGTAGAGATTTTTTGTGGCTAATCCCCATTGATGACATGCCAGATAATAAATGTTTGTTCTCATAGATGTACATAGATTTAAAAAACAAAAGGCCTGATATTCTGAATGATTCAGTCAATGATTCATTTGCTTATAATTATAGTTTCTGTGGACACAAGGAATCCGAGGTTTATCCCTGGACTTAACCCCTGCAGAAAAAAAAAAAAACCTTACTAGACATGGGAAGGGGGACTGCAGGCAAAAGATTAAGATTACTGTGTAGAAGGTATGCGATTTTCTCCGATGTAGCAGGTTTCACTGAATGAGAGATTTCCGTTCACAAGACCCGGCTTGTTCAATCTCTGTGCTGTCCTTGAAGTGACAAGTAAATATCTGCCTCCAAAGCAGAAAATGAATCAAATGTAAGCGGTAGAGAGAAGAAAATGAAAACGAGAGGAAATATGCAAGCCGAAATGCGGAATCTCAGTTTCATATATTTAAATAGCTAAAGCCTAGAGGAAATCACAGGCGCACTTAGATTATTACAAATACTATACAAGTGTGGCATATTTATTGCTTGCATATTCACAAGTCATACACAGGAGTGGAGGGGTGGACATACAGCCTACTCAGACCTTGCAGCTGCACAGGGGCCCGCCGAAGGGGTGGGTATAATTAGGGCTTCAAAGTAAAACTTCAATGCCCAGGCAAAAACCAAAGTGTGTGCCTTGTACTTCAAAGTTGAGCGCAGGACTTGCTCTAAATACACTCAACTTTACCACATTTTGCTCATAGGACTACTTTGATATTTAAAACTGGACACAGCGACGGAGATTTACAAATAGATAGTACAAATTTAGGCAGTCTGGAAATATATCAGATTTATCACAGTGACTAACTGGAATATCTTTAAACTGTTCGGTCTACATTTATACCACGTTTTAGTTTGCTTACATTGAGTCAGAATTTATAGACACAATTTTGTACCATGGTGTATTTAAGTCACACTCTTTTTTCTGAAAATCCACACCCACATGTTTAGCAAATTGAAAAATAGTAGTCCTAACTAGATGTGCCAAAATATACCACATGGAGCCAAAGATACACTAGGTTTATGTATAGTCAGTCGTAACCATGATACTAAATCTGGCCCATAATATAGCAATATAGTAATATTGTAATGAGCATATTCACTTTTGCAGCAGTATCAGGATATGCAAATATTCTATAACTAGGAATGGCGGGGCCCCGTGACAAACTTCAGACCCCAGAGTATAATAATTGGAGACTCAGGGGAAGATGCAAACATAAAAAAAAACCTGTTACTTACCTCTCCTAGGCTCTGGTGCACTCCCTGCTGATGTCGGCCAACTTCAATGATGGAAGAGACGCCATTTGAGCCAGGACTTGTGTCGTGCCGCATAAAGATGCAAGCCCTGGCCCGCATGACGTCTGTGACATCACCAAGTAGGCCTGAAGCCTAACAGAGCCAGGAGAGGGAAGTAACAGCGTTTTTATTTTTGTTTCCTCACCTCTTCTAGCCCTCTGATCATTATACTGGGGGGTCTGAAAAGACTCCCCGAGTATAATGATGACAGTGTTTGTGGGGTGTGCGGACCTGCGGCCTTACTTATTAATTCCGACTCCTGTTTACAGGTGCCTCCGCAGAAGGGGAGGCGCTGGCAGCCGTGAGCAGGAGCCAGGATCGGTAAGTAAATAATGAAGTTAATTCAGAAGGTAACGGCCTATTAAAAAAAAAAATCCACAGTGGTACGCTGGACCCCCTAATGTGCCAGGCCCTGTGGCAGCCGCTACCCCAGTAATTACACCCCTGGGTATGAGGCTGCTATAAAATGCTGGAAAAAAGAAGAAAGAATAGGCAAAAACATATAGCATTTTTTTCTGCAGTTTTTGTTGTGTTTTACTCTTCATTTTCTATGCCTATTAAATCTATAGAGACAATAATATCACGCCCCCTGCACTGATACACAGACGTCTTATTGCCGGGGAAGTGAAGAGGCTTCGGCAGTGGGCACAGCGGCGAGGTCGGTAAGTTAAATACTTTTTCTCTTTTTGTTTTATAATAGGCCGTTACCTGCTGGAGTATCCCCAACAGGTAGCAGCCTATTTACCTACCTCCCGAGCCTGCTCACTGCCACCCCTGCTTCCCCTTCTACTATAGGCTGTGGAGGGCCTGTGCCTTGGCTAAGACTGCGGGGATTCTAGCACCCATAAAATGGACCCTCCCATCATATACTTATTAACTTAACTAATGAATAAAGATACGGACAACAATTTGAACTTTGCGTGGGTAAAGGTCGGCCACAGCTTGTTTATTTATTTATAAAACTAGAAAAATGTAAACAGTGGGTTGCCATGGCAACCGTAACCATGGCAACCATATGTAAACAAACACAACATTGTAAACAACATTTCCATATCAGGATAGGGTAGCCCGGCCCCCTCCCGCGGAGGGGCAGCATCTCCCAGTCTACCCTACTTCCTCATCACCGCCACGGAGGTACCCAAGTGGCTACACTGGGTGCCGACCCCCACCCAAGAGGAATAGGGCTTGCTCAACACCATCTTGCAAACCGGAAAGAAAAATATCCTGACCTATGTCATTAAGGTGGACACCGTCCGGCCTAAGCAAACGACTATTGTCGCCCTCAAGCTGACGGTGCCTGATAACAACCCCACCTCTGGACCGGACAAAGCGCGACATTCGCGCATTAACTGATCGACGACAGCGCTCGGCAGACTCAGGGTCCCTGGAGCCATTCCAGCGCAATCTGGGAACGATCTCAGACCACACGAGAACTACCTCCGGAAAAAAGCCAGGAATCCGCTCTAAATCCGAACGCATGACGGCCAAGAGTTCCGGCACGCGTACAAAGCACAAATCATTGCCGCCGGCGTGAATGACAATCACGACCGGGCCAACGATACTACGGCTAAACTCCACCGCCTCCGGCAGGACCTGCGCCCACCGCATGCCCCGAACCCCTCTCCACACAACCTGAACGTGCTGAAAACCGAGGTTGCTCCCACCCGGTCTGCATTCGGCCCGCTGCGCAGCCCAGAAAATGTACGAATGACCCAGCAACAACACCGTCAGATCTCGCAGATCTGAAAAAGAAGGGAAAGAAATTAGAGTGCCAGCTCGGGCCTGATGTACCGAGCATAACAGCCGGACTTCCAACGCCCAATGCGCATAACGGCCTCCTCCGACAAACCGGCGCGAGCCGCCTCCGTCGCAGCACCAATCCTGAATGAATGTGTACCAAAATCGCCCGGGGAAAAACCAACAAAACGAATGCCTTTCTTCAACAAAAGCTCAAATTGGCAACGAGACAAAGGGGACCCGTCGCCATGCGCTAAAAACACAGGGGAAGAAGGTCTAAGGGGAAGAAACCCAGCCACGGTCCTAACCGGGCAAACGGGACCCGAAACTTCCTTTAACAACAACCACTCCCCGTTACCCAACACGTCGGTCTTGGAACGCCGAACCCGAATCCTTACCGAATGAGCGGAAAGAAGGACGTCGCCATCCAACAAACCACCCGTACGGGACCTGGAAGGAGAAACTAACTCTCCCACACGCAAGGCCCCGAAAAAAGCAAGACAACATGCAACCGAAAACAAAGCCGCCTCATACGGGCCACTGCAAAAACGAAAGGAAGAAAACACCAGTTTTTTCAAAATGTCGTACGTGATGGGGCGACGACTATCTTTCCGGACGCATTCCCGACGCCACCCCTTTAAGGCCTGGCGAAAACAAAAAAGACCAGTAACGTCCTCCAATCCATAGAACTTTAGGAAAAACCCCACACCCGCCAAGCGCCGCTGAGCCAAGGATGCAGACGCCCCCGCGCGACGCAAGCTGAGAACATAATCCACAGTCAAGTTCAACAAAAAGGAACGATCTGCCCAGTTAAACACCCCGTCAGCCAATGCACACCATTCCGCCCAGGCCTTACCGTGAGCTCTCCACGTGGCAGGCGCAACAGAAGCCTGGACCAACGGCATCAAGCGATCTCCACCAAATCCCACAAATGATCCGGGCACGGAACACCCTCCTGAGCAGCCAGGGGAGAAAACTCCCGGAACTCCTGCCAACGGAAGCGGGACAAGGCATCAGCGACTCTGTTGTCGACACCCGGAACATGACGCGCCCTGAACCAAATATTGAGCTCAAGGCAACGCAGGACCAGGTGCCGAAGCAGAGCAAGCACAGGAAGAGAAGACGTAAGATGATTAACACAATGAACCACAGAAAGGTTATCGGTCCAAAAACGTACTCTACAATCCCTGAGCTGCTGACCCCAAATTTCTACTGCTACCAAAATTGGAAAGAGTTCCAACAGAGTAAGATTACGGCAAAGGCCGGCGTCGCGCCAGGCCTCCGGCCATTCGTCGGCGCACCACTGAGACCCAAAAATCGCTCCGAAACCGAGACTACCGGACGCATCCATGAAGAGGGAGAGGTCATAATTAGACGTCTCCTCCTGCTGCCAGCAGGTGCGCCCATTGTAACCGTCCAGGAAAGACAGCCAAATGCGCAAATCAGCCTTTAACGGTTTAGTAATGCGAACGCGGTGGCTGGGAGAAGAAACGCCCTGAGTGGCCAGAGAGAGTCTCCTGGAAAAAACCCGCCCCATAGGCATAATACGACAAGCGAAGACAAGGAGACCCAAAAGCGACTGTAGCTGCTTCAAGGTAACCTTCCTCACTGCCAGGAAGCCCAACAACAGCTCGCGGAGTTTCAACAGCTTATCCTCTGGCAAACGGTAGACCATTTCCTCAGTGTCAAATTCGATACCGAGAAAAGACAACCGCGTGCAGGGACCCTCGGTTTTTTCCAGGGAAAGCGGAACACCGAATTCGCGCATAAGGGATCGAAACGAATCAAGCAAAAACTCGCAACGACCATCACCCGGGGGAGCAACAAACAAAAAGTCGTCCAAGTAATGAGTAATGGAAACAGACCCCGTCGCAGACCGCACCCCCCATTCCAAAAAGGAGCTGAACATTTCAAAATAATGACAAGAAATAGAACAGCCCATGGGGAGGCAAGCATCATAAAAATACTTCCCATCCACCATGCAACCCAGTAGATGATAGCAATCCGGGTGGACCGGGAGAAGGCGAAAAGCGGACTCGATGTCAGATTTCGCCAACAGGGCCCCTTTGCCCGCGCGGCAAACGATGTCGACCGCTCGGTCAAAGGAAACATAAGAAACCGAAGCCTCTTCCTTCGGAATGCCATCATTCACCGAGGAGCCTTTTGGAAAAGAGAGGTGCTGAATCAAACGGAACTTTCCCTGCTCTTTCTTGGGGACAACACCCATAGGGGACACACGTAAATTAAAAAACGGAGGGTAATCAAAAGGACCAACCATGCGCCCCAAAGACACTTCCTTCAGAACCTTCTCGCGCAAAACATCCGGATGGTCCCTAGCCGATTTTAGATTATTGGACATAACGGGGGATTTAGAAAAAACGAAAGGGATGAAAAACCCGAGGGAAAACCCGGAACGTAACTGTGCAGCAGCTTGTAGATCAGGGTACCGGTCTAGCCACGGCCCCATCCTTTCCACGTTCACCGGAGTCCTTGGATTCCGCGCTAGTTTTTGAGGAGGACTTCAAAGCCTTATTGCATCTGGACGCCGCGTGAGCCCCTCCACAGGAGGAACACTCGTGCTTGAATTTGCACAAGCCAAAGAAACGGCAGTGGCCTTCATTGAAGAGCCAGCACGTCCCTGGCCTGCGCACGGCCACCGCGCCTGGGGCGGGGGAAGCTCCAGGCGTGGCGGCCCCAGATTGAAAGGGAGGCTTCTGAGTCATCATCAAGCGTAGCCAGACTGTGGTAGCCTGAACGGCCCATCCAATCTCAGGCTGCATGGATAAACGCCTCCTGAACTCCTCGTCGTAGCGCCACCAGGCGCTGCCGCCGTGAGACTTGTAGGCACCGTATATGGTGTCCATGTAAATAAAAAGTTCAGAACACCGTTCAGGATGGCGTTGACCCATAATACAGCCCAAGACTGCAAAAGCCTGCAACCAATTATTTATTGTCTTCGCTATGCGAGGGCGGCGATCAACTGCCCTGTCAGTAACTACGCGCCTCTCCTTGTCGACCGTATGTTGGTCAACCGACAGGAGAGACCAAATGTCAATGTATTGATTACCATAAATCTTATTACGTGTTTCATCATCAACATGAGCCCCTAGCGGGCTGACACCGCAGAAAAAAGAATCCTTGAATAAACCCGCAGAAGGAGAGGGGGAAACCGCCCTCTGCCTCTGCTCCAACTGACTAACTAAAGCCTTAAGAGTAGGAAGCATGTCACCACCCGCACCCACCCCCCAGGCCCCAGAAAAATCACACTCACCGCCCGGAGGTACAGCAGGAATCTCCACTGCCGGAACCGGAAGCGGTGCCGCGCCGGCCGGATTGGCATCGCGTACACTCCGCTCCTGCGGGGGGTCAGGCACCTGCCTCTTGCTGCGGCGACGTTCCGAACGGGTGGAAGTACCAGGGGCAGAAGACGAATCGGAAGAAGTAGAACGGCGCCTGGATGACCTGGACCGCTTGGACCGCCCACTCCTTCTGGAGGATCGGGAACGCCGTCTACTACGTCTCTTACGCTCAGACTTACGGCGACTACGCCGAGAGCGACCCCCAGAGGAAGATGAGGAACGAGACCTATCCCGGCGGTGGGATCTGCGCGGCAGGAGGCCGCCCGCAGAGAAGTGCTCCATAGGAAAGTTCATGCTATATGATGCTGGCAACTGAGATGGGGGCGGGGTAGCAGAAGCATAAGCCTGCAGAGCCTGGCTATTGCTCTCAGGCTGCAAGGCAGTCCCGACAGGCATTTGCACCTGACGATCCTGAGGAACCTCCCTCTGTGTAGGTGGTGGAGTGAGGGGGGGGGGCCGGGGGCTCCGGGGGGGGGATGGCAGACTCTCTGGATCCCATGGCACGAGATACACGTGCATACAGTGCGGAGTCCTCGGGCAAAATGGCCGCCGCAAGCGCCGAGTCAGAAGGGGAGGGGCCTACTGGCGGCGGGAGGATAGGAGGCGAAGGCTGCGCCGCAGGCACCGCCAACCCACCAGAGCGCTCCCCGCCACGCCTCCTAAGGGGAGGGGACGCACTGGGGCTAAGGCGCTCCGGAGGCCTGGAGCGCCTAGCCGTCCGACGCCGTACATCAGTGCCAACAGGCGCCGCTAGAGGGGCCGGCTCTTCCCTTGCACCCGCAATCAAGTCCCCCTCCGAACGAATACCTTCTCGAATCGCTTCGAGAAGTGAGCTCTCGCTCGGCCTACCTGCCACGGACATCACGCCAAAAATCGTCGTCTGCGGGGTCCGTCTCACCAACTGGCCGGCTGCCGGGGAAAGAGGAAGAGGGGCGTGGCCACCGCGGCTAAACCCCATACGGAGCGTACCAAGACAAGGGAAACAGGAGGGGGAGACGGACCAAACCAAAGACGGGACAAGGAAGAGGAAAAGCAACCAAAAGGAAACAAAGGCAAGGAAGGGAGGGTACAAAACACACAGGTAGGGAATAATACTCACCCCGCAGTCTATGTTTTCCTCCTGCCGTCCGGAAACTTTCACCACTGGGTACAACAGTCAAGTCATTATGATTGTAGGACAAGCAAACAGTTTGACAGAGAACATTCAGGTGTCAGTACTGTAGTATCAGGAGTTTTGTGTTTTTTTTTCATCTGTTAGGCTAGGGTTAGGCTACGCAGGTTTTTTTTGTTACGGATTTTGCTGCGGTTTTTTGAGCCAAAGCCAGGAGTGGATTGAGCAGAAGGGAGGAGTTTAAGAACTTCCTATATATTTCCCATTCCTTTTGCAGCCATTCTTAGCTTAGGCTCAAAAAAACGCAGCAAAATCTGCAACAAAAAAAACTGCATTTCTGAAACATGGGGCTTTAGTCTAAGGGCTAGTTCACACGTGGAGCGCCCGCGCGGGTTTTGACACAGAGAGAGACGCGGCGAGCCGCGTCTCTCTCTGATCAAAACCCACCTGCCACGACCATCACGGTCGTGGCTTTCCCCTCCTATGTCGGCTCAAATGAATGATCCGACAAAGGAGGGTGCTGCCGCTAGGCGGAAGCCGCGGTCCAGCGCGCCGCGGCTTCTGCCTGAAGAAAGGACATGTCGCTTCTTTTCTCCGCTAGCAGCAGCCCGCCGCTAGTGGAAAAAAGAAGCCCGGCGGTCTGCATAGACCACCATTGTAAAGAAGCTAAATCCGCTGTCAAAATCCGCCCCTTTGTTCACGTGTGAACGAGCCATTATACTATTTTTTTTTAAATCCTAGGAAACCTTTTTAGGCTGAGGCCCCATGTTGCGGAAACGCAGCTTTTTTTGTTGCAGATTTTGTTGTGGTTTTTTGAGCCAAAGCCAAGAATGGCTACAAAAGGAAAGGGAACTCTATAAAAAGTTGTTATACTTCTCCTTTCTGCTAAACCTACTCCTGACTTTAGGAGCCTTCACATGGAGTTTACGCCCCTCTCATTCTGAATGTAAACTCGTTCAGAGTGAGCGGCGTAAAAAAACAGATCCCATTGACTTCTATGTGTGCTGGCATACGCACACTACCCATTGAAATCAATGGGAGGCTTTTTTACCTATTGCTTTCAATGTGATACGCGCGTATGCCGGCACCCATTCAATTCAATGGGATCTGTTTTTTACACCGCTCACTCTGAACGAGTTTACGTTCAGAATGAGCGGAGCATAAACTCCGTGTGAAGGCTCCCTTTGGCTCAAAAAAATGCAACAAAATCTGCAACAACAAAAAAAAGCTGTGTTTCCGCAATGTGGGGTCTCTGACTTAGGCCGTCCAAAGTTTGAAAAAATCTGCAGAATTTTACAGTCAATGCAGAGTGGAAGGAATTCTAGTGAATCCCATCCACACCTACCTTGGAAGTGGCAACATGTTAGTTATAACTACGGAAACGTCGGTGGTTTCTCTATAATCATATTGGAAGTAGAAAGTCCGTAGAGAAAACCAAAGCATTTTCTAAAAGCATTTTCATCTGGAATGGAAGGACATGACCTACATATACAACAATAAGGGATCAGAAAGCACAGTAAAAGAGGATATATTGTTAAACCTGCAGCAATTACAAATTGTTGCAACAGACTGTAAATCATACATACTCAACTATTTTTCAGTTTCCCAAATGACAGCAAGTCAAACCATCTTGCCTGAATTTACATTGCATAACTATTGAATTATTTTCACTCCCCTGGAACTGCATGAGGGTAGTAGAAGAAACAAACAATCTAGCAGGGTCAGCAAGTTGTCAACCTCTGAGCTACTAAACCAGTTTGACTTTAAACTATGTCTAAGGGTTTTATCAAAGCAGCCTTAACCCCCCACCTCCCCCCTCCCTCCCCTGTACAAAGATATGGTCTTTGCTGTGCAGAGACTATTGGTCTTGGTAGCTGCTGTCTCAGCAGGTAAAGAGATGCTGGTGCAAAGCTCTAGGAGTCGGGCAAGAGAATGGTCAGGTTCAGGCACAAGGTCAGGACAAGCAGCAATGGTTCAGGAGACAGGAACACGCAAATGGTCAGGTGATAAGGTTCAAGCCGAGGCTCAGGTAGTAAGCCTCAAGTATCAGGCAGAACAAGAACAGCATGCAACAATGCTGTCAGGAACAAGCTATGGATCAATACACTGGTCAGGAGAGGTCAGATCACAAGGCATACCTTAAAGGGAGTCTATCATTAGAAAAACACATTTTTAACTAATGGCACATTGGAATAGTCTTTAAAAAGGTTATTCTACTCCTACCTTCCATTCTTAGCTTCTCCCCACCATTTCTGATAAAATCGGTTTCTTCTGTTATGCAAATTATAATCATGGAGCACCAGAGGCATTCCTCCTGTGCTCCGAGCACCCGCAAGTCATAACTCTCCACCACCCCTTAGCTGTTTATGTTCTCTCCCCTTTCCTACGCAAGAAATTCTGCCTTTGACAGGCATTGGATACAGCGCTGTATATAGATCAAACCTCGCGCATGTGCATGGTTATGCCACTTTGGGTTTGAGCAAAGCGCATGTCGGGGACCATTTTCCGGTGGTCTGCTACAAGCGTATTGGCCCAGGTAATTACAGAATCTCATGAGTAAACTGTGTTCTTCAAGGTTTTTGATGCAAACTGCCTAAAAGAAAACAGATACTTAAACACACCTTTAGTATTTTAGAAGGATGTTCAAAATGTGGCAAAAGGAAAAACTTTCCACTGCCAGCTGAAATATATGTTACTTGTTTCATCCTTTTTTAAAGAAGTAGAGAAATCCAAAAATGGAGCCATGATAGTTACTAGAAACAACATATTCATCACACCCAGTCTATTCATGCCAGTTTTATTTGGACTACAATTCATTCATTCTTTTTTTCCCCCTTCCCAATAACCTTACCCTATTGTTCACACTTTTTAACCGTCACACAACTGATATTTTGATGGTCACTTGTCACAGACCATCAAAATCTTGTGCTCTATTTTTGTCTGTTTTAACTGATCCATCCATACACTGTAATATATGAGGAAACCATGAAAACGGTAGCCCCTTGGTTTCAAAATTGCCTTGAAAATAGATGTATTTCACAGCTGTTTTGCACCATGGCCCATGATGGTGGCCCATATACACTGCCAGGATCCCCTCCCACCTTGAAACCAGTCATAGGACTTTTCCATGTCTTTCCCATTTCACTTTCTAGAGTTTCCCAAAACTGTAATAGAAATAATATACAGGAAAAGACTTAAAAGCAAATAAAATGAAAAAAAAAATGAATATTTTCATTGCCTATTGCCCTAGAATTACCTGTTTTGATATTTTATTGTGCCATTTTTTGTTATTGTACATTTGCTGCATGCCAGATACTTCCAGAATTTCAAGCCCTTATTGAAGTATTTGAGTGAAAAAAGGTATTCTTAAAAGACAATTCTCACTTACATAATTCAATAATTTCAGTCAGTTATTGTGATTTTGGTGTGGAAAAAAAAAACAATTTATAAACCTTAAAAAAACTGTGCTATTGCTATAAAATACAAAGTACTACTCAAACTGCAATTTGACAATTTGGCCCGGTGAACAAAAAGAAACATTTTTTTTTTTATTTTTTTTGCAGGATTCAGGTAGGCCCTGTTAAGCTGGTTGAAGGGAAATGGGGTGCTGGTACTATAGTGGGGTGTATGTATATAGTTGGCAGGCACCAGTATGGGTGTCGGTAATTGGCTGTAAGCCAACCCTATGCACCTTAATTATGGTTGAGCGATCGGGATCTGAAAAGATCGGATCCCGATCAGCAATCGAGCAAATTTCATGATTGGGATCGGCTAGAAAATGATCGAAAATCGGATTTTGAAATCTCAAGATCGGCTCAACCCTAAAAGTGACTTTTCCCATAGAGAAGCATTGACTAGGGTTGAGCGATCAGGGTCGGAAAAGATCGGATTCCGATCGACGATCGAGCAAATTTCACAATCGGGATCGGCTGGAAAATGATTGAAAATCGAATTTTAATATTGATCCTGAAATCTCAAGATCAGCTCAACCCTAACCTTAATATAAACTCCTTATGCCACAACTTTTGATAATTTGCTCAAATTTTAGCCATAAAATTGGCAATGACTTAGGTATGGCTTAAATTAAATTAGTTTGCATTGCTAAAGACAACAGCAGATGGTCTTCGTAACAGTAAAAAATATGTTATCCACTAGCAGAAGGTATTGATAATTTCAGCACTAATATTGAAAATAAGGGAAATATTCTTAGTCTACGTTCACATCTGCACTGACATTCCATTTTTGACTGATCTAAAATGGAATGAACACAGAGGGACGACACCTGAGTAGTCTAAACACACATTAAAATCAAAGGAAGTTTAAATGGACCCATCTTTCTTTTGACCAAATGGAAAAAGCTGATAACACAGTGCACATGTGATCATAGACAAATAGGTTTGCATTATTATTCCATTGATACCTTGTGTGCATGAGAATAAATGGACCTTTACCCTATTTTGTAATGGAGAATGGATGTGTGTACCCACTATACCACCTACTGAAGTGGGATGGGTGGCTGCTGATCAAGGAGCAGACAGACTCTGGTATGTGGCACCAGAGGTTACAGGTGGAGGGATACACTCTCCCTAATGTGGACGAGTGCCCCGATACCCTGGTCTATAGTCTCTCACCATGCTAAATCAGTATCCCTACACTATGCTGAGGATGGCCCAATAGGCCGAAACAGCGCTGTCCATAGTTGGGAATCTGTTCCTTTTGGGACAGAAATACTGATTTAGCAAGTAAATCCACATTATGATTAAAAGACTTTATAACTGAGCCTTCATGATGTTTAAGGATGCTGCCCTCTATAGGGTGGTGTACAGAGTGCACTCTGTTCTCCTAATTCCATCCAGGAGACTAGATTTGCATATTTTTTACCCATAATCCCTAGCGGAGCAGGAATGACTTGTAAGTCTCCGTACTGCCTATGTAGGCGAACACTCTCCCTAATGTGGACGAGTGCCCCCATACCCAGGTGGAGGGATAGTCAGGAATGGGCTAAAGATAAGAGGCACGCAAACAAGATTGTAGACAAGCCAATGGGTCAGGATGGGCAGCTCAGAATCAGTAGTCAAGGACAGGCCGAGGGCATACATGGGTTGGCAGAACAGAATCAGGATCAGCTGCATGGTCAATAAACAATCATTCACACATAGTGTAGTACAGAACCCGCGCAGATACATTGTTGCCTAGGCATGGTCCAGAGGGCTAAGCAAACTAAAATAGGCAGAAACTGCCAAGAGCACTCAAAGGTGAACCTGTCATGCTTAATGGGCCGGTCCTGGTGCTACAAAAAGGGAACACACAGCTACAGGGAGTGTCAGATACTGCATGGTGTGAAGTGGCGGCAAGCCAGTGTCTGTATTTGCTAGGAGAGACTTCATGACAACAGGCACAGACTATTACAGTATCCCCTCCCTTACGCTCAACTGGAGGTCTTCCAACACAGAGTCATCAAAATCCATGTCCTCCCTCTAAGAGTTTGAGATGTACTCATACTCAGACTCATTGTCAGATCCCATAGCAACAGAACATACATTTATTACAGGTTTGATAATCTGTGTCGTCTGTTGACTTAGATCATGAACAGAGGTTTCTTCAGTCGCCTAGTAGGATCCTGGTGACGGGAAACTATGACTTGATGAATTAAATTAAAAGTAGAACTGAAATACAGGAAAACATTTGCAGTAAGATAGGTTTCATCAAAAATCAGGGCTACAGGTAGTTTTGAAGAATCTTCTTCACCTAGGGTAGTGATTCCCACTGTCCCAAGGTGTTGGGATCCCACCTTCTGAAGGACAGTTACATGCATAATGTTCTTTACCACCAAATACAAACAGATATTGGCATCACGTCTACATAACCGATCAGCAACAGAAAGCTTAACTCAGTTAACTTTCATGGGCTCTTCAGAAGTACCTGAAGCTAATGGCGGATCTGGAGCCAAGGATGCATCCGCGGAGTTCTCTTTTCACTAGATATCTCTTTGGCTGAGGACTCTAGTTGCAGATTTTGCTGTAGTTTAAGTATAAGAAATTCCTAAATATTTCCAGCTCCTATTGAATTCTTGGTGTTGGCTCAAAAAAATGCACCAAAATCTGCAACAAGAACAGCATCTTTTTCGCAACATGGGGCCTTAGCCTTAAGGCTGGTTGCAAACAACCATGCTGCAACCGGCTAGCAGTGATTTAAAAGCACGGTGGCAAACAGGGGACACGGGGATGTTTCCCAGGTGCCGCCTGTGCATGGACCGGGTTTCCACAGCTCCTTTCATTAAATGAATAAGAGCCACAGAAGCATGGGCTGCAAAATAGGAAAGCCAATGAGTTGGTGCAGACCAGACCTGCTGCCCTGGGTAGTGGGACAGCATATGCAGGACTGTCCCGAAGTCCAAAGGGGGCCCCTGCTACCATAGAGCCCGGTGCAAGTGTACCATTGGCCCTATTGTTAAAGCAGCCCTACCGATATCTGCCATTGAGAGTAAAGACGAGAGATAGCTGGCCAATCCTGAAATGCTTTAATGTACATTAGCTGGAGCTCCTTCTCTGTAGTCAAACCAATGCATAAGACCATCTCGTACTATCATGGGACTACCCCTTCAATTAAATCCCTAGTGACTTTCATTATGATAGAAGTATTTGTATATGCATTTTGCCCACACTAGCTTGCATTTATTAATAACAAGGTCAATGATACCAGAAAAAGGGCATTTTGACTCAGTGGTTATCACTGTTGCCTTGAAGCATTGAAGGTCTTAGATTTGCACCTGACCAAGAGAAACATCTATATGGAGTTTGTATGTTCTCAAGTGGGTTTCTTCCAGGTACTCTCTTTTCCTCCTACAATCCAAACACATCCTGATAGTGAATTTAGTCTGTGAGCCCTATATGGGACAGTAAGTAATTACAATATATATTTTTTTCCTATCAGTATGTCTTTGGTAGAATATCCATGAAGACACAGGGAGAACATACAAACTCCTTGCAGATGTTGTTCCTGGCAGGATTCAAACCCAGGACTTCAGCGCTGCAAGGCTGCACTGCTAACCACTGAGCCACCGTGTTGCCCCGGGAAGTAATTGCAATATCTGTAAGTGTGCTATAGAAGCATGACAAATAAATATCCATTGTGATGATGGTTTAATTCTGCGTTTTAGTGTTTGTAACAAATGCACATGACATTTTATACACATTTCTTCTCATATCCACCAGTTCGCTAATGACACCTAAATGCTCGATAACAAAGATTTCTTTTGCTTTAAATATAGAACAACACTCACATCTCTTTCACAGATTTATTTTTACAGTTATAGAATCTGTAATATTATCCACAAAATAATGCAGAAAACATTTGCACTACTTAAATAAGCAAATATCCTTAATAATTAAATCAAGTTTTTATGTTAAACACAAAAGACGTTGGTTGCACTTTTTCATTTAATTTTCCATACACAAAAATCCAAAAATACCTCTGGGCCCTCACCAAGAGCAGCTAGCTGCACGGGGACCCAAACAGAGGTGGAGACAGCCAAGAAGTATGTTGACAAAGGTTGGGCAACCTATGGCGCTCCAGCTGTTGTAAAACTACAGCTCCCAGCATGCATCCTTACTCTGCTGTTCCCATGGAAGTGAATGGAGCACGTTAGGAGTTGTAGTTTCATAGTAGCTGGAGTGCCGAAGGTGCTGACCCGTGATGTAGGTACTATGCGCTATGGGAAACACTATGGTGGCAACGCATCACGTTTTTCCCGCAGCACTTTTCACAGAAAGATCACAGAAGTTCCCGTTTGTGGACTTTCTGCTTCTGTTATGCCTATAGGGAAATTGATGGCATTTCTGTAGGTATAATTGACACACTGCGACTTCCAAAAATGCAACGTTTTTGGAAATCGCATTGTATCCACTGTGTGTATTTTTCCACATTGGGATTTGCTAAAATGCCATCGACTATGCAGGGACCGTAAAACGCAGAGTTATTTTCTGCGGTGTCTCCGTATGGCTAATGTCACGTGGGGGCCTGGGCTAAAATTTACCTCCAGAAAAAAACATTAAATCTAAGACCTTACATTGTGGAAAAGCTGCTTTTTATTTTTCTGCAATATTTTTTGACCTAAAGTCAGGAATGGATTGAGCAGAAGGGAGAAGTATATGCATCAGTCTAGACGCTACAGCGATGCCTCTGGTCTGTGCCAGTCGTGATATTGGCTGCCTATTCATTATAGAATAAAATATAAAGTTATCACTCTCATCCACAAGGCTCTCCATAATGCCGCACCTCCCTACATTTCCTCCCTCATCTCTGTCTACCGCCCAACCCGTGCTCTCCGCTCACTCAATGACCTAACACTTACATCCTCTATTATCAGAACCTCCCACGCTCGTATACAAGACTTCTCCTGAGCTGCACCACTTCTCTGGAATGCTCTACCCCGGACAATCAGATTAACTCCCAATTTCTACAGTTTCAAACGCAAACTAAAGACGCATCTTTTCAGACAAGCCTATCGCAATTTCTAACTTAAACCCTTAACTCTCCTCTGTCCCCGCTCCCACATTTTCCCACATGATATGATGTCATCTCATGCTAACTTTATAGGTCCAAGCTCCATCCACATGTTAAAGGACACGACTGTCGACGGCTCATAAAGTCTTATGTTTATGCAATGACAGTCACCTCTATTACAAAAGTGTCTGACCTCTGCATAAGCAATACCGCCCCTGCTACCTCTTGTGTCACCCCCTCTACCTCATAGATTGTAAGCTCTTGCGAGCAGGGCCCTCAGTCCCATTGTGTGAAATGACTCTCTTTGTAATGTATCTTTATGTCTGTATTTGAACCCTAAAAATTGTACAGCGCTGCGGAATATGTTGGAGCTATATAAATAAAATGTATTATTATTATGCATGTCATATATATTTCCCATTCTTTATGTAGCGCCTCTTGGCTTTGGTCAAAAAAAATCTACATAAAAAAGCAGCTTTTCTGGAAAATGGGGCCATAGCCGAAAGGTCTATCCTTAGGACATCAATGAGTGATCGAGAGGGTCCAACCCTTGCAATCCCGTGATCTATAGAATAAAAGCACCAAGGTCCCTTATCCAGCCACACATTACAGAATGGAGCACAGCCACACAATCCCTTTGTTTACAGCCATTGTCATCAATCTTCAAAGTGTTTCCCAAGAAAACCCGTCACACATTTGGAACTTGGGCATCCATATATACTTTATACAGTCACAAATCTTCTATTCACCTTTTGGGTGCCTTCTTCAGTGCAGTCATTGATTGGTAAAGAATGTAATCTTACGTTCCAGACTATATACTATTCTATTTGGTGCTGCGGAATATTTATTTTCCCATGGGAATAATTACTTTTCTGTAGCACCGTATTACCATGCATACTACATTACATTAATGTTGAGCAATCCCAAGCTTCTATGGGTTATAAAGGAAATGGATCCTTTTTACACTACCTACTGAGGCCATAGAAAAAATTTACAAAATAAACAAAAAATGTAAGGTAATTATCAAAAGCAATTTCTATTATTTCCGATTACTATATACAAAATCTTCTATTACTCTTTACATTTTATCCCACTGCTAGTACATTAATACTTCTAATACATTGAAATAATCTGGCATCCTTTTGATCTCTAAGGTGCCAAATTGGCGAAAATTTGGAATGAATACTAGGATATTCATATAGAGATGGATATTCAGAAAAAAGATTTGACTTGATGTATTATTTAGAAGCTGTTTCTTTACCAAAGTAACAAGATAATGCCGAAGACCTATTGTATCTAATAATAAGGGTGTCCCAATTATAATGACTTACTTTAGATCTTCAGAAGAATAATTCAATCATGCTGTGACAAGTCACCGACTCCTGGCTTTAAGCTTTCATATGGACCAAAAAATCCTTTATGGCTGCTAATGCAGTGAAAGGGACACAATCTAGAAATGATGAAATAAAAAGGAGATACAATTTCCCACTGTCTTTCTGCAAAGTTTCCTTCCACAATTTTTTTGCAAAAAATGTAAATGTTCCATTTTCATGACTGTTAGCTGATGGGGTGGGGCTTAGCATAGGGGGCAGACAGAAATCGTAGGATGCTGCGGCCAGTTGTCTTTAGCAATACACAGGACCGTGAAGAGGGGAATGGTTCACGGGATACATAGATGAGATTTCTTTATATATGTATCAGTTTCATTACAAAAGTATGAAATTTAAAGTGGTTGTTCAGGGAGTTTTATGCTGCTTACCTGGGGTTTCTGGGTGGTTCCAACACTGGGTCATTTGATTGGAATCAGCACCCAGCCTCTGGGTTGCTTCTTCATCTCCCTCCTGGTCTTGTCCTGCACAGCAAAGTACTTGTATTCTGTTCTCCGGGACAAGCACAGAGAGCAGTGCTGGAATAAAATTTGAGCTCTGATTGTTCCCGGTCTGCTTCTGACCCTTGCACAATGTTATGACTGGAGATGTCACATGTCACTGCTGTGTCTCAGCGCCGCACAGGAGAGCATGGTGGCACCAACCCAGGCTGCCAGGTAGGCCACATAAGCAGCTGGAGGTGGACAGGTATGCTTGTTTAAAAAAATGTAATTTAATTTAATAAAAATAGCCAATGAAGGGGTCTTTTCCATATGAGCTATGACTATAGATTGATTCTGCATTACGGTGAGTTGATTGACATTTACATTATAAATTTAATAATTAAATATGCCTTTTATTGTGTTTTCTTCTGAGCCACCCAATTGCCCAAGCCTTCTCTGCTGCCCTAAACCTACCCCATGAACCCCTCTCCCAACACCCCGGCCATAACCTTATGGACATAACAGTTATGGGCACCATCCTAAGATTACAAACACAATGAGCATTTCCACCAGTACTGATGGAGGTGCTCATTGTAATTCCAGGTGCCCCAGGAGCAAGTGATAGACTGCATTACTCAGCACTCTGCTGCCTACTGCCTCTCTGCTCTGGGCACTGAGTGGTGACTTCACAACAGGTCCCAAAGCAGAGAGGACGCATGGAGCAGAGTGGTAAGTAATGAATGCAACTCACCATTCACTTCATAAACATCATGCATGGGGATACTGTGGGGGCCATTAATGTTATATGTAGGGGCACTGTAGGAGTCATTTTACTAACTGTGGGGGCACTGTACAGGCTATATTACTATATGTGGGGGCTATTCGATGAGGAGGCAATATAGGGCTATTATATGTGAGGGTACTGCGGAGGTCATTATATGTGGAGGCAGTGTGGGAATCATTATACTATGCAATGTGGCAGCCAATACATGTGGATCGATGTAGGGTGCATAACATTACATGTGGGGCATGCTGGGTGCCACTATATTACACATGTGGGCACTGTGGGGTCACTATATTACATGTGGGGGAACTATGTGGGGCCATGATATTACACGTGGGACATTGTGGAGCTCATTATATTCAATGTGAGGGTTATTGTTATTGGGGCACTGATCGGGTCTTTAGATACCTAAGTCATGCCCCTCCCCCCCCCTTCTCCACATGCTAAGGCTGAGGCCCCATGTTGTGGAAACACAGCTTTTTTTTATTGCAGATTTTGCTTCTTTTTTTTTCTAGTCAAAGCCAAGAATAGCTACAATGGCTACAAATGGCTACTCTTATACTTCTACCTTCTGCTCAATCCACTCCTGACTTTGGCTTAAAAAACTGCAGTAAAATCTGCACCAAAAAAAGCTGTGTTTCCACAATGTGGGGCCTCAGCCTAAAGGTTATACAACTCTGCTGGAGTTTAACCCATTATGATTAGTGGACTCTACATATGTTTTTTTTTTTTAAAACATTCCATTTTTTAAACATTCCAAGCATGTAGAGCCATAGGATAGGAATATTTGGGACACTATACCATTGGTCTAGAAGGTTCATACCTAAAAGGCTCCCTTTAAGGCTGCTCTTACACGACCTTATTGATTCTACGGTCCGCTAGTTGCTGATCAGCAACATAGACACTGCAGACGTCCGTGTCCTGCCGCACTCACCCATAGAGTTCTATAGTCGAGTCCGTGCAGTGCCGCAATTCACGGCCTTTGCGGACCTGCTCTATTCAGTGCGGAGGTCCGGCACACCACGGCCACACTGAATATAATGTGTCTGCAAATGGTCCGCAATTGAAAACCCTCAATTGCGGACCATTTGCAGACTTACATTACGGCTGTGTAAGACCAGCCTAAGGAATTGTGTGTTTAGGGTTTCTGTAAAATGTTATTTTTGGTAAAGAGTTGCAACTGAAGAGAACAAAACTGAAAGAAAGGATGATATATATATATACAGTCCTATGAAAAAGTTTGGGCACCCCTATTAATCTTAATCATTTTTAGTTCTAAATATTTTGGTATTTGCAACAGCCATTTCAGTTTGATATATCTAATAACTGATGGACACAGTAATATTTCAGGATTGAAATGAGGTTTATTGTACTAACAGAAAATGCGCAATATGCATTAAACCAAAATTTGACCGGTGCAAAAGTATGGGCACCTCAACAGAAAAGTGACATTAATATGGATATTTCAGCAAGACAATGATCCAAAACACCGCTCCAAATCCTCAGGCATTCATGCAGAGGAACAATTACAATGTTCTGGAATGGCCATCCCAGTCCCCAGACCTGAATATCATTGAACATCTGTGGGATGATTTGAAGCGGGCTGTCCATGCTCGGCGACCATCTAACTTAACTGAACTTGAATTGTTTGTCCAAAATACCTTTATCCAGGATCCAGGAACTGATTAAAAGCTACAGGAAGCGACTAGAGGCTGTTATCTTTGCAAAAGGAGGATCTACTAAATATTAATGTCACTTTTCTGTTGAGGTGCCCATACTTTTGCACCGGTCAAATTTTGGTTTAATTCATATTGCACATTTTCTGTTAGTACAATAAACCTCATTTCAATCCTGAAATATTACTGTGTCCATCAGTTATTAGATATATCAAACTGAAATGGCTGTTGCAAACACCAAAATATTTAGAACAAAAAATGATTAAGATTAATAGGGGTGCCCAAACTTTTTCATAGGACTGTATATATATATATATATATATATATATATATATCCCCTTATACATTTGTATGATACGGATCCATCCTGCATCCATCTGATCTATGACTAAGCAACTTCCCTTGCTCCTTTTTATCATTTCTACCCTCTGGGTCTAGACTCTGTCGTTGTAACACGGAGCGTTCACCTGAAGATTGCTTGTCAAAACCAGGCCTTCATTTTTCATACCTTTGGATAAAGACTTTGATGAAAACAGCAACCCCCACGTTTGATGACCTGAAAGATACGCGAGGACTGTGGTAGAGCGAAGGAGCTGAGAGGGGGAAGGTTTCTTTGTATCACGGAACACGTTTGCAGTGAGCAGAAAGTGCTCTCTGGTGCCTAATGCAATACGCATCACAGACAGAGCTAGAGGAAATTACAGCTGACACCCATTCTGCTCAGTGTTAGCGTGCCGAACACAGCTACTGTGGTTTCCTAACCCTCATGATAATTAAAGGTATAATGTATTTCTCATCCTCTCTTCCGTCGGCTTTGAAACTGCTATTCACCTTTCTTAGGGCCAGAAAGATTTCTACTCATTTGAGTGCTGCTGAATTGCGCTCATGCAAGGTGCAGATGGCTTCACATCACCTTCAATAACTGTATTTTACATAAATACATCGTACATATCTCCGCTGCTTCATTTGCAATGCAATAATCATGGTAGTTTTTGGTTGTTGTAAAAGTACGTACAAAAAAGTCGGGGTAACTGGCGGTCTTATATTTAGGGGTGAAAAATCACATAATTGGATAGAACTTTCTCTCTCTCTTCGTTATATTTCGTCTCTTCTGCACCGACATTCAAGGTGTGTCCAACAACTTTACAACTGATGGGGACTTAATACTAGTTTGATGGGGTCTGACTCCTGGCACCTATACCCTCCACCAGTCAACTGATTAAAGGGGTCTTGATGTTCTGGCGAAAGCAGAACCCTCTACATTCTTTATCTGGCACATGGATTTTGAACCATCTGGACCTGGGACTATAACTACATATTGTACAAAGCTGTGCCTTGTAATGAAGAAGTTGCAACTTTTCCCTCTTCAATGAACTGACCGACAGGAGAACTGGGATTTGGATCTTCATTGACCTAATACTATTAGCCTAAGGAAAAATACCTCCATCTGAAAGGAGACTGAGTTTGAGGCCTGCACCTAAAGATGGGAAGACTAAAGATCCCTATCCAGAGGAGCCTGAAGGAGGATTTGTGCCTGTTTATGACTAGCTGTTGTGGCCTACTCCCGATGTGACCTCCTAGGGGACTATCTTTGGATACATGCTGTGCTGTTGATGTGAACCGTGTTGTGTTCCTGGGTGGCAGGCTGCCTTATATGGCCTCATTTCTGGAATAAAACTGTTGCGCTGCTCCATCCTTTCTTGTTCTGTTGATTCATGCTGCCATCGACCTCTTTTTGGCTGTGGCTCGCTAGTTGGAGCCTTAGCCTTTTGTAGGTATTTGGCTAGGGCATGATTCATTTATTCATAAAGCAATTTCTTATTAGCTGACTTGTAGACTAGACTACACCCTGTCACTGCACCCACATACTTCCAGAATGTTGGTCACCACCCTACACAAGCTCATTATTATAGCATATTGTATGGAATTCTCAATCTGGAGTTTCTATGATGAGCTCCATTTATAAACACAGAGATTAGTGAAAGGATTATCTATAACTAGGGAAAAAGGTGACAAAATATGCACCACTTCCATGTTCCAGAGGCAGCAACTTTGGTGTTTTATCTATAAGGCCACAGCAATTGGAGACATAAGGGTAGCCATGGACTAAGGCTATGATTATACTAGTGTAATTTTTGCCAAATTTCCATTGCCTAGTAATGGCTCAAGTGGTCTAGTCTGCTCTGTTTTCTACTCTTTCCATTACGAGTCAATGGCATCAATCCATTCTGATCAATTATGCAATGATTCCATTATAGCATTACAACAGTGTGATCCAAGTTTAAAGTTGGGCATGAACGTTATTGTTCTCATCCTGAATTGTTAATGATCCAATATTTACTGATCATAATGATACAGGTGTCCTTGAGGCTGAATAATATTTTCCTCTAATAATATAGACTTTTACCTTCTGCTTGGTTTCGAGATATCCTAAGATGAGCGATGTGAGATGCATTGAAAGCAAAAAAATGTTATTCTCTAAGGCAATGTGATAAATGCATTTTTTTTTGCACCAGTCATCTCAGGATATCTTGAGCCAAGAGCAAAGGTAAGGATGGAGTCGTCTATATGTTACAATTAAATATAATTATGAAGAGCAAGAATTTTTATTAAGACCACAGCTAAAATGTTATTTTCCTATTTGACATTTGTCTAAATGACTTACATGCAAAAATATGGGTTATTGTGACTGTATCTGAACAGCAAATAAAAATCGAGTACAGGGTCAGGCACAAAGCTGTAACTTCAAGTGATCGTAAGACATACAGTCCTATGAAAAAGTTTGGGCACCCCTATTAATCTTAATCATTTTTAGTTCTAAATATTTTGGTATTTGCAACAGCCATTTCAGTTTGATATATCTAATAACTGATGGACACAGTAATATTTCAGGATTGAAATGAGGTTTATTGTACTAACAGAAAATGTGCAATATGCATTAAACCAAAATTTGACCGGTGCAAAAGTATGGGCACCTCAACAGAAAAGTGACATTAATATTTAGTAGATCCTCCTTTTGCAAAGATAACAGCAATCTTCTTCTCTGCCTTTCTGATATTTTTCTTGGCCTGCCACTTCTGGGCTTAACAAGAACTGTCCCTGTGGTCTTCCATTTCCTTACTATGTTCCTCACAGTGGAAACTGACAGGTTAAATCTCTGAGACAACGTTTTGTATCCTTCCCCTGAACAACTATGTTGAACAATCTTTGTTTTCAGATCATTTGAGAGCGGGCTGTCCATGTTCGGCGACCATCAAACTTAACTGAACTTGAATTGTTTTGTAGAAAGAAATGGTCCAAAATACCTTCATCCAGGATCCAGGAACTGATTAAAAGCTACAGGAAGCGACTAGAGGCTGTTATCTTTGCAAAAGGAGGATGTACTAAATATTAATGTCACTTTTCTGTTGAGGTGCCCATATTTTTGCACCGGTCAAATTTTGGTTTAATGCATATTGCGCATTTTCTGTTAGTACAATAAACCTCATTTCAATCCTGAAATATTACTGTGTCCATCAGTTATTAGATATATCAAACTGAAATGGCTGCTGCAAACACCAAAATATTTAGAACTAAAAATGATTAAGATTAATAGGGGTGCCCAAACTTTTTCATAGGACTGTAAGTTATTAGGGTTTCGCACTGACCAAAGTGAGTTAAGTGTCTACATTACAGTGCCTGCATTGTGCTAATATAGTAAATTATGTAACCTGAATAGCAGGAGTTAGTAAGGGGTGGTGATGGCGGTGACAAATTAATTAATTGTCATGAATACCATTGTGCACCCTATGGCAAATCTTAGTGACTATGAAATGGAAGTCATTTATACAACTTAGCATTTTTCTTTCTTATAAGTCTTGGTTCACATCTACATAGGGATTTCCACTTTTCTGTTCTATCAGAGGAATAAAAAATAAATCTGATATATGATATCTACCAACAGGGCTCTATTGACTACAATGGAGTTCTTCCAGTTTTTGTCATCGTTTCTACCATTTTTCCAACATGCATTTTTGAGGTGAAATGTGAACACAGTCTAAAGCTACATACATGTGCATGGTTGACTGGATGATATTATTCAGTCTTCAGTGTGCCTGGCCTGGTATAGAACAGTATAGAACATATCCTGAGTTTTGCCCCAGGCCCACTGATGCATATACAGGCCTATGATAACACATTGATGTTTTTATGGGGCCATAGAAATTAATGGGTCCGTGTGCCAGGTGTGAAAATCATGGCTAACACACGGACAATACAAACTGTCATGTACAGAGAGGCTTAGGGTAGGTTTACACAACCATTATTTAATGCCTGATACACTCATCTCTCATAGGATCAGAACAACAGACACTATCAGTAGTAGAGTGACCCTAGCGGATGGCGCACCCTCCATCTGGTGTCTGTCTGCTTTCATTTTCATGCAAAAAAAACATGACAAAAGACATCGTCCAGTGTTATGTTTTTACTTTAACAGAAGAACAAAATGTACCTGCAAGACTTTTCTTTTGTCACAAAAGTAAATAAGCATAATGGAAGATAACGTCTGTCATGTTTTTTACATTAGTGTAATGTGAACAGACTCAGATGGTAGCGCTGTCTATATCTCTCCCATTACTACTGTTAATGTCCATTGCTCTTATCCTATGACGGGAGAAAATAATAGACGTTCATAACAGTAGTGTAAATGTCTTACAAAGGTATCGGTCTGAACATTATAATGGCTAACAATGACAATGTTTCAATATGAGTGCACTGGAGTACTGAAGGAGGATCCCTGGTCACACCTGTCCAGAGTACAGATGGGTGAACCTTTCAGAATTCATTTTTTGGGGGGTTGGGTGGCTTGGGTCCAAAATTTGTTTATAAACGAACAAGTTTGTTACAAACCACACCTTAAAGTTGCTTAAAACATAGTGTAGAACACTTTCAGGGCTATTAAAAACCATCTGTCCAATTTCTAGCTCTCTAAGACAAACACAGCTGAAGTTATGTAAAAGTGAAAGTGTCCTTATTATTATATAGCCTTTGTGCTTCCTTAGCCCCTATAGCTCAATAGCGATTTCTACCTCTACAGCTACGCCCCTGGGGAAATCAAAGGGAGATAGTTGCTGACTGTTTGGTCAACAGAAAAAATCACTATTCACTAGTGACAAAGTTTACATTTCTGCTTTGCACTGTTTGCCTTAGTTCTCCTCTACTTGCAGGAGCATAATATGTAAGTCTAGTAGATAAAGTTTTTGCTTCAGGATATATATATATATATATATATATATATATACACAAACACATACATACACACAATACACACACACACATACACACACACATACACACACACACATATACACACACACACACATACACACGCACGCACACATACATACACACACACACATACATGCACACATACATACTCACATACACATATACATACACACACATACATACGCTCATACATATAAATACGTACACACACACACATACATACATACACACACACACATTATCTATATATAGAATTAAATATAACACATCTATTTTCCTTCTTTTATCTGTGAGGCCTCACTTATATCTTTTTTTTTTTAAGTGATACAAAAAGTTGGAAATTGATTTACACATCCCAAACTGAACACATTACACATTATTAGATATAAAATGTTGGTCTTAATTATTTCAGGTGACCAGAACAGTTTCTTTTAATCCATGCAAACTTTTTTTCTATTAGATTCCATAGAAGAAAAATAGCATGCTTCATCGCATGCCGTATTACAGAAGTATTGTCTGTAATACAGAGCTTTACAAGGTATCATAAGGAAGCATGCAGAGGCCAGTACATAGCCTCAGGGACCCTGTGTGCCGCCGCACTAACTGTGTTCACATAGAACCGCTGCGAGCGTTCAGCCATAGCTAAGTAGCATTGATTGTCATAAAACCCTAAACTCTATGTGAGAGTAAGGACCAACCTGTAGGAAATTGCAGCAAATCAGAAAGTAAATTTCTATAGAGTAATTAAAATCTTTATTACAGCTCTTTCTACATAATTTACTGGAAGGGACTGGGAGTTTTTAAAAACATGAAAACTTTCTTTTTATAATGTTCTTGCATCTTACAGTTCACACTCTGGTTACTAATCCTCATAATAGGCCAGCACTTCCTGTTCTGTAGAGATCACTTCTCAATAGTCATATCATTATCATTAATGGCAGCATTGAGTGAAATAATAATACAGATAACAAAGGATCTATCAGTAACAATAGGTGACGTTACGGTTAACCTCCTCCCCTCTTTACAATGACCTCTGCACAGGTTACAAAGCATGCAAATTAGAAATGAGCGAATATACTCAATCGAATACCTCCATTGCATAGCTCCCGTTGCAAAAACACTTCCGGGTCTTCGAATTTTTACTGCCCCTCCCACCTTCCCTGACGCTGGGAACTATGCGACGAAGGTATTCGATCGAGTATATTCGCTCATCTCTAATGCAAATCAAACTCTGCCGAAATAAATTAACATTTCAGTCTACAGGTTTCTATAGCTCATGCAGTTGCCGTAAAGCATATCTCAGAATGCTGTTAGCAGCTCGGACAAGACGACTGCCTCCATAAACATGTACAGACAATAAATTTAAAAAACTCTACAATTAAAAATAAAAAACGGATTAGAAAAAAATGTTTATTCAGATTTTATTTCAATGAATGCAAAAATACAAGTGATACATTTAGTTACATTTTTTTTTTTTTTAACAAAATTTTCATTTACCAACAATGGATTGTTAGATTTGTGGACTAATTCTTTTTGAGGTGTAGCAGTCAATAAATGTGCTTTCCCTGATTTAGTAGCCATGAGCATGTGCATTTTTTATGTCGGCCCGGTTGTTAGAGTCCTCCACCCATTAATTTATATTAATTACTTAATTACCAATCAATATCAGTAATCACCACTGGTAAGGATCTTGTACTAATTCTTACTAATAAGTAAAGATAGGGGATTCTAGCCTTTATTGGAAATGCAATAAAGGAATTCCAAGTCAACTGATAAGTGGTAACAAAAAAAATGTAATCTTTCTGGTTATTTTGCTCTTAAAGCCAGAATATTGGAAGAGGATTAAAGCAGATCTGGAGTAGTGTTTTCAGCCATTTGTAATAGGGACAGATATAATTTCATTAATGACTATGGCCTCTTGTATCATGTTGCCATAGGCTGTGTAGACTATCCAGATGGACTAGCTTTTCATATAGCGCAGATTTCGAATCTCTTCCATAGCCTGCTAGCATTTCCCGATGGCTACATTTTAATGGGCTATCCCTCTCTTTTTACAAATGCTTCTCTTGTAAATTCAAATAAAGGCAAGAGATGAAAAGTTTGTGTGCGTGTGAGCTCAGTGGTTACTGTTGTGGCTCCCCTGTCATCTCTCATTGTAACCAGGGCTCTAAAGCTCACACCTCCTCGTCGGCCTGTTTTATGTTAGAATTCTAACTGGATTAAATGAAATGTGTTTCTATGCAAGGCTCCAGGGAGACTTGTGATTGGAAGAAAAAATGGTGCTGACTGAGGGATCAAAGGAAAATGTTCATTAGTGGGGGGTGCGCTGCTCCTTTTAACCCATTCAGTGCTCACGGCATCAGCATCATGTTGGTCTGATGTCCCCTCAATTGCTGGCGGTGCTGGCTTGAAACAGACATAGCCCTTTCATGCAGATGTAGATTAAATATGCATATCTCAGCAGATTTCTACGTCCTCAGCCTTGGGAATAATTAGAAGAAAATTAAAAATTCCCTGTTCTCCAACCTTTCTCTGTGGGCACCAAAGCGTGTGGTTTGTAATTGATGGTAATGCATGAGCTATGGAGGATCATTACCATTTATTTAGATTTAAGATTATGGCACAATAATGAAGCAGGGGGCCTTACATAGTGCATTCCCATCCTTGCTGTGTCAGGCCATCGCGGATATTCTGACACAAGGCTGCTATACTGCTGACTCCATGCACAGGAACTGATGGACGATGAGCATCACTTGGGTCCACTTAGTCTACTTTCTACTAAGTAATCACCAGTCCTACCTAAGCTAATGGCCACTATATTTTATATCCCATGCTGCACCTATCACTCCGTGAAATAGCCTGACAAGCACCATACAGTTTATAACCCATGGCTTTTGTGATGTATGTAGGACTTAACCTATTCAGTGGGGGTTTACATTTTTTCAAAAATAAAAAAAATTGTGTTTCAATATCTCTTATAAATAATTGCTTTTTCTGTGTAAAGCTTTTTCAGCTGTAAGCAAAACTGAAGGTAAAATTTCCAAAATTCCAAAACTTTGGATGAAACAATAAATACAGACAATAACTTGGGCTCAATGATGTGCCCAATATTCTATCTAACATGCACTCTTGTATAAACTACTAAAACTATATCAGACATTGGAAAAGTGATGGAACATGTGTCAGAAAATTTGGGAAATACAGAGAGAAAAGTACTTCGTGAACTACTTTCCTCTCCGCATGACTCGTGCAGACACCGCACAGAAAAAACACGGACCCCATTATAGTCTATGGGTCCATGTGCTCTCACTACTTGTCAATGTGTTCAGTATTCCGTTTGGGGGGATTCCCAAGCAGACTCCCAAAATGGAATACCAAACGCAGATGTGAACCGGGCCTAAGAAAGTATTTCATGCATGTTGTCAACTAGTCGTAGTGTTCTATAAAACCCTTCTCCCAATGGTACCGAACCATCACAGCCTTGACCAGATTTTGTTGTTTTCCTATTGGAAAATAGTATCAGAAAGTGTAATATACTTTAGTACCTGCTTTCAAGGTACTAAAGAGGTACGAAGAGAGCCAAGGCTGTACTAGAAGGTCACATAACCAAACAATACTCAGCTGATTGGTTCACACCAATGCCTGGTTTCCGTTCTTTGGGTCTGCTTGGGGACCCAAAAAAGCGAAAACCCAATCTGCTTAAAAAGCAGTTACCTGTAAAAGCCATAAACTATAACGGGTCGCCTGTGTTTTCACCCAAAACATGCAGAAAGAAACGTACTGCTTGCAGGACTTTTCTCTTTGCATTTTTCAAGCAGGGTGGGGGGACAGATTCCACGAACGGAATCTGGGTGCAGATGTAAACCTAGCCTGAGTCACGATAAACTGAACGGAGTCGAGCTAGTACCATGCAGTAGTAAAATAAATACTCAAAAAGCATTTTTATACCCAGCATGTTCAGAAATTCGCAAATAAACAATGATATCCAAGATATTTTAATGCTTATAGACTTCAATTATTGGACACTTGCTTACAGACAACAGTTGGTTGCACAAGCTATGGTAATACAGCCTGCAGACACAAGGGATCAGGTACATTACAGAAGCTCTGTTTCATCATTGATAGTGTACCAGATAAGATAACATCACTTACGCTGGTTTCTCATTAAGCAGACTTGCTTGGATTGAATGCCATAGCTGCCAACTGTCCCTGATTTTCAGGGACACTGAAGACTCTTTCTGCACTTGTAGCTACAGCTTCACAATAAATGCAATAATTGATTGGAACTCAAGTGCTGCTCCGGCTTGCTCTTGGCTGATGTCCAGGGACAGTCATACGTTTTTACAGCTTTGTCCGTGGAAATTTTTTGTCTCTACAAACGTTCATGATTTTAATATATACCATGTGTACAGCATCATTTTTCAGCATCTGTTCTTGAACTGGCTCTTAACGTGCAGGCAGTACCTTGTAAATTAAAGTCTGCTGAATGGGAATGATTAAAAGGGAACAGACGTATGTTTCCAATGTGTCCGGTAGTCGTGTTATGCTGATGAGGCTGGTACGAGTTGACTCTGCACCGTCTGCTGTGTTACGGAACAAGCAGAGACAAAGCAACGTAGAACGCGCTTAATGTATTTTCTATCATACCCTCTGATCAGTTCTTGTCAGTTCTACAACAGTGAGATGAGGAGTGAAAGCGAATGACTGGTCTAGCCTCAAACTGATACTGGCCTCAAAATAAAATAAAAAAGTCTTGCTTCCATAGCAAACAAATTTTGGCTGTTTATCACAGATATGTAATACGGTATCCATAGTCTATAGTATGGGCCCTTGGTCTGTGTGTTTTGGGTTTCATCTTCTGTATGGCTTCTATTCTTTTGTTGTGTCAGGGTTTGCTGTGCCTTTAATACATGGAGAAATAAAAGTAACCCCGGTTCTACTTGGAACGTCTGCTCTCTCAGCAGTATGTATATAATCCAAGAAAATTAAGTTAAATTAACTAAACTGTGGGGGTAGACCTTTCAACATTCCTACAGGAGGCTATTTCAAAGGAATTCGTTTTTTTCATATTTTAGCACACTGTGGAATATATAGGATCCTCTCAACCAGCTGCAAGCTTCATGGATGGGTAAAATAATGTTCTACAAAATGTTAGTTTTACTTTAGAACATTGTCAATACCTATTCCCCTCATACTTATAAATAGAGTTCAACAACAGGTTAGGTTGTTTGTGCGTAAGGTAAGTAGCCTGTTAATAGCAACCTGGATTTTATGTATCGACTGACTTCGAGGATGTATGGGGGTGCCTAATCTTCCAGCGTATTATAAGGCTACATACTCCTACATCACATTAGACTTTGGAACTCTCATAACCCAGGTTTATTTTGGCCCACCTGAAAATCTTCTTTTGATCAAGATAGACCAATGAATGGACTCCTTGTTATTCACTAAATATAACACACCCTTACACCTCCCCTCATTCATTCTATACAGGCCCCACTAGACACCTGGTTACACTTAGCAGGTATACTTAAATGTTCACTGAATCCCCATATCCCGCTGGGTGTCTTAATCTTATACTGGATCTCTCAGATGATCATTTTGTAAAAAATGGCATCGTCTATGTTGATAACCTATGAGGATCTGAGTCCCCCTCACACACTGTCCAGCCTGCATCTCACATCTCTCCCCCACACACAGTCAAGCTTGCACCCCAAATCTCTCCTCTCACAGTACACCCATGCACCCCAAATCTCCCCCCCACACAGTATACACTGCACCCCACATCTCTCCCACCACAGTACACCCATGTACCCCACATTTCAACCCCCCACATCACACCCTACCCAAAGTCAATCTTGCACCCCACATCCCCCCACAGTACAAACTGCATCCCACAGTACACCCTGAATCCCACATCTTCCCTTCACACACAGTCCACCCTGCATCCTACATCTCTTCCCCACACAGTCAACCTTGCACCCCACATTCCCCCACACCAACAGAAATTCCCGGTTGACATTTTACTAACGTAGAACCTTCTAATCTAGGAATTGGAGGTTTCCTTCTCTGCCTTCACACTCATTGCTAATTGAGATGGTTTCTCAGCACTGGGTTTATGAATAGTTATTTGCACTCAGGAATTTCTCCGTTGCACCTTCCTACAACACCTGAACTCCCTGACTCCAGGAGTAACCCTCCCTCGCACCAGATATATAAGCTATTTCTACATAAAAAGATAATCGATTGCTTAGCACATTCATTGGATTTTCTGTAACATGCTTGGTCGTTTATTTTTGCGCTATAGTTTTTGCTTGTTTTTTGTTACTATATGAATGTGTTCCTTGTTATTTACCTACTTTCATACATTAATATTCTGGATTTCAATTCTCTTGTTAGTGTTGTAGGTTTGGGTTTATAAGCTTTGAAGCTTTTGTAGGCGATATAACTCAAGCAAACTTTGTAGGTTTATTTTCTCAGTTTCTTTTTATGACAGGGGTTTGACTCAGATGAACATGAAGCGTATCTTTAAGTTGCAATGTGTGACAAAGTAAGCCTTGTAATAGATAAGCCATACGGTCTAAAGACACACCAGATTTATCATCCAGCATCAGTCTCTCGATATCTCTTCACTGTCAGAAAAGCGTTACTGACAGTACTGCCGATAACATGGTACTGTCATAGGGGGCATTCCTTACTGCCCAGCGATGGCGCTGAGCAGTGAGGACCCCCCCCCCCCTCCACAGTACTCGTCCATAGACTAGCACTGGGGGGGTGTTCCTCACCACTCTGCGTCATCGCTGGGTGATAAGGAATGCTCCCTTTGACAGTACAGCGCTCTGGATTCTGCTGTCAGGAGGGGCGTTCCTCACAGCCCAGCTAGTCTGTCAGGAACAGCCTTCTGACAGTGAAGAGATATCGGTAAATGCACCAATAGCTCTTCACCCGAGGCACATAACGGGAAAGCTGACAGTGCACTGAATTCAGTGCGCTGAATACCGCTAGATAGTCGGCAGTATATAAAACCGCATGTGCCCAAGGACATAAAAGGCCTTCTTTAAGGCATATTGTTGATTTAGTTTTTTTGTGGATTTTGGCATATATTCTAAGCTGAAATCTGTCTGAAATCCAGATCACATAGATTTCAATAGGAATTCATGTCACAGTTCAGAGTCACGAGTCAAACAAAAAGAACAGATGTGTCATTTCTTGTAGAGGAAACCGTTCTGGGTGACTATATGTGGATTAGTACTACTGAATGTGAATGTCATTCACAGGGGGCATACAGTCCTATGAAAAAGTTTGGGCACCCCTATTAATCTTAATCATTTTTAGTTAAATATTTTGGTGTTTGCAGAAGCCATTTCAGTTTGATATATCTAATAACTGATGGACACAGTAATATTTCAGGACTGAAATGAGGTTTATTGTACTAACAGAAAATGTGCAATATGCATTAAATCAAAATTTGACCGTTGCAAAAGTATGGGCACCTCAACAGAAAAGTGACATTAATATTTAGTAGATCCTCCTTTTGCCTCTAGTCGCTTCCTGTAGCTTTTATTCAGTTCCTGGATCCTGGATGAAGGTATTTTGGACCATTCCTCTTTACAAAACAATTCAAGTTCAGTTACGTTTGATGGTCGCCGAGCATGGACAGCCCGCTTCAAATCATCCCACAGATGTTCAATGATATTCAGGTCTGGGGACTGGGATGGCCATTCCAGAACATTGTAATTGTTCCTCTGCATGAATGCCTGAGTCGATTTGGAGCAATGTTTTGGATCATTGTCTTGCTGAAATATCCATCCCCGGTGTAACTTAAACTTTGTCACTGATTCTTGAACATTATTCTCAAGAATCTGCTGATACTGAGTGGAATCCATGCAACCCTCAACTTTAACAAGATTCCCGGTGCCGGCATTGGCCACACAGCCCCAAAGCATGATAGAAACTCCACCAAATTTTACAGTGGGTAGCAAGTGTTTTTCTTAGAATGCTGGGGTTTTTTAACGCCATGCATAACACCTTTTTGTATGACCAAACAACTCAATCTTTGTTTCATCAGTCCACAGGACCTTCTTCCAAAAGGAAGCTGGCTTGTCCACATGTGCTTTTGCATACCTCAGGTGACTCTGTGGCATGTTTGCAGAAACGGCTTCTTTCTCATCACTCTCCCATACAGCTTCTCCTTGTGCAAAGTGCGCTGTATTGTTGACCAATGCACAGTGACACCATCTGCAGCAAGATGATGCTGCAGCTCTTTGGAGGTGGTCTGTGGATTGTCCTTGACTGTTCTCATTATTCTTCTTCTCTGCCTTTCTGATATTTTTCTTGGCCTGCCACTTCTGGGCTTAACAAGAACTGTCCCTGTGGTCTTCCATTTCCTTACTATGTTCCTTAACTGACAGGTTAAATCTCTGAGACAACTTTTTGTATCCTTCCCCTGAACAACTATGTTGAACAATCTTTGTTTTCAGATCATTTGAGAGCGGGCTGTCCATGCTCGGCGACCATCAAACTTAACTGAACTTGAATTGTTTTGTAAAGAGGAATGGTCCAAAATACCTTCATCCAGGATCCAGGAACTGATTAAAAGCTACAGGAAGTGACTAGAGGCAAAAGGAGGATCTACTAAATATTAATGTCACTTTTCTGTTGAGGTTGCCCATACTTTTGCACCGGTCAAATTTTGGTTTAATGCATATTGCACATTTTCTGTTAGTACAATAAACCTCATTTCAATCCAGAAATATTACTGTGTCCATCAGTTATTAGATATATCAAACTGAAATGGCTGTTGCAAACACCAAAATATTTAGAGCTAAAAATGATTAAGATTAATAGGGGTGCCCAAACTTTTTCATAGGACTGTAGATATTTTACGTACATATTTTTAAGAAACAGGTTATGAAGTTTAATCATTTCTTTTATGATGCATGTTTTTTGCGAGTTTAATTTGCACTGCTCTTCCTGAAGGAACATTAAAGGGATTCTATCATTTCAAAATCACGTTTTTAAGTAATGCCACGTTGGAATAACCTTTATAAAGGCTATGATACTCATTCCTTTCTTCCTCTTGTGCTCGACGCTGTTTCTGTGAAAAACCCGTTACTTTCAAATGCAAATTATGCTCAGGGAGCACCGTGGGTGTTTTCCCTGTGCTCCGAGCACACCACTGTCATCGCCACCCACCACCCTTTGTTACATGTTCACTCCCCCCCTGTATCTTCTCCTCTGCGTAGCATCTGATACTGTTCTGTTCAGGATTGAAATTCGTGCATGCACAATCACTCTGCCACGTTGGGTAAAGACAGAGCCGACTGCACATGCTTCATCAGCAATTTTGTGGTGGTCTCAGTAGCTCAGCACTCCATAGAACTACACAAGAGACCACTGCAAAATGGCCAATGGAGCAGGCACAGTCATCTCTGCCACATTGCGTTCAGGTAGAGCCAACTGCGCATGTTCAGGATTTCAATAACCAAAAAGAATAGCGTCGGATACTGCAAAGGAGAAGATGCGGGGTAGTGAACATTCAACAAGAGCAGGTGAGCAGCAATGACGCAGATGTGCTCGGAGCACAGGAGGAATGCCAACTGTGCTCCCTGAACATAATTTGCATATGAAAGTAAACGTTTTTTCACAGAACCGGCTGGGAGCACAAGAGCAAAAAAGGTATGAGTAGAATAGCCTTTATACAGGTTATTCCAATGTGGCATTACTTAAAAACGTGATTTCCAAATGATAGAATCCCTTTAAGGTACGTCAAATATTTAGCATTAACCTCACAATAGGAATAGCTGCAACTCCTAAAAAAGCAAGATTCCAATTAATACAAGAATTAGGCACCTGTTAACCCTATGATGACAGATTTTAACATGTCTACATTCACTTATATAGGTGTAAAACTATGTATGCACATGCAATAGAGATGAGCGAACAGTGTTCTATCGAACTCATGTTCGATCGGATATTAGGCTGTTCGGCATGTTCGAATCGAATCGAACACCGCGTGGTAAAGTGCGCCATTACTCGATTCCCCTCCCACCTTCCCTGGCGCCTTTTTTGCTCCAATAACAGCGCAGGGTAGGTGGGACAGGAACTACGACACCGGTGACGTTGAAAAAAGTAGGCAAAACCCATTGGCTGCCGAAAACATGTGACCTCTAATTTAAAAGAACAGCGCCGCCCAGCTTCGCGTCATTCTGAGCTTGCAATTCACCGAGGACGGAGGTTTCCGTCCAGCTAGCTAGGGCTTAGATTCTGGGTAGGCAGGGACAGGCTAGGATAGGAAGGAGAAGACAACCAACAGCTCTTGTAAGAGCTAAATTCCAGGGAGAAGCTTGTCAGTGTAACGTGGCACTGACGGGCTCAATCGCCGCAACCCAGCTTTCCCAGGATCCTGAATGGAATACACTGTCAGTGTATTCCCGTATACCCGATATATACCCCGATACCCGTTCCAACGGTGTGCCCCCCCACCTTCACCCCAGAAATACCCTGCAAGTCCCCTAGCAATAGAATTGGGGCTATATACACCCACAATTTTTACTACTGGTATACAGTGCCATTGTCTGACTGGGAATTCAAAGAATATATTGGGAATACAAATACCCTCATTTCTTGCTACTGCCATATAGTGCCAGTTTCTGACTGGTAATTCAAAGAATATATTGGGGTTACGTGCACCCACAATTTTTACTACTGGTATACAGTGCCATTGTCTGACTGGGAATTCAAAGAGTATATTGGGAATACAAATACCCTCATTTCTTGCTACTGCCATATAGTGCCAGTTTCTGACTGGGAATTCAAAGAATATATTGGGGTTACGTGCACCCACAATTTTTACTACTGGTATACAGTGCCATTGTCTGACTGGGAATTCAAAGAATATATTGGGGTTATAAATACCCTCATTTCTTGCTACTGCCATATAGTGCCAGTTTCTGACTGGTAATTCAAAGAATATATTGGGGTTACGTGCACCCACAATTTTTACTACTGGTATACAGTGCCATTGTCTGACTGGGAATTCAAAGAATATATTGGGAATACAAATACCCTCATTTCTTGCTACTGCCATATAGTGCCAGTTTCTGACTGGGAATTCAAAGAATATATTGGGGTTACGTGCACCCACAATTTTTACTACTGGTATACAGTGCCATTGTCTGACTGGGAATTCAAAGAATATATTGGGGTTATAAATACCCTCATTTCTTGCTACTGCCATATAGTGCCAGTTTCTGACTGGTAATTCAAAGAATATATTGGGGTTACGTGCACCCACAATTTTTACTACTGGTATACAGTGCCATTGTCTGACTGGGAATTCAAAGAGTATATTGGGAATACAAATACCCTCATTTCTTGCTACTGCCATATAGTGCCAGTTTCTGACTGGGAATTCAAAGAATATATTGGGGTTACGTGCACCCACAATTTTTACTACTGGTATACAGTGCCATTGTCTGACTGGGAATTCAAAGAATATATTGGGGTTATAAATACCCTCATTTCTTGCTACTGCCATATAGTGCCAGTTTCTGACTGGTAATTCAAAGAATATATTGGGGTTACGTGCACCCACAATTTTTACTACTGGTATACAGTGCCATTGTCTGACTGGGAATTCAAAGAGTATATTGGGAATACAAATACCCTCATTTCTTGCTACTGCCATATAGTGCCAGTTTCTGACTGGTAATTCAAAGAATATATTGGGGTTACGTGCACCCACAATTTTTACTACTGGTATACAGTGCCATTGTCTGACTGGGAATTCAAAGAATATATTGGGGTTATAAATACCCTCATTTCTTGCTACTGCCATATAGTGCCAGTTTCTGACTGGTAATTCAAAGAATATATTGGGGTTACGTGCACCCACAATTTTTACTACTGGTATACAGTGCCATTGTCTGACTGGGAATTCAAAGAGTATATTGGGAATACAAATACCCTCATTTCTTGCTACTGCCATATAGTGCCAGTGTCTGACTGGGAATTCAAAGAATATATTGGGGTTACGTGCACCCACAATTTTTACTACTGGTATACAGTGCCATTGTCTGACTGGGAATTCAAAGAATATATTGGGGTTATAAATACCCTCATTTCTTGCTACTGCCATATAGTGCCAGTTTCTGACTGGTAATTCAAAGAATATATTGGGGTTACGTGCACCCACAATTTTTACTACTGGTATACAGTGCCATTGTCTGACTGGGAATTCAAAGAATATATTGGGAATACAAATACCCTCATTTCTTGCTACTGCCATATAGTGCCAGTTTCTGACTGGGAATTCAAAGAATATATTGGGGTTACGTGCACCCACAATTTTTACTACTGGTATACAGTGCCATTGTCTGACTGGGAATTCAAAGAATATATTGGGGTTATAAATACCCTCATTTCTTGCTACTGCCATATAGTGCCAGTTTCTGACTGGTAATTCAAAGAATATATTGGGGTTACGTGCACCCACAATTTTTACTACTGGTATACAGTGCCATTGTCTGACTGGGAATTCAAAGAGTATATTGGGAATACAAATACCCTCATTTCTTGCTACTGCCATATAGTGCCAGTTTCTGACTGGGAATTCAAAGAATATATTGGGGTTACGTGCACCCACAATTTTTACTACTGGTATACAGTGCCATTGTCTGACTGGGAATTCAAAGAATATATTGGGGTTATAAATACCCTCATTTCTTGCTACTGCCATATAGTGCCAGTTTCTGACTGGTAATTCAAAGAATATATTGGGGTTACGTGCACCCACAATTTTTACTACTGGTATACAGTGCCATTGTCTGACTGGGAATTCAAAGAGTATATTGGGAATACAAATACCCTCATTTCTTGCTACTGCCATATAGTGCCAGTTTCTGACTGGTAATTCAAAGAATATATTGGGGTTACGTGCACCCACAATTTTTACTACTGGTATACAGTGCCATTGTCTGACTGGGAATTCAAAGAATATATTGGGGTTATAAATACCCTCATTTCTTGCTACTGCCATATAGTGCCAGTTTCTGACTGGTAATTCAAAGAATATATTGGGGTTACGTGCACCCACAATTTTTACTACTGGTATACAGTGCCATTGTCTGACTGGGAATTCAAAGAGTATATTGGGAATACAAATACCCTCATTTCTTGCTACTGCCATATAGTGCCAGTGTCTGACTGGGAATTCAAAGAATATATTGGGGTTACGTGCACCCACAATTTTTACTACTGGTATACAGTGCCATTGTCTGACTGGGAATTCAAAGAGTATATTGGGAATACAAATACCCTCATTTCTTGCTACTGCCATATAGTGCCAGTGTCTGACTGGGAATTCAAAGAATATATTGGGGTTACGTGCACCCACAATTTTTACTACTGGTATACAGTGCCAATTTCTAACTAGGAATTCAAAATGCGCAAGGCTCCCGGAAAGGGACGTGGACGAGGCCGTGGGCGAGGTCGGGGGAATGGTTCTGGGGAGCAAGGTAGCAGTGAAGCCACAGGGCGTCCCGTGCCTACTCCTGTGGGGCAGCAAGCATTGCGCCACTCCACAGTGCCAGGGTTGCTTGCCACATTAACTAAACTGCAGGGTACAAACCTTAGTAGGCCCGAGAACCAGGAACAGGTCTTGCAATGGCTGTCAGAGAACGCTTACAGCACATTGTCCAGCAGCCAGTCAGACTCTGCCTCCTCTCCTCCTATTACCCAACAGTCTTGTCTTCCTTCCTCCCAAAATTCCGAAGCTTTACAGAACAATAACCCAAACTGTCCCTGCTCCCCAGAGCTGTTCTCCGCTCCTTTCATTGTCCCTCAACCTGCCTCTCCACGTCACGATTCCACGAACCTAACAGAGGAGCATCTGTGTCCAGATGCTCAAACACTAGAGTCTCCTCCATCTCCGTTCGATTTGGTGGTGGATGACCAGCAACCCACCCTCATCGACGATGATGTGACGCAGTTGCCGTCAGGGCATCCAGTTGACTGGCGCATTGTGCGGGAGGAGGAGATGAGACAGGAGTTGGAAGAGGAAGTGGTGGATGATGAGGACACTGACCCGACCTGGACAGGGGGGATGTCAAGCGGGGAAAGTAGTGTGGATGTTGAGGCAGGTGCAGCACCAAAAAGGGTAGCTAGAGGCAGAGGCAGAGGTCAGCAGCTTAGGCGAAGCCAGGCCACACCCGGAATCTCCCAAGATGTTCCAGTTCGTACCCAGCCCCGAAAAACTCCCACCTCGAGGGCACGTTTCTCGAAGGTGTGGAGTTTTTTCAAGGAATGCGTCGAGGACAGATATAGTGTTGTCTGCACAATTTGCCTCTCGAAATTGATTAGGGGCTCTGAGAAGAGCAACCTGTCCACCACTTCAATGCGCCGTCATTTGGAATCCAAGCACTGGAATCAGTGGCAGGCAGCAACGGCAGGACAAAGGCCGCCTGCCGTTCACGCCACTGCCACTGCCTCTGCCTCTGCCTCTGCCACTGCCACTGCTGACTGTGCTGGCGATGCACTCCAGAGGACGAGCCAGGACACCACTTCATCTGCCTCCGCCACTTTGTTGACTTCTACCTCATCCTCCCCTGGTCCTGTCTTATCTCCTTCTCCTGCACCATCAAAGGCACCATCAGGCGTTTCTTTACAACAACCCACCATCTCTCAGACATTGGAGCGGCGGCAGAAATACACTGCTAACCACCCACACGCGCAAGCCTTGAACGCCAACATCGCTAAACTGCTGGCCCAGGAGATGTTGGCGTTCCGGCTTGTTGAAACTCCCGCCTTCCTGGACCTGATGGCAACTGCGGCACCTCGCTATGCCGTCCCTAGCCGTCACTACTTCTCCCGGTGTGCCGTCCCCGCCTTGCACCAGCACGTGTCACTCAACATCAGGCGGGCCCTTAGTTCCGCGCTTTGCACAAAGGTCCACTTGACCACCGACGCGTGGACAAGTGCATGCGGACAGGGACGCTACATTTCACTGACGGCACACTGGGTGAATGTAGTTGAGGCTGGGACTGCTTCCCAAACTGGCCCGGTGTACCTCGTCTCCCCACCTAACATTCCTGGCAGGGACACGAGAAGAACACCCCCCTCCTCCTCCTCCTCTACCGCCTCCTCCTCCGCCACCGCCTCCTCCTCCGCCACCGCCTCCTCCTCCGCTGTTAGATTGACCCCAGCTACGAGTTGGAAACGTTGCAGCACTGGCGTTGGTAGACGTCAGCAGGCTGTGCTGAAGCTGATCAGCTTGGGGGACAGACAGCACACTGCCTCCGAGGTGAGGGATGCCCTCCTCGATGAGACGGCAATATGGTTTGAGCCGCTGCACCTGGGCCCAGGCATGGTCGTTTGTGATAACGGCCGGAACCTGGTAGCAGCTCTGGAGCTTGCCGGACTCCAACATGTTCCATGCCTGGCCCACGTCTTCAACCTAGTGGTGCAACGTTTCCTAAAGAGCTACCCCAATGTTCCAGAGCTACTGGTGAAAGTGCGGCGCATGTGCGCCCACTTTCGCAAGTCGACAGTAGCCGCTGCTAGCTTAAAATCTCTCCAGCAACGCCTGCATGTGCCACAACACCGGCTTTTGTGCGACGTCCCCACACGCTGGAACTCAACGTTTCAGATGTTGAATAGAGTGGTTGAGCAGCAGAGACCTTTGATGGAATACCAGCTACAAAACCCTAGGGTGCCACAAAGTCAGCTGCCTCAGTTTCACATCCATGAGTGGCCATGGATGAGAGACCTTTGTGACATCCTACGGGTCTTTGAGGAGTCCACAAGGAGGGTGAGCTCTGAGGATGCGATGGTGAGCCTTACAATCCCGCTCTTGTGTGTTCTGAGAGAATCCCTGATTGACATCAGGGATAACTCAGATCACACAGAGGAGTTAGGGATAGCATCCGATCCGTCACAGCTGGAGAGTAGGTCCACACATCTGTCCGCTTCACTGCGTTTAATGGAGGAGGAGGAGGAGGAGGAGGAGGAAGAAGAGTTGTCCGATGATGTGATGGTGATACAGGAGGCTTCCGGGCAACTTCGAATCGTCCCATTGTTGCAGCGCGGATGGGTAGACATGGAGGATGAGGAGGAAATGGAGATTGAACTTTCCGGTGGGGCCAGAGGAGTCATGCCAACTAACACTGTGGCAGACATGGCTGAGTTCATGTTGGGGTGCTTTACAACCGACAAGCGTATTGTCAAAATCATGGAGGACAACCAGTACTGGATCTTTGCTATCCTTGACCCCCGGTATAAAAACAACATCTCGTCTTTTATTCCGGTAGAGGGGAGGGCCAATCGCATCAATGCTTGCCACAGGCAATTGGTGCAGAATATGATGGAGATGTTTCCAGCATGTGACAGTGGCGGCAGGGAGGGCAGTTCCTCCAGTAGGCAACCAAGTTCTCACCGGTCCACACAAACGAGGGGCACACTGTCTAAGGTCTGGGACACCTTGATGGCACCCCCTCGCCAAAGTGCCGCCACGGAGGGTCCTAGTGTCACCAGGCGTGAGAAGTATAGGCGCATGTTGCGGGAATACCTTTCCGACCACAGCCCTGTCCTCTCCGACCCCTCTGCGCCCTACACGTATTGGGTGTCGAAGTTGGACCTGTGGCTTGAACTTGCCCTATATGCCTTGGAGGTGCTGTCCTGTCCTGCCGCCAGCGTCCTATCTGAGAGGGTGTTCAGTGCAGCCGGTGGCATCATCACTGACAAGCGCACCCGTCTGTCAGCTGAGAGTGCCGACCGGCTCACTTTGATAAAAATGAACCACCACTGGATAGAGCCTTCATTTTTGTGCCCACCTGTGTAAAGCACCCCAACATGAAACTCCATGTCTGTACTCAACCTCTCCAATTCCTCCGCATCCTCATACTCATCCACCATAAGCGTTGCACAATTCTGCTAATACTAGGCTCCCTCCAACATGATTTCCCCCAACTCTGCTGGTTAGAGGCTCCCTCCACCCTGATTTCCACCAACTCTGCTGGTTAGAGGCTCCCTCCACCCTGCTTTCCCACAACTCTGCTGGTTAGAGGCTCCTTCCACCATGAATTTGCCCAAACTGGGCTGTTTAGAGGCTCCCTCCACCATGAATTGGTCCAAACTGGGCTGGTTAGAGGCTCCCTCCACCATTAATTGGTCCAAACTGGGCTGGTTAGAGGCTCCCTCCACCATGAATTTGCCCAAACTGGGCTGTTTAGAGGCTCCCTCCACCATGAATTTGCCCAAACTGGGCTGTTTAGAGGCTCCCTCCACCATGAATTGGTCCAAACTGGGTTTTTTAGAGGCTCCCTCCACCATGAATTGGTCCAAACTGGGGTGGTTAGAGGCTCCCTCCACCATTAATTGGTCCAAACTGGGCTGGTTAGAGGCTCCCTCCACCATGAATTGGTCCAAACTGGGCTGGTTAGAGGCTCCCTCCACCATGAATTGGTCCAAACTGGGGTGGTTAGAGGCTCCCTCCACCATTAATTGGTCCAAACTGGGCTGGTTAGAGGCTCCCTCCACCATTAATTGGTCCAAACTGGGCTGGTTAGAGGCTCCCTCCACCATGAATTTGCCCAAACTGGGCTGTTTAGAGGCTCCCTCCACCATTAATTGGTCCAAACTGGGCTGGTTAGAGGCTCCCTCCACCATTAATTGGTCCAAACTGGGCTGGTTAGAGGCTCCCTCCACCATGAATTTGCCCAAACTGGGCTGTTTAGAGGCTCCCTCCACCATGAATTTGCCCAAACTGGGCTGGTTAGAGGCTCCCTCCACCATGAATTGGTCCAAACGGGTTTTTAGAGGCTCCCTTCACCATGAATTGGTCCAAACTTGGCTGTTTAGAGGCTCCCTCCACCATGAATTGGTCCAAACTGGGGTGGTTAGAGGCTCCCTCCACCATTAATTGGTCCAAACTGGGCTGGTTAGAGGCTCCCTCCACCATTAATTGGTCCAAACTGGGCTGGTTAGAGGCTCCCTCCACCATGAATTTGCCCAAACTGGGCTGTTTAGAGGCTCCCTCCACCATGAATTTGCCCAAACTGGGCTGGTTAGAGGCTCCCTCCACCATGAATTGGTCCAAACGGGTTTTTAGAGGCTCCCTTCACCATGAATTGGTCCAAACTTGGCTGTTTAGAGGCTCCCTCCACCATGAATTGGTCCAAACTGGGGTGGTTAGAGGCTCCCTCCACCATTAATTGGTCCAAACTGGGCTGGTTAGAGGCTCCCTCCACCATTAATTGGTCCAAACTGGGCTGGTTAGAGGCTCCCTCCACCATGAATTGGTCCAAACTGGGGTTTTTAGAGGCTCCCTCCACCATGAATTGGTCCAAACTTGGCTGTTTAGAGGCTCCCTCCACCATTAATTGGTCCAAACTGGGCTGGTTAGAGGCTCCCTCCACCATGAATTGGTCCAAACTGGGTTTTTTAGAGGCTCCCTCCACCATGAATTTGCCCAAACTGGGCTGTTTAGAGGCTCCCTCCACCATGAATTGGTCCAAACTGGGTTTTTTAGAGGCTCCCTCCACCATGAATTGGTCCAAACTGGGCTGGTTAGAGGCTCCCTCCACCATGAATTGGTCCAAACTGGGGTGGTTAGAGGCTCCCTCCACCATTAATTGGTCCAAACTGGGCTGGTTAGAGGCTCCCTCCACCATTAATTGGTCCAAACTGGGCTGGTTAGAGGCTCCCTCCACCATGAATTTGCCCAAACTGGGCTGTTTAGAGGCTCCCTCCACCATTAATTGGTCCAAACTGGGCTGGTTAGAGGCTCCCTCCACAATTAATTGGTCCAAACTGGGCTAATTAGAGGCTCCCTCCACCATGAATTGGTCCAAACTGGGGTTTTTAGAGGCTCCCTCCACCATGAATTTGCCCAAACTGGGCTGTTTAGAGGCTCCCTCCACCATGAATTGGTCCAAACTGGGCTGGTTAGAGGCTCCCTCCACCATGAATTTCCCAAAACTTGGCTGTTTAGAGGCTCCCTCCACCATTAATTGGTCCAAACTGGGCTGGTTAGAGGCTCCTTCCACCATGAATTGGTCCAAACTGGGCTGGTTAGAGGCTCCCTCCACCATTAATTGGTCCAAACTGGGCTGGTTAGAGGCTCCCTCCACCATGAATTGGTCCAAACTGGGCTGGTTAGAGGCTCCCTCCACCATTAATTGGTCCAAACTGGGCTGGTTAGAGGCTCCCTCCACCATGAATTGGTCCAAACTGGGTTTTTTAGAGGCTCCCTCCACCATGAATTTGCCCAAACTGGGCTGTTTAGAGGCTCCCTCCACCATGAATTGGTTCAAACTGGGCTGGTTAGAGGCTCCCTCCACCATTAATTGGTCCAAACTGGGCTGGTTAGAGGCTCCCTCCACCATTAATTGGTCCAAACTGGGCTGGTTAGAGGCTCCCTCCACCATGAATTTGCCCAAACTGGGCTGTTTAGAGGCTCCCTCCACCATGAATTTGCCCAAACTGGGCTGGTTAGAGGCTCCCTCCACCATGAATTGGTCCAAACGGGTTTTTAGAGGCTCCCTTCACCATGAATTGGTCCAAACTTGGCTGTTTAGAGGCTCCCTCCACCATGAATTGGTCCAAACTGGGGTGGTTAGAGGCTCCCTCCACCATTAATTGGTCCAAACTGGGCTGGTTAGAGGCTCCCTCCACCATTAATTGGTCCAAACTGGGCTGGTTAGAGGCTCCCTCCACCATGAATTGGTCCAAACTTGGCTGTTTAGAGGCTCCCTCCACCATTAATTGGTCCAAACTGGGCTGGTTAGAGGCTCCCTCCACCATGAATTGGTCCAAACTGGGTTTTTTAGAGGCTCCCTCCACCATGAGTTTGCCCAAACTGGGCTGTTTAGAGGCTCCCTCCACCATGAATTGGTCCAAACTGGGTTTTTTAGAGGCTCCCTCCACCATGAATTGGTCCAAACTGGGCTGGTTAGAGGCTCCCTCCACCATGAATTGGTCCAAACTGGGGTGGTTAGAGGCTCCCTCCACCATTAATTGGTCCAAACTGGGCTGGTTAGAGGCTCCCTCCACCATTAATTGGTCCAAACTGGGCTGGTTAGAGGCTCCCTCCACCATGAATTTGCCCAAACTGGGCTGTTTAGAGGCTCCCTCCACCATTAATTGGTCCAAACTGGGCTGGTTAGAGGCTCCCTCCACAATTAATTGGTCCAAACTGGGCTAATTAGAGGCTCCCTCCACCATGAATTGGTCCAAACTGGGTTTTTTAGAGGCTCCCTCCACCATGAATTTGCCCAAACTGGGCTGTTTAGAGGCTCCCTCCACCATGAATTGGTCCAAACTGGGCTGGTTAGAGGCTCCCTCCACCATGAATTTCCCAAAACTTGGCTGTTTAGAGGCTCCCTCCACCATTAATTGGTCCAAACTGGGCTGGTTAGAGGCTCCCTCCACCATGAATTGGTCCAAACTGGGCTGGTTAGAGGCTCCCTCCACCATTAATTGGTCCAAACTGGGCTGGTTAGAGGCTCCCTCCACCATGAATTGGTCCAAACTGGGCTGGTTAGAGGCTCCCTCCACCATTAATTGGTCCAAACTGGGCTGGTTAGAGGCTCCCTCCACCATGAATTGGTCCAAACTGGGTTTTTTAGAGGCTCCCTCCACCATGAATTTGCCCAAACTGGGCTGTTTAGAGGCTCCCTCCACCATGAATTGGTTCAAACTGGGCTGGTTAGAGGCTCCCTCCACCATTAATTGGTCCAAACTGGGCTGGTTAGAGGCTCCCTCCACCATTAATTGGTCCAAACTGGGCTGGTTAGAGGCTCCCTCCACCATGAATTGGTCCAAACTGGGCTGGTTAGAGGCTCCCTCCACCATTAATTGGTCCAAACTGGGCTGGTTAGAGGCTCCCTCCACCATGAATTGGTCCAAACTGGGTTTTTTAGAGGCTCCCTCCACCATGAATTTGCCCAAACTGGGCTGTTTAGAGGCTCCCTCCACCATGAATTGGTTCAAACTGGGCTGGTTAGAGGCTCCCTCCACCATGAATTGGTTCAAACTGGGCTGGTTAGAGGCTCCCTCCACCATGAATTTGCCCAAACTGGGCTGGTTAGAGGCTCCCTCCACCATGAATTGGTCCAAACTGGGTTTTTTAGAGGCTCCCTCCACCATGAATTTGCCCAAACTGGGCTGGTTAGAGGCTCCCTCCACCATGAATTGGTCCAAACTGGGGTTTTTAGAGGCTCCCTCCACCATGAATTTGCCCAAACTGGGGTGTTTAGAGGCTCCCTCCACCATGAATTTGCCCAAACTCTGCTGGTTAGAGGCTCAATCCACCCTGATTTTCAAAACAAATGTTGGTGCCAACCTCAACTTACTACAAGGGCCAAATTCACTGCTGGTGACAAGCTCTCCTCACTGCAAGTGCCAAATACACATGTTTCAAGGTGTTTTCCTACTGTCAGAGAGGTGGTATTGAGTGTGTAAAGTGTGTAGTTGTTAGGCTGTGATGTTGGGGTAATAGAGGGTCTTTGGTGTGTTAGATGCCCCCAGACATGCTTCCCCTGCTGTCCCAGTGTCATTCCAGAGGTGTTGGCATCATTTCCTGGGGTGTCATAGTGGACTTGGTGACCCTCCAGACACGGATTTGGGTTTCCCCCTTAACGAGTATCTGTTCCCCATAGACTATAATGGGGTTCGAAACCCGTTCGAACACACGAACATTGAGCGGCTGTTCGAATCGAATTTCGAACCTCGAACATTTTAGTGTTCGCTCATCTCTAACATGCAAGTGTTCTCTGTCACTTGTATGTCAGAATGCCTAATGGGTCTGAAGAAAGTTATTTCTGTTCCCATTTATTGTATACCTGAACATGTGTATTATTGGGTATGAGAGTATTGGAGCACAAGAGTGCCAGTTGAAAGAGGTTGCTCTCAGTCTTCTTTCTTGCTCATTTTTTCTCTCCCTCTCATTATGTTTTATATTCCCTATTCTCTCCATTTCCTGCCTCCCCCCTCATTCTGCTCGCTACTGTGATGGTCATTACATGCCCTGCTGACTTTTCTCCTTAACTCTCCTTACTTGTCCATGCTGTCAGCACTTCCACTAGAACAAAACAAGGAACTAACGGCCGCACAGAGAATTGCATATCTTGTCCTCAGTCCTTCTCTCATCTTTTTAGTCCACATGCAACATAGCATTTCTAACAGCAAATTTCAAATGCACCATAAAAATGGAGGAGCTTATCCAAAATTAGAATATAAAATAATCAAGAAATTGTATCAAGTACACGTGCCTAATAAGTATCTTTCTTTTACTATTTTCAGAACATTTGAACCTTTTGGAAATGAGGCTCAAATTTAGCAGTTTTTGAAGTGGACACTGACTGGTCACTCATTTTGCCATTTCATGCACATACCGATAAAGGGTAAACTGCATACATGCTCTTTGTGTAGCACTTACAGGCACAGCAGTAAGTGTTGCCACCCCTAAAAATTTTCCAAAAATGAAGTATTTCTCCCAGAAAATTATTGAAATTAGACAAGTTTTGTTATACACACGTTTTGTTTTTTTTTCTTTGTGTGCACTGGAACAAAAAAAGGGAGAAAAACGCAAATAAAACATAATTTCACTCAAAATTGGGCCGGAAAAAATTGGTGGCACCTTTTCAAAAGATGAGAACAGACGGAGGATTTGATAACCAAAATTGCAGAAAATTATCAACAATCTCAAGGTTACTAGTCCATATCCAGAGATCTTAATGTTCCTTTGTTCATGTTGCAAAACATAATCAAGAAGTTTACAACCCATGGCACTGTAGCTAATCTCCCTGGACGTGAACAGAAGAGATAATCTGATGAAAAGCTGCAACGCATGATAGTCCGGATGGTGGATAAGCAAACCCAATCAAGTTCCAAAGAAATTCAAGCTGTCCTGCAGGTTCTGGGTGCACCAGTATCAGCGCAAACTATCCATCGACATGTGAATGAAATGAAATGCTATGACTGGAGACCCAGGTGGACCCATTGCTGACACAGAGACGTAAAAAAGTTAGATTGCAGTTTGCCAAAGTGGACAGATGATACCAAGATAGAGCTTTTTGGTAAAGCAAAAAGTTTACAAAAACAGAATGAGGCCTACAAAGAAAAGAACACAATACCAACAGTCAAATATGGTGGAGCTTGCTTTGACTGTGTGCAAGGCATCATGAATTCTGAAGATTACCAAAGGATTTTGAATCTCAATGTAGGTCCCAGTGTCAGAAAGCTGGGCTACTGTCCAGCAAGACAATGACCCCAAACATACTTCAAAAAGCATCCAGAAATGGATGGAAACAAAGTGCTGGAGAGTTCTGAAGTGAAGTGAAGTGAAGCAATGAGCCTGGATCTAAATCCCATTGTACAACTGTGGAGAGATCTTAAAATTGCTGTTGGGAGAAGGAACCCTTCAAATATAAGATACCTGTTGTAGTTTGCAAAAGAAAAGTGGTCCAAAAATTCCAGTTGAGAGGTGTAAGAAGCTTGTTGGTTGCTATAGAAAGCGATAGATTTCAGGTATTTTTTACAAAGTGTGTGCAAGCAAATATTAAGATAAGATAAGATAATCCTTTAATAGTCCCACATTGGGGAAATTTCAGTATGTTACAGCAACATAGTAATACAGGTACAGGATAATACAGAGTAATATGTTACAGACGTAGGCACACATAAGCTGAGAAGAGAAGATATACTAGGAGTCCATAGCAGCTAAAGAACGGAAGAGAAAGAAGGAAGACCTCATGGTCATCGTCATAATCATTAATTCTCTGTGCGGAGTGATCTTCGCTTGGTCTGATATAGATTATACAGCCTGATTGCGGTTGGAAGGAAGGACTTGCGATAGCGCTCCTTCTCACACTTGGGGTGAAGCAGACGGTCACTTACAGTGCTGTTAAGTGCCATCAAGGTCCCATACATGGGGTGGGATTTGTTCTCCCGCATGGAGGTCACCACGGACAGTATCCTTCTGTCACCCACCACCTGTACTGGGTTCAAGGGGTTCCCCAGGACAGAGCTGGCCCTCCTGGTTTTGGGTGTTGGTAATTTTGTCCTTCCCAGTTTTGGAGTTTTGCATGAAATATCATTTTTGACTTTTTTTTCCACTATATTTTCAGAGTTGTTCCAATACACTACACAAAACAGAAGTAAACAATGTGTATAACAAAACATGTAATTGCAATAATTTTCTGTGAGAAACACATTTTCTGGAAAAATGTCAGGGCTTCCAACACCTACCGTCATGACTGTATTATAAAGCCCATTAAATACCCAATGATATTGCAAGAGCATGTATATAAATATAATCATATTAGGCTCTATTTTTTTCTCTCAACAAAAAAAAGCTTTAGCTCTTGTCCACATGCCAAAAAAGTTATGTGAATGAGCACTGACTTCACCGAAAACCAAGTACAGTGCCATACATTGTACAGGCGCCTTCTGTACCAGGTGCTGGACCCCTATTGATCTTCAATTGATGACATATACACTTAATAGGTCATCAATCTTATAAGCCTGACAAACATTTATTACCTATAGAAGGTGATGGTATAGTAGTGTTTGGAGGAGTAAGGCTAGGTTCACACGGAGGATAATGAAGAGAAATTCCTCTTCCTGTTCCGCCGCCATATTCGGCCGCAGTGCATTGACATTTCCCCTGCTGATAAGGCTCAGACGAATGGGCTTAATTGGTGGGGACTCTTAAGCCGTAGAATCCATGACAAGATCGAGCAAGACGCTGAACTTTCAGGACGGAATCTGCCATGGATTCGGGGACAAAATCCACTCCCAAATCAATGGCAGATTCCTCCGTTTGCAGCTGTGCTGCACTGTGCGTTTTCCCTTACCAGTTACACTATGTATAGCTCTACAAAATTACATTTAGCATGTCACTTCAAATTTGATTTGAGTCATAGCCATGGTTTCTTTAAATTTTAATATGTCTAGAATTTTAGATCCTGTGGAAAACTATTGACTACTCATTGTCTCATATTTTTTTGTTTTTGCCTTGCTCTCAATTTTCATGCTTAACACAAAAAATATTCCGAATGTCAAGTTAAATTAATTCTTTTAGCACATAGGGACCTAATAGAGAGGGTCCCCTGGATCAGGATTCCTCGCTTGGAACCAGAGAGAAGAGCTGCTCTGTAAAATGTAATCTGAGTGACTTCCATGCATTAAAATTGCTCTACAAAAAATTTCACAACTCCCCCTAGCAAAATCATCTGTGTGCTGGGGTACCAAGAGCTGCACCCGTGGCAATCAGCTGATTGCTAAAGTGGCTCTGATATGATAGGATTGTTCTCCACAAAATTGTACCAATATACATTTATACTTGTAAGAAAGTTAGAGATAAGATGGAATGCAAATGTAGAAGGTTACAGCAGAAGACCACTAGGTACACTGATATACAATATGGAAGGTAATCAGCCCTCAAGGGGACACATGCTAGGTAAAGAAGAAGAAATTGGAATAAGAGTCAAAGTGACGAAGTTCAGTGTAGGCCCAGCTACTGTCGTTCCTCACATAAATCACCTGATGTCTGGGCCACTTCTGTCACCTGTAATATATGCCCTATTAAAAAGATATATGAGCTTGCAAATACATTATTAGTACTATTAGTCTCCAAGAAAGTTCCAGACACTTGTACAGCCAGACCAGATTCTAGTGCCTTTAGACCTTAAGACCCTGTTCACACGTCAGAAAATGAAGAAGAAATTGAGGCAGACATCTGCCTTGTATTCCTCTTCATTTTCTGGCCCTCGGCAGCCCATAGTAGAATGCCAAAGCAGGGCATCCGCCATTCCACATTATGCCACTGCCCAGATGAAAGGGCCTATTCAGTGGGGTGCGTCAAAAACAATAGGAGGCAGAGTCAAGGAGGAATGTGGTGCTGACACTGGGGTGCAATATGCTCTAAAATCTGCAGCAATTTTTGACTCATGAATTGTTATGACCCGGTCTTCGCTATCTCAGTCTGTTGTCGGAACAGCATTCTACACGTGAATTGTCCGATGTGCGGTAGGGGAATATTCACATTGGGCATGTGGTCTCTGCGGTTGCACTCTTGCATGGATTGTGCAATGAGCTGCATTGCTGATCATTGCTGTAGTGTGTCTTGGCCTCTGAAGGGGTTAAGTTTCTCTGCTGTGCTAGAACTCTATTCAGGTTGTGGGGGGTTCAGAGTTCTGATAACCAATTAGCCTTCTGAATACTCCTGCATTTGGCTATTTATACTCCGCTTTGCATTCTGTCAGTTGCCGGTCTTAATCTTCAGTTCCTGTGGCCCAGATGTGGTCTGTCTGCCTGAAGTTGCTATCATCTGCATCTTAGTCTTGGCCCATTCAGCTTCCTTTGCTGCCTGTTCACACTATCCACATTTTGCTAAGTATTGAGCTCCCTTATCCAAACATACAGCAGTTGTCCCGGGTGCAGTGAACCCTAGCCTTATTTTCTGTTTGGATGTTTGGACTTTTTGTAGGGTTTGTTGTGTGTGATGCTAAGTTCTGTTTATCCTATCCCTTTGCATAGTGTCAGTATTTCTGTGTTTCACATTTATTTTCTGCACTATACTTTATGTTCCTCATATTCACCGTTAGTCCAGTCAGACGCCTGTGGGGGGCTTTTTCTGTATCTTTTCTCTCCTTTTAAATGTGAAACTAGTCAGGAGTTTCTGTTTCTCTAATAGGTGAGCTATTTCTCCGGCTGTGTTCGCATCCACTTAGGTAAGTTAGTTGGACCCACGGCTACTTCTAGTGTGCAAGACAGGGTGTAGGAGTATCACAAACTAGATATTCCAAACTGCTCATAATCCTGATTTTTGGTTTTTCTTTGTATTTTCTCTTAATCTTGACTGAGAGGTTATCAATGAAGGGCCAGTCCATGGTCAGAGATCCCCAGACCATTACATGAATGGGACCTAAGTCTGCAGTTTTTGTTGCATATTTTTCAGCCATAGCCTGCAGCAAAATCTGCAACAAAAATGCAGCTTTTCTACAACATGTGACCCCAGTCGAAGGCTGGTTGCAGACGACCTGCGAATTAAAGGCACGGGCGGCGCATGGGGGACATGTAGATATCACCCATGTGTCGCCCACTCACTGGCTGTGCTTCCACAGCCCCTTTCATCAAATGAATAGGAGCCTCGGAAGTACGGGCCAGGAATAGGACCGGTTCTATATTTTGCAGCCTAGACTTCTGGCCCGCACACATGATGTGTAATTCACAGTCATGTGTACAGGCCCATAGAAATGAATGGGTTAATGTGTTATCCGTGAAAAACAGGGATAGCACACCGCTCACGGTCATGGTCGTCTGCAAGGGGCCTTAGAGTCTTTAGGTTCCAGTCACTTAGTCTTCCATTTACAGTCATAGAGAGTGAGTGAACATGCACGACCACCTTCAAGAAAGTCACCAAGTCTTGAGATTGGTAGAGAGCCTACTATTTATGTATTTCTGACATGTTATAAATGTCTGTGATGGAAATAGTTGTTAAAAATTACCATCCAGTCATTAGAGGACAATTCACCCTTCTTTCCAGAGGATAATAAACTGTAGGCAGGTAGACGTCGGCCTAGATGCTTTGTATAGTCAAAAAATTATCTTGCTTTTGTATATGTGTAAAACTGCATCTGTACATGTACATACTGTATATGTGTTCTCTGTCACTACTATGTCTAATTCTCCACTATGTAAAGAACATGGCAAGAAATTGTAAGGTATACTTCACAATCATATTCTTGGTTCTATAGTGAGCAGAAAATCATATAGTGTTACGTTGATGATTCCTCTTGTAGAACATCGCCAGAACGCCAGTGATAGTAATGTTGGAAAAATGTTCCATTTCTAGGGAAAAAATAAAAAATTCCTCCTTAGGCCCTATGACTGTAGTTGTTTTCAATATATTGTCCGCAATTACAGACCGCTATTGTGGATATTATAGGGTCCCCTATGTCAATAACTTTTAAAGATCAGTATCCGCAATGATCCTGTCCATGTCTGTGGGGTTAAGGGTGCCTTCACACAGAGTTACGCTCCATGCTCCGCGCGCAAAAAGACTTGCGTTATACGAAAAAAACCATTGAACTCAATGGCTTACTACATTTTACATGTGTATTTTTACACGTGTAAAATGTAGCAAAATGCGCAGAGCGTTACTCCGTGTGAAGGCACCCTTATATACAGATACAAGTGAATGGGATCACACAAGACGTGATTTCAGATAACATACTAATGCTATGCAGAATATGGATCAGCAGAAATCTCTATGGTTATGTCTATGTACCCTTAGAGTTATGGTGATTTGCAAAACTTGACCTGAACAACTTGAATTCAAAGAGCTCAGGCCAATTCTATAGTAATTCCTATGGAATAGAGATGAGCGAACAGTAAAATGTTCGAGGTTCGATATTCGTTTCGAGTAGCCCCTCAATATTCAACTACTCGAATCGAATATCGAACCCTATTATATTCTATGGGGGAAAATGCTCGTTTCAGGGGTAGGCAACGTTCGATCAAATTATACTTACCAAGTCCACGAGTGAGGGTCGGGCTGGATCCTCCAAGAAGTCTTCTCCGTCCAGCGTCCCCGCGGCATCTTCCAGCTCTGAATTCTGATGCCTGGCAGAGTGAATGAAGAGCCGGAAGACGCCGCGGGGAAGCTGCACGGAGAAGACTTATAAAGGTAGGAGAAGAACCAGCATTGATTGGCTGACTGTATAGCATTTGGCCAATCAATGCTGGTTCTGCATCGAACTTTTACATTCGAACAGCGAGTGGTACTCGATCGAGTACGAGTATTTAGAATACCTTAGTATTCGATCGAATACTACTCGCTCATCTCTACTATGGAATTATAATGGGATGACATAAAAGCAATTGTAGGCATAATATGTAGGTGTCAAAATACTTGTATCCGTATAGTGTATATGAGTCACTTTACACACGCAGACCCCATTGTTTTGCATTCTGACAATGTTGGATCCTCTCTTTGCTAGAATATCTGTATCTATTCATTCTTACAGTATTCAATACTCATATTTGCGTCACTAAATCTTGGAAATACATGACTTTTACCTAATAGGTGTGAGAGCAAAATAAGGAGTATTTTTAAACTAAAAGAAATACAACTTAAGAAGGAATATATTAAGTAATTGTTCACAACAGCCAGCATTAGGATAATGCTATTGCCATTTTATATTTCACGTAAACTACCTATTAAAATATATAATCAATAAAACCAGCATACCAAGCATATCGAATGATTTAGTCATTTACAAAGCCCAATTAATGTGCATTTTGTATGAATATTCACAGAGATGAAGACTGAAATCTTAATGTCCCTTAATGTTATGGATAATGAGTATTTACTCAACTAGATTCATTGAAACATCTAATGGTCAATTAACAGTGTGTGCATGCTACTATCATAGTCAATATAGTAAATGGTCTGATAGAACTTTGAGCTCAAAAATGGCCATAATCCCCAATGGTTACTGAACACAGGATCACCGGGTATAACAGGAAAAGCAGTTATAAGATGGCTGCAGACTTGTGTCTTTAGGTAGTTTTTAACCTGATGTCTGAAGCCTTTTATGATGCCTCTAACTGGTTGGCAATTTAGTTCTAAAATGTAAGATAGCTGTCAGCTTAGATATTTCATCCTGACTCTACTTCGGAGTCCAGGGGACACTTCTTAGGGCTTTTTTCAACTCTGTGGTAGCATCAGCCATCTTCCTCGGAGTGGGCTGTTAGGGGAGTAGTATACCAGCCAGGGACACAAATAGACTAGACAGGCTGGTCAGAAGGCCCAGCTCTGTCCTGGGGAGCCCCTGGACCAAGTACAGGTGGTGGGTGACAGAAGGATACTGTCCATGGTGAGCTCCATGCGGAAGAACAACTCCCATCCCATGTATAAGACCGTGTCAGTACTATCAGTGACCGTCTGCTTCACCCCAAGTGTGAGAAGGAGCGTTATTGGAGTTCCTTCCTCTTAACCGCAGTCAGGTTGTATAAAGATCAGGCTGAGCGGAGATTACTCTGCACAGAGAACTAAATGATCCTGAAGTCTCCTTTTCTTTTTTAGTTGCTATGACTCCTAGTATCTTTTCTATCTGCTACTCTGAGCTTGTATGTGTTCTTTCTTCTAATATACTACTGTATTATCCATGCTGCTGTAACACACTGAATTTCCTCATGGTGGGACGATTAAACGATTATCTTATCTTATCTTACTATAAACATGCACACTTTGCTTAACTGAGTATGCATGTTTATTTCAGTGGGTAACAAGAAATAACCCTTCCAGCACGCCCCTTTCCCTAGCACAAATTTCAACATGTCAGACCCTTTCCTTAATATGTACTATAGGAAGTAATTTGAGAGATCTCCTACCCATCAGATCATGGTCGGATGGTTAAAATTGGCAGATTCAGTTTTCAGTCACATTTCAATAAATGTGTAAAACCAGCTTCGGTTCTAGGGAAATATGCAAAATAATTAAAATATATGAATTATTTAGATGTTTCCTAATACATGCACTTAAGGATAGAAGTGTGACAAATGAAACTCCTGGGCTCTAAAGCAAAATCTGTAATGGGGCCCCCAATTATCAAGTGCTATCTGTAATACTGGTGTTTTCTCATATTGTAGAGAGAACTTTGTGACCCTCAGGCTCCAAGTCCCAGTAGTGAATGCCATCTCTGCACCCCCTATAGCAGGGGTTGGGAACCTTGGCTCTTCAGTTGCTGTGAAACTACAACTCCCAACATGCTCCATTCACTTCCATGGGAGTTCCAAGAACAGCAGAGCAAGTATGCATACTGGGAATTGTAGTTTTGCAACAGCTGGAGAGCCAAGGTTCCCTCCTCCTGCCCTATAGCTACTCCCCTGCTTGAGAATAAAAGGTAAATACTTATATATACGATTTTCCTCTGTGAAAAGTATTCTAGCATTTAGGCTATGTTCACACTGCCATTTTTTAGTCCATCTCCTGACCCATCAGAGGATCATAACAAACCATTGAGAGGTTGACAGAATGACAGACGCAGACAGAGCACCTGCTGTTACCTTCATCATTCACTCTAATGTTAAAACATCCATCTTGTTAGTTATTGTTTTAGGAAGTCACAGCATGTATGACTTTTCCTTCCTTTTGGGAAAAGACATACAAATAAGAAAGTAGTAAGCTTCCATCTTTTTTCTAGTGAATAATGATGGATGCAAATGGAAGGTCCTTTGTCATACATTTAAGCGTTACAGCCCATTGTTCTGATCCTATGACAGATAAGGACAACAGACTGAAAAACAACAGTGTGAATGCAGCCTAATCGTACCAGCAATCATTTGCCTACTTAGAAATATAGTGTAGCATAGGGGACCTGTTACACTAGGGACTGATAATTGCATGACTATGTGCTTCATTGCCAAAAGTAGCTCAGCGTCCCAATTGATCACTTAGTATTGGATCACAGGGATTTTCTGTCCCGTCTTATATAATGGAGACATGATTAATAATGTCATGTTTGTAAATACTATTCTCTAAAGGAAGGTGGAAAAAAGGAGAATAAAACTACAGACATTCGTACATCATCTTACTGGAAAACAAATGACTCTATTGTGTATAGATTAAATGACGCAACTAATAACCACCTATATACCTTACATAGTAGCTTTCACAATGTGAATCCCATATATTATCCATGGTAACAGTCACAGGGGATGGGGGTTACATTGGGGGGGTTATATTAGGCAGCAAATTAACAGTCAGTTCTAGAATTTGATGTGTTAAAGGCAGGGTAAATGAGAATGTGTAAGGATGTGAACAAGGATGTGTAAGAATGTGAGGATGATGTCATAACCTATCCATTCCTGTTATTTTTCTTATTCTTATGAATTGTAAACAGCATAGAAATTTACTATAGACTGTGGCAAAGTGTTCAGACAAAGTAGGGTAGATTTAGGCTAAGTTCTTAAAGGGATTCTATAATTTAAAGTCATTTTTTGTCCCTAACACGTAGGAATAGCCTTAAGAAAGGCTATTCGACTCCTATCTTTAGATGTTTTCTCCGGGCCGCCGTTCGGTATATACTTCCGTTTTCATCTGTATGCAAATGAGTTCTCTCGCAGCACTGGTAGCGGACCCCAGCGCTCAAACAGCACTGGGGGCGTCTCCAATGCTGCGAGAGAACACTCCAGCGCTAACTCCATCTTCTTCAGGAACGGGTCTTTTTTGCGACTTCTTCCGGGGGTTGGCTTCAAACTTCTACGTCTCGGGCATAGCCGACTGCGCATGCCCGCCAGCCGCAAGAAAATGGCTGCTTACACAGTATTGTATATGGCGGGAACACAGTGGGACTGCTTCCACTTGTTGAACTCCACTGTTGACTCACTAGGTCCATGTTCTTACAGCCTCAAACTCCACTCCAGTCACTTTTTTATATTTCTATACTTTTAAATAACAGTCCAGTCTATTATTTAGCCCATCTTTGGTAAGCCTTCTCACACACATGGGGACTCCCTCAGTATTGATACTTTGTGTGACAACAGAACTCTGTGCAACAAGTTATAGGGTTTTTCTCCAATGCGCCACCATCTGTGGATCAGGCTAACGTGCCTGATGCAATGTCTGTGATGGTAAGACTAATACCCTGTAGCATTCCAAGGGTTAGATATGCTCTACATTAGATGTTCATACATGTCGAAGGGTCCTAGGTGTTGACATGGCCTCTGAATTCCTAAGATCTCAGTTAAATCAAGCATTTGTATATTGTACTACTCCATAAATGCCCATAATTTACAAGACTTAAAGGGGCATTCCTATCTCCTGGATCATATTTATCTTAAGCTAACTGAAGTGTTCTACCCAATACATTGCTTTATCTATCTTACTCAGTTTGTCAGATACAGCTAAATAGGTGTCCTCAGACCACTGTCTAGCTATCTAGCTGTGTAGTTGCAGTGGTCATTTGACTCAGTCCCTGTTCCCAGCCACCTCTAATCTCTTCTCTTCAGTGTTAATGGCAGATAATAGCTCTGAAAAGTGCACTTAGCTGCTGAGCCCTATTAAAATCTAAAACAGTGCTTGTTCAGAGTCTCTGTTATTTCTGTATGTAAATCTCGAGTACACCGTTTCATTTCAGGAGCTACGCCACCCATCAACATGTCACTGCAAGCAGTAAGTGGAAGGGAGAGGAGACAGGAATCAAGGTGAAACACTGAGATGGGAAAACACCTTTAAAGAATCTTGGTGCCAGATATCACAGGACACCTTCAGAGATCTTGTGGAGGCCATGTCTTGATTGGTCAAAACTGATTTACATAGAGACATAATTAAGAGGGCGTTCACACTACCGTTGGTGTCCGACAGGTAGTGTCCGCTCCTAGTGTCCGCTCAAAATCTGGCACGGACATTAGGAGCGGACACTAGCTGTGTCCGTGACACCTGTCATTTATTTAAATGGCGATCGGGTGCGTTCTTTTGCACTCCGTGCTCTTCCTTCACTGTTCGCAAGTAAAGATGGCCAACTTTTCAAGCGGACAGAAAAACCCGACATGTAGGGTTTTTCTGTACGCTTGAAAAGTCGGCCATCTTTACTTGCGGACAGTGAAGGAAGGGCACGGAGTGCAAAAGAACGCACCCGATGCCCATTTAAATAAATGACAGGTGTCACGGACACAGCTAGTGTCCGCTCCTAATGTCCGTGCCAGATTTTGAGCGGACACTAGGAGCGGACACTACCTGTCAGACACCGACGGTAGTGTGAACGCCCCCTAACAAGGTTGAAAAAAGGTCCATTAAAATGAACGTATATCCCTACAGAGTTGATGAAGAATAAGACAAAAAATACAAGGTAGATGCCAATTACACCATCTGTACCAGCTCCAAATCTGGCAATCAGACTAAGTCCCTAAAACAATAATTTATTGTTAGAGTTATTGTTAGATTAATTATAACTTTCTATTTTATTTTTTATTAGACCAGGCCATTTTTACGCGCTGATCTGGTGTCTGCCATTACTACCTCTTGGGGTAGGGCATTTCATAGTTATTCTGCTCCAATTGTAATAACCCCTTTCTTTATAGATGCCTTAACTGTCCATCTTCTAGCCATAAAGAATGGTCCTTTGTACACAGATTGGACAGAAAAAAATATGTGCCAGCTATCCACACAAGATTTTTACATGTAAATAAGATGAAGTTTTACAAGGGGTTTATAGAAGGGCTCTTTGCATTCTGTTTCAAACCAATATTTTGTCAATGTACATGTATTATCCTCTAGTTCTTGTATCTGTCACTTTAGGACAATGCTATTGTGTGGTGCAATATCAAATGTTGTGTCAAAATCCAGATCTATCAAAGCAGAATGGCCAATATCCAGATTTGCACTTATCTTCTCATAGAAAACAAGCACATTAGACATGACCATGTTTTCGTGAGTCCATGCTGGTTATCCTCCTGTAGTTTATCTCTTAGAACGCCTTCAAAAATGTTCATGTCACATATTTATGTCAAAGTTGCAGGGTGATGCATTTTTTCACCTTTTTACTTTTTCTAAATATTGGCACACAAACCATCCTCCAATCCTGTGGAGATTGAACCTGTGGTCAGAAAATCTAATAAGATGAGATAAAAGGGTCTGTCAGTTTGTAAACTCTGGTCCCTAAATGCCCATAGATGAATGTCTGGGAAGGGGACTTTTCATTTTATTTGCTCAGATATAGCTGTACTTCTTATGTTAAAGAGGTTTTCCCAACTCACCGTTTCAGCAGTCCCTTATCACTTCCTGTATCCCCCGCCCCGCTGAACATTTATGCAGATCAGATAATATGCAGATGCTTGTACAGAATGGATCTCATCTCTTATCTGTGTGTTTACATAGAAAGATAACAAACTTGGATTTATCATCAAACTGCAATTAGCTGAACGGATTGTCCTACTGGCAGAGCAGTGAGTGAAGTCACTTGTCCTACAGGCCCGTGGTTATAGCAACGCTGTGTAAACAATGGGAGGAATAAGTTCACATAGCAGGCAAACAAAGCAGCATTTCTAAAGCAATATATTTAGGAAAAGTCTTCAATGTACATAAGCTACCAGTATAGAGAGGATACTTCAGATGGGACAACCCCTTTAATTTATTTTTGATCACTGTCCCCCTAAATATCTGTTACAAGCATTTCACTGGTGAATACTTGTTGAAAAGCAGGTGTTTAGTATCTAAGCCTTCCCGTCAGCTACAGTTATTTGCCCATGGTCCGTATGCTCAAAGATTTTTTTCTTTTTACAATCTATAAAATATATTGGACAAGCTCTTCCCCCTTTATGGTAGCACAAAGTGGACCAATGTAGTCCATCTCTTCATCCAGATGGTTGGCAGATTAGAAATCTCCAACAAATTCTCACTCCAGCACAGTAACTATATTCAAAACTGACCTCAGCCCACTTCATTCTTCTGTTTCACAGCAAAACATCATGCACATCACAGTACAAAAATAAATCCTGAGCCATCTGGTTACTGACTACACATTCAGTGTCCCTGGGCCTACTACCCAGTATCTCCACAGCAGTTCTGCCTCCCACAGACCTTGGCACAGCCCATCTTCCGCATGACAGGGAGCATTATGGGAAGGGCTGACACTAAACTTATAGAGCCTTCACCTGGCAGCTAATTAATCTAATTAACACCCACTTGTCTGCAAACCAAATGAAACAACCAACTTTCCCGAGACTTTTCTCGTCCACCATGCTTTCCCAGGGTGAAATACACATTTTTCTGTACCTCCGGAGGCATAAACAGCAGTCATGCTGCAGTATATATATATATATATATATATATATATATATATATATATATATATATATATCCTTACATGTGTTAATTAACAGCTCCGAACACAAAAGACTTTTTGTATGTGTTATTTTGTGCGCGCCCCATCGGTGTGATTTACATCCATGATAAATAAAACAACTCCTGTACCTCTGTTATTTGAAGGCAATAACATCAACATTAAAGGATTAACAGGTCTCAATGGATTATCACATTCTCACATTAGAATAATTGCTATAAGTGTGACATATACGAATAAATAATACTTTTTTTTTACCCTGAGCACTCTCATGCCTCTTGCTATGTGATGCCAATTAAAGGCAGTATTTCAATTTACACCCTTAACCACCGTGAACCAATTATATTTAGAATATTGTGCGCTATTGTTTGAGTATTGCGTGAATTCATGTCTCCGGATCTTTTAGGGTCGCATTGAGGTAATGCTTCATGATACTGATGTAGTGAGCTGAAGATGGGGCGCTGCTGAATTGCTGAGATTTTACTTTGCAGCCACACCATGAAATATTTATAGGGGAAGAGGACGTAATGTGTAACTTTTCCAGAAAGTAGGCTGCTTCTTTCTCTTGGCACTGCTGATTCTGCAAAACTTCACCCTGAACCCTTTTCTGTCTTTTCAGTTTGGGATAGTTTGATGGGTGTCTTTTTGGGCAATCATTTGCAGTCACATTTTTGGTTTTATTATTACAACAATAATTTGCACAACAGGATTCAGCTAACAGCACAACAATACATAAAAAATAACACATAAAGCAACAAAATACAAAAAATGTCCTGAAGACAGAACAGACAGTAAGTCTGACTAATATCACTAGGAATACCTTGCAGAACCTATTCAGACAAAGCTTTTAGTCGCCTATACCTGAAGTGCAGTATATATTGTACTACTGGAAACCTATTTGGGATAACTTATGATACACAGGAGTGCATGTTATCACTTAGTAGCATACACATAGGGTGTACCGGTAGAAAGTATGCATAGTTTTGTGGGGGGGTTTGTAGATTGTGAGCCCCATATAGGGCTCACAAAATACATTTTCCCCTATCAGTATGTCTTTGGAGTATGGGAGGAAATCCATGCAAACATGGGGAGAGATAAACTCCTTGCAGATGTTGTTCCTGGCAGGATTTGAACCCAGGACTCCAGCGCTGCAAGGCTAACCACTGAGCCACTATGTTGCCCCTATGCATGCTTTTTTTCAAGCATGTTCTAAAGGGAGAATCCAGCATATAAAGCCAGCCGTGCAGACTGCAGATAGATAGGTTATGGACACCTTTATAACAAAATGATTACTTATTATTTTATTACTTGTGTGTGGAAGGAGGCTTCGTCCATGCCCCAGTAGACATTTCACTCCTTTTTCTTATAGCTTGTATTTTATTTTCTTGAGCCATGGCTGTGATCCTGAGCTGGCATCCTAGGTTGTCTTGTTACCTTCCAGACATGGATGCTGTCGCTGGGAATATGAGTTAAGAGTATTTGGAAAAGGCTACTCTGCACCGACACTGTCTTTGGTTAGCTTATCACACATGCACCAGTGATCAGAGCCTTAATGACACTGAATTGTTTAGCTTTATCGGAGTCTAAGATCCGTCCACAGCAGTTTCCATTGTGGTCCGATCTCAGATGTAGCAGTGTTGACACAGCACTGCTACACAGAGAAACAGTAGAGCTCCACACACACAGAGCTGCAGAGCAGAGCTGAGTGTGCAGCATGGTTCAATGCACACTCAGCACTGCTACATCAGATGTAGCAGAGCTGAATGTGCAGCAGGTTCAGTTGAATTTTGCTGGCGGCCGGCCGCTTAATCCCCTGCGTACCCTGGCTACTTCCATTCATTTCTATGGGTGCATCCTATTTGAAACTGGAGTTTCGAATAGTACTCGCTCATCTCTAATTATGATCAATCCATCTATGAGATTTCTGATGGTGTATGGTTATAGTTGTCTACATAATCTTATTGTTCCCTTATGAAGCAATAGTGTTAAGGTGATGAGTTGGGACCTTTTGAGTATATCTATACATGTTACTAGCAGGAGGACCTGGCTTCGCACGGATATATTACATTTTTTGTTTGTGTAGTGGTCCCATAAGAATTGTCCAATTTTGCACTGGTGTAATTTGTATGTTGTTTGTGTGTGACCATAAGTGTCATGTGATTATGTGTATCTCATTTTGGATATCAGTGAAAAACCTGTTATCGGTTGTTATGGATACCTGTAGTAAAGCTGTGTGTATGTGACCTTGTGTAACAGTGTCATCCACAGTGCCCTGCCTCTTTAAAGCTGACATAAAGTAGTGAAGAAAAATGGCTGGATTGCTATGGAGACCTGGAGTAAAACTCTAATGTTGTGGTACTTTGTGCAGAGCCGACTATCTAATCCTCCAGCTTATGGTACTGCGTGCTGAGGCACGTATCTAATCCTCCGGCGTGTGGAACTGTGTGCAGATGCGCGTATCTAATCCTCTCCCATGTAGTACTGCGTGTAAACACACGTATCTAATCCTCTGGCATGTGGAACTGTCTGAAGACATGTGTATCTAATCCTTTGGCGTGTGGTACTGTGTGCAGAGGCATGTATCTAATCCTGCCCGTGTGGTACTGTGTGCAGACGCAGGTATCTAATCCTCACCTATGTGGTATTGTGTGTAGAGGCGCATTTTTAATCCTCTGGCGTGTGGTACTGTGTGCAGAAGTGCGTATCTAATCTTCCCCCATGTGGTATTGTGTGCAGTGGCATGTATCTAATCCACCGGTGTGTGGTATTGTGTGAAGATGCATATCTCCAGTCCCCCGGCTTGTGGTAATGTGTGCAGACATGGGGAGAGACAAACTCCTTGCAGATGTTGTTCCTGGCAGGATTTGAACCCAGGACTCCAGCGCTGCAAGGCTAACCACTGAGACACTATGTTGCCCCTATGCATGCTTTTTTTCAAGCATGTTCTAAAGGGAGAATCCAGCATATAAAGCCAGCCCTGCAGACTGCAGATAGATCGGTGTGCCAGGTGTGCCAGCATATCTAATCCTCTGGTGTGGGACTGTGTGCCGATGCGCGTATCCAATCCTCCGGCGTGTGAAACTGTGTGCAGACACGCGTATCTAATCCTACGGCATGTAGTACTGTGTGCAGACGTATGTATCTAATCCTATGGCGTGTACAACTGTGTGCAGACGCGCGTATTTAATCCTCTGAAGTGTGGAACTGTGTGCAGATGCACGTATCTAATCCTACGGAATGTGGTACTGTGTGCAAACGTGCGTATTTAATCCTCTGGTATGTGGAAGTGTGTGCAGATGCGCGTATCCAATCCTCTGGCATGTGGTACTGTGTGCAGACACATGTATCCAATCCCCCGGCACGTGGTACTGTGTGCAGACGCACATATCTAATTCTCCGGCATGTAAAATTGTGTGCAGACGCGCGTATCTAATACTATGGTATGTGCTACTGTGTGCAGACGTGCGTTTCTAATCCTCTGGCATGTGGAACTGTGTCCAGATGTGCGTATCCAATCCTCTGGCGTGTGGTACTATGTGAAGACATACATACCTAATCCTCCATCGTGTTGAATTGCGTGCTGAGACGCGTATCTAATTCTCTGGAGAGTGGTAATGTGTACAGAGGCATGTATCTAATCCTCCAAAGTGTGGTACTGTGTGCAGATGCTCGTATCTAATCCTCCCCTGTGTGGTATTGTGTGAAGATGCGCATATCTAATCCTACGGCGTGTGGAACTGTGTTCAGATGCATTTATCTAATCCTATGGCATGTACAACTGTGTGCAGACGCGGGTATCTAATCCTCTGGCGTGTGGAACTGTGTGCAGACGCGTGTATCTAATCCTATGGCATGTGGTACTGTGTGAAGACGTACCTATCTAATCCTCGTGTGTGTGTGGAACTGTGTGCAGATGCGCATATCCAATTCTCTGGCATGTGGTACTGTGTGTAGAAGCATGTATCCAATCCCCCGGCGTGTGGTACTGTGTGCAGATGTGTGTATCTAATTCTTCGGCATGTGGAACTGTGTGCAGACGCAAGTATCTAATCCTTCAGTGTGTGGAACTGTGTGCAGAAGCGTGTATCCAATCCTCTGGTGTGTGGAAGTGTGTGCAGATGCGCGTATCCAATCCTCTGGCATGTGGTACTGTGTGCAGACACATGTATCCAATCCCCCGGCGCGTGGTACTGTGTGCAGACGCACGTATATAATTCTCCGGCATGTAAAATTGAGTGCAGACGCGCGTATCTAATACTATGGCATGTGCTACTGTGTGCAGACGTGCGTTTCTAATCCTCTGGCATGTGGAACTGTGTCCAGATGTGCGTATCCAATCCTCTGGCGTGTGGTACTATGTGAAGACATACATATCTAATCCTCCATCGTGTTGAATTGCGTACTGAGATGCGTATCTAATTCTCTGGAGAGTGGTAATGTGTACAGAGGCATGTATCTAATCCTCCAAAGTGTGGTACTGTGTGCAGATGCTCGTATCTAATCCTCCCCTGTGTGGTATTGTGTGAAGATGCGCGTATCTAATCCTACGGCGTGTGGAACTGTGTTCAGATGCATTTATCTAATCCTATGTCATGTACAACTGTGTGCAGACGCGGGTATCTAATCCTCTGGCGTATGGAACTGTGTGCAGACGCATGTATCTAATCTTCTGGCGTGTGATACTGTGTGCTGATCTGTGTATCTAATCCTCTGATGCGTGTATCTCAGTTTAGATATCAGTGTTGTATTGTGCATGTGGAGTGACCGTGTGTATTGCAGTTGGAATATGAGTGAAAGACTTGCAGGTTTGTATTGGCTAAGGAATGGGGGGGGGGACAGACAGACAAGAATTCATTTTTATAGTTTAGAAAGATATAAAACATGTTATATGTTATATGTTTATGTATGTTGTGGATTAGTGGTTGGTTACTTACAAGGCCACTGAGCTGTTTTTCTTGTATTTGGGCTGATATACCTGGTTGCTTTTTGGGCAATCTATAGCACTGCGTTGCCCCATTTTGTATTTTAGACACTTCCAGTTATAGGGGGCCCCTTTGATTATATAATTACTTTTAAGAAGTCATTCTCAAGTATATTATTGAAAGTTATGCTTTATATTGCTCCTCTGGGATAATATTCCTCTTTGAGAAATCGATTATCTGTTTTCAGTGATATAATTTAGGTTAAGGTCCCCTGAATCAGTGTATCCCCTTGTGGATTGGTGTCTCTGATGCTGTTATTCCTGTTTTTGTCAATTAGCAAATTAGCTGTTTGGAGCAAGTTGGGTGTTGCTGTTCCTTCAGGGGACCCCAACCTATCTATCTTGCATTGATATGCTTGGTTCTAGTGACAGACTCTCTTTAACATGGTTCTTATAAGAATAAATAGAGAAATTGACCTCAGATCCAGACATCAGCCTTTGTGAGCTGAAGAGAGCCAATCCTGTGGGACAGTGAGGACTGGACTGAAGCAGGTAATTCAGGAATGAAGCACTTGGTAAGATAAGTAACTACCCCGCTTATTAGCACATGTATATTACTATCAGACACAACCATAACATTTCTGTTGAGAGTGCCTCTTTAAGTGGATGTGAAATTTCTTAATGCATTTTTTGTCTGCTCTGCTTCTGTAACTACAAATTATAATTTTACATGTAAAAAATTTTAGCTAGATATGTAAAGGATTGGTTGAAGGTATTGTAACTATGTGTACGTCTATGTTTACTTCTCTCGTTCATTATCCCATTTCCTAATCAGTAAAGTAATTGAAATGACTGATAGATGGCGCAGTAGATGCTCAGTAATGATAATTATAAGTAACTAGCTGGTACCCGCGACTTCGTCTGCGGTGATTGTAGCAGTGGGTATATACAGGGGTGGGTAAGGTTTTCGTACTGTGTATAAGGGATGGGATATGAAATGTAAGTTTGTATCTTGTTTTTGCTATAATTCAGAGAATACGTGAGACTTTTGTGTTGAAGTTAATTTGTATTTGAGCTGCTATACGGTGTTGTGAGAAATTTTACATAGTGACTTTGGGACAGAAGTATTTGAAGTTAACCCTTTCCCGTTCATGGCATTTTTTGATTTTCGTTTTTCATTTTTGACTCCCCTCCTTCTAAACCCCATAACTTTTTTATTTCTCCGCTTCCAGAGCCATATGAGGTCTTAATTTTTCCTGGGTCAAATTTTTCTTCATGATGCCACCATTATTTATTCTATATAATGTACTGGGAAGCAGGGAAAAAATTCAGAATGGGGTGGATTTGAAGAAAAAATGCATTTCTGCGACTTTATTACGGGCTTTGGTGTTACGGCGTTCACTGTGCAGCCAAAATGACATGTCCCCTGTATTCTGTGTTTCGTTACGACTCCGGGGATACCAAATTTATATGGTTTTATTTACATTTTGACGCCTTAAAAAAATCCGAAACTGTGTTAAAAAATTTTTTTTTGAAAAGTCGCCATATTCCGACAGCCGTAACTTTTTTATACGTGCGTGTATGGGGATGTATAGGGCGTCTTTTTTTGCGGGACCGGGTGTACTTTGTAGTTCTACCATTTTCGGGAAATGTTATTGCTTTGATCACTTTTTATTCAAATTTTATCAGAATCAAAACAGTGGAAAAACGGAAATTTGGCACTTTTGACCATTTTTCCTGCTACGGCGTTTACCGAACAGGAAAAATATTTCTATAGCTTTGTAGAGCGGGCGATTTAGGACGTGCGGATACCTAACATGTATGTGTTTCACAGTTTTTAACTACTTTTATATGTGTTCTAGGGAAAGGGGGGTGATTTGAATTTTTAATCCTTTTTATTTGTTTTTATATTTTTTTTAACTTTTTTTTAAACTTTTTTTTTTGCATTTATTAGACCTCCTAGGGGTATTGACATGGGTGGGCGGTGTCGCGGATCGTCAGAGCGGTGGGGGTCGGCAAACATGGCTGCTCCGGAGCGTTAAAGAGAGCCTCCTGGAGTATCGTTAAGGTGAGGGGCAAAGTGGTAAAGTATATGTATATGTGATTGTGTGGGGTTAGGGGCAAGGCTGTAGAGGGTAATATGAATTTTGTGGCTTGCTATGGTCCAAAGTGTGTGAGATTGCAGAGATGGTGGTGTGAGTTTGGGTTTTGTGGGGGTCCTGGCACAAACGTATGTGCGCTATTGTGACGAAAAGTAGCCTATTGCGCAATCCAGTGTAGTGACTATGTTTGTGGAAAATTTCAGCCAAATCGGTCGAGCAGGTTTTGCGTGATTGACTAACAAACATCCGAACACACAAACCCACAAACATCCAAACTCACAAACTTTCACATTTATAATATTAATAGGATACTAATGACTAAAGAGATGAGTGAACAGCGTTCGATCGGATATCAGGCTGTTCGAGTCAAACACCAGGTGGCAAACTCACTAAAAATTCGATTCCCCTCCCACCTTCCCTGGCGCTTTTTTGCACCAATAACTGCGCAGGGGAGGTGGGACAGGAACAACAACAATGGAGGCATTGAAAAAAAATCGCAAAAAAGTAATTGGCTGGCTAATTCAAGTGACCTCCAATTTATACGAATAGTGGATTTAATATCTGGTTCATATGAGACTGTGAACTATGTGATTGTGAGACAGGGATAGATGTACTGGCAGGGTTAGCTAGGGATTATCTTTATTTAGGTGGGAATGTCACTCACCCAGCTCTTTGGGGCTCTATCTGGTCGGGATCCCTGTCAGCTCGCGATATGCACGAGCTGACTTTTTCCCATAGGAGTGCATTGACCAGTGTTGATTGGCCGAATGCCATACAGAGTACAGCATTTGGCCAATCAACACTGGTTCTGCTGGAGGCTCATCTGTGAGGAGACGGAGTCTAAGATCGGACCAGAATGGAGACTGCTGCGGACCGATCTTAGACTCTGCCTCCTCTGGCAGAACCAGCGTTGATTGGCCAAATGCTGTACTCTGTATGGCATTCGGCCAATCAACGCTGGTCAATGCATTCCTATATCGAGATGTAGCAGTGCTGGCTGTGTGCTCATCTCAACTACTCTGGAGATGCAGCCGAGCTGAGCGCACGGCCAGCACTGCTAGACCGGAGATGAAGCAGAGCTGGCCATGAGCTCAGCACGGCTACTCCGGAGATACAGCCAAGCCGAGCGCACGGCCAGCACTGCTACACCAGAGAACCGCTGCTACACTGGAGAACCGCTGAACCCTGCTGCACACTCAGCTCTGCTGCATCAGAGATGCGCTGAACCCTGCTCCACACTCAGCTCTACTGCATCAGAGATGCGCTGAACCCTGCTCCACACTCAGCTCTACTGCATCAGAGATGCGCTGAACCCTGCTCCACACTCAGCTCTACTGCATCAGAGAAGCAGCATCTATCTACTGCGCCATCTATCAGTCATTTCAATTACTTTACTGATTAGGCAGACTTGGTGACCCTCCTGAGTCGAATAGTGGTTTCCCCTTAAACAAGTATTTATTCCCCATAGACTATAATGGGGTTCAATGTTTGATCTAACAGTAGAGTATTGAACTTGAATCAAACTTCGAACATTTCACTGTTCGCTCATCTCTACTAATGACATCATTTACAAAGATGAGGTCGAGAAGGAATAGGTGGATGATGATGATGATGATGGAGAAGAGAATCTGCCAGATACAAGCGACCAAGCTCAGTGACTCTCTGGACAGTGACTCTCCATATGTCTGTTCCTCTTGCTCTGAGATGAGAGTTTATATCCTTTCAATTGTATAACTAGTTCAGGGTTATGTCAAAGAGCAGGGAGAATGGCAGACCAAGAACACAACACTATGCAGGATGCCAACCAAATTTTACGTTATTCTGAGTACAGCCTCATGCAAAGTGAGAATGGCACCTTGACAGCTGTGAATGCATATATATACATATATCCTAATTGTATGCGCGTCTTATTTTGGCATGTCATACTTTCAGAGTACACGATGACAGGTCAAATCAATAGGCTATGGGGACTTAATGACAGCTGCCCTAGACATAATCCTACATTAATTCCACTTCCCCACATCATACTCTGTATAATTTGCTCCATAGGGATTGAAATAAATCTGACAGAATGACGTTGCATTGTGGAAAGATCATAGAATTTGCAACCTCATATTTATATATTCATATGGCTGTATATGGACAGAAATTGCTTCATCAGTCAGCATTTTATACTAAACTAGCACAATTTTTTATTTCCTTGGCCACTAGAAAGGTCCATGATGTAAATTATAGAGAAGGAAATCCTTTTACTGGTGATTGTATATGTGAGTTATCCACACACTTCTGGGTCTCAGTCGTGTCATGTGACCAGCATAAGACTCTCCATATTCAGCATCTTATGTGTGTACCGGAGGTCAGTTTCTCCATTTATTAAAGTCTTAAAGGGGCTTTTCCAGCCCCAAATCAAGTTTTCATACTGATGACAGTGATCTGTCGGGGTCCGACTCCTGGACCCTACACAGATCAGCTCTTGCTGTAGCCCACAGTGCTGGAAGCTGCTAGTGGACGGGCAGCACGTGTAAGAGTGGTGCTGCATATGCTGCCCATCCACTAGCAGCTTCCTATCAGCATGAAAACTCGATTTGTGGCTGTAAAATAGTTTTATGTCAATATGTCTTTGTAGAATGGAAGGAAATCCATGCAAACACGGGGAGAACATACAAACTCCTTGAAGACATTGTTCCGGGTGGGATTTGAACTCAGGACTCCAGTGCTGCAAGGCTTCAGTGCTAACCACTAAGCCACCATGTTGCCCTATAACCGGCCATTTTCTTGTTGCCTGGGCATGTGCAGTCCGCTGTGCCCGAAACCCAGGACGGAAGAAGACACAGGGAGAGGGCGTTCCAGAAGAAGATAGAGGCGGCGTTGGAGAGTTGAAAAATTGGACATTACGCCTCATTTACAAAGGGTTCAGACAATTTCTAAAACTTTATACTACTTGTCTGACAAATGGACCTGCTGTCCAGTACAGGACAATGTCTGTATAGCGCTGCGGAATAAGATGGCGCTATATAAGTAAGTACAATAAATAATAATAAAGGGTCTCGTCAAAGAAGCAGGACTAAATATGTGATGCACCAACAAGATTTTGGAGAATGTTTTTTATGTGAAACTAAGTTTACACTGTATAAAACTTTGATGTTATTAGTTTATTTGCTCCACTTGTAGAGTCTGATTGCCAGTCACATGACACAATGGAGGACCAGAAAGGAGTGGATAACTCATACGTACAGCCAGCAGTAAGAGGATTACCTTCTCTACATCTCCTCTCTACTTGGGCAGAGAATAAAAAAAAAAAATTGTGAGGTTTTTTTTTGTTTTGTTTTAAGTGTTATGCATGTTAAGAAATGACACAACAGGTGGTGTGCAGAGATAAAAGTTGGAACTAATGATGTGATGCTCTCCAACTGCAGTGGCACACCTGGACATCACCTATGTAGTCCCCAAGCCAGATGACAAAATTAGCTCAGCTAATTCAGATGCTGAGAATCATTTAGACCCCCAACCACTTCTGCACTTGAGAATTCTGTCACCTTTTTGCCTTGATTACTCAAAAATGTTGTGACATTTGCATTTTCATGGCGCTTACTCTCCTTTTATAAAGAGGGTTGAAAGTGGATGTGGTTAGATTGTTAAGGAACATAAATTGTTGCAATCTCACTCCAGAAGGTAGTGGCAGAGAAAGTGGAATAACATCCCAGAACAGAAATATTCAACTTAAAGGGAACCTATCACCATGAAAATGCTGCTGTTATAGATCATATGTATTATCTATTTATGGTTTAATGAAGTAATTGAGTCGACCTTGGGGCAGTCCTAACTGCAATACAGAACTTAGATTCCATTTATCCTGAACATGTATTATAGTCCAGAGCTGAACTTGTTATCAGAAACAGTGGGCAGTAACATAATTAGAGATAATCGAAATTGCCAAATCCATTTGGTATCAGGTTCACTTGAATTGGCTTTTAGATTTAATTCAGCCCAAATAAACTCAGTCCGAACTGAAAGTCCGACTATCCTGACCAGTAGTTTATTGGATACCAGAAGGACCAAAGTCAAGGATTACCACGCTTCAATCATTGGATAGATAATCAAACTTTCTTTATTAAAGTTCAGAACAAACACAACGCGTTTCGGGCACAGTTTGCCCTTTTTCAAGTGTAAATGGACTTCTGTGGTTGGCTGGATCCCCCTTCTATACAGTTCTGAGGCATATTCGCTAGTTGTCAATCCCTCACAGAGTCACCTCTGTGTGGATTTTATCACTACATCACCTAACAATACTTCACCATATACAGCTCGGTGTTCTTGTTTTTACAGTAGTTTATTGGACATTTTTGGACACGTGGCATAATGAAATAGTCCAGTAGCCACTTAGCCATTCATTTTCTTTTGATGACCAGGATGATCTCAGACCACATGATCTCAACTGTCCAAAGGTAGTCTCATCTTGCAGTTGTCATTGGCTAGTTTAGATTAGGTTACTTATGGCCATTGAAAGTAACCCAGCCCAAATCAAAAACCAACCAATGAGATATATAATCAGCTTCTATCTGTCATTGGCAAGTTTAGATCATGTGGCCAAGGTTACTTTCGACCGTTGAACGTAGGTCTCAGTGACCAAGAGTTATCAGTGAGCTAGCTAGCTAGAGAATTAGTCCAGAAGTTTCAAATTCACTGGAGCCCAAAAGTTTTGAGAAGATAATTCTATTTGTATTGAATTGCTTCACTTATCTTTACATAAAATCCAATGAGTCATTTAGTTTTAACATCATTGCAATACTGAATAATGCCAAAATGCAAATCATCAGAATAAGTTCTGCTGAGACAATGAACCAGTGGTGAACACCGAGAGTTGTATGCTGCGACGTCTCTAGAGCTGAATACAAGTAAGGGTCTATGTATGTGTATTTGGCTATTCTAATCAACAGAAACTTTCATTAAGACGAGGTTTCCTCTGGGTACTGAGGTTTCCTCCCACACTCCAAAGACATACTGATAGGTAATATATAGTGTGAGCCCTATACAGGACAGTAATTGACTACGTCTGTAAAGCGCTGCAGAATATGTTGGTGCTGTACAAGTAAGCAGAAAAAATATATTAAATACGACAATCTAACGAGCCGTGTCTTATATATTCTTATATATTCTATATATATAAGTCATTAAGAAAAAGATTAATAATGGGATGGATGGTAATTTCTGCATGGGGGAACTGTCACTTTATGTCTGCAAAGGTTTGACTCATTTCTCATTTGGGACTTAGTTTCAAATATAGCACAAGGAAGACAATAGCAGAACAGTATGTAGGCTGAGGAATTTCACAGCTAGGACCAACTATTTGTAGGGAATTGGTTTATATCCAGTACCCTCAAATTAACAATAGAAGACGCACTGTGGTGATTGCAGTTTACGATTGGCACATTTCGGCTGACAAACAGCATTTCACAAAAGCAGCCAAGTGTGCAGTAATGAATGGCTCTGTGAAATCTAGTGTTCTTTACCGTGTAGCGTATATTTAACCAATCAATGTGTGCATCACACTGCTTACAATCCCAAGTGAGTTTTGCCCTTTCGTCTACTTTACAATGAACTCTCAACTATTAACTGCTAAATAAAAACATAATGGGGCAGATTTATTAAGCTATGCCAGAAAAAAGGCATTCAAAAAAGTTGCAAACCTCAGGTCCGTAAACCTCCAAATTTGTCGAAAATTACATTTTTACGCCATTTTCACCACTGTATTAAAGGATGTGCCATAGTAGGGGATGGCTATCATGAGTGTCACTGTGCAGGGAAAACTGTGAAGTTCCAGGCTCATGATGTCACTGTGCAGGGAAAACTGTGCAGGAGGGGCTGAAGCTCCAGGCTCATGATGTCACTGTGCAGGAGGGGCTGAAGCTCTGGGCTTATGATGTCACTGTGCAGGGAAAACTGTGCAGGAGGAGCTGAAGCTCTGGGCTCATTATGTCACTGTGCAGGGAACACTGTGCAGTAGGGACTGAAGCTCCAGGCTCATGATGTCAGTGTGCAGGGAAAACTGTGAAGGAGGGACTGCAGCTCTGGGCTCATGATGTCACTGTGCAGTGAAAACTGTGCAGCTCCAGGCTAATGATGTCACTGTGCAGGGAAAACTGTGAAGGAGGAGCTGAACCTCCAGGCTCATGATGTCACTGTGCAAGGAAGAAGGGACTGAAGCTCTGGGCTCGTAATATTACTGTGCATGGAAAACTGTGAAGGAAGGGCTGAACCTCCAGGCTCATGATGTCACTGTGCAAGGAAGAAGGGACTGAAGCTCTGGGCTCGTAATATTACTGTGCATGGAAAACTGTGAAGGAGGGACTGCAGCTCTGGGCTCATGATGTCACTGTGCAGGGAAAACTGTGAAGGAGGGACTACACCTCAGGCTCATGATGTCAGTGTGCAGGGAAAACTGTGAAGGAGGGACTGAAGCTGTGGGCTCATGATATTACTGTGCATGGAAAACTGTGAAGGAGGGACTGCAGCTCTGGGCTCAAGATGTCACTGTGCAGGGAAAACTGTGCTGCTCCAGGCTCATAATGTCACTGTGCAGGGAAAACTGTGAAGGAGGGACTACAATCCGGGCTCATGATGTCACTGTGCAGGGTGTGCATGCAATATGTTAAAGTTTGAGTAGTGGGGCTGTAACAGATATTGCTGTGGAGTTCACTACACTAGATTAGATAGACATGATACATATATATATATATATATATATATATATATATATATATATAGTGCCAACATATTCCGCAGCGCTGTACAATTTGTAGGGTTCAAATACGGACAGAAAGATGCATAACAAGGAAAGTCATTTCACACACTGGGACTGAGGGCCCTGCTCGCAAGAGCTTACAATCTATGAGGTAGAGAGGGTGACACAAGAGGTAGCAGGGGCTGCATTGCTTATACAGAGGTCAGACAGTGTTGTAATAGAAGTTACATTACATTACACAAACATAAAACTTTATGAGCCATCACCAGCCGTGTCCTTTAACATGTGGATGGAGCTTGGACATATAAAGTTAGCCTGAAATGGCATCACATCATGTGGGGTAATGTGGGAGCGGGGACAGAGGAGGGTTAAATTTTGGGGATTCTAATTATAGTACGGAAGGGTTTACATTAGAAATTGTGATAGGCCTGTCTGAAAAGATGTGTCTTTAGTTATGTTTGAAACGGGAGTTAATCTGATTGTCCGGGGTAGAGCATTCAAGAGAAGTAAGATAAAGTTGCAGAGTTTGTTTATCGCCTATTCTATCCATACTTACTCTGCCTAATATCCTATGGAAGTTCCATTCATAATACATAACACTTTTGAAAGTTCACATAACTTCTTTTGGCATGTTTAAAGGGGCAGATTACAGTAAGGTAAGGTAAATTTGCTGACTGCAGAGTTGCTAATTTAGATTATATTTATTCACCGTGCCTAGGGGAGCACCAACGGTAAATACAAGTATATTGAAAAGTATGGACAACATTACAGAGAATTTCACGATAGATTCATTTCTTTTTCCTACAAGACCAGACAGCACATTCCATCATTTAATTCTTTGCTCTCTCCTACAAAACCCAAAACAAATCAACATCAGTAAATACTTCCAAAACATATTAGTGCTTCACTAAAGCCCCCTCTCAGAGGTAGGACAGCTTGTAAATTCTCTGTTCATTCCTACTGGGCTTTTATAATAATGTTTCAGGTCCACATTTGTAACAACAGTATTTCTTATGAAGATAATGTCTACAAATTATTGTGTAGTTGCTCATTGCTTTGCAATTTGTGTTTACTGTTTAGATTTTTTTTTTATATTCTGTAATTCTATAAGCTCCAGGGGCCTTGAAAAATGATAGGATAAAGGTGATATACCACAAAGCATAGGATGAAGGACAAATTGCTGATCAATGGGAGTCGGACAGCATAGACTCCGACAAGAACTGGGTTAATTACCCCTGCCATGAAGGAAGCCATGAGAAAAGTGGCTACCATTCCAATTCACTTCAATGGGAGCCCAAGAGATAACCGAGCGCTATACTTGGCTATCTCCGGCACTCCCATTGAGGTGAATGGGAGCAGGAGTACCTCTGCATCCACTACGGGGTTTGGTTGTTTTTCCCAAGGCTACATTGACAGAAGGGGTCATTTCAGCCCCACTCCTCACCCTGTTCTCAGGATTGATGGTTATTAGAGATGAGCGAACACTAAAATGTTCGAGGTTCGAAATTCGATTCGAACAGCCGCTCACTGTTCGAGTGTTCGAATGGGTTTCGAACCCCATTATAGTCTATGGGGAACATAAACTCGTTAAGGGGGAAACCCAAATTCGTGTCTGGAGGGTCACCAAGTCCACTATGACACCTCAGGAAATGATATCAACACCCTGGAATGACACTGGGACAGCAGGGGAAGCATGTCTGGGGGCATAAAAGTCACTTTATTTCATGGAAATCCCTGTCAGTTTGCGATTTTCGCAAGCTAACTTTTCCCCATAGAAATGCATTGGCCAGTGCTGATTGGCCAGAGTACGGAACTCGACCAATCAGCGCTGGCTCTGCTGGAGGAGGCGGAGTCTAAGATCGCTCCACACCAGTCTCCATTCAGGTCCGACCTTAGACTCCGCCTCCTCCGGCAGAGCCAGCGCTGATTGGCCGAAGGCTGGCCAATGCATTCCTATGCGAATGCAGAGACTTAGCAGTGCTGAGTCAGTTTTGCTCAACTACACATCTGATGCACACTCGGCACTGCTACATCAGATGTAGCAATCTGATGTAGCAGAGCCGAGGGTGCACTAGAACCCCTGTGCAAACTCAGTTCACGCTAATAGAATGCATTGGCCAGCGCTGATTGGCCAATGCATTCTATTAGCCCGATGAAGTAGAGCTGAATGTGTGTGCTAAGCACACTCATTCAGCACTGCTTCATCACGCCAATACAATGCATTAGCCAGTGCTGATTGGCCAGAGTACGAAATTCGGCCAATCAGCGCTGGCCAATGCATTCTATTAGCCCGATGAAGTAGAGCTGAATGTGTGTGCTAAGCACACACATTCAGCACTGCTTCATCACGCCAATACAATGCATTAGCCAGTGCTGATTGGCCAGAGTACGGAATTCGGCCAATCAGCGCTGGCCAATGCATTCTATTAGCCCGATGAAGTAGAGCTGAATGTGTGTGCTAAGCACACACATTCAGCACTGCTTCATCACGCCAATACAATGCATTAGCCAGTGCTGATTGGCCAGAGTACGGAATTCGGCCAATCAGCGCTGGCCAATGCATTCTATTAGCCCGATGAAGTAGAGCTGAATGTGTGTGCTAAGCACACACATTCAGCACTGCTTCATCACGCCAATACAATGCATTAGCCAGTGCTGATTGGCCAGAGTACGGAATTCGGCCAATCAGCGCTGGCCAATGCATTCTATTAGCCCGATGAAGTAGAGCTGAATGTGTGTGCTAAGCACACACATTCAGCACTGCTTCATCACGCCAATACAATGCATTAGCCAGCGCTGATTGGCCAGAGTACGGAATTCGGCCAATCAGCGCTGGCTCTGCTGGAGGAGGCGGAGTCTAAGATCGCTCCACACCAGTCTCCATTCAGGTCCGACCTTAGACTCCGCCTCCTCCAGCAGAGCCAGCGCTGATTGGCCGAATTCCGTACTCTGGCCAATCAGCACTGGCTAATGCATTGTATTGGTGTGATGAAGCAGTGCTGAATGTGTGTGCTTAGCACACACATTCAGCTCTACTTCATCGGGCTAATAGAATGCATTGGCCAGCGCTGATTGGCCGAATTCCGTACTCTGGCCAATCAGCACTGGCTAATGCATTGTATTGGCGTGATGAAGCAGTGCTGAATGTGTGTGCTTAGCACACACATTCAGCTCTACTTCATCGGGCTAATAGAATGCATTGGCCAATCAGCGCTGGCCAATGCATTCTATTAGCGTGAACTGAGTTTGCACAGGGGTTCTAGATGCTGAGTGTGCATCAGATGTGTAGTTGAGCAAAACTGACTCAGCACTGCTAAGTCTCTGCATTCGCATAGGAATGCATTGGCCAGCCTTCGGCCAATCAGCGCTGGCTCTGCCGGAGGAGGCGGAGTCTAAGGTCGGACCTGAATGGAGACTGGTGTGGAGCGATCTTAGACTCCGCCTCCTCCAGCAGAGCCAGCGCTGATTGGTCGAGTTCCGTACTCTGGCCAATCAGCGCTGGCCAATGCATTCTATTAGCCCGATGAAGTAGAGCTGAATGTGTGTGCTTAGCACACACATTCAGCTCTACTTCATCAGGCTAATAGAATACATTGGCCAATCAGCGCTGGCCAATGCATTCTATTAGCTTGATGAAGCAGAGTGTGCACAAGGGTTCAAGCGCACCCTCGGCTCTGATGTAGCAGAGCTGAGGGTGCACAAGGGTTCAAGTGCACCCTCGGCTCTCCTACATCAGAGCCGAGGGTGCGCTTGAACCCTTGTGCAGCCTCGGCTCTGCTACATCAGAGCCGAGGGTGCGCTTAAACCCTTGTGCACACTCTGCTTCATCAAGCTAATAGAATGCATTGGCCAGCACTGATTGGCCAGAGTACGGAATTCGGCCAATCAGCGCTGGCCAATGCATCCCTATGGGAAAAAGTTTATCTCACAAAAATCACAATTACACACCCGATAGAGCCCCAAAAAGTTATTTTTAATAACATTCCCCCCTAAATAAAGGTTATCCCTAGCTATCCCTGCCTGTACAGCTATCCCTGTCTCATAGTCACAAAGTTCACATTCTCATATGACCCGGATTTGAAATCCACTATTCGTCTAAAATGGAGGTCACCTGATTTCGGCAGCCAATGACTTTTTCCAATTTTTTTCAATGCCCCCGGTGTCGTAGTTCCTGTCCCACCTCCCCTGCGCTGTTATTGGTGCAAAAAAGGCGCCAGGGAAGGTGGGAGGGGAATCGAATTTTGGCGCACTTTACCACGCGGTGTTCGATTCGATTCGAACATGGCGAACACCCTGATATCCGATCGAACATGTGTTCGATAGAACACTGTTCGTTCATCTCTAATGGTTATCACAACAGTCAGATCCCCTCCGATTAGCAATTTCTGGTCTATCCTATGGATAGAGGATAAATATGTTTCATTGCATAACCCCGGTAAAGCAATAATAGAGACATATATTAATGGAAGAAATACCAGTGTTACCCATGTATTAAATTATATTACATTTTCTTGTGTCAAAGTGAAATCTGGCTAGTAAAAAACTTAATTTTTATTGCATATGCCTCACCTATTCTGGATTCAAGCAGTACTTTTCTCTCTGCATGACTCATGCGGACACAGCGCGCATAACACACGGACACCATTATAGTCTATGAGGTCCGTGTGTTTTCATTTACCACTTTTAATGCACTCAGTGTTCCATTTGGGGGGTCCCTAAGTGGACTCACTGAACGGAATACTGAATGCAGATGTGAACCAGGTCTTATTTTTTGTAATACCATGGGCCGTTGACTAAGATAATCTCAATACCACCCATAGCTGCAGAAGCGTGCTTATATGGGATACATTCAAGTTATAAATGTGATGTATTTGATCAATCCAATATAGAGCTGTCTCCAATGGTCCTGTGGTATGTGAAAAAATGGGTATCTGAATAAAAACACTAAATTAAATGGAACTGTGAAGATGGACATCTGAATAAGCCTTAATCTGACAATGGTCAACAGAGTATGTAGATCCTTGGAGCAACTTCTTCTTCTTCTATAGAGTTGGAAGGGACTACATAGGGCCATCGAGTCCAACCCCCTACAATACAGGTTTCCCTAAATCATCCCATCTAAATGCTTGTCCAGCTTCCGCTTGAAGGTTTCCATTGATGGAGAGGTCACCACCTCTCATGGCAGCCTATTCCACTCATTCACTACCCTCACTGTCAAAATTTTTTTCCTAATATCTATTTCATCCCAAACTGAACACAGTACTCCAGGTGGGGTCTAACCAGGGCAGAGTACAGAGGAATAATTACCTCTCTTGATCCAGATTCAATGCTTGCTTCAATACAACCCAGAATATTGTTAGCCTTCTTGGCCACAGCACCACTCCTGATTCGGTACTGTACAGAAAATGTTTCAGTAATGTCATTGAACATCCATAACATTTCTAGTCAGTGGGAGCAGGGATAAAAATGAGTAATTTGGAGCCATCAACCTGAAAACAGGGATGGAACCATTTTTATTCCGAGTCTGGGTAATAGATTACATTTGGAAAATCCAAAAAATTTCAACACCTAGATAGATGGGTGAGCTTGCTGATCCTCCTAGTATTAGAAATTGAGACAGTAACTGTGTCAGATGAGATGAATAAGAGAATGTTCCTACTGAATGGGATATCCAGACAGTAATTGCATTCCGCACTTCTATCTCACGCACTCGTTACTCATTATTCATTGCCAATAACCTTGGGTTATAGCTGTAGATGCCAGAAACTCAGCATACAGCTTCATGAACCGGATATCGAGTGCATATTCAATGCATGAGAAAAGGTTAAAGCGCAAGGTCTGGGTTCACTGACGACCTCAGTCAGACGCAAGTAATTCTGGCACATACAGAGCTGCTGGTTATCTCCTCAGCCTGGATTTATTTGCTGCTTCTAAAATAGATCACCCATTCACTAAGAAGATTTCCCAGCGTACCCAAACACACATCTATTTGTTAATGCTCTAAGATTGTTTTTTTTATTTACAAAACCATTAGCGTTTCTAAAAGCTGCGGATACTTTGTCTGGGTTGTCCCATCCAGTGTTGATGGGGTTAATGAGAATTTTGCTCTCCTGCATTTAAGCACAGATTCTCTAATCTAATTTTAATGGCATTTCCCCAGTGAACACTACTAATTTCTAATGGAGATAGTATTGCAAGGTATAAGCTCAATCTCCCTATCTAAGATCGAATCGTACTCCTGTTTTTCTGCTGCTAGTGCATCTAGCTGAGTTTAATATGCAGCTATCACCTGAGGAAAGAGCCCCATACGGCTCAGGGGAGACTGAAAACACGATAAAATTGACACAAATCCAGACAGCTTCTCCATCAGTCTCCACATTTGGTAAAAATGTCATCAATCCACTCTGATTTCATATTCGGTAAATAGATGGCAGCTTATATACATAGAATACGCACTAAGGCAGGAATAGCAGCAAGGAGAACTAAGAAAGATATCCTTATTATATATAAAGCTGAAAAAAATTATATATATATATATATATATATATATATATATATATATATATGTATATATATATTTATTTATTTATATATGACATTTAGTATCTATTAAGATTATAGTTATAGGCCTAACATATGGAAAGATACCAGCATGCAGATTGCAGACTCACCTTCAGGTATGGAGTTACTCAGTGATTTACTTATAATAGTAGGATAATACATTCAGGTTGGAATTTACCACTAGGTATATGGATAAGACTTAATTAAAGTAATTGTTCAGTAAAGTTATATGTAGGTCAGTACTCACAAGTGTTATTTACCTGCCGTTTATTTTCTTCATTTCTTGTTGCTTAGCTGTTTTTTTGGCTTACCTTTAAGACAGAGCTATGATCTGTGACTACAGACTAGGTACAGCACAACAGGGAACCTAAGTTAGTCAGAGACACACCTCCTGTCTCCTGATTGGTTGTGGCTGCTGCTTTCTGCCTCCCCTTCAGTTCTGCCTCATCTGATTGGCTGCTGTGTATAAACACAATTCTATCGCTTGCTCATCAGCTAACCAGATTCTAAAATAATGACCAGATAATCTCCAGTGAGAAAAATGCAGTTATTAGGCAATGTCTGCACATTTACCAAGGGGAATGAGCCTTGCTAAGGGGAATGCTCCTCTTTAAGGGGGTTATTAAGCGAGCAGCACAGTTTAATGTGGATGGGAGGGGTGCAAGGGTGTTCGCTAGGAGTCCATGGAGAAGGTTGTTGCAGTAATCTAGGTGGGAGATTATGAGGGCAAAGACTACAGTCTTAGCAGTTTCTGGGGTGAGAAAGGAGCGGATTCGATGGATGTTCTTGAGTTGGAGGTGGCAGGAGGTGTTGATGGTTTGAACGTGCGACTTGAAGGATAGGTCAGAGTCCAGGGTTATCCCAAGACATCGGACCCTTGGGACAGGGGTAAGTGTGGTTCCATTAATTTTGATAGATGGGTTAGGTAGAGGGGCCGTGCGAGTTGGAGTGAAGATGAACTCCGTTTTCTCCATGTTGTGTTTGAGAAAGTGGTAGGAGAGCAAGAAGGCCGCTAAACAATCTGGAACTCTGGCCAGCAGGGAGGTAATGTCTGATCCAGAGAAGTATATTTGGGTGTCATCGGCATAGCAATGGTATTGAAAACCATGAGATTCTATGAGTTGGCCCAGGCCAAGGGTGTAGATGGAGCACAGGAAGGGTCCTAGGACGGAGCCTTGGGGGACACCTACAGAAAGAGGGCGTGGTGAGTATGTGGTATACGTATAGACTATCAATGGCAAAATGTGCGCTAAAATATGGTATTTTTGACATACATTTGGTTGTTATAAGTTGGTATACCTTTGTCTATGTCAATTTCAGCCCAAAATATGCAAAAAAAAATTTCTTTTTAATAGGAGTCAAATGCAGATGTATGCATGTTCATAAGCATACAGTTACATACCTCTGGGACATTTGATTAACAGCAAACATGTCCACCAAAAGTAATATCCAAACCCCGTGTGAAGCCTGTGCTTATATGTAACTTCAACATTTCTACTGTTTTGGTATGTAATTCTAAACCAGAAGAAGAGGCATGGAGTTCTATTACATACTAGAATAGCTTTACTCTGACTCTATGTAGTTTCATGCTTTTATAACAATTAGGTTTGTTGATTCTATGAAGTACTTTCAATATTTTCTTTAAAATTAAGTGATAGTCAAGGAAATTACAATAATTTACTAAAAACAAAAAGCAATGTGATCAAACAGAAAGATATCCCCTAACTGGTAATGTAAATTATTTTTGTTATTCATGTTAACTACGTATTCTAAACAGGGCCGCACCTCTAATGAGGAGACGTGAGGCAGCCGCCTCAGGGTGGCAGTTTGGGAGGGGGCGGCAGCCACGGGACTTTTTTTTTTTTACCTAAACAGTCCATCTATCTCCTATCTATCTATCTATCTATCTATCTATCTATCTATCTATCTATCTATCTCCTATCTATCTATCTATCTATCTATCTATCTATCTATCTATCTATCTATCTCCTATCTATTTATCTATCTATTTATCTATCATCTCCTATCTATCTCTCTATCTATCTCTCTATCTATCTGTCTCCTATCTCTCTCTCTCTCTCGCTCTATCTCCTATCTATCTATCTATCTATCTATCTATCTATCTGTCAACAGCATTTTTGGGGCCAAAGATATTTCAACGAATTTAGGGTAACTTTGGGGTGCTGATTCTGAATATGTCATCAGTTTTGCCAGATTGGCTCAAGTTTTTGAGATTTGAGATTCCATGTTAGGATACTCCCATTTTCGTTTCTTATGCTTATTGAATCCTTGCACTTGCACTGCACAGAAATAACAGTCATCATGATGATTTTTTTGCTCTCTCCACACCATTGGAACACCAAATTTGAAGCTTTTTCTTTGTCCTTTGCTCCATTTTCGTAATAATTCGATACATGCTTTGCACACTATGTGTGGTGCCCAAGACTTGTCTTGGTCCCCAAGCATAACCTCAAAATAGGCCAAATACACTTTTTTTTATGAAGTCTGTTATGTTTCTTCTATGTTTTTGCAGTGTATATTCACCACAAATGTAACAGAATGAGTCTGGATCGTTAAGACAACTTCTTCTTGATGAGTTCATGCTTTTCACTGGAAAACAGACAACAACATAAAGTTAGTGCAAAAATCAAGCTATGAACAAACTTTTAGAACACTAATTAACAAAAAACTATATTGAGAACTGCTCAGTTCAAGTACTAATCCAAAGAAATTAATGAGATGATGCGTCGCATTTACCAACAAGTGCTATAAATAAGATACCAAAAATCTCAAAAACTTGAGCCAATCTGGCAAAACTGATAGCATATTCAGAATCAGCACCCCAAAAATACCCCAAATTCATTAAAATATTTAGGACACCAGTAAATTTTTTTTTTTTTTTGTTGACCTGTGTTATCTATTCTCTATCTCTATCTATCTCCTATCTATCTATCTATCTATCTATCTATCTATCTATCTATCTATCTATCTATCTATCTATCTATCCATCTATCTATCTGTCTGTATTTCCTTCTATACATATCTACCATTATACATACTAGAATTGTATTTTATAATGTGATGCTTAGTCCCGGTTCACATCTGCATTCAGGTTTCCGTTCGGGGAGTCTGCTTGGACACTCCCCAAACAGAAACCTATACGCACACCCTTGCGTCATAGCTTCAAACTGCCCCATGAGGCCTCTGTATTCTGGAGCCTGGTGCCCTCCCAGCTACCACCCTACCAATGATTGATATCCACCGTGTATACAGGAAGATGCATTGGTAACTGTCAATCAAAGAGGAGAAGAGAGGCTGGGGAGTGACAGGTACATGAATACAGCAGATTTACTACCATGAGTCTGCTGTATTCTTTCTTATCATGTATTATATCCAAGCAAGCCTTTCCTTATAATAGCTCAGTGTACATATCCCTGTAATGTGCTGCCTATAAATAGGAGACCATGTTCTGATGAAAGATTTATATGACAATTTGATATGCTGATATTTGTAGCTTGTAGTGATCAATATCTCCTTGGCTTGATCTTGTGGGTTTGTGTGGCAATAACCCAAAATTTGATATGCATGACAATTAATCTGATACATAGGGGGTAATATATAGAGTATGGCAAATCTCCTTGCCCCTTCCCTGCCCTTAGTTCAGGAAATTCCACCTTGAGCTGAAGACATAAATCTAAAACAAACTAGTTGCTAAGGACATGCTTCCTGACAACTCCTTGGGAACACTGTGGTTGCTACATAGTGTATTCCTAGAAACCAGACCTCATTCAGCAGTTCAGCTCAATTCTGGACCATCTGGCACAAGAGGAGAGGCATTTCAGAAGTAAAGTCGTGTCATTTACCATCTTATTCTGCACTATTAGGATAAGGCCTCACATAGTGTAAATGCTCCGGTTTGGCAGTGGAAAAAAAAGCAGTGTTTTATAGTCATTGCAATGAATGGGATTCTAGTGAATCCCAACCACACCTTATGGAAAAATACACACAGCTGTTGCAGAATGTCAATTATACCTTCGGAAATACCAGCGGTTTCCTTTTAGCAGTGGCGTAACTACCGCCATAGCAGCAGAGGCAGCTGCCACAGAGCCCGGGACATTAGGGGACCGGTGACAGCCGCTACCACTGCTATCTGTCTATTCGGACCCTCGAGTATAATGATCGGAGGCCCGGGAGAGGTAAGAAACATAAAAAACACTGTTACTTACCTCTCCACGATCCTGGCCAGGCCTCCTTTCTAGTTGTCTGACGGTCGGATGTCACATGACCCGGGACGCAGGACATTCCTAGTTACGCCACTGCCTTATCGGTATGATGGATGCAGAAAGTCTGCAGAGGTTTTCTTTTGTTAAAAACACTGCGGGAAAAACCATTATACGGCTTTTCCCACATCACTTTTTTGTTTTGGCCCAGTGTGTGGGGCCTTAGACTAAATCAGATTTCTCTTTAAAATGTTTTCCTTTAGGTGCGGCAACAGAGGGCGAAGGGGGATTTGAAGCTCTTCTGATGCCAAAAGTAGGAGTTTTGGAATAACCAGGTATTTGACCAACAGTATGATATGGTGGCCAACCAGAAGCAACTCTTTTTTTTTTTTGGCTCACGGAGGGGGGTTCAGAGTTGGAAACTCCACTCAATGATGTCTTTATGCCCCGATAATACATGAGTACATAGTCTTTTTCTTGAGACAAGTCAAATGTTATTACATTTATAAATCTTTCATTAGTATTGTATTCTCAAACAGGTACCATTTCAGTTTTATATTATTTTCACCTATTATAGAGCAAAACTAATTGTTAATGCACATCCTTTCACATATTACACATGTTTTTCTCCATCTGCAGTAATGTTCTTACTCTCGGAAGTCCAAGTATATGAAGCAGAAAGATCGGTGATCTTTAGTTCAAGTTCGTTCCCTGCGAATTGAAGAGAAAGACTCTCAGAATCCGGAAATAACACCCATGTGCAGAAGCCCATAGGATTGCCAGGTCATGCATTTAAAGGGAAACAATCATTAAACCACTAAGTTTAATATGTTGTGGGGAGAGTGAAAGGAAATTTTTCCTCCGCAGTGTAATATGTGACAGCTATCAGGGCACTGGAAATTGGAAATGCTGAAATTGGTTAGCCATGGCTTCAATTCTGAACGCATGCAGCAAGTTATTACTGAGGTCAATGAAAAGGTTTCATCTCAAAATAAACACCATTCACAAAAGGGGGCATACTAAAAATAGAAACTAAGTAAATCGGTAACCCTATAATAGTAATAAATTCCAACATGGTGACCATGTTAAATTCACACAGGAAAAGGACTTGTCACCATTTTCTTCCCTGTGGTACTGATTCTCCATGTGGAGATCTACCAAGTACAGTAGGCCTTCTTTAGAGCAAGGTTGCATGGGAAGAAGTATGCAAAATAACTCTCCTCCAGAAGGTGGGGAACCTATCTCTAATGCCATCAACAGACAGAGGGAAGTCTATACTTATCATCTCCTTTTATCTAAAGGCTAGTTCACACGGGGTTCCGTGTGAACACAGTCCGTAGCAGTTGCCGCAACAAGATGCCCAAATGAATGGGCCTAGACCTGAGGATGGTGTCGTGAGGCAGACTGAATCAGCCGCGGAATCCACCTGAAGAGAGGGCAGCTTGCTTCTTTTTTCCGCAAGTGGGAACAAACTGCTCGCGGAAAAAGGAAATGGCCCAGCTCCCATTGATTTCAATGGGAGGCGGCAGGATTTTGACGCGGATTCCGTGTCAAGATCCTGACTATTCTGCCCCATGTAAACTAGCCCTAAGCTGGTCTCTGACAGGTAGAATGGCTTAATTTTACAATGAGAATTTCTGGAGTTTTAGAAAGAGAATAGTCTTGGCTTAGGGAGCGTTCACACTACTCGTGTGAATACTAGTGTCCGATGCTAATGTCCGGGCAAAATTTTGCACGGACATTATCATCGGACACTAGCTGTGTCCGTTACATTTTGCATTGATATAAATGGACATCGGGTGCGTTCTTTTACTGTCCGTGGGTGTCCTTAACTGTCCGTTCACAAAGATGTCCGATTTTTCAAGCGGACAGCAAAAACCTACATGTAGGTGTGAGCATGACCTCTGACACTGGCTGCCTGTGATTGGAGCTCTGAATCAAACCCTCTGCCTGGCACCACCCTTCTGATATCACATCGAGCACCAAAACTAACTGCACTTCTTACTTGGGAACTTTGGGAACTAAAGAAAAAATTCCAACCTCACTGAAATCAGCAGCACCTATTAACAGATCCTAAGAGCTTGAATTGGTGGAGGTGAAGAAGTGTCCTCTTTAGGTTAAGGCCCAACATAGTGGGCACAGTCAAAAAGTGCTGTAAACAGATCATATTTTTTTCCGCAGCTGTTTTAACAGAAAGTCTTCAGAGTTTTCCTCTGTGGACTTTCTGCTTCAATTATAACTATAGGGAAACCGCCAGGGTTTCCATAGATATCATGGACATCCTGTTTTTTCCAAAAACACTGATATTTTTGGAAATTGCGCACATTTTTCTGCAGTGTGTGGGTGAAATTTGCTAGAATACCATTCATTTTTCAGGGACTGCCAAACTGCAGCGTTCGCCCTATGTAGGGCCCCGACCTTAAGTCGAGCTGCACAGACAAAACCAATGGACAGGTGTGGCACCATTTTTGGAAAAAAGAAGGTACATTATCCTTGTCCTGGACAACATTTTTTAAACACAATGGACAATATGGATATTTTTAGGTGCACTGAAGAGTAACCAAAGCTGTTAGTGTTTACTGCATAAGCTGTCCATAGACAATAACCTATTAGCAACTCCCAGAAAGAACAGTGTGACCTGCAGACAATTGAATCCCTTTGTAAGCTGTGAAACAACCATGAGTATTAATTCCCAGAGGAACAAACATCAACCAGGTTGTATTTTTAAACTACCTTCTATTGTCTTCCCTCTGAGGCGCAACGTCTCAGCCCTCGACCTTCATAGACAGTAATAGCATAGATACGGTAAGTTATACATACATTTTAATGGGAGGATCTTTGTTGCTAATTTTCAAACTACACAACTTCATTGGACGATACATTTCTGTATATGGCCTCACTACGCTATCCATGTATGCAGATGTATATTATGATTGTATCCCCTTATCAAATAAACAAAAAATAGGGTCATATAAAAATGTAACCAGATCCTTAAAAGTGTATATGAAGATGCATTATGGTTCATGATGACACTCATCTATGAGGAGATAGCAGTGTTAATTGAAAACCAGGTCCCTTTCCTCTGATGTCATTAAATGTGAGACGTAAGTGTTTGTCGGAGGTGAGGAATGTTGATTTAAAGTTTTACTATATTGTCCTACGAGGAACATTCCCACATCATGTATAGATAGGTATAGTCTTACTGGCTGATCAATCTACTTTTACCGACGTCTACGAACAAGTATCTTCTTTTTCACTATATGTGAACATGCATTGCAGACAGGATACGGCTAAACATAAACCTATACAATAGACTCAGGCTCGGCGTGTTTTGATGTGTGGTCCTTTAATTTTAAATAATAGCCTTGTCTTCTCCCTAGGGCCAATCTCGTGTTACCCTCCCTGGCCTCATTGTGTTAGGGATTGGGAGGGCCTCTCCAGTTGCAGTATAATTATTGTAAGAGCACTGGATGTTATCCAATGCTGGCGGACACTCATCCAGGTCACTGTAGTGACTCTTGTCATAGAACGAGACAGCCAGCCTGTCTATCTCAGTGGCCCGGACTCTAACCTGTCTGCCCTTCCTCGTTCACACCTTCACTTATCCTGCTCCTAATCTTGCAAGGAGGCAGTTAACTGCTTGAGTGCGAAGAATGACTGACAGCAGCTGTCTCTTTCACAGCAGATTGGACCAAAAGCTTCCTCCGTCACAGGCGCTGTTGTGATTCTGCTTAACCCGTTGAGTGACAGAACTGCCTGCAATCCTAGAAGCAGAAATGATCTGCCTCTTCTTTTTCCTTATGTTCCATCGCCTACGAGCAGAGAACGTAGACTTTTAAAGGCGCCATCAAGATTCTAAATCTCCATTTCCTAATGAATAGAGATTATTGAACTGATCTGCCAGGTTGGAGAATTGCAGTAAATTTTGCTGATTCATGTCTTAGAGAATTATAAAATGGGAGAATTGATTCACGGAGATTTGTAGCAAATTGGTCTGATTTGTCTGGCGGAGGAAAAAAAATGGAGAATAGAATTTCTCATAATTTGACTACATCTTTTTATCTCTCCTGGTATCTTGTTCTAGAACTACGGAAGGTATTCCCTATGGATGGTTTACAATTTTCTTTATTTTTGGAATCTAAATAATTTTGATGAAGAAAATGAAAAAAAAAAAATGGTTCCAGCCCAATAGAACTGAGGTCTATTACTACTAATAGTTATTTAGTTATTACTTATGGAGTGCCATCATATTTCACAATGTTTTATGCAGAGATATTGCCAACACTGTCCATCTAAATTCCTTATCAATGTGTCCTACTTATAAAACATTACGATTTTCTTTTAACCAAGGGTGTAGCTAGGTAGGGCTATTGCGGGATGTGCCCTGGTTGCTGGGTGTCAGGAGGGGGCGCCAACAAGCCACTCTGCCTTGACAAGTGTATTTATAGACCGGGCCAGGGCAGCAAACTAATGGGTGAAGGAAAGCCTAGCTTTGACATAAATGCTGCAGATGACGGATCCAGTTCAAATCACAATTTTACATGTGCTTTTCTCAACATTTTTATTTTTTAATAAAATCAGGAAAGTATCAAAGAGAGATGAAAAGAATAAACCGTTCCTTTGGAAAGCTTCATTCTTTTCTTCTTTTTGACGCCTTCTCCCTCTCTAGGTTTGTTCCCAATTTACCAGAAAAAAACACCAGTGAAAACAGCATGTATAGCAGGATGTGTGAAGTCGGCCTTAAGGTGGTGTCAAATGTGTGATTTTGAGTGCTAATGTTTTTCCGCTTTAAAAAAAAAAACCTTGTGTGAAGGGTAATACACATCAGCTGTCACATAGGTGCGATTAACATGCTTAATGCCGCGCTTCTATAGCATATGATACACAGGCGGTTTTTAGAAGTACTGTTATGTTAATAAGATTGCCCGTGATCAAATCTGCGTTCTAGGAATTTAATTAATCTCTACGGAAGTCATGAAAGCGTCTTCATATTTTTAAGAGTTTTTTTTTTACGTATCTCCCTTATTATCTGTTTTTGAAAAATGCAGCATGTTCATTTTAGCTGAGGATTCGCAAACGTTCTCCCTATTGATTTAGCAGGGGAAGAAAAATACAGCCAAAACTGTATGAAAAATGCTGCAAAAAAGAATGCAACGGCTTTTTTAAGGTCCCACGGGACGTCCCACAGCAATAAAGCGCTGCAGGAAAAAAACGCGGCGGCAACACAGCGCAGTTCTTCCCACAGCGATTTAGACAGAAAGTTCACTCCGCGAACTTTCTGCTACAGTTATATCTATGGGGAAACCGCAGGCGTTTCCATAGCTATAATTAACATGCTGTAATTTTCCAAACTTCGCCGGATTTGGAAATTGTGGCATGTACGCACGTTGGTTTTCACCACAAAGTGGACAAGGGATTCACTAGAATCCCATCCACTTTGCCTGTATTGTAAAACACTGACGCGGGCAAATCACAGCATTTATGTCCCATAGGGCCCTGGGCTCAAGAGGTTTTTGCCGTGATTATGCCACGTAGGGCCACAGCCTAAAGGTTGCTATATAAATCACATTAATGTCAGAAACACCCACTAATGTGTTTGTGAGATGTCCTGGATTTCCCTTGGGGGAACAAGAATGAGGCAGTTGGATTTCAACATGCCCAATCCTTTTCTTCTCAGGGGGGGTTAAGCTGCCGCCAGAGTTGTCTGAGAGCCACAAACTCCCTTATCACCATTCAGAAAACTTGCATGCTCCGTTTAGCATGCATGTGTATAGCATACCTCCCAACCGTCCCGACTTCCGCGGGACATTCACGATTTTGGTGACGTGTCCCGCGGTCCCGGTTGGAGGGAGGTATGTCCCGATTTCAACTCAGATCTGCGTCCAGAGGACGCAGATCTGAGTTGAACACATATGCGGCTAAAGCAAGGAGCTGTCACAGCTCAGCTCCTTGCTTCACTGCTGCACTCCCGGCTACTGGCTGTGTAGGCGCGATGTGATGTCACATTGCGCCTACAACTGTGTGCGAGAGAGAGAGCGGCGGGGGAGAGAGGAGAAGGTAAGTTTAAGGTGTACACTGAGGTGGAACGTGAAACTGGGGGCAGATGAAGGAGAGGACGGCATGACACTGGGGCAGAGATGGGGGGGACAAGATACTGGGGGCAGAGATGTGGGGACATGAATCTGGGGGAAGAGATGGAGAGGACATGAATCTGCTGGCAGAGATGGAGGGGGCATGAATCTGGTGGCAGAGATGGAGGGGACATGAATCTGGGGGCAGTAATGGAGGGGACATGAATCTGGGGGCAGAGATAGGGGGAACATGAATCTGGTGGCAGAGATGTGGGGGGACATGAATCTGGGGGGCAGAGATGGGGGACATGAATCTGGGGGCAGAGATGGAGGGGACATGAATCTGGGGGCAGAGATGGGGACATGAAACTGGGGCAGAGATGGGGGACATGAATCTGGAGACAGAGATGGAGGGGACATGAAACTGGGGGCAGAGATGGAGGGGGGACATGAAACTGGGGGCAGATCAAGGGTGTATATGAAACTGGGGGAGAGATAGAGGGGGGACATAATTTCCAGGTGAATGTAGGAGGATTATAATGTGTGCGAGCATAAAAAAATTTATGAGAATGGATGGAGTCAGCATAAAAGCGGGTGGGGCTAAACTTGCCGCGCAGCGCGACGCACATTTTGTCCCTCTTTCGGTTCTTCAAAAGTTGGGAGGTATGGTATAGGGATAGGGGCCTAGCTGAAATAGCTGTTAGGCTGAAGCCCTATTTCGTGGAAGCGAAGGGGGGTTTTTTGTTGCAGTTTTACTTTACTTCTAGTTTCTGCTCAATCCACTCCCGGCTTTGGTTCAAAAAACTATAGTAAAATCTTCAACAAAAAAAAGCTGCATTTCCACAAAGTGGTACCTTAGCCATAGTGTTTGGGGAATGGGGGTTCAGGATGAGTACATATCAGCTGAAAGAGTGCTTGGCTGACAATCATAGTGTATATGGTCAGTAAGCAAGCAGCCAGGGGAACACATAGAGGAGTCATTTGTATAAAATAGCGTCTGTGGCTAGCACACTGTTATAGGTGCCTCAGCGACTGCTCATTGGTAGTGACTATAGGGGAACTCTTTAAGGGGTATACATGGAGACATCTATGTAAGAAGGATCTAAAGGGCAATTGTGACAGGACAGCATCTGTAACTATATCCATCGTGTCACAAGCAGGCTGCAGGAAGTGATGCTGGGTTCACAATAGCACCAATTCTTTGTCCTTTAGGTCCATTGGGGGACCCGAACGTCGGAAAGGCAGACCACTAACATAGCAGTAAGACATGGATCCCAGCAGACCCCATTGACTATAATAATGGGGTCTGTTGGGTGTTCATTGTTTTGAAACTGGAAGATTTTCAATGGCCTCTGTGACAGAGACTCCAATGGAGACTCCGACGCAGATGTGAACCAAGTCTGAGACGTTGTCTCAGTTTTAGATTTTCAATGGTGAAGGCAACAGTGGTGTCATTTATCCCTTTCCTTTGCTATAAAAAAAGTTCATTTTATGACTGCTAATGGATTATAAACGAATGCTAAACCATATGCCGGTACACACTATAATCTATTTAGTAACTATGTAACATTTATATTCTGTCATGGAGGGGTTAATTGGTTATTGATGAAAAACGCACGTAAACTCTATGTACATCCTATTTACTGCCTGCTTCTTTCAGAAAAAGGGTTAATTTTATGACTGCTAATGGCGTCTGAAGACATTATTCTATAAATCCATTCACGCCAAAAAATTTTCCGCACTTCCTCGCACACTTCTCATACTCTGGTGAGAATGGATTAATCCATTTGGTGCCTGAGGAAGCGTGCAGAATGGTTGTGCAACTGGAGACCTGTGGGCTGGATGTGGTCTCCTAGGGGATTAAATCCTTTCCCACAATATAGCTGTGAGTGAGTCAAAACAAGCAGGAGAGAGAATCAGGCAAGCTGTGGCGGTATTCCGACTGTCGAATGTATATCAAAGGCACGAACTACGCGGTAGAGGACGACAGATTCGTGCACCTCTTAATGTGACAGGAACCCACAGACGTGTCTTATAAATCATACAGGCGCTGCATCTATACGGCAAGCTAGTCTTGATTTGTATAAATAATCCTATTATCTCCTACCTCCCTCTGCCGTTACAGCGGCGCGCAGTGTCACACTCATGCACTCAGATTGTCGCACAGAGGTAACAAAATCAAAATTAAGCAGTTGCTTGGAGGCCCTATTAATGCTGCAGCTCCGCAGCTAAATCATTTTCTTAAAGAGACAGATTTATTATACAGGGAAATGAGGATGCTCACAGCACATATCCTTCTGTTTGTCTGGCATGGAAAATGCAAGTCATCTTTAGGCAAGAAATAAAACACTATTTTTCCTTTAAACCTTATATGTTAGGAAACTGCATATATGGCGATTCCTTAATAATGACCTTAATTGTTCCCTTTACATATGCGAAAATTTTATGTAAGATTTCTCGTGGGCGAGCTGGATCAGGGAAAATAAAATTCACGACGCCTGCTCTCTGTGCTGTCATTCCAGTTTATAACGCCTGCACTCTCTGAATACAGAAAGCAGGGGGCTGTCATGGGCTGACGGCCATCTCTCCTCTCCACTGGCTAAATACAAGCACTGCAAACAGCACCTGTATTCTGATGACAACGCAGGCAGAGCAGCCATGAGTAATTTAATTTCCTATTTCCTGCTTTCTGCGATTACCTGGATCCCTGCTGCTCGTAAAAGAACAATTCCAGATATTAATGGTATACTAGTTAATTGAATATATATATATACATATATATATATATATATATATATATATATATATATATATATATATATATATATACACCTGTCAGGAGATTTTAAAATTCCAATTTTTTTAAGTTGAAAAAAATGGATGAGTGTCAGGACTCCATCACTTTTGCAGGTTATGGACTACAGAAAGGATGGTAATACATATCTGGGACTCATTGATACAGCTATATCTATAGTCTGTCTTTGTGTATGTGTGTTTTTCAACAGGAGGCTTAGGTATTATTCACATAATCGTGGAGAAAATCAGCTGAAAATTTTTTTTTTATGCCATTCTGCATTCATGTGGCACCAGTTTTCACATATCACTCATCACTTGAGTCTATGAATGACCTGTGAAAAAAGGTCAGACATAGGATATGTGCTAATTTTTGAAGGGTCTGTCACAAGATCTGTCCATAAAACAGACATGTGAATAGTTCCACTGATTTGAAATCAGCAGAATAGAGCCTTAGGGGGCATTCACACGGAGTAAAGTGGCACTGATTGTGGCATGATAACTCGCGTAAGAATCAGCACTGCAAAACAGAATCCCATTGACTTCAATGGGTTCCGTTTAACGTGAGTAGCACATTGAAATCAATGAGAGGCTTTTTAAGCCATTGATTTTAATGTGTTAAGCGCGTTGAACAGAATCCTATTGAAGTCAATGGGATTCTGTTTTGCAGCGCTGATTCTTATGCCAGTTATCAGCGCCACATTACTCCGCGTGAATGCCCCCTAAGGGTGTTAACAAGAGAATTTGAAGTGGAATTGGAGGCGGCCTTCCACCCCATTATCCTCTCCAAAAACTGGTATTGTGGCACCAATGGCAGAAAGCTGAGTTTCAGGTTTCTGGGGTAGGTTGCATATATTATTTGTCTCATAAACAATGGGGAAAGTCACTCAAATGGTATCACACTAGGGTACCTGCAGCGATTCTACCGTGAAAACCGTGGCACGATTGGGCAGGAAGCTTCTTCCAAGCACACTAGGGCTGGGTTCAGATGGGATATTTTGGACCGGAATTTGATGCGGAGGCCACCTCAGATTCTGGTCCAAAAGACGGGTAGCCAGGACTGGATGTTGGTGCAGTGCACCGGTAGCCGAGGCGTTTACGTCCCGTGGGGCCCCTGCCTGAAGAATGAGCACGTCGCTTCTTTTTTCCGGGAGCCAGAATAAACCGCTCCTGGAAAAAAGAACTGACGGGACCCCTTTGATTTCAATGGGAGCAGTTTTTTTTGGTCAGGATTTAAGGCTGATTCCGCCTCAAAATCCTGACCAAAATACCCCATGTGAGCCTAAAAAAAGAGGTGTGCATCATGGCTTCCCATTGAAAACCACGGGTGACAGATTAGGGAGGGTTTTTGAAGAAGATTTTGAGGAAGAAGATCACCTCAAATCCGTCTCTAGATTCTTTCATGTGGACAGACCCTTTGACAAAGCAAAGGGAAAAAATGTTAAACAAATACAGCTTTTTCTACCTCCATCTAACAAATTGGCCACCTAAACAAACTTAAAATATGTCAATGTACAGTCCTCGTACGCCCCATGACAAAAGTCAACTACAGAACCCCATAAAAATGTGTTTATATAAATGTGGCAGATACTATATGTGAATAACGGTGACATCATTAGTGTACCAGTAATATTAGCAGAGTTCATATAATGATCACCACAGTGCCCCAAAACACCAACACTGCCCCTAAAGTAGTCTCATTGAGAACAGTGAGTGATGAAAACTGCCATACAGCGCCGTGGAATATGGAGGTGACATATTAGAAGCGTAAATAAGTAACAATGGTTACGGTGCCTGAGTTCAGTACTGAAGGAGGTCTGCATGGCTCAAGCTATTTTTGACAGATTTCTTATCCTATGAAAGAGGTGCCATTAGCGATGTTTGATGTAAACAAGACATTGTGCTTTGTTACAATAAATTCAAGGTCAAAATTCAAGGAAAATCCAGTATATTAGAAAATCAGTAAATGTAACTTATCGCTCACAAGGTTTCCAATAGCAAATCCTTCTCAGTTCCCTCTTCATTTCTGTAAAATGGCCACCAGCTTCTCAGACTACCCTATGTATACTGGGGCAAATTTTTTAAGACTGGTATATCATATGCCAGTCTTAATAACTGCACCCAACTAGTGCAGGGAACGAGAAATATATAAAGACACCACAGCCTCTTCATAAATCAGACATAAGCCCGTGCACCTTGGCCCTGCAGAGTGTTGTAATGACCCCGCCATGCTCCGCCTAATTTTGCACATTGTGGTGAGTGCTGTGCGGAATGGGGACTGTGATGCATGTTTGGTACAAGAAAGGGTCGTGCGCCAAATGTGTGCCACAATGTCATTTTGAATGATGAAACATTCCTCCTTCTACTGAATGGTGAAGCTGAGAGGACAGCGGTGTCTCAGACTACCAAAGCATTTTATACATTGTGTAAAGGTCATTTTACAGAAAGCGAAGGGGGCACTGGAATTAGGAACTGCATCAGAATGATTAAAAAAGGTACCAGGCACTGGGAGCGGGGATGGGTCGCTTCCAATATGGGCGCACCTACGTTCAGCTAGGCTTCATTCTCAGGATCGCTGGGCAGATCCCCACCAATTAGCTATCCATCCTCTATACTATGGACTGAGAATAATTACGTTTTTTGACATAACCCCTTTACCGGTACAATATGTTGCTTTAGAAATTTTACATTGTGTGGTATGTAGCAATATTGATATGCCAGTTTGCCGGGAATGTGCTCATTGTTTTGCTTGAGCTGAACAAATAAGTGCTTTTGCCCAAATAGGAAAATATCATACATCCTCATATTTTGTGGTTTATAAATGACCTGTAATGACTCCTTTATTTCCTGGCAAGCAGTTTCCTTCTAAATATATAATAAGCCTGTGTGTGAATTTTGTGGTCATGTACACGCTTCTAGTGGATCTTGGAATATATTAATTACCATTAATTGGAATACGCATGTTTGGAAGGATTGGAATGACTGTGTACATAACTGTTGGGAGAGGTGATAAAATGGAAAAGGTTATTAGGAAAAGTACAGTGTACTCAACTATAAAGATTGCAATTAGTGCGTAATGAGGAACGTCTGGATGCAATAATCACCTTTATATATCCGTATTTTAGAACAGATTCAGGGGAAATGTCCAAGCTGCATTATGAATTAGAATGAATTTGTGAATGCCTCTTCTGTGGATAGAAAGACTTGTTTGGCCAAAAAGAAAACTAAAGTGTTCCAACATTGGGGAGGAATTTATTAACCCATTTATGTCGATATAGATGGATGTAACTGTGACACATCTTTGGCGCACAGAGCTGTCTTGTATCCTTCAGTCTGTGCCTCACTTGACACTTTTTGATAAAGAGGGCCAAGCCAGGACCCTCCTGCCCAACAAATGTATTATAACTCATGCCAGAAGTATGAATTATACCTGAAAACTACTTCAGTTCATGACTGGTATAGAATCCTGGTGCACAGGAGCGCACGTGATTTACTAAAAGGCCGGAGTAGCATAATAATTCTGGTGTGCCTCGCAACAGTCAGGGACTTTATTAAGACTGGCATAGGAAAATGCTAGGCGTAATGAATTCTCCCCATTATCTCCACTAATACTCCATCATTATGAAATTGTATGAAATGGAGTCGTGGAATAGTAAAAATGAAATGTTGGATTTGTTTCGGAATATTCTCCAATCAGATGGTTCAGTTTAGTGATTTCCACTCCTGGCCACCGACCACTTAGTATTTCCCCTGTAGCAGCCCTTGCAGGGTAAAAGTAGCACAATGAAGCCTGTATAACAGAAGACCACCACCAATTACTGCTTTGGTACAATACCAGAACCAATCTTACTATTTCATAGATATAAACAGGGGAGCCTTTCATTGACTTTCTGGGGGGGGGGGGGGGGGTTGTAGAAAAAAGCACCATCTTAAAAAGAGGAAAGCATTATGAAAAATTCTTCCACTTTTATTTTAACAATGAAGTCAATGATGATGGCTCCAGAAGGAAAGTTTTCTGTTTGTATCTGGTATTTTGCCATTTTCTATGTCTGTTGTTCTGATCTGCTGATGGATGAGAACAATAGACCTAAAGACATTTGTGTCAAACCAGTCTAGTGCAGTATCCCACTGTGTATATAACTTCTCTTCTTTGAAGGTTCCCTGTGGGTGTTTTTCCTCCTTTTTATGGGGGAAGGTACACCACTCCAGCAGAGGCGTCTAAATGAGTCCTCAGTGAGGTGAGGTTGCCCTTGTTGAGATGGTGACCATTGCAACCATTAAACAAAGTGTGATGGGTTCTTTTCAGAGGTTTTGTCTGGCATCACTATTGCTTCAGTTCTGGCAAAGGGAAAAATTTGCTCTTAGTCCCTGAAAGGGAGAAAAGTGCTGAGTTGGAGGAAAAACTGAGATTTATCAGAGCCTTACAACCTGAACCCTACAGTAAAAAAGTACTACCACCTACATCTGGTACACTGCAGGCCCCATCAACATTGCTCCAACTTGGGAGATGTTGGAGGAGTTGGTTGAGTGTCTTTGGCCTTCTGTTCCTCTATTCTCAGTGAGTTATACATGACATTAGCAGAAATAGTACTGTGTTGTGCCCATATAAAGTATAATTTATTAGAGTGGCACTATTCTGTGCCTATATGTGCAGGATAAATCACAATAGTACTGCACTATGCCCATGTGTGTGAAGGATAAGAATAGTAGTACTGTGCCCAAATGTGTAGGACTTGAGTAGAAATACTGTATTATGTGCATATGTGCAGGATAACAGTAGTTGTATTGCAGTGTGACCATATGAGCGGGATAATAGTAGTTGTACTGCACTTTGCCCATATTTGCAGGATAAGGGTAGTAATACTGAGCTGTGTCAATATGTGTAGGATATGAGTAGTAATAGTGTCCTGTATCAATATCTGCAGGATAACAGTAGCGGCCCCCCTCTCCCCCAACTAGTATTATAGAGAAGGCGGGGCTTAGGAGAGTGTGGGCGGGTACTCTGGGGGAGACTCCCCACCCAGTACCCGCCCACACTCTCCTAAGCCCCGCCTGCTCTATACTTTTTCCCATAGGAATGCTTTGACCAGTGCTGATTGGCCAGTGTACAGCATTCGGCCTATCAACGCTAGTCAATGCATTCCTATGGCAAGATGAAGCAGAGCTAGCCATGCAGTTAGCTCGGCTACTCCGGACACCTGAAATAAAGCAGAGCTCAGCTCTGCTACACCCAACCATCCCTCCATCTACTCCTCCTGTCACACACATCTCTGGTGTAACATAGCTCAGCGCACACTCAGCTCTGCTACATCTCTACACTCTGTTGAAGAGATGTAGAAGAACTGAGTGTGCGCTGAGCTATGTTACACCAGAGATGTGTGTGACAGGGGTAAGCGGACACCGGTGGGGGGGAGGGGGTTAATTACTATACAGCGTGGAGTACATGCTGTGTAGTGAATAGGATCATCGTTAAAATTCCAGCTCTGCTTAATCTCCCACAGTAGTGTCCAATACTACACACTCAGCTCAACTATTCCGGAGTAGTTAAGCTGAGCGCACGGCCAGATGTAGTTGAGCTGAGTGTGTAGGAGTTGTAGATGTAGGAGAGCTGGCAGATATGTAGCAGTCCAATGCAGCAGACTAACACACTCAGCTCTGCTAACATTGGCCAGCTCTGCTACATCTCTGGTGTAGCAGCTCTGCACTACACCCAACCATCCCTCCATCTACTCCTCCTGTCACACACATCTCTGGTGTAACATAGCTCAGCTCACACTCAGCTCTACTACATCTCTTCAACAGAGTGTAGAGATGTAGCAGAGCTGAGTGTGTGACAGGAGGAGAAGCTGGAGGGATGGTTGGCAGTAGTGCAGAGCTGTGTGTGTGACAGGAGGAGTAGATGGAGGGATGGTTGGGTGTAGCAGAGCTGATCTCTGCTTTATCTCAGGTGTCCGGAGTAGCCGAGCTAACCGCATGGCTAGCTCTGCTTCATCTCGCCATAGGAATGCATTGACCAGTGTTGATTGGCCAGTGTACAGCATTCGGCCAATCAACGCTGGTTCTGCCAGAGGAGGCGGAGTCTAAAATCGGACCAAAACGGAAACTGCTGTGTACCGATTTTAGACTCTGCCTCCTCAGGCAGAACCAGCGTTGATTGGCTGAATGCTGTACACTGGCCAATCAACGCTGGTCAATGCATTCCTATGGGAAAAAGTCAGTTACGGCATATCGCAAACTGACAGGGATCCCAACATAATAAAGGTACTTGATGCCCACAGACATGCTTCCCCTGCTGTCCCAGTTGCATTCCAGGTTGTTGGCATCATTTCCTGGGGTGTCATAGTGGACTTAGTGACTCTCCTGAGTCGAATGGTGGGATCCCCTGTAGCGAAGCATTTTCTCCCATAGACTATAATGGGGTTCGATATTCGTTCGAATTGTCGAATATTGAGCGGCTATTAGAAACGAATATCGAACATCGAACATTTTACTGTTCGCTCATCTCTATTATCTACCATTGAATACATGCATACTGGTCAGAAGCATAACTTGTAGCTCCTGGTCCCAATGCAAAATCTGTAATGGAACCTCTTATACCATGTGTTATCTATAATACTGGTGCTTCCTTATGTATTATAGAGTGCTTTGAGCCCCTCAGGCTCCAGGGCTCGGTAGCGATTGCTCTTCTGTACCTGCTATGCCTCTATAACTGGCCATATTTCCGAGCAATTTTGGGTGGATAAGACATTTCATTGTTCTATTACAGTCCTATGAAAAAGTTTGGGCACCCCTATTAATCTTAATCATTTTTAGTTCTAAATATTTTGGTATTTGCAACAGCCATTTCAGTTTGATATATCTAATAACTGATGGACACAGTAATATTTCAGGATTGAAATGAGGTTTATTGTACTAACAGAAAATGCGCAATATGCATTAAACCAAAATTTGACCGGTGCAAAAGTATGGGCACCTCAACAGAAAAGTGACATTAATATTTAGTACATCCTCCTTTTGCAAAGATAACAGCCTCTAGTCGCTTCCTGTAGCTTTTAATCAGTTCCTGGATCCTGGATAAAGGTATTTTGGACAAACAATTCAAGTTCAGTTAAGTTAGATGGTCGCCGAGCATGGACAGCCCGCTTCAAATCATCCCACAGATGTTCAATGATATTCAGGTCTGGGGACTGGGATGGCCATTCCAGAACATTGTAATTGTTCCTCTGCATGAATGCCTGAGGATTTGGAGCGGTGTTTTGGATCATTGTCTTGCTGAAATATCCATCCCCGGCGTAACTTCAACTTCGTCACTGATTCTTGAACATTATTCTCAAGAATCTGCTGATACTGAGTGGAATCCATGCGACCCTCAACTTTAACAAGATTCCCGATGCCGGCATTGGCCACACAGCCCCAAAGCATGATGGAACCTCCACCAAATTTTACAGTGGGTAGCATGTGTTTTTCTTGGAATGCTGTTTCTTTTTGGACGCCATGCATAACGCCTTTTTTTATAACCAAACAACTCAATTTTTATTTCCAAAATGAAGCTGCCTTGTCCAAATGTGCTTTTTCATACCTCAGGCAACTCTATTTGTGGCGTACGTGCAGAAACGGCTTCTTTCTCATCACTCTCCCATACAGCTTCTATTTGTGCAAAGTGCGCTGTATAGTTGACCGATGCACAGTGACACCATCTACAGCAAGATGATGCTGCAGCTCTTTGGAGGTGGTCTGTGGATTGTCCTTGACTGTTCTCACCATTCTTCTTCTCTGCCTTTCTGATATTTTTCTTGGCCTGCCACTTCTGGGCTTAACAAGAACTGTCCCTGTGGTCTTCCATTTCCTTACTATGTTCCTCACAGTGGAAACTGACAGGTTAAATCTCTGAGACAACGTTTTGTATCCTTCCCCTGAACAACTATGTTGAACAATCTTTGTTTTCAGATCATTTGAGAGCGGGCTGTCCATGTTCGGCGACCATCAAACTTAACTGAACTTGAATTGTTTTGTAAAGAGGAATGGTCCAAAATCCCTTCATCCAGGATCCAGGAACTGATTAAAAGCTACAGGAAGCGACTAGAGGCTGTTATCTTTGCAAAAGGAGGATGTACTAAATATTAATGTCACTTTTCTGTTGAGGTGCCCATATTTTTGCACCGGTCAAATTTTGGTTTAATGCATATTGCGCATTTTCTGTTAGTACAATAAACCTAATTTCAATCCTGAAATATTACTGTGTCCATCAGTTATTAGATATATCAAACTGAAATGGCTGTTGCAAACACCAAAATATTTAGAACTAAAAATGATTAAGATTAATAGGGGTGCCCAAACTTTTTCATAGGACTGTAGATCATCTCAAGTCTGCCAGAACAGAAGTCACTCTTCTCATAGAGGTCAGTACTGAGATGTAGACCCTTTATGACGTCCCTGCACCCCATTACGACATATGGACAGTGGATGTTTTCATGAAACAACTTTTAATGTATATACTGCTTAGTACGTAGTGAAGAGGCCACAGCAATAAATATTCTAGTCCTGGACAACCCCTTTTAATTCATGTATACAAATGTGTCTAATTGAAATTCCATACAACCCTGTAAACTTACTATGAAACTGATCCCAATTTTAAAGGGAATGCTTACGATGAAAGGATAGATAAATTATATATAGTAATGGCAGGAAACCTGGTCTGGTGACAACGTAGCAACCAGCATATATAAAATATGTATTGGGAATAAATAGCACCATGCCTCAGAACAGGCATATTGTATAAAGGAAATTTCCACATCCGAATGAGATGCAAAATGGAAAAAAGCCTGCTGACATATCTAGCTCAAAGCGTGAACGTGCAAGATATTGGGGGAAGGGACGTCACAATGTTTCCTTACAGGCAGACGGATCCTTGTGGTCTCTTTTTAACAGCGGAAAACGTGTGATTAGCAGCCAGACAGGCGGCGAGTCTTATGAGCACAAGCCATCTTATTCCTTTACAACGTAATCCTTAACAATCCTCCACCCTTATTTCAAGGGGAAAAGGCCACAACATGCTATAGACCTCATAAGTATATAAACGCTGCTCCCTCCAGTTCAGCCCAGCGTCTGGGGAGTAGGCTAGGCCTATGTGGTCTGAGGCACGACTGAGTAAACCCAACAGTAATTCCCATTTACTATATTTTCCATTGAAGAAAAGGAGAATGAAATGCAAAGAATGAATATGTAAAATTCTCTTCTTTGCAAATTGTCTGAACTGCAGAAAATACCAAGGCGCAGTGAGGGAGATTTATGAAGACTAGTGTTATCAATGTCTGTCTTCATAACCCCATCGCCATCGTCTTACCCTCGACTTGTCTGCGCCTCTGGAGGGACATTTTCCTCATCTTACAGCTGGCGTAGATTTCCTGCATCATTTGCAATGCAAAACTTGCACAAAAATCTGATTTTGCAAAAAAAATGGTGACTTTTTATGCAGTGAGCACCAGAAAACTATATATATCATATGATCCAGGACTCGGTTTTGTGGCGGTTTTGTGGGGGCGCCAACGTCAAGTCACTTTAACCTAGCATCATGATGTCATTGTGTCCCACATGACCTCTGAGTGATGTAGATATAGGGATACTGTACAGCAGAATATCTCTACATGTCTATGAAGTGTAGAAACCATTGCTGTCTAGAAACCTGTGTCTCTGGTTTAGGTGATATGAGTTTATTTAATGAATGCAGAGTTTGCTACAGAATAAAAATCATATAAATACTGATCAAATGCAGTGTGTTAATGCAGCACAAAGACGTTGTGACTATAACTGGGTGGTAAGACACCTATGGTGGGAGATTCATTGTACTGCTTATTTATCAGAAAATCCTTTATGTATGAAACAGCAATATACAAAACATTGCATCTTTTCCTCAGAAGCTAAGAACAGTAGCGGCATACTGTATACAATCTAAAACCATTAAGAACTGTTCCCTATATAGCACCCTATGGCCAAAAGTCCCACTGTCACATAAGTTAATGCAGCGCGCAAATGGCTAATGGCTGCTTGGTTTGCCTAAATTCACACAGTGATTAAAGGGGCTCTATCAGCAAAATCCTGCAGATAGAGCCCCACATATGCGTGTGTAGCGCCCCACAGAGTGGGTCACTACAAATGTCATCTTATGTGATCTACACTGTGTACTGTGAAGGTATAGTGAGATCCAGTCACCCTGTCAGCATACACAAAGTCCCACAGCCATTATCTCTTTAAGAAAAGGGGTGGAGCTACAGACTGGAAGAGGGTCTCTCTTTTCAGTTCCAGATCAGAGTGTGCAGGAGTGCAAGAGAGAGGAGCAGGTGTGTGGAGGTGCAGTGTGTGCTGCAAGCCTCATGGTGTGATAGAACAGCACAGGAGGCCGGAGACCTGCAGAGGTGAGACAGGACCTCACAGGCGCGGGGCTGCAGTCATAGGACCATCAATTCCTAACTAGTGTGTGAAACACTAAGAACATTGAGAAACTCACTGGACCGAGGCCTAGTGAATGCAAGATTCCTGGAGGCTCAGTAACATACAGAGTTGGGGTGTCTGTATCCAGCATCCCAAAGAACTCGCGTTACCTGCTATCCAGAAGGGGGATCTACCCAGTTGTAATTAACCTTTGAGCTCCTGGAACCCAGGACCAGAGGAAACCTATTAGAGAGTTTGAGCAGCAATGGAAGGCTGAATCATACTGGTAGTAAAAGGGAAGACTGGCATCTCACTATACTGGAGCAAGGTGAATCCTCCTGTAACATCTGTTATCTCCTGCTGACTACAGAAGTAAACTGTAAGTGTTTGGTTAACCCCTGTCTGGACTGTGTTCTTTTATTGATCATCGCTCCTCTGTTACTCCTCCTGGAAATCTCCCCTTCTTCACCTATTTTATCTGGCCCTGGGACCTGCCCTGGTTGGGGAGGGTATAACATCTGGCACTGCATCACCACCTATTCCCAGAGGCCCTACCTACAGTGCCCGGCTTCACCTCAAGCCGAAACCCCAACTGGCGTCACGACAAACTTTTATTTTTCTTTATTTTAATTTCATCCATTTTTGCTTAAAACTCCCCTTTTCCAAGGCGCTGCCGCCCCCGGTGTCGGGCCTGCTCGCACCGTGAATCTACATAGGCCGGGGCGACTCACGTGCATAGCCTTTAAAAAGGCTATTAAGGCACCGTAAATGTTAAATTAAACTACCCCCCCGTTTTAAAATAATAACTTAAAAAAGAATGTTCTCTACTTACGGAACGTGCACCCTGGGCGGGCATTCAGGGTGCGCCGTCTTCTTCTTTCCCGCCTCTTCTTCCTCTGACATCTTCGGGTCCCGTCCTCCTCCGGCGCTTGCTCGCGGACACTGATAAAAAAAAATAGCCCGGGCGCATGCGCAGTACCCGTAGTAGAGGCCGCGTGCTACTGCGCATGCGCCCGGGCTATTTTTTTTTTTATCAGTGTCCGCGAGCAAGCGCCGGAGGAGGACGGGACCCAAAGACGTCAGAGGAAGAAGATGCGGGGAAGAAGATGAAGACACACCCTGAATGCCCGCCCAGCGTGCACGTTCCGTAAGTAAAGAACATTCTTTTTTAAGTTATTATTTTAAAACAGGGGGGTAGTTTAATTTAACATTTACGGTGCCTGAATAGCCTTTTTAAAGGCTATGCACGCATATGTGGGGCTCTATCAGCATGATTTTGCTGATAGAGCCCCTTTAATAAGAACCAACAATCAGTTAGCTCTGCCATCATCTGCAAACTGCACCAAGTTGCAGGACTCTGGGGCTTTTAGCTGCACCTCTGCTGCATGGCAGCTGCTGCATGGGATTCTTTCCTAACAGGTAAGTGATTATATTGTAACAATGGAACCTATAAAAGGAAAAAGTAACAATATACAGCACATACACACACAGTACGTATAGGGCTGTATAGCCAGAGAATAGTCAGAATGTCCATGCTGACCACTGTCCACCCCTGGAAGGTGTGTGTGCATTGTTCAGCTGGGCGTAAGATGGTACCAGAGTACAGGAATAAGACAAGCTGATGAACGCAGTATGATGCTGAATGTCACCCTCCTGTTGCCACTACAGTATAATCTCCCCCTCCAGTTGCGCTCACAGTATTATGTCCCCCTCCAGTTGCCCCCCAGTATATAATGTCCCCCTCTAATTTGTCTCCACAGTATATAATGTCTCCCTTCAGTTTCCCCCACAGTATACATTGTCGGCCTCCAGTGGCCCCACAGTATACATTGTCCACCTCCAGTGGCCCCACAGTATACATTGTCTGCCTCCATTGGCCCCCACAGTATACATTGTCCACCTCAAGTTGCCCCCACAGTACATATTGTCCGTCTCCTTTAGTACATATTGTCCGTCTCCCATTGAGTTGCCCCCACAGTATATATTGTCGGTCTCCTTTAGTACATATTGTCCGTTTCCCATTGAGTTGCCCCCACAGTATACATTGTCTGCCTCCAGTGGCCTCCACAGTATATATTGTCCCCTCCAGTTGCCCCTACAGTACATATTGTCCGTCTCTTTTACTACATATTGTCTGTCTCCCATTGAGTTGCCCCCACAGTATATATTGTCTCCTCCAGCGGCCTCCAGGACAAGGTATCAAAGAATAAAGAAAAAAAAGGAACAAACCCTAATACTCACCTTTCCAACTGTTCTCTTCTGTCTCTGGTCTGTCCCAGAGTCTTCAAGGAGCGACATGTGCAATGTGTGATGTCACTCATCCGCGTCTAGAGTTGGTTTTGGGGCAGCCTGGGTTCACTGCCCGACACAGCTCTGTAAATGCAGGTCTTTCCCAGTGTCCCAAGGGGACCCCTTCTAGTACAGGGCCTGGTGCAAGTGCACCATTGGCTCTATGACTGAAGCGGCCCTGGATACTATTTGCAATGTTTTTCTTGGAGACCTTGGGTCCTGGCATTAATGTGGATTTTACGTTTACATATCTAAGGTAGTGTAAGGTGAAGAAAGTTATCCCATTCCTTAAAATTAGCTTTAGGTGGGCAATTTTGCTAGGTCCTTACTCAAGACCATCCGTGTAGTATGTTTGCTCATGGTTTATGTATCTTATTGTGCATTGTGTTATGTGTATTGCATTGCTTGTTATTATGCGCATGCTGATGACTTATTTCATTGTGTGATGTATCATTTCGGTGCCAGTTCGGTTGTGTTTGTTATTCACATTTTCTTCGGGCTGGTACGTTTTAATGGAGACCCCAGAGTATAACAGAGTTTTGTGGGTGACAAACCCAAAAAGCTTTGGCTGAGCCCAAAACTTTTGGAGAAATTTGGGCCAGTGAAGGGGGAAATAGTCTGTGTGGGAACCAGTAAATGGGGCAATAAATTATGTTAGGATCAGTAAAGGATGTGTTATATTGTGCGGGGGCCAATCAAGTGGGAATATACTGTTAGGGCCAGTAAACAGGGGGGACCTTTGTTAAGGTTGCCTCAGGCAGCAAAGAAGCTAGGCTCACCCCTAGTGTTACCACTCTCCATGTAAATGGGATGTGTCCCTATAAAGTATGACATTGTCCAATCAGAACTAATAATGACAGAATGTGTACATACACATATTCACAAATGGTTACGCCCAGTTGTCGGGTTATTCATACATTTTTTACAAGGCAAAGCTGGCAAGAAAAGTTACTTCTTCAGGAATGTAAGTATTTACTTAAACAGTCGACTCAGGAGATCTGACAGCTGTTTTTTAGGGAAGATGAGACGATCGAGTCACATTTGTGTGATATACTGTACGTACTAGTTGTTCTCTGCTTACACATTGCAGATGTCACATATATTAGATGGTTGTGAAATGATATTGTATACTAGAGTCTTTTATAGAAACCAGTCGCTTATCACAGAACGTGGCATACAGTAGCTAAATCACACATGGCTAAATATATTGAATTACATAACCATGAATAGCTGAAATTCATGGGAAGGGATAAAGATACATTAATACTTACAAGAACTTGTTTGGAAGCAACTCCCTATTTCAGTTTGTCACACACATATCTGGCCTTTGTGGTAAAAGAACTAGTACAATTTCATGGGTTACTATCTGGATTTAGGGTGTCATTTAACCTGTATGTCAGCAGAATTTGTGGGTATGGGAAAAAGCTTTCAGCTGTAAATTGCTACAACAAAGATAGTTTCAGTTTATGGCTTGTAATCCTGCCATTCTGATCTATGTCTTTAGCTGACACTCATGTCTAGTGATATTCAGTATTGAACGCTCTGCGGAGACGCGTCGTGCCATCTTAACACTTTTGTTCACAAATGCTGACTGTAGAGGGCATCACACTTGAACTATACCTTCTCCGCTAGCGTTTTTGACCGCTAAAAGGGTTTTCTTATGTTAGACATTTATGGCATATCCAGAAGATATAGAACTGTAAACATTGTGAATGCTGAGGTGGCTGAGCATGCCACAGGCTTCCTTGACTGTATTTGGGGAATCCCATTGGAGTTAATGGAGAGACCTGTGCATGTTTGACCATTTCTCCATAACCAGCAGCCATTTCCCTAGTCTTGGGAGTTAAGAGACCCATATTTTGGAGTGAGAGGTTGATCTAATGGATATGTCAAAAATTTCTGAGACATGAATGCCATTTTAAGCTGGGCCCCCACGTTGCGAAAAACACAGCATTTTTGCCTCTGTGGAAACGCCACTGCAACAAATGCTGCATTTTACAATACCTGCAAAGTGAATGGGATTCTAACTAATCCCATTCACATGTTGCAGAAAAAATCTGCCATGGAAAAGCTGGGTTTTTGAAAATCACAGTATGTGAATTATACATGAGTAAATGCGAGCATTTTCCGTATAGGTATAATGAGGTCAGAAAGTACGCAGAGAAAAACTGCAAAAACACTATAGCGTGGGGCCTTAACCTTAATTATGAACACGTAACATTGCTCCATTGTAATCATGAACATGTGGTTTTCAGACTTGGTGAACATATGACTTAAATCTGCCTATTACTTATTTAATGTATTGTAAATCAATGCCCATATCTATGGTATACATAAAAGAGGTTGTCCACATCGACTAATGTCTTGTCATGAGGGTTCCCTAATAATATAGTACTCGGATCTTCAATGATCACCTATCTTCCCAGAAATAATGTAATTTCCCTGCATCACCATCACATGGTTACCATCAAACCAAAAGAACTGTCCATGCAAAAGACATGTAAGGCCCTTCCAATTGGAGTGTCAAATAGGGATCAGATCCCCGTTCTGCATGTTTTGAAGCTTTCTTCTCTTTGGCATGTATTGGTGGCCATGCTTTGATACAGTTCTACTCAGTTATTATGACACTCCTATTAGATGCCTTAAAGCTGCTGGTTTTTCTTTGCTAGCACTCATGCGGCTCATTCACTGATCGGACTCCTCAACCATGTTAGGACTCCCAAGGAACCTCAAAGGGAGCCACTCTCATTTTGAGAAATTGCAGAGGACAACAAAGATAAGATAAGATAATCCTTTAATAGTCCCACATTGGTGAAATTTCAGCATGTTACAGCAGCATAGTAATACAGGTACAGGATAATACACAGTAATATAATACAGACGTAGGCACGCATATGCTGAGAAGAGAAGACATACTAGGAGTCCATAGCAGCTAAGGAAAAACGGAAGAGAAAGAGGAAGACTTCATGGTCATCGTCATAATCATTAGTTCTCTGTGCGGAGTGATCTTCGATTGGTCTGATGTAGATTATACAGCCTGGTCGTGGTTGGAAGGAAGGACCTGCGATAGCGCTCCTTCTCACACTTGGGGTGAAGCAGTCGGTCGCTTACAGTGCTGCCAAGTGCCATCAAGGTCCCTTACATGGGGTTGGATTTGTTCTCCCGCATGGAGGTCACCACAGACAGTATCCTTCTGTCACCCACCACCTGTACTGGGTCCAAGGGGCTCCCCAGGACAGCTATAGAAAACTATAGCTGTGACCTTGTAGAAGAAAGTGGGAAGTAACCGTATACAGTAACTGGAAATCCAGGGCACGTGGGGTCCCACAACTGTCCAAAAGCTGAATTTTTACTTTTCATCAAAATGAAAACTTTGCATTATTGTATGACCAGAATTAGTTTATAGCGAGGAATATCAAGTAAGAGAAATGGAAAATACAAGTGCAGAGTGTTCGTCTTCATAGAGGATGCCAACACTGGATTAGCAGTATTCACAGGTACATTTCTCCATTAAAGGAAAATATATAGAAAGCAACAAATATTTCCTTTCTCTTCAGCCGTTGTGTTTAAAATGCAACTTACAGTTCCATCTTTCAGCGAAGAGATAGTTCTGCATGTCTGAAGTACAAGAGTTAGTCTTTGTAACAGGATTAGGATTCGGCTCACTTCCCACTATTCTTTCTATCTTTCCATTCCCAGAAAGATCAAAAACAAGCATCAGAGAATAAGAAAGACCGGTAAGACGTAGCTCAAATTTATAGATTATGCAAAAAAGGCAACTTTTCCATCTGTTGCTCAGTGAGTAAGTATTTCTGTTTGTCACATTGAACTCCAGATACTCACTTGCTTTGTATAGCTGCAAATATATGTATAACTGTGAAGAGGTAAACTATTTTGTGTTATGTTTCCATGTGATTTCTTCTTTGTAACCTTAGTGGTGGTACATAAGACCCCAGATCTGGTAATATCTCTGTGTGAATGTTCTATTACTGCTTCTTATTTCTTTCTTTCCTCATTAGGCTGGCCACCTAATGCTCTATTTTCCTACTATTTCTTGTCTTACCATCTGGGAACCATATACTAACACTAAGGAACTGTTCACATTAACATGGATTTATAAAGTGTTTTTGCATATTTACCTGCAGTAGTGGAGTTGCACTGGGTGTGTCCGCCCTGATCTTATAAGAGGCAAGTCTGCAGCAACTCCAGGGTTTTATAGGGAAAACTGCAGAGGATTATGGGAAATGTCTAAGGTATAAAATGATTCCAATTCCCAGAAAGCTGGGTATGGGTGTGTTGATGAAGTTCACATGATGAATTGTTTGTGAGACTACAGCAGCCTGAGGTACAAGGTGTTTGTTGTATGCATTATGGAAATTTTCTGAAGAATTATTTTTTTTGTTAAAACTGGACTTCCTGAAATAAACTCCTTGGATTCTTTTCATCAATCAAGGTCCGATTGTTTTTTTGAAAAAATCCCATGCTTCACATATGGTGTCAGAAACGGGATGATTTTTGGAGTATTGCTGTAAGTACTCAAGCCTAAAGAAACAAGGGAGTTATGTACAAGACACGTTCCTGGCGTATTAATGCAAAGCCACCAACTAAGTCTGCAAAGCGAACTGTTGCAAGGAAACTGGTGAATATGGAAAGTCAAGGTGTCAGACAGAGAGCACTGCTAGAGGAGGATGCAGAAGTGCAAGGAGCCACAGCTGCTCCATTAACTCCAAGTGTTGCTGAGCCTTCTGAAAAGACTTTACCAGAGAGCATTGCTGACCTTATGAAATGGTTAACTGTGCAGCAGATCAATGCAGAAAAAAGGCAAATGGAGGAAGCCAGGAGAAATTGCGAGGAATTGCGACGTCAGGATGAACGCTGGAGGGAGCTGTTTCAAACCCTGAGACCGCCTGTTGCTTGGAAAGACCCTCGCATGACTAAACTTTCTCCAGAAGATGATATTGAAGCCTATTTATCCACATTTGAAAGAATTGCACATACCTGTCAGTGGCCTAAGGAACAGTGGGTGGTAAGACTGGCGCCATATCTTACTGGACAAGCCCAACTGGCATATAGCCACATGAACATGAATGATGCAAATAACTATGACTTGGTTAAAGAGACTATTCTAAGGCGATATGACATCAGTGAGGAAACCTACAGACAGAGGTTCAGAGAACTCAAGTACAGCTACACTGATGGTCCAAGAGAAGTCTTTACTCGCCTGCAAGACTTATACATGAAATGGATGAAACCAGACAACAAGACGACTGAGCAGATTAGTGAAGCGATCATACTTGAACAGTTTCTACAAATTCTTCCAGCTGATGTTCTTGCTTGGGTTAAAAAACATTGGCCCAAAAATGCTGACAAAGCTATTTCTTTGGCAGAGGACTTTATCCTAGCAAAAAGAGACCTAAGCAGGTCTGCAACTGGCCCAGCCAAATCATTCAGAACTTTCTCTGGAGGGAGAGGTCAAGAAGCCAGAAGTCCATTACAAACTGTCACCAGTGAAAAAATGTGCTATATTTGCCAAGAAAAGGGACACATAGCTAAATTTTGCCCCAGGAAAAGCTCTAAAGGCACAAAGTCTGGATTGTTTTTTGCTAGCAGTGACTTCATGCTGCCAATCCAAGTTAATGGACAGAACGTGGATGCTTTGCTTGATTCTGGCAGTAAATTAAGCTTGGTAAAGGAGAACCTAATAACTCAGAAGATGGACTCTCCCAAAGTGCCAATTACTTGTGTTCATGGAGATACAAAAAAATACTCCACATCAAATATTGACCTGCAGTTGGATGAAAAATGTTTTACCATGCCAGCAGTTGTTGTTCCAGAACTACAAGTACCAGTGATCCTTGGAAGAACCACACCCGGATTCAAAGATTTGCTAGTGGGGAAAAGCCAGCTGTCTGCTGTGACTACCAGAGCTAAAGCAAAGGCACACAAGAGAGGTGAGACTTTGGAGGACATTTTCCCATTCCATGAGGACATCATGGAGCTGCCATCATCAAAGCCTCTGAGAGTTCCAGGACCGCAGGATGTCTCTAGGAGAAGAGTTTCCCTGGATGGCAAGTATAAAAATGCTGACTTGTGGGACACTGATATTGCATTTGAACAAAAACAGGACATTGACTTATATGCATTGTATGAACAAGGTTTAACTAACAGTAAAATGGTTGCAGAAAGTGGTAAGCAGCTTGTTACACCCTATTATCTGGTTGAAAACAATATTTTATATAGAGTGTGTAGTCACCCAAAAACAGGAGAACGAGTGCAACAGTTAGTTGTGCCAAAGAGGTTTAAATCAGAAATTTTAAAATTAGCGCATGATGTTCCTGTTGCTGGACATTTGGGTTATAAAAGAACTTTGGCCAGAGTACTCTATCGGTTCTATTGGCCTGGAGTTTATGATGAGATCACTACTTACTGTCGTAGTTGCCCAATATGTCAGTACGCTGCTTCAGCTCCTCCCAAAGCAGAGCTTATACCCTTACCAATAATTGATGAACCATTTAATACTGTGGGTATGGATATTATCGGTCCACTAGAAAGAAGTTCCAAAGGTAACCGTTTTATTCTTACAATTGTTGATTACTGTACCAAGTATCCTGAAGCCATACCTATGCGCACAGTTACTGCTAAAAGAGTTGCAGAGGAAATTTTGAAGGTGTTTAGCAGGGTTGGATTACCTAAGCATATCCTTACTGATCAGGGGAGTAACTTTACATCTTCCTTTCTGTTAGAAGTTTATAAGCTTCTTGGTATACAGCCTCTCAGGACTACCCCTTATCATCCACAAACTGATGGGGTGACTGAACGGTATAACCAAACTTTGAAAAACATGCTTAGGAAATTTGCACATAACGATCCAAAACTGTGGGACAAATGGTTGCCCTTTCTGTTATTTGCCTATCGTGAGGTTCCACAAGAGTCTACAGGGTTTAGCCCTTTTGAATTATTATATGGGAGACGACCCAGGGGACTCTTGGATGTTATTAAAGAGGTATGGGAAGGTAAAGATGGTCATCAGAAGAATGTGGTGGAACATGTATTGGAAATGAGAGAAAGATTAATGAAATTGATTAAGGTAGCTCATGATAATGTCCACAAGGCAAAAGTTTACCAAAAGAAATGGTATGATCAACATGCCAAAAATAAATCGATTAAAGTTGGGGATAAGGTTCTTCTCTTACTTCCCAGCAGTGAGAATAAGTTGTTGGACAGATGGCAAGGGCCATATAAAGTGGTTAGACAAACAGGTCCTGTTGACTTTGAAATTGAAACCCCAGATAAAAGACAAAAAAATAAGGTTTACCATGTAAATTTATTAAAACGTTGGATTGAACCAGAGGTTGGTCCTAAAGATAACACTACGTGTACTATTGTAGCAGAGTCTTCACAAGATGTGTCTGAAGAAATGTATGATTTGTTGAAAAATTGTGCTCACTGGTCAGAGGTAACATTGAATCCAAAGTTATCTAAAGAGCAATATTGTGACCTGAGGAAGATTATTGGGTCTAGTTCACATATTTTTGGAAGTAAGCCTGGCCGTGTGTCTTTAGTTTCTCATACAATAAATACTGGAGATCATCCACCTATCAGACAGAGACCTTATCGTATACCTGAAAAATTAAAGGGTAAGGCTGAAAATGAGGTTCAAGAAATGCTTAAATTGGGAGTTATTGAACCCTCTAAAAGTCCTTGGTCATCACCTGTAGTGATGGTTGGGAAAAAAGATGGGACAATAAGATTTTGCATAGATTTTCATAAAATTAATGCTATATCTAGTTTTGACAATTACCCAATGCCACGTATTGATGAGCTCATAGATAGATTGGGGTGTGCAGAATATATTTCTACCCTAGATTTATGTAAGGGCTATTGGCAAATTCCACTTGATGAGAAATCAAAAGAAAAAACTGCCTTTGTGATGCCTAATGGTTTGTATCAGTTCAGAAACATGCCATTTGGTCTTCATGGTGCTCCAGCCACGTTTCAAAGAGCCATGGACTTACTCTTGAAGGATCATACGGAGTACAGTGCTGCTTATTTAGATGATGTGGTAATCTTTAGCAAATCATGGGAAGAGCACTTGTATCACTTGGAAAAGGTGATAACTGAAATTGGGAAAGCAGGATTCACAATTAATCCACGTAAATGTGCTTTGGGATTCCAAGAAACAAAGTACCTTGGGTTTATTGTGGGTAGTGGTAAAGTAAGGCCAGAGATATCCAAAGTACAAGCCATTCAATCTGCGACTATTCCAGCCACAAAGAAAGAGGTCAGATCCTTTTTAGGTCTTGTTGGCTATTATAGACGTTTTATTCCAAACTTTGCTACTATCGTTGCTCCCTTATCCGACCTAACTAAAAAGAACAGTAGAGAGGACGTGATATGGACAACAGAATGTGATTCAGCTTTTGAACAAATAAAAGAAATTTTGTGTAAAGAACCAGTCTTACAAAGCCCAAACTATGACAAACCATTTATTGTACAGACGGATGCATCTGAGGTGGGACTTGGGGCAGTCCTGAGTCAAGAGATTAATGGTGAGGAACACCCTATTCTTTATTTAAGTAGGAAACTTTTTCCCCGTGAACAAAAGTATTCTACAATCGAGAAGGAAGGGCTGGCGATAAAGTGGGCATTGGAGGCATTACGCTATTATTTATTAGGAAGAGAGTTTACTTTAGTGACGGATCATCATCCCCTCACTTGGATTCATACCATGAAGGACAAAAATGCCAGAATAACTAGATGGTATTTAGCATTACAGCCATTTAAATTTGAGATACAACATCGGTCAGGGTCCAAGCACCAAAATGCCAATCATTTGTCCAGGTATGGTGCTGAAGTGAAAGCTGTCTGAAGAAGGACAAGCTTCTTCTTAAGGGGGGAGGAATGTGAAGAGGTAAACTATTTTGTGTTATGTTTCCATGTGATTTCTTCTTTGTAACCTTAGTGGTGGTACATAAGACCCCAGATCTGGTAATATCTCTGTGTGAATGTTCTATTACTGCTTCTTATTTCTTTCTTTCCTCATTAGGCTGGCCACCTAATGCTCTATTTTCCTACTATTTCTTGTCTTACCATCTGGGAACCATATACTAACACTAAGGAACTGTTCACATTAACATGGATTTATAAAGTGTTTTTGCATATTTACCTGCAGTAGTGGAGTTGCACTGGGTGTGTCCGCCCTGATCTTATAAGAGGCAAGTCTGCAGCAACTCCAGGGTTTTATAGGGAAAACTGCAGAGGATTATGGGAAATGTCTAAGGTATAAAATGATTCCAATTCCCAGAAAGCTGGGTATGGGTGTGTTGGTGAAGTTCACATGATGAATTGTTTGTGAGACTACAGCAGCCTGAGGTACAAGGTGTTTGTTGTATGCATTATGGAAATTTTCTGAAGAATTATTTTTTTTGTTAAAACTGGACTTCCTGAAATAAACTCCTTGGATTCTTTTCATCAATCAAGGTCCGATTGTTTTTTTGAAAAAATCCCATGCTTCACAATAACAATGGTGTGCATTCATGCTTGGCTTCTGCAAACTTTTGGCTTTTTCTGTTATTCCATGGCCAAGGTTTCTCTGGTATGTCTGTGGCTGTGCAGAATATTTGGGATGGAGGACCTCCTTTAAGACCATCATCACCACAAGAAGCAAATCCAGAGTATAAAATGTTTAATATGTGTCTAGACATTTATTTTGGGTGCTTTTTACCTAGCTCCTTTGATTTTATTTTAATGAACATTGGTTATAGCCTGGAGTGAATTGTGTGTAGTTTTATATCAAAATATCACAGTCTACAGCGGCTATACAGATTACTAACTAAATGATCTGGGCTACCTTCTAAAATGAGTAGGATTGAGACAGGATTGTTGATAGTTATGACTGTTTCAGTTGACTTTCGCATGGCTATAGCTCACCATGGTCAAATTCTTGTTGTTGCTCATTTAGTACTACAGATATTGTACATAGTCTCCAAGTGATTTTCTGCTCTATATAATCTATAGAACCTTCCAAGAGCAATCTGGGTAGTATGCAATGGAAACTGTATGAAATGTACATCCATGTTCTTCAGTAGTTTGTTGAAATGGCCAATTTGTTTTAATTAGGAAATTTCACAAGTAACCAGGTTGTATATGTCTAGAGATGAGCGAACACTAAAATGTTCGAGGTTCGAAATTCGATTCGAACAGCCGCTCAATGTTCGTGTGTTCGAACGGGTTTCGAACCCCATTATAGTCTATGGGGAACAGATACTCGTTAAGGGGGAAACCCAAATCCGTGTCTGGAGGGTCACCAAGTCCACTATGACACCCCAGGAAATGATGCCAACACCTCTGGAATGACACTGGGACAGCAGGGGAAGCATGTCTGGGGGCATCTAACACACCAAAGACCCTCTATTACCCCAACATCACTGCCTAACAACTACACACTTTCCACATTCAAAAAAACCTCTATCAAAGTGGGAAAATACCTGGAAACCTTCTTTACTCCCCAAATGGATGGACACAAACCCCAATTTAAGCTCAACAAACAGTAACAACCACCCCTTTAAATCACGTTCCCCATGACAACCACAAATGGAATAGGCAATGGGAATTCCAAAAGCCCTCACCCTTAACTGTCATTTTGAGTGTGTGTGTGTGTGTGTGTGTGTGTGTGTGTGTGTGATGTGGTAAGACCTTCCAAAATTCACTTTTCTAGCCCTTAACATGAGCCCTTCCAAACAAAGTTACATGACCTTAAGCTGAGCTACCAGAAGAGATTGAAGCCCTTGGCATGAGTAGAGCCTTGCACCAGCAGTGTTTTTGGCACTTAGGGTGAGTTGAGCCTTGTACCAGCGTGTGTCCCTTAACATCAGGCGGGCCCTAAGTTCTGCGCTTTGCACAAAAGTTCCACATTAACTAGGCTGAATGGTACAAAGATTAGTAGGCCCGAGAACCAGGAACAGGTCTTGCAATGGCTGTCGGATAACGCTTAAAGCACATTGTCCACCAGCCAGTCAGCCTCTACCTCCTCTTACCCAACAGTCTTGTCCTCCTTCCACCCAAAATTCCCAATCTTCCCAGAACAATAACCCCAACTGTCCCTGCTCCCCAGAGCTGTTCTCCCTTCCTTTGACTGTACCGCAACCTGCCCCTCCATTTCGCGATTCCACGGACCTAACAGACGAGTATCTGTGTCCAGATGCTCAAACACTAGAGTCTCCTCCATTCCATCTCCGGTCGATTTGGTGGCGGATGACCAGCAACCCACCCTCATCGACGACGATGAGACGCAGTTGCTGTCAGGGCAGCCAGTTGACATGCGCATTGTGCAGGAGGAGGAGGCGAGACAGGAGTTGGAAGAGGAGGTGGTGGACGACGAGGACACCGACCCCACCTGGACAAGGCAGATGTCAAGCTGGGAAAGTAGTGTGGATGTTGAGGCAGGTGCAGCACCAAAAAGGGTAGCTAGAGGCAGAGACATGTCCAGAGGCAGAGGTCAGCTGCTTTGCCGAAGCCAGGCCAGACCCGGAATGTCCGAAGATGTTCCCTTTTGTACCCAGCCCAGAAAAACTCCCCCATCGAGGGCACGTTTCTTGAAGGTGTAGAGTTTTTTCAAGGAATGCGCCGAGGACAGATATAGTGTCGTCTACACAATTTGCCTCTCGAAATCGAGTAGGGGCCCTGAGAAGAGCAACCTGTCCACCACTTCAATGCACCGTCATTTGGAATCCAAGCAATGGAATCAGTGGCAGGCAGCAACGGCAGGACAAACGTCGCCCGCCGTTCATGCCACTGCCTCTGCTCACAGTGCTGGCGATGCACTCCAGAGGACGAGCCAGGACATCACTTCATCTGCCTCCGCCACTTTGTTGACTTCTCCCTCATCCTCCCCTGTTTCTGTCTTATCTCCTTCTCCTGCACCATCAAAGGCACCATCAGGCGCTTCTTTACAACAACCCACCATCTCTCAGACATTGGAGCGCCGGCAGAAATACACCGCTAACCACCCACCCACGCAAGCCTAGAACGCCAACATCGCTAAACTGCTGGCCCAGGAGAGGTTGGCGTTCCGGCTTGTTGAAACTCCCGCCTTCCCGGACCTGATGGCAACTGTGGCACCTCACTATGCCGTCCCTAGCCGTCTCAACTTCTCCCGGTGTGGCGTCCCCGCCTTGCACCAGCACGTGTCACTCAACATCAGGTGGGCCCTTAGTTCCGCGCTTTGCTGCAAGGTCCACTTGACCACCGACACTTGGACAAGCGCCTGTGGTCAGGGATGCTGCAGTGCTTATCTTTAATGACAGGCAGGGTGAATGTGGTGGAGTCTGTTCCCCGGGTGCAAACTGGGGTGGCCTATCTCCTCTCCCAGGCCAAAATTCATGGCAGGAGTAGACTGAAACCCTACAACGCTGCAACCTCCACCACAGCTACTAGCGGCAAACGCTAAAACACTGGTGTGGGGAGACGTCAGCAGGCGGTGCTGAAGCTCATCAGCTTGGGGGACAGACAGCACAGTGCCTCCGAGGTCAGGGATGCCATCCTGGCTGAGATGGCATTTTTTTTTCCCTGCTACACCTGGGGCCTGGCATTTTTACGCCTGTGATAATGGCTGGAACCTGGTAGCGGCTCTGGAGCTTGCCAGCCTCCAACACGTTCCATGTTTGGCCCACATCTAACCTAGTGGTGCAAAGTTTTTTAAAAACATACCCAAATGTACCGAAGCTACTGTTGAAAATGCGGCGCTTGTGCGCCCACTTTTGCAAGTGCACAGGAGTCGCTGCTAGCCTAAAAACACTCTAGCAAGGCCTACATCTATCCAAACACAGGCTGTTGTCCGTCATTCACACACGCTGAAACCCTACAATACCCTATCTTGAGCAGGGTGTGTGAGCTGCACAGACCTTTGATGGAGTTCCATCTACAAAACCCAAGGGTTCCTCAAAGTCAGCAACCAAAGTTTCTGCACCATGAGTTTTCAGGGGTGGCAGAGTTATGGCTAGGGGAAGAGGCATGGATAGGGATGATGTCTAGGGGCAAAAGCAGTGTGGATGTGGAGGCAAGCTAAGCAGGAAAAACTGGGGTTACAAGCTAAGGCATGGACTGGGGTGATGTCTAGGGGCAAAAGCAGTGTGGATGTGGAGGCAAGCTAAGCAGGAAAAACTGGGGGTACAAGCTAAGGCATGGACTGGGGTGATGTCTAGGGGCAAAAGCAGTGTGGATGTGGAGGCAAGCTAAGCAGGAAAAACTGGGGGTACAAGCTAAGGCATGGACTGGGGTGATGTCTAGGGGCAAAAGCAGTGTGGATGTGGAGGCAAGCTAAGCAGGAAAAACTGGGGGTACAAGCTAAGGCATGGACTGGGGTGATGTCTAGGGGCAAAAGCAGTGTGGATGTGGAGGCAAGCAAAGCAGGGAAAATGGTGGCTAGAGGCAAAGGGATGTCCATAGGCAGCAAGGGCAAAGATGCAAAACTCTCCCGTTTCAAGAATTTTCCTGACTTGTTTCCCCACAAAACATTCCTGGGAGGAGGGCTGAAACACCACCCTCCTCCTCCTCCTCCGCTGTTAGATTGACCCCAGCTACGAGCTGAAAACGCTGCAACACTGGTGTGGGGAGACGTCAGCAGGCTGGGCTGAAGCTCATCAGCTTGGGAGACGGACAGCACATTGCCTCTGAGGTCAGGGATGCCATCCTGGATGAGATGGCAATTTGTTTATCCCCGCTGCCCCTGGGGCCAGGTTTTTTAGCTTGTTGGAGGGCTCTGGAGCTTGCCAGCCTCCAACACGTTCCATGCCTGGCCCACATGTTCAATGTAGTGGTGCAATGATTTTTAAAAACATACCCCAAATTAGCTGAGCTAAGGGTGAAAGTGCGACACTTGGACACCCACTTTCCCAAGTCTACAGTACCTGGAGCTAGCCGCAATACACTCCAGCAAGGCCTACATCTGCCTGAAGCACCTACTGTTGTGCGAGGTCACCACACGCTCTAACCCTAGATACCGTATGTTCAGCAGGGTGTGTGAGCAGCAGAGACCTTTGATGGAGTACCAGCTACAAAACCCAAGGGTTCCTCAGAGTCAGCTCCCTCACTTTCTGCACCATGAGTTTCCATGGGTGGCAGACTTATGGCTAGAGGCACAGGCATGGATAGGGGTGATGTGTAGGGGCAAAAGCAGTGTGGATGTGGAGGCAAGCTAAGCAGCAAAAACTGGGGGTACAAGCAGCCGGTGACATCATCACTGACAAGCACAGCTGTCTGTCAGCTGACAGGCTGACTTTCACCAAAATGAACAGACAATGGATAGACTCATCATATACATGTCAGTTACATGACAAATTTAGTGCAATTTGCAAGTCCAAGATGGTTTGGAGATCTGCGGAGAGGAATCTCACCACCTCTTGCGGGTGCCATCATTTGGAAGGCAAGCCCTGGGCTCAGTGGGTGAGAGCAAGCGCAGGATAATCGTCGTTTGGCCTGGCGGCCACTGCCTCTTCCACTGTTGACAGGGCTGGCGCTGCAGTCCAGACCAGGAGCCAGGACACCTCCACATCTGCCTCTGACACTTTGGGGAGTTCACCCTTATCCTCACCTTTTCCTGCCATTTCTCCTTTTGCCTGCGCCATCATGCGCCTCTTCCCAGCAACTCCCCATCTCCCAAGCCTTTCATTTCATGCTAAAGTACAGCGCAACCCACCCACATGCCCAAGGCTTCAACGGCCTCATCTCAAGAAATCTGGCCCAGGAGATGTTGGAATCCCGGCTGGGGGACACTCTGCCCTTTTTGGGCAGAGTGTCTACTGCGCCACCGCACTGTGCCGTCCACACCAGCACTTTCCCCCAAACATGAGGCGGTCCCTAAATTCAGCGCTTAGCCCTAAAGTTCCATGTGACCAGTTACGAATGGACAAGTGCATGCGGACAGGGACGCTAACTTTCAATTTGGGCACAGTGGTTGAATGTAGTTGAGGCGTGGACCGGGTCGCAAAATGTGGTGGCCTGACTTGTCTCCCCACACAACATTCCTGGGAGGAGGGCTGAAACACCACCCTCCTCCGCTGTTAAATTGACCCCAGCTACAAGCTGGAAACGCTGCAACACTGGTGTGGGGAGACGTCAGCGGGCCGTGCTGAAGCTCATCAGCTTGGGGGCCAGACAGCACACTGCCTACAAAGTGAGTCATGCCATCCTCGATGAGACGGCAATGTGGTTTTTGCCACTGCACCTGGGCCCAGGCATGTTGTCATGTGTGATAATGGCCGTAACCTGGGATTGGCTCTGTAGCTTGGCAGCCTGCAACATATTCCATGCCTGGGCCATGTTTTTAACTCATTGCTGCTAATCTTTTGAAAAAGGTACCCCAATGTTCCTGAGCTACTGGTGAAAGTGTGGTGCTTGTGCGGATAGTTTTTAAAGTGTATAGTTGCCGCTGCTAGCCTCTATGCACTCCTACAACGCCTGTACCTGCTGGAACAACGGCTGTTGTGCGACGTCTCCACACTGCTGGCACTAAACATATCATGTGTTGAGCAGAGTGTGTGAGCAGCACAGACCTTTGATGTAGTTCCAACTCCAAAACCCTCGGGTTCGTCAAAGTCAACTCCCTCAGTTGCTCAACCATGAGTGGCCATGGGTGGCAGACTTATGTGAAATCCCATCCCATCCATTGCACTGGACACGAAACATTAGCATGCGCTCAGCACAACTTCGGATATGGCAGATGCGTTAAGCAGGGTGCAGGGTACAACACAGACCAGGCCCGAGCACCAGGAACAGGTGTTAGAAATACTGCAGCATCTGCCATTTCCTTCCAATTTTGGGGTTTTGGACCCGCCACCGACTTGTCTGGACCTAAGTGGGGATCATGAGACACAGTTGCCATCAAGGCAAGCTGTGGTCATGTGCGGTTTGCAGTAAGGGGGCAGTGCGCAATTGGAAGAGGAGTTGGTGGATGACGAGGCCACCGACCCCACATGGACAGGGGTGATGTCTAGGGGCTAAAGCAGTGTAGATGTAGAGGGAAGCTAAATCAACAAAAAACCTGGGTAGAAGCAAAGGCATAAACTGGGGTGATGTTTAGGGGTGAAAGCAGAGTAGATGTGGAGGGAAGCTAAGCAGCAAAAACAGTGGGTAGAAGCAAAGGCATGCAAAACTCTACCCTGTTGGAAGACTTATTCCTAGGTCTGGAACACGTTAATGGCCCCCCTGGACAAATTACTGCCACTCAGGGGCCTAGTGTCACCAGGAGGGACAAGTATAGGCGCATGTTGTGGGAATACCTGGCCGACACCAGCTCTGTCCTCTCCGATCCCTCTGTGCTCTACAGCCTAAACTTATTTTCTCATCTTTTTTTCTGAACTGCACATCTCTTGCCTGCTTCCTTTGGGATCTTAGAAATGGTGGTCCACTTCCACAGATGGTAACTTCAATAGACAGTGTAACGGGAGTAGCTGAGGGATCGCTGTCTTAACCACTTTTTGGCACAAAATTAACTTCCAAAGCCAAATATGGTGCAAGTATATGATGCAAGGACACCTACACACCTATCTCTGACACATTGGGGAGTTCACCCTCATGCGCCCTTTTGGCCTGCACCATCATGCGCCTCTTCCCAGCCACTCCACATTTCCCAAGCTTTTCATTGCAGGCAGAAGTACAATACAACCCACCCCCATGCCCAAGCCTGTAACAGCCTCATCGATAAACTGCTGGCCCTGGAGATGTTGGTGTTTGTTTATGCTTCTGGAGACCCAGGCCTTCCGTCAGCAGATGGCAGCTGGGGCACCTCCCTATGCTGGGCCTAGCCGTTACTACTTCTCTTGGTGTGCTGTCTCTGCCTTGCGCCTGCATGTGTCCCATAACATCAGTCGGGCCCAGAGCTCTGCGCTTTGCTGCAAGGTCCACTTGACCACCGACACATGGACAAGCGCCTGTGGTCAGGGATGCTGCAGTGCTTATCTTTAATGACAGGCAGGGTGAATGTGGTGGAGTCTGTTCCCCGGGTGCAAACTGGGGTGGCCTATCTCCTCTCCCAGGCCAAAATTCATGGCAGGAGTAGACTGAAACCCTACGAAGCTGCAACCTCCACCCCAGCTACTAGCGGAAAACACTGTAACACTGGCATGGGGAGATGTCAGCAGGCCGTGCTGAAACTGATCAGCTTGGGGGACAGACAGCACAGTGCCTCCGAGGTCAGGGATGCCATCCTGGCTGAGATGGCATTTTTTTTTCCCTGCTACACCTGGGGCCTGGCATTTTTGCGCCTGTGATAATGGCTGGAACCTGGTAGCAGATCTGGAGCTTGCCAGACTCAAACACGGTCCACGCATGGCCCACGTTTTCCAACTTGTTGGTGCCATGTTTCTTTGAAACCTACACCATTGTGCCTGATATACAGGTCAAAGTGGGGCCATTTTCGTAAGTGAGAACTAGCCTCTGCTAGGCAGAAAACATTCAGAGCACACTCCTCTCATCTTCGCACCGTTGGCTGGCGGAGGAAGACGAGGGGGTTGGAGTGGCATCTGATGTCCCTATCCCACACGAGGCTAGAGGGTGCACTTCAGTGCATCCCATTGCTTCACCACAAATGGTGTGAAGGGGAGTGGAAAATGGAGGAAATGGAGAGTGACCCTTACAGTTGGGGCCAGCAAAGGCATGCCAAGTAACACACTGGCACACATGGCTGACTTCATCTTGGGTTGCTTTTCAACACATATTTCACATCATGAAGAACAAATAATACTGGATTTTTTCAAGCCTCGAACCCCGGTCTAGGTCTAATGTCTGTTCCTTTCTTATATTAGGGGAGAGGGAAAAAAAATTACTTCAGTGATACGTTTAGCGTACATAGACTGACTATTAATGTGTATCCCACTTAGTGTTGTTAGGGTTACACACCGTCACAACCTGGCTAAAGCTTCTATAGCTGTTAATAAAGTCAACATAACTTTACGGTATCCAAAAAGACAGCTGGTACCGACAGAGAGCAAGACAAATGTCACCCAAAGCTGTGAGCTCTGAACACCCACAGTGACTTTGGCATCATCATCATTATAAGGGAGCGGGTGGTAATAAATAACTTGGCAGTGCCTAAAACCCAAAAAGCTTATACAACTATATTTACATTAAGATACACAAATGAAACTTTTCAGTAGCATGTCATGAGACAAGCTGATAAGCTCTTCCTTTGTGCAGTGCTATTTAAAAGTTAAACGCTGCCTTTATTTTAATTCTGGAGAAGGTGCAGACATTAGATTTAGAACATGTTGTCTTCATTGTCCAAATCCTCTATATAGGTAACGTGTTTTTCGGGCCGAGCTGTCTGGGAACGAGCTGGTGCAGCACTGACAACCTGGGTGAATATGGCAAGAGCCTGAGATGTAGGGTGAATGAATCCCCAAATTATTTGTGGAATTCCCAGTGAGACAATGGCACTGCATACCAGTAGCAAAAATTGTGGGTGCACGTAACCCCCATATATTCTTTGAATTCCCAGTCAGACAATGGCACTGTATACCAGTAGTAAAAATTGTGGGTGCACATAACCCCCATATATTCTTTGAATTCCCAGTGAGACAATGGAACTGTATAGCAGTAGCAAAAATTGTGGGTGCACGTAACCCCCATATATTCTTTGAATTCCCAGTCAGACAATGGCACTGTATACCAGTAGTAAAAATTGTGGGTGCACATAACCCCAATATATTCTTTGAATTCCCAGTGAGACAATGGCACTGTATACCAGTAGTAAAAATTGTGGGTGCACATAACCCCCATATATTCTTTGAATTCCCAGTCAGACAATGGCACTGTATACCAGTATTAAAAATTGTGGGTGCACATAACCCCCATATATTCTTTGAATTCCCAGTCAGACAATGGCACTGTATACCAGTATTAAAAATTGTGGGTGCACATAACCCCCATATATTCTTTGAATTCCCAGTGAGACAATGGCACTATATACCAGTAGTAAAAATTGTGGGTGCACATAACCCCAATATATTCTTTGAATTCCCAGTCAGACCATGGCACTATATACCAGTAGTAAAAATTGTGGGTGCACATAACCCCCATATATTCTTTGAATTCCCAGTCAGACAATGGCACTGTATACCAGTATTAAAAATTGTGGGTGCACATAACCCCCATATATTCTTTGAATTCCCAGTCAGACAATGGCACTGTATACCAGTAGTAAAAATTGTGGGTGCACATAACCCCAATATATTCTTTGAATTCCCAGTGAGACAATGGCACTGTATACCAGTAGTAAAAATAGTGGGTGCACATAACCCCAATATATTCTTTGAATTCCCAGTCAGACAATGGCACTATATACCAGTAGTAAAAATTGTGGGTGCACATAACCCCCATATATTCTTTGAATTCCCAGTCAGACAATGGCACTGTATACCAGTATTAAAAATTGTGGGTGCACATAACCCCCATATATTCTTTGAATTCCCAGTCAGACAATGGCACTGTATACCAGTAGTAAAAATTGTGGGTGCACATAACCCCCATATATTCTTTGAATTCCCAGTCAGACAATGGCACTGTATACCAGTATTAAAAACTGTGGGTGCACATAACCCCCATATATTCTTTGAATTCCCAGTCAGACAATGGCACTATATACAGTAGTAAAAATTGTGGGTGCACATAACCCCAATATATTCTTTGAATTCCCAGTGAGACAATGGCACTGTATACCAGTAGTAAAAATAGTGGGTGCACATAACCCCAATATATTCTTTGAATTCCCAGTCAGACAATGGCACTATATACCAGTAGTAAAAATTGTGGGTGCACATAACCCCCATATATTCTTTGAATTCCCAGTCAGACAATGGCACTGTATACCAGTATTAAAAATTGTGGGTGCACATAACCCCCATATATTCTTTGAATTCCCAGTCAGACAATGGCACTGTATACCAGTAGTAAAAATTGTGGGTGCACATAACCTCCATATATTCTTTGAATTCCCAGTCAGACAATGGCACTGTATACCAGTATTAAAAATTGTGGGTGCACATAACCCCCATATATTCTTTGAATTCCCAGTCAGACAATGGCACTGTATACCAGTAGTAAAAATAGTGGGTGCACGTAACCCCAATATATTCTTTGAATTCCCAGTCAGACAATGGCACTGTATACCAGTAGTAAAAATTGTGGGTGCACATAACCCCCATATATTCTTTGAATTCCCAGTCAGACAATGGCACTATATACCAGTAGTAAAAATTGTGGGTGCACATAACCCCCATATATTCTTTGAATTCCCAGTCAGACAATGGCACTGTATACCAGTAGTAAAAATTGTGGGTGCACATAAACCCAATATATTCTTTGAATTCCCAGTCAGACAATGGCACTGTATACCAGTATTAAAAATTGTGGGTGCACATAACCCCAATATATTCTTTGAATTCCCAGTGAGACAATGGCACTGTATAGCAGTAGCAAAAATTGTGGGTGCACGTAACCCCCATATATTCTTTGAATTCCCAGTGAGACAATGGCACTGTATACCAGTAGTAAAAATTGTGGGTGCACATAACCCCCATATATTCTTTGAATTCCCAGTGAGACAATGGAACTGTATAGCAGTAGCAAAAATTGTGGGTGCACGTAACCCCCATATATTCTTTGAATTCCCAGTGAGACAATGGCACTGTATACCAGTAGTAAAAATTGTGGGTGCACATAACCCCCATATATTCTTTGAATTCCCAGTCAGACAATGGCACTGTATACCAGTATTAAAAATTGTGGGTGCACATAACCCCCATATATTCTTTGAATTCCCAGTGAGACAATGGCACTATATACCAGTAGTAAAAATTGTGGGTGCACATAACCCCCATATATTCTTTGAATTCCCAGTCAGACAATGGCACTGTATACCAGTAGTAAAAATTGTGGGTGCACATAACCCCAATATATTCTTTGAATTCCCAGTCAGACAATGGCACTGTATACCAGTATTAAAAATTGTGGGTGCACATAACCCCCATATATTCTTTGAATTCCCAGTCAGACAATGGCACTATATACCAGTAGTAAAAATTGTGGGTGCACGTAACCCCCATATATTCTTTGAATTCCCAGTCAGACAATGGCACTGTATACCAGTAGTAAAAATTGTGGGTGCACGTAACCCCAATATATTCTTTGAATTCCCAGTCAGACAATGGCACTGTATACCAGTATTAAAAATTGTGGGTGCACATAACCCCCATATATTCTTTGAATTCCCAGTCAGACAATGGCACTATATACCAGTAGTAAAAATTGTGGGTGCACATAACCCCCATATATTCTTTGAATTCCCAGTCAGACAATGGCACTGTATACCAGTAGTAAAAATTGTGGGTGCACATAACCCCAATATATTCTTTGAATTCCCAGTCAGACAATGGCACTGTATACCAGTATTAAAAATTGTGGGTGCACATAACCCCCATATATTCTTTGAATTCCCAGTCAGACAATGGCACTATATACCAGTAGTAAAAATTGTGGGTGCACATAACCCCAATATATTCTTTGAATTCCCAGTGAGACAATGGCACTGTATACCAGTAGTAAAAATTGTGGGTGCACATAACCCCAATATATTCTTTGAATTCCCAGTGAGACAATGGCACTGTATACCAGTAGTAAAAATTGTGGGTGCACATAACCCCAATATATTCTTTAAATTCCCAGTGAGACAATGGCACTGTATACCAGTATTAAAAATTGTGGGTGCACATAACCCCCATATATTCTTTGAATTCCCAGTCAGACAATGGCACTGTATACCAGTAGTAAAAATTGTGGGTGCACATAACCCCAATATATTCTTTGAATTCCCAGTCAGACAATGGCACTGTATACCAGTATTAAAAATTGTGGGTGCACATAACCCCCATATATTCTTTGAATTCCCAGTCAGACAATGGCACTGTATACCAGTAGTAAAAATTGTGGGTGCACATAACCCCCATATATTCTTTGAATTCCCAGTCAGACAATGGCACTGTATACCAGTATTAAAAATTGTGGGTGCACATAACCCCCATATATTCTTTGAATTCCCAGTGAGACAATGGAACTGTATAGCAGTAGCAAAAATTGTGGGTGCACGTAACCCCCATATATTCTTTGAATTCCCAGTCAGACAATGGCACTATATACCAGTAGTAAAAATTGTGGGTGCACATAACCCCAATATATTCTTTGAATTCCCAGTCAGACAATGGCACTGTATACCAGTAGTAAAAATTGTGGGTGCACATAACCCCAATATATTCTTTGAATTCCCAGTCAGACAATGGCACTGTATACCAGTATTAAAAATTGTGGGTGCACATAACCCCCATATATTCTTTGAATTCCCAGTCAGACAATGGCACTATATACCAGTAGTAAAAATTGTGGGTGCACATAACCCCCATATATTCTTTGAATTCCCAGTCAGACAATGGCACTGTATACCAGTATTAAAAATTGTGGGTGCACATAACCCCCATATATTCTTTGAATTCCCAGTCAGACAATGGCACTGTATACCAGTAGTAAAAATTGTGGGTGCACATAACCCCCATATATTCTTTGAATTCCCAGTCAGACAATGGCACTGTATACCAGTATTAAAAATTGTGGGTGCACATAACCCCCATATATTCTTTGAATTCCCAGTCAGACAATGGCACTGTATACCAGTAGTAAAAATTGTGGGTGCACATAACCCCAATATATTCTTTGAATTCCCAGTCAGACAATGGCACTGTATACCAGTATTAAAAATTGTGGGTGCACATAACCCCCATATATTCTTTGAATTCCCAGTCAGACAATGGCACTATATACCAGTAGTAAAAATTGTGGGTGCACATAACCCCAATATATTCTTTGAATTCCCAGTGAGACAATGGCACTGTATACCAGTAGTAAAAATTGTGGGTGCACATAACCCCAATATATTCTTTGAATTCCCAGTGAGACAATGGCACTGTATACCAGTAGTAAAAATTGTGGGTGCACATAACCCCAATATATTCTTTGAATTCCCAGTGAGACAATGGCACTGTATACCAGTAGTAAAAATTGTGGGTGCACATAACCCCAATATATTCTTTGAATTCCCAGTGAGACAATGGCACTGTATACCAGTATTAAAAATTGTGGGTGCACATAACCCCCATATATTCTTTGAATTCCCAGTCAGACAATGGCACTGTATACCAGTATTAAAAATTGTGGGTGCACATAACCCCCATATATTCTTTGAATTCCCAGTCAGACAATGGCACTGTATACCAGTATTAAAAATTGTGGGTGCACATAACCCCCATATATTCTTTGAATTCCCAGTGAGACAATGGAACTGTATAGCAGTAGCAAAAATTGTGGGTGCACGTAACCCCCATATATTCTTTGAATTCCCAGTCAGACAATGGCACTATATACCAGTAGTAAAAATTGTGGGTGCACATAACCCCAATATATTCTTTGAATTCCCAGTCAGACAATGGCACTGTATACCAGTAGTAAAAATTGTGGGTGCACATAACCCCAATATATTCTTTGAATTCCCAGTCAGACAATGGCACTGTATACCAGTATTAAAAATTGTGGGTGCACATAACCCCCATATATTCTTTGAATTCCCAGTCAGACAATGGCACTATATACCAGTAGTAAAAATTGTGGGTGCACATAACCCCAATATATTCTTTGAATTCCCAGTCAGACAATGGCACTGTATACCAGTATTAAAAATTGTGGGTGCACGTAACCCCCATATATTCTTTGAATTCCCAGTCAGACAATGGCACTGTATACCAGTAGTAAAAATTGTGGATGCACATAACCCCCATATATTCTTTGAATTCCCAGTCAGACAATGGCACTGTATACCAGTATTAAAAATTGTGGGTGCACGTAACCCCAATATATTCTTTGAATTCCCAGTCAGACAATGGCACTGTATACCAGTATTAAAAATTGTGGGTGCACATAACCCCCATATATTCTTTGAATTCCCAGTCAGACAATGGCACTATATACCAGTAGTAAAAATTGTGGGTGCACATAACCCCCATATATTCTTTGAATTCCCAGTCAGACAATGGCACTGTATACCAGTAGTAAAAATTGTGGGTGCACATAACCCCCATATATTCTTTGAATTCCCAGTCAGACAATGGCACTATATACCAGTAGTAAAAATTGTGGGTGCACATAACCCCCATATATTCTTTGAATTCCCAGTCAGACAATGGCACTGTATACCAGTAGTAAAAATTGTGGGTGCACATAACCCCAATATATTCTTTGAATTCCCAGTCAGACAATGGCACTGTATACCAGTATTAAAAATTGTGGGTGCACATAACCCCCATATATTCTTTGAATTCCCAGTGAGACAATGGAACTGTATAGCAGTAGCAAAAATTGTGGGTGCACATAACCCCCATATATTCTTTGAATTCCCAGTCAGACAATGGCACTATATACCAGTAGTAAAAATTGTGGGTGCACATAACCCCAATATATTCTTTGAATTCCCAGTGAGACAATGGCACTGTATACCAGTATTAAAAATTGTGGGTGCACATAACCCCCATATATTCTTTGAATTCCCAGTGAGACAATGGCACTGTATAGCAGTAGCAAAAATTGTGGGTGTACGTCACCCCAATATATTCTTTGAATTCCCAGTCAGACAATGGCACTATATACCAGTAGCAAAAATTGTGGGTGTATATAGCCCCAATTCTATTGCTAGGGGACTTGCAGGGTATTTCTGAGGTGAAGGTGGGGGGGCACACCGTTGGAACGGGGATTTGGGGTGTATATATGGGGTATACGGGAATACACTGTCAGTGTGTTCCATTCAGGATCCTGGGAAAGCTGGGTTGCGGCGATTGAGCCCGTCAGTGCCACGTTACACTGACAAGCTTCTCCCTGGAATTGAAGTTATATGTAAGCCCAATATATTCTTTGAATTCCCAGTGAGACAATGGCACTATATGGCAGTAGCAAAAATAGTGGGTGTATATAGCCCCAATCCTATTGCTAGGGGACTTGCAGGGTATTTCTGGGGTGAAGGTGGGGGGGCACACCGTTGGAACGGGTATCGGGGGTATATATCGGGTATACGGGAATACACTGACAGTGTATTCCATTCAGGATCCTGGGAAAGCTGGGTTGCGGCGATTGAGCCCATCAGTGCCACGTTACACTGACAAGCTTCTCCCTGGAATTTAGCTCTTATAAGAGCTGTTGGTTGTCTTCTCCTTCCTATCTAGCCTGTCCCTGCCTACCCAGAATCTAAGCCCTAGCTAACTGGACGGAAACCTCCGTCCCCGGTGAATTGCAAGCTCAGAATGACGCGAAGCTGGGCGGCGCTGTTCTTTTAAATTAGAGGTCACATGTTTTCGGCAGCCAATGGGTTTTGCCTACTTTTTTCAACGTCACCGGTGTCGTAGTTCCTGTCCCACCTACCCTGCGCTGTTATTGGAGCAAAAAAGGCGCCAGGGAAGGTGGGAGGGGAATCGAGTAATGGCGCACTTTACCACGCGGTGTTCGATTCGAACATGCCGAACAGCCTAATATCCGATCGAACATGAGTTCGATAGAACACTGTTCGCTCATCTCTATATATGTCCATGCATGGGAAATATAAAGAATAACACAAAGTCTTAAGAAAGGGTCATAGATAATGGGTGATGGAGAACAGACATCAGTTGAAGACCAGCCACAGCTAAAATAAATCTAGGCTTGGTGATATGGCTTGGTGAATCTTGGTGATAAGAACACTATCAATGCTACATATAATGCTGGACGTGATTTACCGTATATAAAATGGCTCTTTACATGACAACTCATACATGATATGCTGACCATACACTTTAGATATCTGTAAGCTGAACTAAAGTTACCTGAGCTTAGATAAAATGATTGTGGGGACCCAAACTCCAACAATCTCAGGGCCACATGGTGGCTCAGTGGTTAGCACTGTAGCCTTGCAGCGCTGGAGTCCTGGTGTTCAAATCCCGCCAAAGGCAAAAAAAAACATCTGCAAGGAGTTTGTATGTTCTCCCCGTGCTTGCATGGATTTCAATCCCATATTCTAAAGACATACTAATAGGGAAAAATCTACATAAAAAAAAATCTACATAAAAAAAAACTCCAGCAATCTCTAATAAATAACCATAATATCCTTTAAATTTGTATGTCTTCTGCTGGACCATTATTGTGTTAGGCCCGGTTCACCTCTGCATTCAGGTTTCCATTCAGGAAGTCTTGCAGGACTTTTATCTCTGCATGTTTCATGCGGAAACTGAGTGGAAACCACGTGCACCCCATTATAGTCTATGGGGTCCGGGGATTGCCAGGAAACCTCTTTTTAATGCATATAGGTTTCCATTTGGGATGTCCGCAAGCGGAGTACTCCAACGGAAAACCGAAATGAGATGTGGATAGGACCTTATAGTCTGGAATCACTTAAGGATATTCTGGTGCTCTGGTTGGCCAGTCCAGGGCCGGCTCCAGGTTTTTATGGGCCCTTGGGCGACAGAGCCTCAGTGGGCCCCCTTGTAAAGTGGAGTGGGGAGTGTAAAGTGGGGAGTCGAGACACTGTGCGTCGCAGATGAAGCGAGTGACGTCACGCAGGAGTGTGGCGTCACCAACGCCATACCTCCCAATTTTTAAAGAATAGAAAGAGGGGTAAAATGTGCGGCGCACAAATTTGGCTCCACCCACTTTTATGTTGACTCCACCCATTCTCATTCATTTATCATGTGCTCCCACACAGTATAATCCTCCTACAGTCACCCGTAAATTATATACCCCCCCTCCATCTCTCCCACAGTTTCATATACACCCTTCCTCTGCCCCCAGTTTCATCACGTTCTCCCCCTTCATCTGCCCACAGTTTCATGTCCCCCGCCTCTGCCACAGTGTCATGCCGTTCCCCCCCTCCCCTTCATTTGCCCCCCAGTTTCATTAGGCCCCCTCCATCTCTGTCCAAGTTTCATGCCGTTCTCTCCCCACCCGCCCACCCCCTTCATCTTCCCCAGTGTCATGCTGATCCCCCTCCTCCCCTTCATTTGCCCCCCAGCTTCATGGGCCCCCTTCATTATGTTCCACCTTAATATTTAATAGAAAACAAACACTTACACTCACCTTCCATCGCTCCCCCGACGCTCCTCTCTCTGCTCTCTCACTCCATTCACATAGGCGATTAAAGCAGGAGCTGTGAGCTCAGCTCCTGCTTTAAAGCTGCGGCCCGGCTTGCGTGTATAGGCGCGATGTGATGACGTCATCACACCTACACACGCACGCCGGCCCACAGCTTTAAAGCAGGAGCGTCTGTTGGACGCCGATGAGCTGAAATCGGGACAGGCAAGTGCTGGGGCGGGGGAGTGCCGGGGAGCCCCCAGAGGCTCTGTGGGCCCCGGCACTTGCCCGACTATGCCGTGCGCTGACGCCGGCCCTGGGCCAGTCAGACACTAGCTTAGTAGTGCAAGTGTACTAAATGGAGAGAGCGCATAATACTGCGGCCAGGCACCTCTAGTAGCATTTCATCTCCTTGAGAAATGAATCGGGCAGGAGGCCCCCCCCATGAACATCAAATGGTCACCTGGGCCCATGGAAATTTGTGAGTTTGGCCATGCACATCTAATGTTAACAGGCTGCTTCACATTGTCTAAGCATGTAGTTTATATGCACCAAGTTCACTGAGGTTAACTACTTTTAAGACAATGAAAAAATACAGCTGTGGGTTGGATTAACACTATAATAGATAAACATCATATTCTCTTCTACAGGGATCCTTTAGTTATCACTTTATATGTATATATTGCAATTAAATACGTTTATATCATAGCTAAGTCACCACCAGACGTCTTCCTTTTCACCTGACTAAAGAAATAAGCGTGTCTGCTTGAGGAGTTAATTCTGTTCAAGAAATTACTCAGCGGCTTGAGACACATGACTTTACAATCATCCTGGACCTTGGATGCAAGGAAATTAAGTTGGATTGTCGAGGCTTATCAAATGGACAGCACGTAATAATACTTTCTCAGCCAATGTGTTCTTTCTTAACCAGCGCAGTGATTTCTTTATACTGAGCCTTATAGACAAGACGGTGCACAAACACCATCTGTAAAATGTGTCTCATCAAGCCTACAAATACGGTGTACATCTCGCCTACGCACTTTTCTTTCTTTTCTCAGCTTAGCACACACATACACTTTGCCACATGGGTTCACCTCTCTGCAAAGTATTCAACCCCTATAAAGTCGACAGATTTGATCGGATTTAGAAATGACACTTAATAGGACAACCATAGGGGACAACCATAGGACAACCTCTACTGTACCTTTGTAAGGCTATGATTTTATATAGGCACACACACTGTTTTTTGGTCAGATTTTATTTGGGAGATTCACAGTCTGCTGTGCTGTGTACTGCTATGCACAATTGGTATACAGGGCTTTGCTATATGCATGAAGCCTAAAGGCCCCTTTACACTGGCCAAACAGCATTGATTGGAAATGAACATTCATTTGGATCGCTCGTTCCCAGTCTTCTCATTGCACTGGAATCTAGATTTTCTCTTGGCCATTGTAGAACATTCACCATTTTGTTTTTCAGTTTGGATTGGTCTTTTTCATGCTAAGACCTCACTGGTGACAAAAAGGAAGTTGCTCCTAGTACCACCTATTGAAGGTAGCTACAGACATAATCTGGGAATAATGGCCAAACCAGAAGAGGTTCCTAATAGCTGTTTTGAGGATTTTGTCTCTTATCAGTGCAGAGTAGGATACTGGCTGACTTGACATGGGGTAATGTCTCACATTAGGGAGAGACTGATACAGCGACTTATTAGATCATGCATGCCCTGCTAAGAACTCTGGGTAAGGAATAAAAATAAGTCCTCATTGGTGAAAAAGTGGAATTTGCTCCTAGAGCCACCTACAGGAAGGAAGGTAGCTTCCTATAGACTAATACCTGGTTTTCAAAGAAACCTAAGGGCATAATCTGGGAATAATAGCCAAGACAGGATGACTCTTATAAAAGGAAGAGGATCCCATCCACAGACAGCTGTTTCGAGTTTTGTGTTCCCTGTACCTACTAACTCTGTGGGGCCTATCCCGGGGTCACCATTAATACATGCTTTACTTTTAACTAGATTGGTGTCTGCAGACATCGATCTAGTTGGAATGCATTCTGCAACTAACTTCAGGCCTGCAGTTTGCAAGACACAGAGACAACAGGTGTCTGCACAGGTGGGTGCGATGAAGTCACAGCATTGCGCCTCCTGCATTGAAACACAGATGTCCTGGGCATGGACAAACATTCATCAAAGGATTGCAGACAGGTGAGTTTAACTTTTTTTTTAGCACAGTTGTAGGTATTGTTATAGTATAAGGGGTTGTTAGGTGGGGGAATTATAACTATAAGGGAGGATTCATTAGGGGGCATTATGACAATAAGGGGTCATTTATGTAAGAGAGCATTATGAACATAAGGGGATAATTTATAGAAGGGCTATTAGGGGGCATTATTAATACAAGGAGGAGGAGGTTATTTATAAAAGGTGCCATTAGGGGCATCAATTATACAAGGGGTCATTAGGGACGCAGTATTCATGTCAGGGGGATTCAGGAGCATAATATAAGGGGTGTGACAGGACCAGGGGCAAAGTGGTAGAAGGAGTATACATTTCTCCCAGGTTCCTGTCATACACAATCTAGGTGCAGCTGAGCAAAGCTGTGCTCCTGGCTGGTGGGTCTTACCAAAACCCTGGAAAAGGTCTGGCTGCTGGAGTAGGAGTATTGGGTGTGTCTATACGCCACTCAGCCACTCCAGGTTTTGAGATGTGTGGGATTAATTCCTGTTTTCCTAAAGGTTGTGTATAAAGAGACAGAACGCCCACAGGTACAGGGCTCTCTCTGCTTCTGGAAAACCTCTTGTTGTGAGTTAGGGCTCATTCACATCTGCGTTGTGAACTCTGTTGTGCAGGTTTCCGTTTCCTGCCTAAAACAGAGGCAGGAGACGGAAACCTGCAGGAGTCTCTCTCACCCATTCATTTGAATGGGTGAGAGAGATGTCCGGCCGTGAGCGGCGGTGAGCGTTTTAGGCTCTCCGCCGCGAAACCGGGTTTTACAATCCGGACACAGAGTCGGACATGCAGTACTCTGTGTCCGGATAAAAAAAATCCGGTTTCGCGGCGGAGAGCATATAACGCTCACCGCCGCTCACGGCCGGACCCGGTCTGTGGTTTCCGTCTTCTGGCATGTAGAAGACGGAAACCACAGAACGGACAGGAGAACGCTAGTGTGAACCTAGCATAATACTGCTGTATTTTGTGTTCAGGGAGCTGTGCAGAAGGCCCAGCTCTCATAGTTAGGTAACCTGTGTTGTAGGTAGAAGCCGGACGGCTAGGATTTATTTTGTATTGAATTGCATCTATTTTGTGCCTGCACAACTTTAAATAAAACTGGTTGCGGCCAGTTGCACCATACTTGGCTGGATTGGACTTTACTTTTTGTGCCAAAAAGTGCTAAAGACAGCGATCCCTGAGCTAATCCCGTTACAGGGGGCAATTAAATTAATTAAGGTGGAACTTGGACTCTATTATAAACCACAATGGTTTTGGAAATCGCAACATGTATTTTTCCACAATGTGTGGATAGGAATCCAATTCAATTTGCAGGGACTGTAAATTGCCACATTTTTTTCTGCAGAATTTCCGCCACGTGAGGCCCCGTCCTTAAGGAGTTTTCCAGCTCATTTTTATTAATGATCTATCCTTAGAATAGATCATCAATAAGAGATAAATGATTCCCCATTGATCATCTGTATGAAGGGGCTATGGTGCCTGTTTTTATCACTCGCTGTCTGTTTATAGTGACCGTATAGGACGAGGCCGTAGTTACATTACTTGGCCACTATGAGATGAATGACATTGTGTAAACAGAGAAGGGGTCACTACGCTTACACAGGTACCACAGTTCATTCAAACAGCTGATCCCTGGGGGTCCTGGGTATTGGAAACCCACTAATCTTTTTTACCTTGTTTTTTTTACCTTTTAATTAGGAGACACATGGGCATTATTAATAAGGGACAATATGTAAAGGGGGTATAATGGGAAGTTATTAATTTAAAAATGCACTTGGGGGTATTATTCATTATGGGGGTTATATCACAAATTTTATAATTGGGGGTAAGAGCAGGATGGGTGTGCAGGTGAGGACATGGCGGGTCAGGGGCCTGGAAAAGTAAGGAGCAACAGATTTCTGTGCTGCAAACTTTACAGAGACTGGAAGAAGTGGTCATGATGGTCCAGAAGGAAGGGACGAGAAATGTGAACGATTAGTCAGATATATCACCTGTAAGTTACTAAATGTTACTGCCTGTGTTCACTTAAATCGTCTGTAGAGCCCTGTATAGAGCTGATATATACCACTATGCAGTCACTGTATAGTGATCATATTGGTATACCTAAGTTGGTGGCCCACTTGGACATGCTCACTTCCCCCCTCCCCTGGCATTAACCCTTAGCTACACTTCTGATACTGCGGTATATTTATGAATAGAAGTCTGACACTTTTCTGTCTTTTCTGTGCACCAAAATTTATGGTGCACAGCATTTGTAACATATTTATGCTTCCCCCTACTCCCAACAGCAGCACAACTGGGGTATTCCTGCCCCTATGAGCTGTTAGGACAGGTGTAATTTTTAATTACCTAACAGCTTTGACCCCTATAAGAGGCCGGAAGACCTGCTCCTCCCTTGTGTTTTTTTCTGTCTTGTGGGACAGGACAGGTGGACAAGGGGGGAGCAGGGGTTCTGACCTCCTATAGGGGTCTGCTCCTCTCCCCCCTCTCTGTATTTACCTTTTAGTAGGAAGACGTTCTTTCTCTTCCTTCCCCCTTCCAGGGTGTAGTCTTCTGTGCCGCGCGCCGCTCCCGACTGCTGCTCCGGAGTCCGGAGGCTTCCCTGTGAGGGGGGAATGTTTGGGCCTAGGAACCTTTCTCTTGGTTCCTGCGTCCGGCCGCTTTGGTGTCCGCCGCGCCGAAGTGCGGCACTCGCGGCGGCTCCCTACTCTGTTCGGTGGGTTTTTTTCTTGCTCCCACATTTGGGGAGGTCTCCCTCCTCCCCCAGAGGACTTGGGGTCCTAGAAGTTGGGAGGGCCCATGACGTCGGAATTAGGGTCTAATATTGCCAGGCTCCGCCCCCAGGTACGGCCCCCTGTCCCAAGGTGGGACCTGGCTGCGGTTCTACAAGGGCTCTGTGCGCCCCCCTTCGAGCCCTTATCTGAGGTGGACTGGAAGTACCTGTCATTTAAAGTGACCTTCCTGCTGGCAATAACCTCCGCTAAGAGAGTTGGTGAATTACAGGCCCTAGCAGCCTCTGAGCCCTTCATAACCTTCTTTCCAGACAGGGTGCAGCTGAGGTTCGTCCCAGGATTCTTGCCAAAGGTACCCACGCTTCAGAATACCAATCGGGTGATTGCCATGCCGGCCTTCTTTCCCTCTCCTGCTTCGGAGCAGGAGGGGAGGTTACACACGCTGGATCTGGTAAGAGCACTGCATATCTACCTGGAACGTATGGCACCATTTCAAAGTTCAGAGAATCTTCTAGTCAATGTGTTTGGCCACAGTAGAGGCTCTAAAGCATCAAAGGCAACCCTGTCAAGATGGATCAAAGAAGTCATTAGCTGTTCCCTACGCGCCCAAGATCTTCCTCTTCCAGAGATTTTACGAGCCCATGCCACCCGAACAGTGGCGACATCATGGGCAGAGACATGGTTCCTCTCCTCAGAGAAAATATGTGCAGCAGCCTCTTGGAGCTCACAGCTGACCTTTGCCAAACATTACAGACTACACTAGCGTACGGCAGATGCTACAGCATTTGGGCACTCCGTCTTGGCATCAGCTTGCCAGGATGACCCGCCCTAGGGGAAATGATACTTGCTAAATCCCCAGTTGTGCTGCTGTTGGGCATAGGGGGAAAGAAAGATTATGAAGAATTATCTGTTTTCCCTTAGCCCAAACAGCAGCATATTATGTACTGTTTGTGCAAATTTTTACGGTGTGCATTATTATATATAAACTGCTCTCTGTATGCTATACTTGATACTAACACAAGGGAGGAGCAGGTCTTCTGGCCTCTTATAGGGGTCAAAGCTGTTAGGTAATTAAAAATTCCACCTGTCTCATAGGGGCAGGAATACCCCAGTTGTGCTGCTGTTTAGGCTAAGGGAAAACAGATTATCATTCATAGTCTTTCTATCAGAAAGAACACAAAAATACAACAGGCTCTGCGCTTCTTTCTAAAGTCACCTTCTTGTTCTGGATTCTTTTTTTTTTTCACAGTTTTATATTATCATGAAACTGTTTTTCTTGCTGTCAACATCTGGATAATAACATCTGGTACTCTAATTGTTGACATTTTTCTATTACTAGGATTCAGACAATATTCTGCCAGCAATTATTCTCCAAATAAAATATTGAAATAAATATACATATTAAAAATAAATTATTGATATAATGACTAAAGATGCCATCCTTGTACTACTAACAACTTAACTTTGGTTCATGCGTGTGAATTTTCACAAACATAACTAAATACAGGATGATCAATTTTTTTCTGAAATGACCCACTATAGTAGTGAATTTACTTGACCGAGCTGTACTTTCCCCTAATGCTGGTATTACACGGCCGTAATGTAAGTCCTCAAATGGTCCGCAATTGAGGGTTTTCAATTGCAGACCGTTTGCGGACACATTATATTCAGTGCGGCCTCTTACACCACCAGATATGTTATCCGCGGTGTGCCGGGCCGCAACCGAGTTCTGCAATTTATAGAGCAGGTCTAAAGGCTGTGAATTGCGGCACTGCATGGACTCGCCCATAGAACTCTATGGGCGAGTGTGGCAGGACATGGGCGTCTGCGGTGTCTATGTTGCCGATCAGCAACTAGTGTTGCTGATTAGCAACTTGCGGACCATACAATCAATAAGGTGATGTAAGACCAGCCTAAGACTTCCACAGAGATGAAATTTCCATCTCAGCACTGACTATCCACATTTTAATAAATTATGTCACTTCCCACAATAACTTTAATAATCAACTTAGAGCATCATAAAATCCTATAGCATTCTAAAAGTTCACTAAGACCATACAAGGATCAAGTATTCTTAACCCATCTCTAATAAGAACATTTTAATACTGCAGCTGTAAAGCTGTCTGTAGAAGGATCTCTGGTTCTCTTATCTCTGGTTTTAAGCTCAGGGGTTGCAACAGGTGCAGCCTTACATGCGGCCGTAATTTTGGTCAATGTGCTGCCCTATTATAGTCTGTACTGAAGTTCCCAAGACTGCATCTCAGTCTCTATTGCAAATAACATTTACAGCTAGGTCCACAAATATCTGGACAGTGACACAAGTTTTGTCATTTTATCTGTTTACCAAATAATAATCAAGATACAGATATGTAATCAAAATGTGCTTATAGAGGACCTTTCATGTCCTCCTGCACATTATACACCGCTAGAAAGCCGACAGTGCGCTGAATTCAGCGTACTGTCGGCTTTCCTATTATATGCCCCCAGGTTGGATATATGGGTGCCGTTAGTTTCAGCACCACCAACAGAAGGGAATTCCTGACAGTCTAGCTTGGCTTTGAGAACCCCCCTCCCCCCCAGCAACAAAACTCGGCCATAGCCCTATACAGTCAGAGGTCTATGGACAAATACTGTGAAGAGGGGTGATGTCCACGGGTTCCAGACTTTAGGCAGTCGTTGCCTACAAAGGATTCTCTACAAAGTATTAAAAATTAATATTTTATTTATGGAAATGTTAATTTGTACAATTACTTTGAGACCCTAAAATGCAGAGGCTTTATAGAAAAATAGTTGCAATTTCTAAATGTTTCAAAGGATATTTTTGCTCCACCCCTTGCATTAAACCAGAAAATATACGCTTCAATTGCATCTCAGTTGTTTCATTCCAATGTGGTGGCTGCAGATCCCAAATCCTGAAGATTGTGTTACTGTACAAATATTTCTGGACCTAACTGTACTTGGAGACTGTTGTACACAATTGTCTCTGACAGTCTCCAGGTCCGCTCCTCTGCCGACATACGGACTAAACACACTTGTGAAATATCATCCTTCTGTTGCAAATGCAATATCTCATATGTCCATGTAAATATTGCCTTAGGCATTCATGATGAGTATGTGCAGTCACACATATAAGTACAGTAGCGTATAGAATGAGTGTTAGAAGCGGACGTACAGGTAGTACACAGGCTGTCTCTGTCGTCTGGGCACCTATCCAACATCTACATTTATAATGGCATGGGTATGAATCCCAAGAGCAAACTTGGGATATGTAAGGCGTTTGGTAACAGGTTAAAACATACATGTTCTGACTTGATATATGACAAATACATCACAAAGTGTCTGCATTCAACAATACAAGGAAACCTTCTATACAGGACGAGGAGTTTCCGGAACAACAGATCAAGCCCGAGAGGGCTATGAGGTTTGTTCACATTCGGCTGAATGTGACTGCAACAGTCTATTGTAATGTTTTAACTACAGTTGAAATGACTACACTAGGTGTGTATGGCTCTTTAGCATAGTTTTGCTTTAACAGATATCTGTACCCCCCGTTATTTATCCAGTTTTCAACGCCTGTAAAAATTACCAAAAAAACTTAGACACCCATCAAAACAGTGTTGTACTGAAGTCCACAATTGCAATTGGTGCCTCAGGCAGCGTCTTATTTCTTGTGGAAACAGATTCTTCTTTCCACCAATATGTATATGCCATTAAAGGAGAGTTGGCGCAAAACTGTACACATTAGTCAGCCGAAATCAGCGATTTGGAAGATCTTCCTCTAACGTACTGTATATGGGCATTTTAACATAAACTTACATTTGTGAATTTATCCCTGGCAGTAGGAAGGGAACTTGAGAACATGAACCAACCAGTCGATGAATGAGACTTGTGTAGAAGCATAAACTTACATATGAACAGCAGATCTGCTCCAGTAATGCATTGTGGTCTCCCTGGACATATAGGATATGTACACGTAAATGGAATTCTGTGGGTTTCACTTGAAATCCCAGTATAATTAGGCTGAATACAAAGTTTTCTGGCAAAAATCTCAGGATCACTCATCTCTGCCTCTCATTCCATGTTTTCCTCTAGCAGAACACGTTACTGTTACTCAATGTTTTAGTCTCCATGACAGCTGTCAGACCTCCTGTAGGAGGTTTGGAATATAGAAGCCAACAGTGAAAAAAGTTATAATTAATTTGTGCCATTTTTGGCATTCAAATATAAAATCTTAACCTCAAGATTCTTATATAGTAGTCTAAGAATTATATCGTGTAAATTTAGATTTAGATTTTATCATTTGTATTTGAATATTGCACCCGTTTCTGTGGAGGCTAAAAATTTTGTGAACATTATGATTTATGAACCACATGTAGACCTGTTACAAGCATTAACATTGTTTTGTCGTTTCCTTAATAAACTATAATCAGTTGAAAGTGAATTAAGTTTCTGTATCTGGCTAGAAACTCAGGGTACCTGAGTTTTAATGAAAAATTTAAATATGTGCAGGGTCTTGCTAGGCAGTCTGTTCTATGACTCTGTAAGTCTTCATACATCGCATTATGGCTGCAGCACATTTTACATTTGTCTGAGACTGTGGGCATGTACAAGGAGCAGTATGCACCCTCCCCTATCCAATACTACTTCTACTGGAATTTCTGCCAAGAATAACTGTATAATAGCAAAAAAAAGCTTAGAAAAGCCCAAGGGACCATAATATAGGAGATCCAGGAACACTGGACTACAAGCACAAGGCAAATGCAGCTAAACCCCCCCCCCCCCCCATAGCTACTTGTGCCTGGGCCAGAAGACCTGGAAAATTCAAAACCTATGATATCTTATACCAATATGGAAGAGAGTAATCTCAGTGCAAGCCCAGCAGGTAGACTCTCTTATGATTGTCCCTGTCTCAGACCACAGTCTCAGAAAAGGTGATGAGAAATATGCTAATGACGCTACACTTCTCTTTACAGACTAATATGCAGTCCATGTTGGCTCATTTTAAATGCTCTACGAAGGATCTGGGAGGAAGACTTAACCATGTGGAATCTGAAATTGAAGACTATGCTAAATTTTTTAATGACCAAGCAGACCATCACACTGATATTGGAAATAAAATGCAGTAAGTGAGAGGCAAAGGGGAAATGCTATCAACAATTTGAAATCCCTTGTCATCCTAGAATCTGTCACTGCCATAACTAAGGGTGGTATTGACGAAAAGTCGGACATACAGGACTTGGTGTCCGGTTTTGCCGCGGACAGGTACAAAACTCTCATGAGCGCTCACTTTTCAAACCCATTCACTTGAATGGGTTTGAAAACTGACTGCCAAGTTTCCGCCCTCTGTCCAGTTTCTTGAGGCAGAAGACGGAAACCCAACAGGATTGTTTAAAGTGTGCACAGGTGCAGATGTGAGCCCGCTCAAAGGGGGTTTTCCATGAAAGACATTTTTGGCATATTCAAAGGATTTACTATACACTGACCGGCCACTTTATTAGGTACACCTGTCCAACTGCTCGTTAACACTTAATTTCTAATCAGCCAATCACATGGCGGCAACTCAGTGCATTTAGGCATGTAGACATGGTCAAGACAATCTCCTGCAGTTCAAACCGAGCATCAGTATGGGGAAGAAAGGTGATTTGAGTGCCTTTGAACGTGGCATGGTTGTTGGTGCCAGAAGGGCTGGTCTGAGTATTTCAGAAACTGCTGATCTACTGGGATTTTCACGCACAACCATCTCTAGGGTTTACAGAGAATGGTCCGAAAAAGAAAAAACATCCAGTGAGTGGCAGTTCTGTGGGCGGAAATGCGTTGTTGATGCCAGAGGTCAGAGGAGAATGGCCAAACTGGTTCGAGCTGATAGAAAGGCAACAGTGACTCAAATAGCCACCCGTTACAACCAAGGTAGCCAGAAGAGCATCTCTGAACGCACAGTACGTCGAACTTTGAGGCAGATGGGCTACAGCAGCAGAAGACCACATCGGGTGCCACTCCTTTCAGCTAAGAACAGGAAACTGAGGCTAGAATTTGCACAAGCTCATCGAAATTGGACAATTGAAGATTGGAAAAACGTTGCCTGGTCTGATGAGTCTCGATTTCTGCTGCGACATTCGGATGGTAGGGTCAGAATTTGGCGTCAACAACATGAAAGCATGGATCCATCCTACCTTGTATCAACAGTTCAGGCTGGTGGTGGTGGTGTCATGGTGTGGGGAATATTTTCTTGGCACTCTTTGGGCCCCTTGGTACCAATTGAGCATCGTTGCAACGCCAAAGCCTACCTGAGTATTGTTGCTGACCATGTCCATCCCTTTATGACCACAATGTACCCAACATCTGATGGCTACTTTCAGCAGGATAATGCGCCATGTCATAAAGCTGGAATCATCTCAGACTGGTTTCTTGAACATGACAATGAGTTCACTGTACTCCAATGGCCTCCACAGTCACCAGATCTCAATCCAATAGAGCATCTTTGGGATGTGGTGGAACGGGAGATTCGCATCATGGATGTGCAGCCGACAAATCTGCGGCAACTGTGTGATGCCATCATGTCAATATGGACCAAAATCTCTGAGGAATGCTTCCAGCACCTTATTGACTCTATGCCACGAAGAATTGAGGCAGTTCTGAAGGCAAAAGGGGGTCCAACCCGTTACTAGCATGGTGTACCTAATAAAGTGGCCGGTGAGTGTAAATGTCTGATAGATGAGGGTCCCACATCTGGGATCTGTACTAGAGATGAGCGAGTACTATTCGAAACGGCTGTTTCGAATAGCAGGCACCCATAGGAATTAATGGAAGCGGCTGGCACGCAGACTTTGCTGGCGGCAGGTTGCTTAACCCCCTGCATGCCGGCTGCATCCATTCATTCCTATGGGTGCGTGCTATTCGAAACAGCCGTTTCGAATAGTACTCGCTCATCTCTAATCCGCACCTATTTTTAAGATGAAATTCCTGGCCTCCATGTCCCAGCTCATAACTGACCTCGGTGAGAATATTGTCCTCGATGATCTTGCTTATGAAAACTACGTAGCACTCTGAGCTATGCTGTTTCCATAACTCCCATAGAGCATAAAACAGCTACGTGTTAAATAGGGTCATGCACTTGTACTCATAAATCTGTCTTTTCTTCTTGGATTTAAAATTCCCTCTTAAAATCAAAATTTTCATGTCATTGGTGATATTATGATCTTCGTTGCAGAAATGTTTTGACACGGGAAGGTCCATTCTTTGTTCTCTAATTGTATGGCGATGTGCGTTCATTCTCGTTCTGAGCTTCTGACCGGTCTCTCCAACATACATATTTTCAGTGGAACATTTGGTGCATATTATGCACTCTCTGGAGAATGGAATGAACCTTTCACATGGGTTTATGGCATCCTACAGAAATCACTGACCTTAGACAGCTATAAACACGCTCTGAACTGATAAGAACCTGGGAACTGGGGATTTGTTTACATGTACATACCAATAAGCCTCTTCCCCCTTCCCTATGTGTCCTGTTGTACATAAATATGCAGCCTTCAGAAATTGTTTTTAGTTATATCTGAAGAAGATGCCAAAGAGCTTTGAAATGTTATAATCTCTCATCATTATGAGTTAGCCATTAAAAAAGGTATCATCTACTGAAGACTTTCAAGTTTTTTGTTTCTTTCATATTTTCTACCCACTGGCTAACACGGTGCAAAAACAACATTTTCCATTTATATATTATATATACTGTATATATATATATATATATATATATATATATATACTCACCGGCCACTTTATTAGGTACACCATGCTAGTAACGGGTTGGACCCCCTTTTGCCTTCAGAACTGCCTCAATTCTTCATGGCATAGATTCAACAAGGTGCTGGAAGCATTCCTCAGAGATTTTGGTCCATATTGACATGATGGCATCACACAGTTGCCGCAGATTTGTCGGCTGCACATCCATGATGCGAATCTCCCGTTCCACCACATCCCAAAGATGCTCTATTGGATTGAGATCTGGTGACTGTGGAGGCCATTGGAGTACAGTGAACTCATTGTCATGTTCAAGAAACCAGTCTGAGATGATTCCAGCTTTATGACATGGCGCATTATCCTGCTGAAAGTAGCCATCAGATGTTGGGTACATTGTGGTCATAAAGGGATGAACATGGTCAGCAACAATACTCAGGTAGGCTTTGGCATTGCAACAATGCTCAGTTGGTACCAAGGGGCCCAAAGAGTGCCAAGAAAATATTCCCCACACCATGACACCACCACCACCAGCCTGAACCGTTGATACAAGGCAGGATGGATCCATGCTTTCATGTTGTTGACGCCAAATTCTGACCCTACCATCCGAATGTCGCAGCAGAAATCGAGACTCATCAGACCAGGCAACGTTTTTCCAATCTTCAATTGTCCAATTTCGATGAGCTTGTGCAAATTCTAGCCTCAGTTTCCTGTTCTTAGCTGAAAGGAGTGGCACCCGGTGTGGTCTTCTGCTGCTGTAGCCCATCTGCCTCAAAGTTCGACGTACTGTGCGTTCAGAGATGCTCTTCTGGCTACCTTGGTTGTAACGGGTGGCTATTTGAGTCACTGTTGCCTTTCTATCAGCTTGAACCAGTCTGGCCATTCTCCTCTGGCATCAACAACGCATTTCCGCCCACAGAACTGCCACTCACTGGATGTTTTTTCTTTTTCGGACCATTCTCTGTAAACCCTAGAGATGGTTGTGCGTGAAAATCCCAGTAGATCAGCAGTTTCTGAAATACTCAGACCAGCCCTTCTGGCACCAACAACCATGCCACGTTCAAAGGCACTCAAATCACCTTTCTTCCCCATACTGATGCTCGGTTTGAACTGCAGGAGATTGTCTTGACCATGTCTACATGCCTAAATGCACTGAGTTGCCGCCATGTGATTGGCTGATTAGAAATTAAGTGTTAACGAGCAGTTGGACAGGTGTACCTAATAAAGTGGCCGGTGAGTGTATATATATATATATATATATATATATATATATATATTGTATATATACAATTTCTTACTCAAACATCCTCAATACAAAATCAAATAATTTCACAGGTACAAGATGATATGCGAACTCTTCTACCAAATATCTCTAATGAGAAAGGATAACTGGTCATACAACAGCTATCATCAATCCTTCCCCCCCCCCCCCCCACTGCACAGTGCATATCTACTAAATAGGAGAGGGGAGAAACGACTTGAACCTGAACAAAAGGATCAAATACTTGATATCCAACAGCCTGATGCTTTGTTTTTAAGCCAAAAGGATTGGTAGAAAACCTTGAATTAAGACAATATATGATAGATGTCCATTGTATAAATCACTGAGAGCAATTCAAAGAGACAGCAGTGTATTGCTGTTTACATCCCACCATTACCCATCACTCATTGTATAAGTATGTTTCTGAACTATACGCTACGGCTATGCAAAGCAATTCTTAGCTTGAGTCGTATCTAATAGCTGAGGTCATAAATAGTTACATTTCATTCTGGAGCAGGAATCAAGTAGGGCTGTGGTTTTTCCACATTTTAGCGCTGCTAGACTTACACTAGTGAGACAAAGGAGGATTCCTAACCTTGCATAATTAATGGCAGTGATCCTTACCATGAGTATGAATGGATGGTGACTATAAAAGACCCTAAATACAATCAATACCATGAAAATTGGATATGTGTTGGATCAGCTTTTATCCTACGCTAGCCCCTTATCATGTCCTTGTCAATGAGCTCTGTACAGAGACAAAGAGGGAAGCAAGACGTAGACTGTGAAGGAATGACATTTCATACAAATGCAGAGATTTACAATTCGATGGTAGGGAGGAAAGCAATTTATTGGTTAGATATTGTCCTTTACAATGTCTACAAAAGCAAAAGTGGCTCATCCATGATTGAGTCTGCATTTTCAAATAATATTAGAATTCTTTTTTTTTTATCTTTCCTCTTTCTCCCTCATGAGTGTTTATATGGCAGCCAACCCCACCATATTCAGTGATCCTGAGATATTTCCAAGGCTTCTGGTCAGTTTTGCTCTAGTTTCCAACTTGGACCTTCTGATTCAGTGGAAACATATGAAATTTGCACCTACCATCATTGTTCCTCCATGGGGCACCAGCTGAACTCCCTAGAGATGGTCAGTGCCAGATGATTTAAAGGGGTTCCTCTGAACTATGCCAGAATAACATTGTCTGCCTGATGGTTCAACATATGTCAAGGACTTAAAGAGGTTGCTAAGGATAAATATATATATATATATATATATATATATATATATATATATATATATATTAGGCCAAGGAAGGTGAAAAAACTTGAAAGAACTCCTACTCACCTGCCCGTGATGCTCCAGTGTCTCTCAGCGCAATCTTACCCTGATGCTCCGCTGTCTTGGTATGATGGAAGTTTCCACCGCACTATGAAATCATGTGTCCCTTACATGGTACTGACTCTAGCTGCCCAAGACATGCTTTGTTGAGGCATCATGTTATTGATAGCAAGATATGGTCTGGTTAGAAACAGACAGGATACTGAACAGAAGGAATATAAGTAGCTAGAAGAAGCCTAGAGTGTGAAAGAGAAATCAGGTAGGGGGTGCAGTGAACATTTTGTGAATTTTTCTAAACTTCAGTCTATGTAAACTTTTGACCTAGGAACAACTGGATTCTGGTTTACCTTAGTATTTCATGCTCATCTGTATTGATATGTTGAGCTTGGACTCTCTGATTACTCTACACCCCCATTGCTGGTCAAGGTAATAATGATTTTTATAAGCCTCCATAAAAAAAATATGTCTCCTGTATGACAAGATCCATGTGGTTTTGTTTTCCCTCTGGTGCCTGTGGGTAGTTTAATGCCTGTTATTGGTCTTTCAGCAACTATAATTACCGCCATTCCCGTGGACTTCCACTATCTGCTCCATTCTTTATATGCTGTCTGACGTACATAAGTACCTGTTTATGCTTAAGCTAGCTATGGTTAAAGGACTACGGTTAACTCCTGCCGATAATGGAATAACAGGCCAGAGGTCATAAGGAACAACAGGGAACTTACACAAACAGGTAAGCAGCATCATTCTACGCTGTTTCTGGATCTCACATAGAGATGAATGGGAGCTAAAGCAACAGTGTAACAGATTTAGCTACATTGTTTCCATAACTGTGAAATGACATATACAGCTTCACATCTGCGCCTGTATTCCTTTCGGGGTTTCCATCCACAAATCCACCTTAGGCCGGGGCTCCACGGACCGGAAACACCGCGATTTGCCCGCAGTGGAGATACTGCAGGAAAAATCGCGGCATTGTACAGTGCAGGCAAAGTGGATGGGATTCATGAGAATCCCATCCCCACTTTGCGGAAAAGATCGCAGCACGGACATGCTGCGATTTGCAAAGCCGTTGCAGCTTTGCAAATTGCAGCATGTCAATTATATCTACGGAAACGCCGGAAGCTTTCCCGTAGATATAATGTCAAGACAAAGTCCGCAGAGGAAAACTCCGTGAACTTTCTCTTAAAAGTGCTGTGGAAAGAACCGCAATGCGTTAACCCCAGCGGTTCTTCCCACAGCACTTTAGTGCTGCGGATATGGCCCGTGGGGCCTTAGCCTTAAGATTTTTCAGGTGGAAAGCCGGTGGACCCCTTTATAGTGTACGGGATCTGCAGATTTCCGGGGATATCTGCTTTTTAAGCAGATTAGGTTTCCATTATTCGGGCCCTGAAGCGGACTTGAAAAATGGAAACCCCAAACCTAGTGTCAGCTGTGCTATACAGTTACAGCTTACTCACCTCTGTTAGATTTATGGGAAAAGCAGCACTACTGACTTGTTTTTGGTAACTATTTCTTAGTATGTCCTATCCTAGTGGTTGGAACTTTCAGACATTTATTCCCGTCTTGGCAGTGACTTATTGGGATGGAAAAAATCCTTTAACTAGGGTCTGATCGGGTTTGATCCACTTGTGCATATTTGGTCTCCCCATGAACCTGGTAGTTATTAACTTACACTGGTATATTCCACTAATCTTACAATATGCACATTCTATCTGTACAATCTTTTCTTCTGTACTTGTTTTATATATCCTCTTTCACATACATTGTCTTGTATGACTTGTTAAACGCAAAAAAGTAACAAAGCTAAAAAAAAGTCCATAATCCCCTCACATCTCCTTTGTAGTGTTTTTGAGAGCTTTCGCAACTGTGTTAGCATGAGGTTAACTTCTCCAACTAGAATATTGTGCATGTCCCAAAACCACCTGAGCACGTTGCCTCCCACCGCAGAAAAGCGACCGCATGAACAATCCATAAGGGCAAATGAACAGTGACAGCGTGCTCATACAGTGCTCCTAATGGAACTCAGTGTGAACGTACGAGATGGGAATATCTCTTCATATATCCTTTATCCCAGTGCCTGAACGCCTCTAATGTTCCCCCCAAAGCAGTATAGGCATTGAATTAGCCCTAATATTGTGCAGCTCCCAGTGGTGTACTTACATTTTTGTAGTTGCCGAATGCAGTAATGCTCATCTGTGCAAGCCCTAAATGTGTTACGGGGTATAGTGGCCAGTAGCAATTCACCTGATGAACCTGACATCTCCCACTGCAAAAGTGCTATGTTACAATACACACGACACTGTATATGTCTTTGTCTCCTTTCATGTTTTTGTCTCTTGTAATTCTCCTTTCGAAGCATCTGCAGCGTATCACTCTGCAATGTTTAGTTGACTCTGGGTAAAACTACTAATCGATTTTTAGTTCGTTCTCATCCTATTCTTTCCTCCATCACTCATGCTTCTCTTTTTAATCACCTTCCTCGGCCCCACTCTCTCACTGCCAGCGTAATCAATGCCCTGGAGCAGGAACAGCCACTCATAATATATTTTATGAATTTTTTTTGTTTGTTTGTTTCTTGGTTCTTTATTTTACTGTTAATTTTTTTCTAATAATAAATTGATATTTTACCATCCACCATCCTACTTTACCCCGTTTTGTCTCTCGATTGCAGAATGAATAGAATATGGCTATCCCTGATAACCGTCTTCCCACACGTACAAGCGCTCGCTCCGAGAGATGCATTCGTGACCAGTTTCCGAGAAGACGGCAGCAGCGCAAAACGAGATAGACAAGAGGCTGAGGCTGTGTGTCTTCTTCATGGAAAACCCAGTGACATAGAGAGTTCACCGCCCTCATTTATCCTGCGCTGGAGATCAGCAAAGCGCGGTGTTCTCTGCCAGATCCAGATTGTGTCTGTGTGTGTTCACTGGAAAGCCCTTGTGGTGAGCACGCTTATCCTCTGCCAGTTCATGTAACTCTTTCATTTCCAGGAGTCTACATGAACTGCACAGGACATAAACAAGGCAGTGTAAAGCTCACGTAACAGAGAGATCACATATTAAACCTCTATTAATCTGTTATTGAATAATGCTAGACTTAGATCATTGTAGTTAAGACATTTTTATTAAATTTTGTTAGAAATGTATCATTGTGGCTCGTCTGAACTCCTACTACAAGCCTCAGTACTACCGCAGGTTTGTTGTCCTGTAGTCACAGCATCATGTGTGTATGGGGTAGTAGAGGCACAGTCCCGCTATAGCTCACTACATCACAGTATGGCTAAGGCCCCATGGGACGATTCGCAGTGCTAAAGGAAAAAACGCGGTGGGGACGCATCGTGGTTCTTCCGGCAGCGCTTTGAACAGAAAGTTCACAGTTTTCCTCCACGGACTTTCTGTTAGCATTATATCTACGGGATAGCCACCGGCATTTTCATAGATATAATTGACATGCTGCGATTTCCAAAACCATGCCGGTTTTATAAATCGCAGCGTGTCAGCGCTGCACTTTTAAACACAAAGTAGGCATGGGATTCGCATGAACTTTGCAGTTACTGTATAACGCCGTGATTTTTCCCATGGCGTTTCCGCTGCAGGCAAATCGTGGGGCCCGTGGGACCCCGGCCTATGATGGTTTAAAGGGGCTCTATCACTAGGAAAAGTCATTTTTAACTAATCACATTATTGCATAGCCTTTAGAAAGTCTATTCCACACCTACCTTTAGTATGTAGATTGCCTCAGTGGTTTCTGAATAAGTCCGTTTTTATTCATATGTTAATTAGACTGGTGCACAATAGATCGTGCACTGCTCTCCTGTTGTTTTCTATGGGAGACTGCTGCTGATGATGATGATGACTCAGCTTCCTGTTTGCTTCTCACACATAGGAGATAATAGAAGAGAGGATGCTGCTGGGAACTTCCTGTACTGGCTGGAAGCTCATTAGCATATGAATAAAAACGGACTTATTCAGACATCACTGAGGCAATTTACATACTACAGGGAAGTGTGAAGTAGCATTTCTAAAGCCTATGCAAGGATGTGATTAGTTAAAAATGTCTTTTCCCAGTGATAGAGCCCCTTTAAAGGGGTATTCCCATAACTCTTGTTTTGCAGCCTGAAGGCTCTGTGCTCGCTTCACCTCCTGGATCTCTCAGCACATTGGTGGGCGGGGTTTCACTTGCTCTGCTATCTGCTATGCATTACCACAGTAGGAAGCTGATGTGGAAACTGATGTAGCAGAGCTGGATTTGAGTCATCTTGCATTACATACAGAGGTAACGACTCCTTATCTCAGCCCTTATCAGCCAAATTCAATTAAACCGGCTGATAAGTGGAAAAACTAAAGATAAAAGCACAGTAATCCCGGTACTCTTACCTCCCCCCTCCCCTATCTGAGGAGCTCCATTGCTTGTCAGCCTCTCCCTCCCCCCCTGAGAGCAGGCAGCTACATCACTTGGGAAATGAGCAGATAAGCCCAGAGTCATAGAAACTCAGTGTCAACAATGAAGTGAATAAATTAAGATAGCAGCCAAACAAAGCAGTTTTGATGAAGCAATGTATTTAGGAAAAGTCTTAAATCCACATAAACTAGCAGTATAGATAGGATGCTTTTCATGGAACAACCCCTTTAAGTTCAGTTCACAGGAGCTGCTGATGGGCAGAGAATTAAGGCCCATTCACACAGCACAAAGTGAACAGGAATTTGGGGCAGTCTTCCACAACAGATTCCTCTCCATTTTCTGCACTGTGCGTCCTGCAGCAGAACTACAGATTTACTTGTTCTATAGTCCCAGACATAACTAAAGAGTAGTAGTCTCACATGGCAGGTTCTGTGGCTGAGTCCACGGCAAGATCAAACAGGATAACACTTTTCTTTCAACATCCTGAAAATAGAAGCATCCATCCCTCGAAATTAATATAAGGCTGATTCCAGATGAAATACCTCTGTGTGAACACACCTTTACAGCCAACACATGGGCTGTATTTCTCAAAGCCGAGACATGGCTATGTGCAATTACTATAAGTCCACTTTACACAATTAAATTAATCAGAGACTATATGATAAAGGACACAAACATTCTATTACTATTATATTTTATTGCTACTTTTACAATGACTATCTGAACGTTCACGTGGTGCAGTTATGGTGGAGCAGACAAACCTGCAGGTAAATATATAAAGTCCTACAACAGTCTAACACGATTGCAGTTACAGATTTAGGATATGTTTACACGGCAGCTTTTCGAGAGGATTTTGCCTCAAAAACCTGCTCCAAAAACATCACGATGGAATCCGTATCAGACATCTGAGCTTAGGTTCCTCTTTGTGGGTTTGTACGTGTAATTGGTCTCATACAATAAGGCTAATCAGTGCTAGTCCTCGCGCCACGGATTCAGCAGTGACTGTGCCATGGAAACCTCAGACAGATCGAGCAGGAGGCTTCTTTAGTCAGTACGCTGAGAAAGGAAGAATCTGTCACTGTCTCCCACTGAAAACAATCGGAGGCAGATTAGGGCCAGTTTAGGAGAGGATTTTGAGACGGAAGATCGCCTGGAAATCCTCTCCAACATCCCTAATCTTCCTCAAGTGCTGCAATCCTTACATTGAGGCTGGTCATTGTATATAGTGTGAGCAAATGGGTGCTCAAGTCTCTGGACCTTGGCTTTTATTTGCTGCAATAGCAGGAGTTCCTAAATCCCAGTGGGGAATACTTCATTACAAAATGAGGTTCCCAACAGTGACAGTTCCTTTTAATTGAAAATGTAAATGTGGATAAGGAATGCACAAAAGAAAACTGCATGTGGATCATGAAGCACAAATCTGATGTGACTAATCTAAGCTGCTAAAATGTGTTTTGCAGATAAATTTTGTGTCTGAAACTTGACTACATATTGATATAGTAGGCCTGAAATTCTTGTGCGTGACATATTATTTTTAATAAGTTTTGAATATGAAAACCATTCTCTGTATATTATTGGGGCGGCACGGTGGCTCAGTGGTTAGTACTTTTGCCTTGCAGCACTGGAGCCCTAGGTTTAAATCCCGGGGTTTCCTCCACACTCCAAAGGCATATTGAGGCCTGGTTCACATCTGCATTTGGGTTTCTGTTCAAGAAGTCCACTTGAAGACCCCCCCCCTCCCCAACGGAAACCTATTCACATTACAAAGCGGTTACCTAGGGAAACCCGCAGACCGCATATACTATAATGGGGCACAGTGGCGTAACTACTGTGGTAGCAGCTGCCACAGGGCACGGGACATTAGTGGCGATAGCCGCTACCGCTGTGTTTTTTTTTTTTTTTTTAATAGGCCGTTACCCGCTGGAGTTACTCCAGCCGGTAACGGGCCCTATATAGTTACCAATCCTGGCAGGGGCCGGGATCATTAAGTTACGGCGCGGGCCCCACAAGCACTATTATACTCGGGGGTCTTTTCGGACCCCTGAGTATAATGATCGGAGGACCGGGAGAGGTAAGATAACATAAAAAACTGTGTTACTTACCTCTCCAGGCTCAAGGCAGGCTTCGGCCTACTTGCGTGACGTCATATAAACCGCGACGCAGAGCCCTGGTCACATGACATCCCGTAAGATGGCCGACAGCGATGGAGAATGCAGGGGAGTCGAGAGATAGGTAAGTAACAGTAGTTTGTTATCCCTCTGGGTCTCTGATTATTATACTCTGGGGTCTGAAAAGACCCCAGAATATAATAATTGTTCATGTGTGTCCACAATGGGACATAATACTGTGTACTGGGGCCAGTATGGGGACATAATACTGTGTACTGTGGCCACTATGTACACGTAATACTGTATGCCATGTCAAAAGTTCGCCACAGGGCCCCGCCATTCCTAGTTATGCCACTGATGGGGCCCATGTGGTTTCCACCATAAATGTCCAGATCACTGCTGAATCTCATGGTTAAACGAAGATGCAGAGTCTGGAAATGACCAAACATGATATATTGACAATAATGTGTTTCTCAGGAACCCAGACATTTGTCCTCTACCACCAAGTGTAGGTATCATGAAGTTTTCCACTCTTCCATGAGGTTGAATCAGGACCAGAATGATGTAGAGAGCACCTGGAAGACCTAGACGGCACTAGAAGGATGCTCAAGAAAGGTATACTGTGCCTAATAAGACTTGTCACTGGCTCTAAAGCAACCTACAATAATGGAGTGCCAGACACTCTTTTACCAATAAAAATTGTGACATGTTGAACAAATTTTCTTTTTTACATATAATTATGATGCTAACACAGGCAGTAAACTGAAAATAAAACATTACTCACCTCTCTTTGATCCAGTGAGGCACCATCTTTAAATATTTAAGCACTAGTCTTATTATAACCTGCACCATCCAGATACCTATTTTCCTCTAAATTCACCGAAAAATAGAATCCTATGAGTAAATGTGTGTTTTGAAAGATCCTTATGGCTTAGGTTGCTTCCAAATAGCACTGATGCCGATGCATTTAGAATCGATTTGAGGGGTTCAATATTCGAACATCATGTGGTTTCACTAAACCGAGCTTAGATCGCTAAGTCTGGTTCTATACAACAACAGAAAATCAGGATACAATATAGAAAATAAAATGTCCGCTGACTGTATTACAGCCTAACAGTGGCCTAATTCAAAAGCAGCAAAACACAAGCAAATAAATATGTACCGCAAATATAGCGTGACATTATTTCTGTGATCAGTTTGTAGTCAGCCACATAGCTGTGCACATGTGACACTATAATGCTTTGCCAATTTACAAAACTGTTCAAGCTGCATGGCGAATGTGGGTGAAAAACTCTTTTAAAATTCAGCCACAAATTCTCAATTGAATTGAGGTCTAGACTTTGCCACCACATTTATAATGTTGGTTTGAAGCCGTTTCTGTGCAGCTTTTTATGTTTGGGGCTGTTGTCTAGCAATCTGTTCTAAAACATTCACCCTTTGCCTTCACAAACCTTATAGGGCCTGCTGCAAAGAAGCCACTTTCACACTATAATGATGCCACCATGTCGATCTATAGTACAGAAGATGAGGAGGATGATTTATCAGAACTAGTACAAAAGGGATCTTGGTATAGTTTTCTAATGCAACCATTCCAATTATCAAATGGCCTCTAAAAAATAAGAGCTCAAGCCTAATTTGTTAGTATGAGCAACTCCTTTATTTTTCCATCTAGTTGGCTTACCATAACATATCGTGGCCAAAAACTTTGGTTTCATCAAATCATTTTCCAATTACTATTAGAATCTACATTAATATGGCAAACTGCTGCTAAGACATCATATGATATGGTCAACAATGGTTAGTTCAAGAAGAACTAGCCATCTTGAATAGGAAAATACATAAGGGTACCATTGGGAGTATGAAAGAGATGGGACCACCATCCCATCCCAACCATACCATGGTTATTTGTATAGGCTAGGGGGGGGCCTGTGTAAAGTACTGGGCCGTTTTATTAGCCCAATTCTCAGACAGGTTCTGTGTGACATCATGATGTGCTACCAAACGTTTTGATACTTTATATATGTTTTGGCAGACTATCTTGCTTATTTAGTGCTTGCTGCCTAGGTTGCTAGCCACTGCTGAGATCTAGCAGCGGTGGTCAGGCTTGCAACAACACTCCCTGTAAGCTATTATTGATTTGGGTGGCCAGGTTTAGTTAGTACTAAAGTACTGTCAATCCTTGTATACTTGCTCCCCTCCCAACCACCTCTGTTTTCTACACTTGTCTGTGCAGGGAGGAGGGGAATAGTAGACAAATATAGTAGAATAAAGTGAAGGAACAACTTGGGGAAAGGACTTAAAATATAAACTGGGACATAATTTTGGAAATAACAGGAGCAACAATTTTGAGGGTAAACAGAAAAGGAGTGGAAGGGGAGACATTTCAAACCACTCTTAATATGACTTAATCTCCTAGGGATCAGGTACCAACAGCAATGAACTAGTAACCCAAGCCTCTCGAGCATGCACAATTCAGGCCACAGCACGCTGGCACCACGGCATTGAGCTATCAGTCACCAAAGCTAGGATTGCCTTCATAGTTAAGGATAGATTCCAGAAGAAGAATCCAGAAAAACACAAGAGCAGGTAAAACACATGATGGGAAAACATTTATACTTTTATAAACATACCCACAAAAAAATTATGCCATGCTCATAAGAAATTCTAAAATACTGTATATCAGTATAGAAAGGTTTACATCAAACTCTAGTGAAAACCAATTCTTCAATTGAACTGAATCAGTAATGAATCTTCCCTTGAGTGACTACGATGTAAAAATTACTCCTACGGTAAAGCATCAACTCATCTAGGAAGTCATAAAACAATGCTGAAGAACTTGGAAATCAGTAAGGGTAAGTTCACACTAGGTTTTTTGGACCGGAACCTGAGGTGGAGGCCGCCTCAGGTCCCGGTACAAGATACAGGTAGCTGCGACTGGATACTGATGCAGTGCACCGGCATCCAGTCGAGCACTCTGCTCCAGATTAGGCCCAAATGAATGGGCCTAATCGGGAGGGAGTGTCTTCAGGCTGATGTCGCGAGGTGAATCCGCCTGAAAGAATGAGCATCTCGCTTCTTTTTCCAGGAGCCGGAACAAACGGCTCCCGGAAAAAAGAACTGACCGTCTCCCATTGATTTCAATGGGAGCCGTCTTTTTGGTCAGGATTTTGAGGCGGATACGGCTTCAAAATCCTGACCAAAAAACCCTTTGTGAACTTACCCTAAAGGCAATGTTCTTGAGTAAAAAAACACAAAAAATAAAAATGGATTCATTAGATAGTCTGCTGCCATCTAAGGGTCTTTTTACACATGCCGACGTCTGGAAGTAACAAGCACCAATCTATGACATAACAAGTTATTTGATACTTGTTGAAAGGGACTTTTACAATACCTAATGCAAACTGTATGTTTATAGACAGCAGCACATCTCCTATTTACACAGGAAGATGTGCAACTGACAATGATCATTTTTATCCCCGCATAAAACAATCAACCTGAGTGAGCATTTGTTTGTGTGCATGATGGTCGCTGTACTGTTTATGTAGGACAATGACAAAGAAACAACAGCCTTCTGCTGTCATGGGGGAAGCACAATCCGTCACTACAGGACCCAGTTCCTGTTCAACAGGTGTTCACTGTAGTACATTGGATCAAAGAACTGGCTGACGTCTGGGGAAATGTGTCCTTCTCTCCTTTACAAGTTGTTCCGATGGATCTTGTCTTGCCTTGTTGCCAGTTAAGGGCTCGTTCATATGACAGGGTTCAACAATCGCAGGCTGGCTATAGTTTTAACAGTGTGAAACAAAAAACACAACATTATATTTCACAAGCCATTTTCAAGGATCCGTCACTAAACATGTCTATGAGGGATCTATGAATCTAAAGATCTAAAGAATCATTGCATGACACAGCTTCGAGAAAATGCCAGAACACTGACCGTGTGACGACCTGCACCAATTAAATGCAACATAATGCAAATAAAACATGATACAATGTAACCAAGAAACCCTACTACGCTGTGTGCACTAACTCGCAAGCACTATGATCCTGCTATACTCCTGGGACATGGGTTTAACCCTTTCCTGTTCCACAAGTCAATTGTTCAAGGTGTTCGTCTGCAGGAAGAGGTTGTAATTACATTGCATATCCGCTACAAAACAGATGGTGTGCGACGTAAACGGTTAAGGGGTCACAGAGCTTGTACAAGTGCTGCGGCCCCTTCAAACATTGGATAATGCCTGGGATGTCTTACCCACACTGATCTTTTAATGCTCCTTTATCCTGAGAATAGGCCATAAAAAAAATTGTCGGACAACCCACTATTGTTTTGTCCTAGCATGCATGTATTCTCAATGGACAATGAGCTTATCTCCTGTGAGAACAAAGAATCAAGCATGTCCAATCTTTCTTTACCCTTCATCTGTCAGGGAGGTTCCACTGAAATCCGCAGATCCAGGCGTATTTGCTCTTAGGTGTTTTGGCAGAAGTAATGTAATTGCCTAGCTGTCATCTATTTGCAAAAAAATGCATGAAACTATTTATGGGTAGATGAGTCAAAATTGATACGCTTTGGACAATAAAGGTCACACTGTGTTTGCAATACAAAAAAACAGCACTCTGTAGTACCTACTTTAAGTACAATTCTTGATGTACCTTAAACTGTACCTTTAAAGGGAAACTCCAGGTGAAAAAAACAGAAAAGTCATCTTTTCCTCTGAGCATAGCGGCCCTCCTCCCCCACTGCTTACCTGCTTCCCTCCTCCACACTGCCTATTCACATTCTAATTGCCGAGTCATTCGGCATTACGACGTGAACAGGCAGAGAATGTGCCCCCCTGTGTTTACGGTGTCGGGGCTCCACATCTCTCTTCCCACTCACTACCTGCTGGATCAACAGCAGTGGATAGGGAAAGGAGAGAAGAAAGTGATCATTTGCTTTAACCTCCTAGATGCCAATGTCTATAGTGACCGTAGAATCTGATAATTGTACTATCACCCCTATTGGCCCCCACAATACATTTGGGTTCTGATGGCATCCAGGAGCCTAACAATAATCCCAAATCTGCCAACTATGGAAGCCCAGAACCTGGGTCTAATAGGCAGAATGTCATTGTAATACGAACAGATATAATAGACTGCAATACATACACTGCAAAAATATATACCGTATATACTCGAGTATAAGCCAACCTGAATATAAGCCGAGGCCCCTAATTTTACCGCAAAAACTGGGAAAACTTATTGACTCGAGTATAAGCCTAGGGGGGAAATGCAGCAGCTACTGGAAAATTTCAAAAATTAAAATGGTCGGAGTTTTTGGGTGCAGTAGTTGCTGGGTGCTGGGGAAGGGGAGGGGGTGTTTTGGTTGTCTGTCTGCCCCTTCCCTGAGTTTGAGGACTGGGGTTTTTTTCCCCCACTTGGAATTCAGCCTGGCTGACTATAGGGTATCTGCAGTGCTCCTATTAACCCCTTCCCGACGGAATAGGAGCACTGCAGATACCCTATATTCAGTAGACCGGGCACTTTCAGACACAGGGATACCTGATGTGTATGTGTTTCACAGTCATTTTCTACTTTTGTGTGTATTCTAGGGGAAAAAATTTTTTTTTTGCTGACTCAAGTATAAGCCGAGGGGGGCTTTTTCAGCACAAAAACTGTGCTGAAAAATTCGGCTTATACTCGAGTATAAGTTGCCAAACTTGTACTGACCCATGGAATAGAAGTAATGTGTTCTATGCTTCATGTGGAATGGTACACCATTCATAACACAAAAACGCAAAAATTACTGTTATCTTCCATCCCCCTCCCCTAGAAAGAGTTAATAAAAGTTAAACAATACGTTTTATGTATCCAAAATGGAGCAGTTAAAATATACAACTCATCCTATAAAAATAAGCCCTCAGACAGCGATTTCCCAAAAAATTTCTTAGACGTTTAGGCCTAAAGTAGCTTGGTTGCTAAGGGGTTACGCTACATAGTTGTCACCAATCCAGAAATCTTCTAACGTGTTCTCGCAGGCATTGCCTGACACCTGTTCAATCACTTCTTAGACTAGTGGTGGATACTGGCAGGGGACCTACACAAGGCCTATCATCCTGGTGGCATGCTATCCTTATACACAAATATTTTATTCTGTGACCATTTACAAAATTCAGCATAATGTGATATTGTTTGTTATTTAATACCGTATTACAGTTATTTGCTGAAATTTTCACATTTAGAATTAGTCAGGTGCTTCATACAGCAACATCAATAAGATGATGCTCAAGGGTTAATGTCATACAGCCACAATCTGTAGACTGGCGGCAGAGATTCGCTCACAATTCAGCTGGTAGTCTGAGACAGCGTCCAGCGACCCAAGCTTTAACCCACGTTTACCTCCTTAACAGCCACTTCTAGAGACTCCTATTTAAAGCGTCTTTGTCTTGTGACAGGTGCACTTAAACGTCATCTTGAACTTGTCATTATAAGTCTACTTGGCAACAAGACTGTCGCCTGCAGTCATTTTACATTGTGGCATCTGGCTAGGTACATACGCTTTTGATGTGACCCTGGCATGTGTAGCAAGTTTATCATTGTCTGGCAGATCTGCAAAAACAATGTGCACTAACCTTTATAAAGATTAAAACTACTACACGCGCAACTTCAACTTTAGTTGTTTCACTGTTATATCATTCTTGCACCCCGACAAAAACAGACCTTAAAAATAACGGAAAATAAAAGAGCCTGAGGGACCCCATAGACTATACTGAGGTCCATTGGTGTCCATTATGTTAACCCCTTACCGCTGTAGCCATTTTTCGATTTTCATTTTCCACTCTTTGCTTACCATAGAGCCATTTAATATTCCATATATGGAATGGGAAAATGGAAAAAAAATTGTTCCAGCGTTTCTAAAACCACGAGAGCTATGAAGGTAGCCAGTAGTCACAGACTTCTCCTCAAGCGGAGCTCAGGGGGATTGCGCAAGCTAGGCGTCAAGTGGCTCTTATAGCAGCCAAAATGCCAGAGCAGTTGATTCATCAACACCAACAAAACACTCATTATATGGCATCCCGGCAAGCTGCTGAGATGGCGGAACAATCACAGGCACGGCGCGAGGAACAAGTTCAGCGGCAGGCCAGCTTGAGAGATGCCGAAACACCGGAGCAGGCGCGTCATCAACACCAACAACAAGCTCATTATTTGATGTTCCAGTGAGCTGCTGAGATGCTGGAACAACAACAAGCGCGGCGCCAGGAACAATTTTAGTGGCAGGCCAGCTTGAGAGCTGCCGAAAGGCAGGAGCAGGCGGATCATCAACGCCAACAGCAAGTTCATTGTATGGCGTCCCAGTGAGCTGCTGAGATGCTAGAACAATCACAAGCGCGGCGCCAAGAACAAGTTCAGCGGCAGGTCAGCTTGAGAGCTGAAACGCCGGCAAATTGTTTTATTACTCACGCATTTTTCATTTCTCTGTGGACACAATTCTGAAGGCCACGCACATGAAGTTGTGCTGCAGAAGCTAGTCTGAAATATGAAGAATATGGCCAGACCTTCAATCACTGATGTAAAACACTGACCAAAGCATAGATGTCTGAATAAGCTCTTAGTGGCCATCTAATTGGGAAAAAGCAGAACTCAGAGAACTATATTATGATGCACTGAGCAACATGATTACTACTGTACGAAGCCGACAGATTTATGAATCTTAACTGACCCTTGATTGACATCTGTGCTCGGTAATCTGTTCCGGGAGACCGCATGGGGACCCCCCGAATGGATTACCGAACGCATTTGCAAGTGCTGTGCAGTAAAAGCACATGGACCCCATAGACTATAATGGGGTCCGTGTGCTTGCCGCAAGATCTCTAGATGAATCACGCGGACAGGAAATCAGATTGTGAAGTACTTTCCGTCCGCATATTCCCTGCGGAGATCTCATGGCACGCACAGAAACCCCATTATAGTCTATGGCAGGGGTAGGGAACGTACGGCTCTCCAGCTGTTGCAAAACTACAACTCCCAGCATGCATACTGGCTCTGCTGTTCTGGGAACTCCCATGGAAGTGAATGGAGCATGCTGGGAGTTGTAGTTTCACAGCAGCTGGAGAGTCAAAGGTTCCCTACCCCTGGTCTATGGGGTCCGTGTTCTTTTACTGCACACCGCTTGCCAATGCGTTTGGTATTCCGTTTGGGAGGGTCCCGATACGGACTCCCCCGAACGGAATACCATATCATAGATAACTATACTGCAGGGCGAAACACGGACTGAGTTTTATAGCTGAAAATCAGCCGTGTGAAGGTGAGGTTAAGCTGAGGCCACGCATTATGGAAAAGTTGTGTTTTTAGTGCAGATTTAGCAAAACCAGGAGTGGATTTAGCAGAAAGGAAAAGTACAAGTGCAGCCTTTATATTTATTATATTTATAATTAAAAAAAAAAAAAGCAGCTTTTCCATGATGTGTGACTTCAGCCTTAAACACTGAGTATATACGTCTGAGACAAAAGCCACAGCAAGATGAGCGTGGTCTTCACCTAAATGCAGCTGAAAGCACTTTCATTTTTTACGCCGCCCGCCAAGCTCACGACAGATCCGGAAAAGCGCTTTCAGTCGCATTTGTGAATCGCGTTGCTCTCCATGTCAGTGCAGTTTTGTGGAAGCCTCCTGGTTACATCTCAACCGCGACATATAATCCCAGTCACGATGTATTTCCAGGCTCTTGCTGTAATAAAGCTATGCTGATTAATATCGGAGCGATCACTCGAGGTATCACCGGTGATGCTGATTTGTAGTAATGATCGTGCAATATAAATGCTGCTAAAGGGCTGACTAAATAGTCCTATCCAGTCAGAATTACGCGCTGCTAATTTAGTAGAGGGCTGACCACGCTTCAACCTTCGCCGCTTCTATATTCACATGGGTGCAGGCCGGGGCTTGTGCCCTTTATCTACGTGCTCTACTCGCGGCCGGGCCCGAGCGCTCCCTCCTTGCGCAGGCTCCTCCCGACCGCACGAAGCGAGGCACACAGCGGTCTGACCTCTAGGTCAGCGCCCAAGGGCTATGAGGGGGGAGCGCAGCCTGACAGACTCTGCAGGCAATCCTATTATGTCCGTGTTCACGCAGCTCCTCAGCCTGATCATCCGTCAACACACTGATGGAAGGGGAGCACATGTGGCAGGCAGGGCTCAGCCTCTCAGGGAAGCAATCATTCAGCGCGGCTGCATGCTATAATAATGCTGAGTAGATGCCCTCCTGGAGTTTATGTGTTTGGATAGGAGAACCCCCAGACTGGGCAGAATGCCTTCCTTCTCTTATCACAGATGAGCAAGCAGATCAGTGTGTAATCACAATATATACATTTCCACTCGCCTGTGGTTTTATTGAGAAAAAATACAATTTAATCATCCTGCTGCGTCTCTTAAATTGTGCCTTTGGGGAAGGAGGTGGAAGATGTTTATAATTTTTTCCATCAAGGAGATGTGCATGGAACAGTCACGAGAACAAACTGCATTCAGCCCTAAAAATGCTAAATGGATCTTTAATGAGAGGTCATTGTGACATCTGCAACACTGTTTCTGCAGTCATCGTATGACAGAAGTCTGCAAAGTATATTTATGTGCAAGGGAAATGTTTGTGACTCACAAATCCCCCACAAAATCTGCATTTGTGTACAGATCAGGTTTGTGATGGTAAATGCTGATATGCTCGACTCGTAGCTACATTGTGAAAGCTGGCCTTAAAATGAAGATTGCTGTTACATCTACGAAAACTAGATAGTCGGACAGGATCAACGAGAAATCCATCCATGTTCTAAAATTCTAATTCATCATCCTTGATTCTGACATGGTCCTGGGCTCCTCAAAAATCTATCACGGATGTTATCACTGCACATAGTGCAGAGCAAGCTATAGCATCAGTAAAAACTAAAATGTTATCTATAATATCACCCTAAAAATGAATAACCTTAGTTGTAAGCGACATGTTCTACTGTCCTTATCAAATATGGTTGCCCACTTATTAATCTTTCGGGTCCAGTTGTTACAGTATTAGGTTCTGTTCGCACCTATTCAAAGGCATAAATGGGGCAGGGGGTCTTCCTTCACTATTCAGGAAGTTGCTAGTGATGTCTATGGCTCAGCCCAGACCTCCTGCATGGAGCTTCAGACAAATAAGCTCCAGGGGAACCATTATAATGTATGGATGGGCCACTGGGGACCATTATTCTCTGTGGAGCCTTATACAATGTGCAGGGGCTACGGGAGAGTACTGGGTGTGCCCCAAGTCTGAAAAGGTTGGCAAACACTGCTATAATATAAAGGGTCATTGAGGTATTAGCCTTTGGGGAATTGGGCAGTGTTAATTTAAGTTGGTACTCAGGCATTATTGATTTTTGGAGATAGGTCATCAATAAAAGATTAGTGGGGGTCTAGCACCTGGGATCTCCACTGTTTGAAGGGGCTGTGGCACTCAAGTGAGAAGCGGGACCCCTGTTTACATCACACACTGTTTCATTCACAGCAGCCTCATCACATTCACTTCCATGAGCAAACAGAGAAGTTGTCAGGGTGCTCACACAAGTGCTGTGGACCATTGAAACATCTGATCAGCTGGAGGACTCCCACTGATCTTTTATTATATTCCTGAGGATAGGTCATCAATAAATACATTCTGGACAACGCCTTAGGGGACACACAGGGGGCATTATTAATTTAAAGATGCACATGGGGAGTAATATTCATTTTCTTGGAATTTTATATTATAATTGTGGAACGTAGCAGGATGGGGACTTGTGTAAGTGAGAAAAGTGACAAGTGTAGGTGCCTGGAAAAGCAAGTCCTGAAGTTGTCCATCTTGCAAAATTTACACAGCCTCGTTGGACGAAGTGGTCATGGCAGTCCATTCCACATGGAAAAAATGAGAAATGTTTATTTTATTTTATTCTATAACTCCATCATATTTCAGAGCACTTTACAGATATTATCAACACTGCCCCGTGTAGGGCTCATAATCTTAATTCCCTTTCAGAATGTTTTTGAAATGTGGGAGGAAACCAGAGTACCCGGAGGAAACCCACGCAAGCCCCAGGGACAACATACAAACTCCTTGCAGATGTTGTTTTTGGCAGGATTCAAGTCCAGGACTCCAGCGATGCAAGGCCACAGTGCTAACCACTGATGTGCACAAATACAGTCAGAGACATCACCTGTAAGTCACTATGGGCTTCCTGTGCTGGATACAATTAAATGGGCCAAGGGGCTCTATGTAGAGCCAGAATCTATCACTATATGGTCATGTTACAGTGATAATATCTGTATACCTGGGCAGGGGGCCCACTCAGCTGTGTTTGCCAACCCCCTACCAAACCCCTAGCTATGTCTCGGCTTCTTTATCCCAGCATAATTGATAATGTTTTCTGTTAAAATGACAGCATGATGTAAATCACAATGAACCATTAGAAGTTTGCCTAGAACTGGATCTGGCACTTGCTACATTGTTCTGGTCCCATACTGGAAAAACTTATCTGCAAAGTGTAACCTAAGCCTAATGCTAGAGTTTAAGCCAGGGCCACACATGGCATAAACGCCAAGGTTTGGCCACGGCATTTTACAGTCCCCATAAAGTGGAAGGGATTGTAGTGAAAAATACTTGCAGCGGAAATGCTGCGATCTCCAAAACCATCAAGTTTTTGGACATTCCAGCATGTGAATTATATCTACAGAAACGCTGGAGGATTCCATGTAGGTATAATAGAAGCAGAATGTCCGTATAGGAAAACTCGTCAGACTTTCTGTGAAAAGCGCTGTGGGAAAAAAAATCGCAATTCGTTTCCACCACCATTTTTCCAACAGCACTTTTTGGCTGTGGCTCATTACGTGGGGCCTTAGCCTTACAAAATATTTTGCTGCATTTTCAAAAAGTTTTTGAAGGTTAAAGGTACAGCCAGATGTTACCTTGGGGTTATGGAAATTTATTAAAAAGTCTACATAAGCAGAATTTTTGTTTTTTTGTGTGTTTTTGTAGGTTTGTGGTGTATTTTTTATAAAACACAGCATGCCCTGGGTATGGTGTTTTTTGTAGGACTTTTCTGTAGGACTTGAAATACATGCATAACCACAAAAAAAAACTATGAAAAACACTTACATTTCATGGAATTTGTTACGAGCCTTTAAAAACGCTGAAAACTTACTGTATGTGAAGGATTCCTTAGGCTATGTTAACATAATGCAGGTTTTATGTGGCAATATGTCCACAAGAAATCCACAGTGAGATTCTCGGTGTACTCTGTATATATTTTACTTCAAATATATCCATTTGTTGCATTTAGTTGCTGTTTCGAGACTTTCTGTACAATGCATTTCCACAGCTATCAAATACAAAATCGGCAACAAAATGATTGTGTATTGACATGGAAAGGTTTTCTGATCAGTGTCTGTGCCATTTTGTAACCACACATAAATGACACAAAAGATTTTTATGGGTTATGTAGAGTGAATTATCTGTATATATCAGGGCGGGTTTATGAGTTTTCTGTCTGATTAATTCCAATTGCATCTAACAATAATCGCTGCCTGTAAATGACCTAAAGCGATCGTTTTCAATTTACAATAAGTGCTGCCATTGTAATTGATATTGATCTGACTTGTAAAAAAATTCCATTCACACAAGCCACATTGTGGTGCTCATTCTCTGTAAATAGGAGTCTTTTTCAGTCATTAGTACAGAAATAACTGGCCTTCCAATATCAGCCTGTGGTCAGTATTATACAAGGACAATTCACAATTGATCAAATTAGTATTGTATATAGACAGATTTTTTTTTTTTTTTTTACAAGAAAATCCATATTACATATATGGTAAGAGTATATATATGTTAAAAGAGTTTTCCTGATAAGTCCCCCACTGTTGTCTGCGCTGCATTGATGATGCCCTGACCACCTATGTGACCACTGCAGCCACTGTTACACTCTTTGTTGGTCTAAGTTTCCTTGGGCCCACCTACCCCCTGACATCCCCTAGGACAAAGGCCATAGTACACTTCAAATGTTAACGTCTATTCCTGAACCATTATTGGATTCCTTTTGTAGTCAGATGGGCCATACCAATACTGGGTACATTACTGAAGGAAAAGTTTAGCTGCAGTGGTCATGTGGATAGTCAGGCCGTAAACACTTACTAGGCAAGTGACTACTGCAACGTATCATTGGCCTCATTTGTATATTGCTGAGTTGAGTAATTGGCTGCATCGGTCATACATGGTAGGCGGGACATCTTTGCCACAGCATAGACAGTAAGGGAGAATGGTTGGGGATATATCTGGGGAATATAAGCATTTCAACGTCTGGGCCCAAGTTAAGGCCACACATTGCAGAAATGCAACAGTACAAGCAAAGTGAATGAGATTTTGTGTAATGTTCTCTACACATTGTAGAAAAATGTGAAATGAAATGCTGCAGAAATACTGTTGAAATGCAGCATTTTTGCAACAGACTTGGGCAAGGGAAATAATTTTTAGCTGAGATTCTGCAATATATGGTCTTGGTTTAAGAAAACTCGTATAAGAAACTGCATTATATGCAATTCATTAATACAATTATATGCATTATATGCAATATATAATATATAATATGCATATATAATGCATTATATGCAAGTCATTAATGATTCAGCTTACAGCAGCCATAAAAGCGGCTTTTGGAGCCGTATATATTCCTCGTGGTTGTTCGTGAAGCCCCCAGTAAACAGTAGACTGCTCTTTACAATGATGTATAGTTTGCTTACGGAACGCAGCGTACAACGTATTGTCTAGTGAAAGGCTGCACAGAAACCAAGGCAATGTGATTTCCCCATAGCTCCGTACTCTAATTGCAGATTGGTCCTATTCCCAGCCGGAACATCTCAGCTAATGAAATCATCGCGGAGGATTGGAGCTAATGCGATTCCCTAATACATTACCCGCTGTACCTCCAAACCTGTATTGTTAGAAATATGCACTTGTCACGATGAAGGTTGTGTGAGTGAAAGTGTAACGTGTCGAGGCAGGATCACATGCTCATACATATACAAATAACATATTACTGACCATACACGGGCATGCTGGCATTTGGTTAATAAATTGCCATGTTGCTCTTCATTACCAAATAAAATAAGAAGGGCTCTTTGCTACCCGAGAAGCACATAGCAGCCGCTGGCTCATTTATCTATGTCTGCCTGCAATATCAGCATTAATGGTGGCCGCTGCATTATCCTTAAACAAATCAGCATCTCATTGGTCACATTCAGAAGGCGTGGGTTTTTGTTAGTAAATTCAGTGCATGGTTTTGCCCCATTCTTTGAACTTTTTGATAAATAACCTGAGTCCTTAGACCATGACAGACATTCTAAAAGACACAATGCCCGTGCAGCTGCTTGGAGGCCGAGTCATTTGCATAGTCTGGTAATGCCCAAAACCACCTCTAATTTCCTGCACATTCACAGCTGAGTGTTATGGACTATAAAGAAACATTTTAGTGGCATAATTGTGACTTCAAAGTGGGAACCTCTATTTAATGAGAAACCGGAGCGGAGATGTGAGCTGCATATGAAAGTACCGAAAAACAACTACCAAGCACCTCACAAGCTCTGCTTAGGCCAAAGACTTTCTTTTAAAATCCAGCGATCCTTCTCAAGGCCATGCCATGCTATAAAACTGTTTGTCATCAGAATTGTTTCTTTATAACATGTCCAAGTTGGATCATGAAAGTATAATACATGTCTAATAGAGGTCTCTTGTGTCTCAGGACTTGTTATATAGCGCCAATATATTGTACAGAGATTAGCATCGCTCACATCGTCACTTTTCCAATAAGACTTACAAAATAAATTTCCTCTCAGACATGCACACTTGGCTCAATTTCATAAGAAGTCAATTAAATTGATATCAACTTTCATAAAATTGATGGCCTGTTCTTAATAGACTCTAGAGATGAGCGAGTACTATTCGAAATGGCCGTTTCGAATAGCACGCACCCATAGGAGTGAATGGAAGCGGCCAGCACACAGACTTCGCCGCTTAACCCCCTGCGTGCCAGCTGCATCCATTCATTCCTATGGGTGCGTGCTATGTTTCAAATAGTACTCGCTCATCTCTAATAGACTCGCCATCTCTTTATTAGTGATGTTTGCGAGTTACACCATCAGTGTCCTATACACTTGAATAGGACAACTGCAACAGATGAGAGGGAACTGCAGCTCCCAGTGTCCAAACAATGCTGGGAGTCACATGAAAACAGACAGTCTAAAATTGATGGCCTAGCTTAAACAGGTTCTCTGGATAGATGATATTGATGGCCTGCGATTAGGATAGGTCAACAATATCAGAAGGGTGGACGCAACACCCAGGACTCTCACCAAGCAGTTATGAAGGAAAGAGGTGGAAGCAGATAGCGCTGTTCTCCATGTAGTGGCTGTGCTGAGTTACTGCAGCTCAGCACCCATTCATCTGTATAGTAGCCAAGCTGCAGTATCTCAGCATGGCCACTACATAGAGAACAGAGCTATCGGCTTCCAATTCTGTTCTCAATATGGTGACTGCTGTCCTGCGTGCAGGACCCCTACTAATCTGATATTGGTGACCTATTCTAAGGATAAATATAGAACAAGGAAGACAAAGCTGGACAAAGAAATGAGCCAAGCTCACTACAGTTGTCAGAAAGAGAGAGATCCTTTATTCACAAAATTCACAAATACATATTGCAAGTATATAAAATCATTTAAAAGTGCCCTAAGGCAATTCTAACAAGATCAAAAGCGGCCAGCATTGTATAATAGAGATTGCTAATTAATTGCTAATTTTGGAACCTCTAAACAGCTTTTTATGCTGTTGAACCCCTTATAGCTGACCATATACATTAAACTATGGTCAGCCTTATTTGTCGATTTTGGTGAGAACGTAGCACGATGTTATGTGTATTAAACGTTCAGATAAATTTGCCCATTTATTTTTGGAAGAAAATCCAAACATGCTGATTCTCTGTTCTTAAGGCTGGGGCACCGTTTTACAGTACCTGCAAAGTGAACGGGATTCAAACTAATCCCATCCACACGTTGCAGAAAATCTGCAGTGGACATGCTGGGATTTCAAAATCTGTTGTGTTGTTGCAAATAGTAAGTAACCCACTTTATGTGAAAAGTAATGTGTTTCTTCCATAGTTTTACCTGTAGCACTTTTTGGCTGCAACTTGCTACATGGGGCCTTAGACTAAGGGGGCATTCACACATAGGAAATTGGCTGCAGAACCAGTGTTGATTTGCCGCAGGCTCGTCCTTGCTAGTCAGGAGAGCTGGCAGCTTGCTGTTATGAGGGAGCTGACTTTTTCTCATAGGAATGAATTGACCAGCATTGATTGGCCAGTGTATAGCATTCGGCCAATCAACGCTGGTCCTGCCAGAGGCTCGTCTATGAGGAGGCGGGGTCTAATATCGGACCACAATGGAGACGGCTGTGGGCCGATCTTAGACTCCGCCTCCTCACAGACTAGCCTCCGGCAGAACCAGCGTTGATTGGCTGAATGCTGTACACTGGCCAATCAACACTGGTCAATTCATTCCTATGAGAAAAAGTAAGCTCCTTCGTAACAGCAAGCTGCCAGCTCTCCTGACTAGCAAGGACGAGCCTGCTGCAGAATCAGTGTTGATTGGCCGAATGCATTCGGCCAAACAACGCTGGCTCTGAATCGAATATTTACTGCGAATAGTTAGTAGTATTCGATCAAGTACGAATATTTTGAATACCGTAGTATTTGATCAAATACCTACTCGATCGAATACTACTTGCTGATCTCTATTAGCCTTAATTCACGCATATAGATTTTTTTTAAGCCAAAGACACGAGTGGCTCATAGAGGAAGGAATTACTTATTTGTCATTTTATTGTATTGAGTCCTGACTTTGGCCTAAAAAAAAAAGTGTGTAGGTGAAGTAGTATATATCCTAATTGTATTTGTCCATGTACAGTGTAGATGTCACTATACAGACATACATTACCTTTCCTGCAAGCATCTCACTTTTGCCCTTTACGCCATATTAATGTAGAAGTGCTGAAGGTTATCTGGTCAGTAAAATCAGGGACAGACATTTTGTAGCATACGGCAGTTTATGCCCGGAGTCATTATTAAAGAGGTATAAAGCAGAAGTTCTTTGACTTTATCTGTCAAGGACCCATGTTTAAAGATTTTCTTAAGTATTTGCAGGTAAGAGAATCTTGTTCCGTCTTCTACTCTGAGCACGCTCTGCTACACAAGATCCGCTGTATAAAACATACCTCCTGATTTAGGCGGCATAATAAGTGCCAATAACAAAATCTGCTGAGCTCAGTGGAAATCTGCAGCATGGCAGTGTGAAGGACGAACAAATGGTAAAAGACAATGTGATGACCCCTCCTCATGACCCTGTATAGAGGTAGTCTCAGCCCAGAAAAGGTAACAAAGAGAGCAGTGGTGACTTTTCATTTCAATCTCAGATGTAAGCTTGCATTTAATATCATAAAGCACCATGGAATTAATGGTGCTATGTAAATAATAATAATAATAATAATAATAATAATAATAAAATATCATATAAAGATATTGATTTCTGGGACCATCTTTAGAATGACGTCTCTGGACGACCCAGTAGGTCCTTGTGTTATACAGACTGTTTATTAGTTCCCCTGTGATGGCACGGCAGGGAATTGATCACTGCTTGGTCCCTTGACTGGCTACAGCTGATTTCTGGGGTCCTGGTGGCGTGACCCCTATAATCAGCTACTTTTTACAAGATCCTTTTAACAGGGACAGTCAAAAGAAGATACATCCTCTAAGGCTCAATCTTCATCTAGTAAAACTAAAAATATTGTGGAAAAAATGCATACTTTTTTTTCATTGAGTTTTTGCTGCTATTTTTCTTCCCTTATTAAATCTATAGAGTAAAAACTCAAGAATACACACTTAATATTAATGTGCTGTGGTTTTTAAAAATGCATGCAGCTCCTTTTTTCCATAGTGTGTGATGAGATTAACTAAAATCTCATTCACTTTGCTGGTACTGTACAGCTATGGCCCCACATAGTGAGCCGCAGCAAAAAGGGCTGTGGAAAAGACAGTGGCAGAAACGCATCTCACATAAAGTCCACAGTTTTCCGCTGCAGACTTTCTGCCTCTATTACATCTACAGTGTTTCTCTAGGTATAATTTACATTCTGCAATTTACAAAAACGCAAATATTTCAATTATATCTACGGGGAAACCGCTGGCATTTCCATAGGTATAATTGACATGCTGCGATTTCCAAAACCATGTCAGTTTTGGAAATCACAACGTGTCCGCTGCGTGGTTTTTATCGCAAAGTGGACATGGGATTCACTAGAATCCCGTCCACCTTGCTCTGACTGTGGAGCCACAGCCTAACACACATTTTGCTGTTGAATTTCTATAGATTTGCAGTGAAATGCGCGGCAGAAAAATTCTGGCACGTGTAGCTTTAGGGTAAGTTCACACAGGGGTTTTTTGGTCTGGAACCTGAGGCGGAGGCCACTTCAGGTTCCGGACCAAAATACGGGTAACTGCGACTGGATGCCGGTGCAGTGCACCGGCATCCAGTCGTGCACTCTGCTCTGGATTAGGCCCAAATGAATGGGCCTAGTCGGGAGGGAGTGTCTTCAGGCTGATGTCGCGAGGCGAATCCATCTGAAAGAATGACCACTTTGCTTTTTTTCCCGGGAGCTGGAACAAACGGCTCCAGAAAAAAAGAACTGACCGGCTCCCATTGATACGGCCTCAAAATCCTAACCAAAAAACCCCGTGTGAACTTACCTTTAGCCTTAGGCCTCATTCTACAGAAATGCAGCAGAAAAAAAAAGTGGTGTTATTTAATAGGGAGGAAAAACATTGCAGAAAAAAGTGCACTGTTTGGGGGGCTTTTTACAGTGTTTTGCTACGTGAGGCCTTATCTTTTAAGAAATTCTATATTCTTATACTTAGAGTTTAGTAAAATGTGGGATCTCGGACACTAAACACTCATAAACTAGACTGTACCATGGATCCCTAATGTACAGATCTGCAATATGGCATACATGGCCTTCTATGGACGCGTACGGTATAATTTTGTACAGAGGCACACAAAGGTTTTTTTCTCATCAATTCTCATTTGCTGCCCTGGGAGCTCAGTGCTGCCAGAGGTGTCTGAATGTGGCTTATCTCTCTCTCTAGTGAACTGCTCATGGTGGAGTCAGGAGAGATAGCTTGTTCAGCCGACATCTCGGGAGTATGGCTGGCTTTAGTGTGAAGTTGTAAAATCACCTGAATGTCTGCAAAGTACAGATAAACTGTATACAGATCCTGAGCACAAACTACCAGAATATTTACTTTCACTTAGAGTGTGAATGGAGAAGAAATACAATACATTCAATATAAGATAAGTAAAGTTTTTGCAAAGAAACAACTGGTTGTAAGGGGAGTTTTGGAAACCTCATACACCGCCAAAGCAGGGGGTAACATTAACAGGTTAATAGCCGTGTTCTGCTCATCCTGGAATCCCCATCTTGTCGATGTCACTTGTTTTTACAAGTTCATTCTGAGCACTGCACTACATTGTCCTGAGGAGTGAGTGATCTCCTTGCATATGGCTTGTGTTTAGGTCATAATGCAAACAAGCCCCTTGCAGCACGTTCCACCTAAGCAGATCTGTTTCACTCCCAGCTGTGCATGTTTTGTGTTCTCTGTCGGGAGTATTTATTACTTGCACAAGAATAACTTTAAGCAAATTACTATAAAGATATTCCAGGTGTGAGACCACCTATTGGGCAAAAAAGAGAGGGTGAGGAACCTTAAAGCAAACCTGTCAAGGCAACTTCTGCTGCCTTACCTAAGAGCAGCATATGATAGGAGAGAAGCTGAGCTCTGGAATATACAGTTTTATATGATTCGATGCACTCTTTATGTGTAAAAGCAAAATAAATCCTGGCAGGACTCCTAACATAGGAAACAAGAGTCCTGCTTATCCTATCCACACAAGCTGAGTACACAGAGAAGGCTCTCAATCAGTTGCGGTGGATGGGGTAAGCAGGACTGAGGACTCCTAAGGGCCCGTTGCCATGGAGTAATACTGACACATAATTACGTGCATTCACACGATGTAACGTGGAGCACAATCTGGCACGTATACACGTGCCGGCAGATTACGTGCTCAAAATGCTCCCATTCATTTCAATGGGAGGTAGGAGCGTATACGCTGCGTTATTTTGCGCCCGCAAAAACACGGGCGCAAAATAATGGGGCGTATACACTCCTAACTCCTATTGAAATGAATGGGAGCATTTTGAGCTCGTAATCTGCAGGCACATGTATACGTGCCAGATTGTGCTCCACGTTACATCGTGTGAACACACCCAGTGAGTGCTTCAAAACAGAATCCCATTGACTTCAATGGGTTCCGTCTTACGTGCTCTACACTTTGAAATCAATGGGAGGCTTTTTTACCCATTGATTTCAAAGTGTTACGCACGTTAAATGGAACCCATTGAAGTCAATGGGATTCTGTTTTGAAGCACTCACTCTTAACACGTGTTTACGTGTCAGAATGACCACAGCGTTATTCCGTGGGAACGGGCCCTAAGGCTGAGTTCACACAGAGTGAGTTACCCTAAAAGGGTAAATTCACACGGACCAAAAACTGGGTAGCTGCAACTGAAAGCCGGTGCACTGCACTGGCATCCAGTCGCACACTCCACTCCAGATTAGGCCCAATGAATGGGCCTAGTCAGGAGGAGGGAGTGTCTTCAGGCCAAATCACGAGGTGACTCCACCTGAAGAATGAGCATCTCACAGACAAAAAACTCCTGAGCAGCTTCCATTGATTTCAATGGGAGCCGTCTTTTTGGTCAGGATTTTGAGGCAGATACGGCCTCAAAATCCTGACCAAAAAACACTGTGTGAACTTAGCCTAATAGTGTTATTAAAATTGAATCTGCTTTCCTGGTCGTGATCTGCTTCTAGTGCCAGAACAGAAAGCCTCTGGCTGGGTTCACATCTGTGTCGGAGTCTCGGTCACAGAGGCTACCGAGTCCTGGATGGAGGACTTTTTTCTCTGCCACTTTCAGTTTTGAATCAGTGGACAGCCGGCTGACACAATATTATAATCAATGGGGTCCGTTGGTGTCCATCTGTGGTAGCAGTCCGGCTCTCCATCATTCGGATTCCCTTACAGACCTGATGTTTGCAGGAGAGATGTCTGGCTTGATATGGCCTACACAGAGACTTATGTCCATCAAGTTCAACCAAGGGATGCGAAAGGGCAAAACTGAAGGGACGAGAGAAAGAAATAGGCATCCATGATAAATGTCTTTAGTACTATAAAAACTGCACTCTGTATTTTATAAACGAACATGTTATTTTTAGACATACATCATACATTAATATATTAGCAACTTACACGTCTCAGAGAAGCTTAGTGTTAGGTAGAATAAATAATTCTGGAATCTTAGATCTTGGCCAAGATTTGTTGACTGTAGCCATGGCAAGCATGTATGATAATGGAGTTTGCAATCTCTCCTATAAAAGTACCTACTGTCTCCAAAGGAATCTCTGATCAGGTTGCAGGAATCATCAATTATTATAGTAGGCAGAATGTTAGTGATAAGTAACATATATATATATATATATATATATATATATATATATATATATATATATATATATATATATAGCATAGGATCTACTATTTACAAAGGGTGATATACAGAGCTATTCTCCTGCACCTCCATGAAAAGGTCACAGCATGTCAAGGACATTCTCCCATACCAGTCAGTGGGTCTACTCCAGTACATGAGGATGCTGTAAAGCAAATTTCTGAACTGTTAGTGGAACAGACCAGACCAGCTCTGGTAAGGTTACTGCCACTAGAATTATGTAAAGAGAAGAAAGAAAAAAAACTACAATCAGAAAATAAAATCAGGCGCAACACAGTGTCTCAGTGGTTAGCACTGCAGCCTTGCAGCGCTGGAGTCCTGGGTTCAAATCCTGCCAGGAGTTTGTATGTTCTCCCCGTGTTTGCGTGGATTTCCTCCCATTCTACAAAGACATACTGATAGGAAAAAAAAAGTACATTGTGATCCCTATATGGGGCTCACAATCTACATTAAAAGAAAAAAAGTAGATTAGAAAAAAAGTTGTAAGATCTGGTTTCAGCCAGCACAAAAAAATACATCATATATTACATTTAACTCTTGGCATTATTACAACTCCAGTGACTTCAAAAGATACATGTCGGATCTTTTCCAATGGTCACAGTCACTTTGAACTTTTCTTTCCTATAAGGAAACAGTAAAGTTGTGGTTAATGCCAAGATTTTACTGCGACCTGCAGGTGATGTTATATCACTCTGTGCGTTTTAACGTTCAATCTAAAGTCAATGCTGGATACATACTGTATATACTGTTGATCTTATACAAAAGGCTATATTCAGTCATTTTAGCTGTACTGTATTGTAGCTGTATTACTGTCAGAGAAAAGTTGTGCTTATATTAAGGGCTCATGCACATTTTATAGGCTTGTACTAAACTTCTCAAAGCCTTCAATTTTACACAGATAGGGGGAGTTCACACGGAGTAACGTGCCGCGTGATGTGGCACGTATACGCCGTGTGAGACTTTGCGGGCCATATACGTTCCCCTTGATTTCAATGGGAGCCGGGATCGTATACGCAAAATCATGGCCACAAAATAATGTGGCGGTTACATGCCACATCAAGCGACACGTTACTCCGTGTGAATTCCCCAGACACTGAGAAAAATATTTTCAGTATGCTTCAGTGCAAAATGTACAGTATAATACAGGCACCAAATAGATACCAACATTTCTGTCAGTGTTGAAAGAATTTGTGATGGTCACAAAGCAGCCATGAACTCTGCAGATGGTGGCCATGATCTACATTTGCTATCACCGATTGTTCATGGTGTTCATGTAACACCAGTTTGTTTTACACAATTCCTGAATTACACTATATACATTATTTTCAGAGCCTAATTTTTATTGAGCCATTTATGTTGTACATTTCTAGCCCTTTACATCCTCCACTGATTCTGGGTCACTTGTCATTTTTTTCTCTGGCCTCCGTCATATGTAAATTAGACTCTATACTGTCAAGTTTGTGGACTCAGGCTGCCGCAGACAAGGGGAATGATTCTGAGCTCTCTGATACTTTCCAGACAGAGACAAACAGTGTCAGAGTTGTCAATCCCACTTCTTTGTCTGATCTGTCCAAAGACCACCCACTTTGATCTAATTAGCATATATGGCACCAAAGCTAACAGCAATGATTACTTTGGAATAGTGGGAGCTAGAAAAAATTCCATCAGTACTGGAATCAGTGGAGCAGCACTTACTAAAGGATGCAAAGAGCAGAAGTTAGTGTTGAAGGGTCTTCTTAAAGAGGCCCTTTCACCACTTCCAATAAGTTCAGTTGTTTACAGAATTTAATAGGCACTGCTCTACTGATTCCAATACAGTTGGAATTTTTTCTTTAGCCCCCCCATTTCTGAGCAGTCAATGCAGTTAATTGTGGTATCTGATATGCTATTTAGTCTCTGTACTGTCAGGAGGGCGTGTCAGGCAGGAGCAAACAATGGGTATGGTTCTGACCTCTGACACTGTCTGCCTCTGATTGGTGCTCTGAATCACACCTTCCAGCCCCAAACCCCACCTTCTTACATTACAGAGTTCAAATAGAAGATCAGGCACCAAAACTAACTGCACTTTTAGTTCAGGAACAGTGGGGGCTAGAGAAAATTCCAACTGACCTGGAATCAGTGGAGTGGCAACTATTAACAGATGCAAAGAACTTGAATTGTTGGAGATGGTGAAAGGTCCTCTTTAAGTTCCAACATCAATGCCATTAATATTGACCTTGCATTGCTGGTTCAAAACAAGTTTAATACATCAGATGAGTGATGAGCACTGGGGTTGTCATATACAATAGTCTCTAGTGTAGAAAATGGTGCACTAAACAAAGCGCCTCCAGTTTATACTAGTTCTGAAGACAGATATACTTTGTTATTGAGAGGTCACATAAATCTCTAGACCGGTCCAATCTGACAGAAGGCAACATTAACTATGTTATACACGTTGGTATGCAGAAGAGAACCACTGAAGGCACAGCATGGATGGATTGGAGCCAGCAGCAGATGACAATACTGTGTCTTCTACTAACCAGTTGCAAAATTGTTTCCAGGACACATTTCAGTTTTGATACATCATGTTGACAGGATGTGATGTAAATCACATAAATCCTAGTTCCAAAGGTTCATGCTTGTGGTTGTGTGATGTGGGAAATTATTGCTAGCACATATTAGACCCTTTAATAAGTGAGTGTTAATTCCAAGCTACAGATTAAGTGGTTATTACATGATCATGTCCAGCTGTTCAATGCCCTGCCCACACATCTTCCAATGGCTACATCCAACCACAAAGCACCAGGTCACAAAGTCACCTCCAGCTAGATCCACAAACATGTCCATGAGTCTTGTGTACTGGATCCAAAGGAACATTGCTGAGATTTGACTCAATAGGAGTAGCTGCCAAATCTTTAGCAGTGGACGCCATCAACATGGAAGAATGTTTAAGGAATCTTTCCAGCAGCTAGTTGGAATTGGGTTCATTTCCATAACTAAGTTAAAGTTAAAAGGTAAATATTGCCATACAACATATAGGTTAACTATTGTGTATTGATCTCTCTTTGACAATACACCAGAAGATTATACTCTGAAGTCTGTTTTAGAAACCAAACAAGGCTATGTGCACATTGTAGCCCTAAGTTATCTAGTGTCAAAAGATACTGACGGTTGTAAAACCAAGGGACTGGCGACCCAGGTCTAGTAATATCTCACAATTGGTGGACCACGAAAAAGACCACGAACCTGAGAAGCTTGAGGATCCTCAAAACACACCTGTAAGAAGATAAGAAGAAATACATGTAAAATAGGGTTTAGGGTTTTCTATTTACTACACTCCCTACAGATGCACCAGTCACATCCATAAAGCCACGGTGCCCAGTATATGTCAAAGAAGTGCCCTTTGGCACAAATAGGTCCGGTCTGGTGTTGGTATACATGATATATTTATTATCTTTATTATTATTATTTCTTGCATAGGTTTATAGGGTTATACAGTGGCACACACTGAAGACTTAGTATTGCCATTTTTTTTTGTGGCCGGTGGGCATGCGCAGTTGGCTTTGCCTTTATCCCGAAGCCAAGAATTTTGAAGACAATCCCTGGAAGAAGACGTGTGAAGACCCCATTCCTGAAGAAGATGGAAGCGGCGCTCGAGAGTTCTTTTGCAGCATTGTGGACGCCCCCAGTGCTGTTTGAGTGCTGGGGCCCGCCCCCAGTGCTGCGAGAGAACTCATTTGCATACCAGCGGAAAACGGGATTTTAACCGAACGGCGGGGCGGAAAAGACATCTAAAGGTAGGAGAAGAATAGCCTTTCTTAAGGCTATTCTGTCGTGTCAACCAGAAAAAAAGGCTTTTAATGGTAGAATCCCTTAATGCAAAAGATACAATGGAGCTCTTTTATCAAAATTGTAAGCAGCACATTGACACTGTTTTTTGGTGCTGATTTAGGGTCAGTTCACAAAAAGTTTTTTGGCGAGGATTTTGACGTTGAATCTGCCTCAAAATCAGCCTCCAATAAAAGCCTCCCAATGGAGTTAAAGGCTTAAAAAACACGTGCAATCCATCTCTTATTGACTGCTTATATTTTTTCGTTGCTGTCCTGCCTTATCGTGAAACAGAATAAATGTTGAAAATTAGAAGAAAACAGCAATGCACACCAAAAAAAAGTATTGCCCGTAGCAACCAACCAGAGCACATTTTTCACGAGCTGTGAAATGAAAGCTGTCCTCTGATTGGTTGACATGGCCAACAAAGAATGTGCTACCATTAGACAGCTTTGATCAATGAGACCCATTATGTAATCCCATCCTAATTTAAATCCACTATTAGTAGTAAAAACAGGTCAAAGGTCATACACCCATTACAAAAAAAGGATTAGTCAACAGTAAACTCATGCTTTTTAGTCTGACTCCACAAAAAAATGCACCTAAATGATTCAGAAAAAAAGTGTAGAGTTTTTTCCGCAGTGTTTTTCATAACGTTTTTGCTGCATTTTTCTTGTCCAATTACATCTACAAGGATAACGCTTGCATTCCTGTAGCTAGAATTAACACACTGTGTTATTCACAAATCCCACTTTTCTGCAGCTCTTTATTCCTTAATGTGAGGATGAGATTAAACAAAATCTCATTCATTTTTCTGGTACTGTAAAAAGCTGTGTTTTTTTCTGCTGCATTCCTGCAGTGGCCAAAGACTGCATTTCCACAAGTGAGGCCTTAGCCTTAAAGTTTATGTTATTTCAGTATCCAAAAATTGTATACAAATATAATCCTGCCATACGTAGTCCATGAAGACACACTGACGCTGGGTTCACACCAGTGTCTGGACTCCATTATCAAGTTTCCGTCTTCTGCATGCAGAAGACGGAAACCTGTCATGCCGAGTCCGGCCGTGACTGCCGGTGAGCGTTTTGAGCTCTCCGCGGCGAAACCGGTTTTTCTAAACCGGACACAGAGTACTGCATGTCCGACTCTGTGTCCGTTTTAAGAAAAACGGTTTCGCTGTGAATGGGTTTGGAAAAATGCCGGCAGGTTTCTGTCTCCTGCTCAGTTTTGTGCAGGAAAGGGAAACCTGCAGAACTGAGTGCCGGTCGCAGATGTGAACAAGCCCTGACATGTACGTCTGCCGTAGGCCAGACACATGGTGTGAACATCCTAAGGCCTCGTTCACATCTGCGTTGGTATTCTGTTGGAGGGAGTCCACATGGGGACCCCCCTCGAACAGAATACTGAACAGGAAAGTACTTTACAATCTACATGTTCTTTGCGGAGATCTCACAGAAAGCACACGGACCCCATTATAGTCTATGGGGTCCGTGTGCTTTCCCTGTACACTGCTTGCAAATGCGTTCAGTAGTCCGTTCGGGGGGTCCCCATGCAGACTCCCTGAACGGATTATCGAACGCAGATGTGACCAAGGGTAACCCTATAGACATTAATCCATTTTGCACAAGTTAAAAAATGGAATAATTGATTTTTAATGGGTTCATGTGTGAAAATGGACATAGATAAAGCACGTCAATTTTTCAGATGGCCTTTAAGGGGATGTTCTTATGGCAGAAACCTTTTCAGCCGTGTGACTTTACCATGCGGCCAACCGCAACGGGATACCGCTGCACTGCATTAGGCCCGAATGAATGGGCCTAATCAGAAGTGAGTCCCAAGCCGCGTACACAATGGCTGACTCAGCCACGGAATCCATAGAAAGATAGGACATGTTGCTTCTTTTTCCGGCTACTTTAAAAAAATCGCTAGTGGGGAAAAAAAGCGAGGGGCTCCCATTGAAATGAATGGGAGACATTTTTGCAGGCGGATTTTGAGGTGAGTTCTGCGTCAAAATCCCCTTGCAAAAAACTCTGTGTGAAGATACCCTCAAAATGGTCAGTCAAAAATAGACGTGATTAGATACATTGAAATGAGATACAATGATACAGACATGTGATTAGATACAATAGGCATCAGACGGCCATTTTTCAATGTTGTGTGAATAAAGCATAAAGTCCATGTCCATCCATAACACTGTATGGTATTGTTCCTACTCTGTAATATGGCATGTGTTAAAAGTAATAATTTTCCATGTCTGTGCACCCCATAGACTTACGTTGGATGTAGTATTGGTGTATTTTACGGTAAACACATTTGCATCAGCAATATGTTGCCAGGGTGCCCTGGTCTTACCCCTTTATTCCCAATGCAAGGTCATGTTTGGAGGTTCTTCCATGTGCTAATTTTTATTATAGTAAAACCAACTGAATTCCATTCCAAGAAAATCTTCAATCTGTGACCCATTGGGAATCTTCTGAGCAATGAATTGGGAAAAAGCACTAAACTACAAAGGTACTGTAAGGATTACACCCTGGAACAAGCAGGTCAGCAATGCTCAAGCTTCCTCATAAATTATCAAGAAGTCTCGTGTACTTGTACTCTACATTCTGGAAGTGTTTTCCGAGTTATCCGAGGATATTACATGGATCATGCACATAATGCATCATCTAGTATTTTATGATTAGTGGTCCTACAAAATTTGTTCTCTACAAGTATTGCCATATGGTATATCTACTAATAAAATAATAAATTATGCGTAATTACCTCTTAAATATGTAAAGCAGTTTATTTAATTGAGTAAGGGCAGATGAGTAGCTGCCAAGAGGCAGCAAAGCCTGTCCTCAAACAATACCTCTAGTAGTGGCCTGATAGAAAAAAATCTTATGTATTCCAATCTATTCTCGAGTCCACAGAGTACAGTAGTATCAATGATTTTGGACTATCAGATTGCTTTTTTGGCCTTTTTTAGCTTTCAGAATTTTGTTTTTTTTGGCTGTGACCTTACATAAATGTCACTGTCATATTTAGATTTTTTCAATGTGATACGCGCATATCACATTGAAAGCAATAGGGAAAAAAGCCTCCCATTGATTTCAAAGGGGAGCGCTCGTATGCCGACACCCATTCAAGTCAATGGGATCTGGTTTTTACGCGCTCATTCTGAACGACTTTTACGTTCAGAATGAGCGGAGAGTATACTGCGTGTGAAGGCTCCCTAAGGGTCATTTCACACACAGGAAAATGGTGTGGAATTTGGTGCGGAATTTCAGCGCTGAAAAAAAAAGCCTCCCATTGACTTTTCTGCTAGCAGAAAAAGGAACCCATTGAAGTCAATGGGAGGATTTTTTTTCACCGCTGAAATTCGACACCAAATTCCTCACCATTTTCCTCCGTGTGAATGCACCCGTATTTCTCTTCATTTTCTACTGTGTGAACATACCCTTAGGATATATTCACACAAGGCAGATTTGTTGCAACAAATTCATATCTGTATAAAACCATTTGCTTGCTGCTAAAATAACCGCACTCAGATCAGTGCAACTGCGTTTAAGTTCCTGTTCTGCAGAGATCTGCTTTATGTACATATTCCCTTAGGCTGCCTATACACAATTAAACTAATGTCCACCAGACCTGACAATTTCAACTGGTTTGGTTGACCACGCACGTACGGTACCACTCTCCCTATCGAGTACACATGCATGGCCAACAAAGCCAAGTCAGTATGTAGCTGGGGAGTCAGTCAGCCAAAGTTTTGCCTACAGTTTTTGTATGGCCAGTCAAAGGCCCTACTTACAAAATGGGGGGGGAAAAACATGTATGTATTGGATGTTTTTTAACATTCGCTTATAGAACAGTTGGTATATACTATTTTCTATTTTTTAACTAAAAAAAAAGTCAGTTAAAAACTAGGACATGTCCGATCTTTGTCCATTTTTCCAGCCAATTTATGGGTCCAGTTTTTAACACTTGTTTTTGGGCATGGTACCAGTTTCAATAATGTTAAAAACGGATAAGTTGGATAAGTTGGTTTCACTTGTTTGTTAGTTAGGAATTGACAAAAGTCCAGAAACTGCAGTGATACACTAATGGAAAATGGATGCTCATTTACTGACGGTTTCATCTGTTTTTAATGTTCATTACTTCACTAAATTTAAGCTACAGTCACAGTTTTTAATGGTGATCACACGGCTGCATTAAATTTGCTGTATGTGTATTAGGCTATTCACCAATCTATGTCATGTCCTATTTCACGTGTTTTCACAGATCCCTCGATATACTGAAATATATGTACAAATTTGTAGGCAGTGTATAGGCAAAAGAGGCAACTCAGCCATGTGAAAGAGCCCTAAGGCTAAGGCTACATTCACATGACAGTGAAAACTGGCCACATTACTTTCACTGTCAGTGAATGGGGGCTGTGCACATGGCCATTATTTTGACAGTTGTCACGAGCTATCAAACTATAGGTCATGTCCTATTTTTGGCCATTTTCATGGATACATCTATACATTGAAATGTAAGAGAAATCCGTGAAAACCTGTGCCCCTCGGATGCCAGACCGTTTTTTACCACTTTCATGTGCATGTAACCTAAGGCCCCACATTGCAGAAAAGCAGCTTTTTTATTGCAGTTTTTGCTGTTTTTATTGGAGCCAAAGCTATGACCTATGAAGGCAGAAGTATAAGGGTAAGTTCACACTGAGTTTTTTGGTCAGGATTTTGAGGCCGTATTCGCCTCAAAATCCTAACCAAAAAGACGGCTCCCATTGAAATCAATGGGAGCCGCTCAGGAGTGGAGAAGCAAGGTGCTCATTCTTCAGGCCTGAAGACGCACCCTCCTTCGGACTAGGTCCATTCATTGGGCCTAATCCGGAACAGAGTGCGCGGCTGGATGTCGGTGCAGTGCACCGGCTTTCAGTCATGGCTATCCAGCTTTTGGATCGGAACCTAAGGTGGCCGGTATTGGAAATTACAGCGTGCCTGCGCTGCGGTTTTAAACGCAAAGTGGGCATTGGATTTGCATGAATCCCATCCATTTTGCAGCTACTTTAAAACACCGCGGTTTTCCCACTGCTTTTACGCCATGGGCAAATCGTGGCATTTCCAGCCCGTGGGGCCCCGGCCTTAGGCTGTATTTAGTTTAGTGATTGTCAAAAATGAGTGTGTTTTTAATGACAGATGTACATCCTTGTGGCATTCATTTCACAGACTGAGTCTATCAAGTGATCTTTGAGAATTGCTGAAAATCAGACAAGTCCTAATTTTTGAGAGACCATTCACACAGTCCACACAAAAAAAAACAGTCGTGTGAATAACTCCATAGGCTCACACTGATTTTAATGCACGCATGCAACCACTATTGAAAATACATCTGTCACGCTGCCTATTTTCATGTTCATATGAACAGAGCCCAAGTTTTCCAAAACAGCTGTTCATTGTTCTTGTAACAGGTCTAGTTTTGTAAATCTGAATGTCCTAGTATATTTTCTTACAATTCACTCAGTTGTGACTGGAGGCTGTATTTAGATGGGACTATCAACACTTTAATGAGTTGAGCATCTATGTAATAGTCACAAGAGCTAGACAGATTTTCATCTTATGATGAAGGTTCCCATTCACTGACTACAAGCAGTGAAGCTTGAAAACCATTAGAAATAGATACATAAAATATATAACAAAAATTGTAGAACTTTTTAGTATGCAGTGGATATGCTTTATTTAATAAACTGGGATGAAAATTCCTTGAAGTGTTCTGTTTTATAAGGATGGTAACTGTGTTCACATCACTAGTTTCTAAAAGTCTCCATGGAAATTTATAAAATTAGTGGACTGAATAAGCTGAATTTGGGACAAGTGACTCACCATGTCACCAGGTCAAACCCAAAATTTCTGGCATCGGTTTTTACAGGCCGTCAGAATCAGTACATACATTCCTTCCAAAATGAGCCATTTTATCCACTGTATAAAGCTGTGCTGCGGCATATCAGCCTCCATGACAGTTCTTTATCATCCACATACATATAAAAGGCAGTTATTTTCATTACAGTCTCAAACACTAAGATGTTTTAGAAGCCAAGTTGAGCGAAATATGGTCATATGTGTAAAGAGTCTATGGAAACGGAAACCTTATATTTAAATTAAAATTCCCAAGTCGCTAGCACAGACATGGTTTTGCCAGACAGCACACGATGTTATGTGCAAAACCGAACGCATAGTAGGAAAAAATGGTGCAATGATTTCTAAGGGTACTGCCAGAGCTACTTGACAGAAGATGTGCCAATATATAAAAGCAACTTAAACAGATCCTATCATTGGATACCCTTTTTTTATGACTTAGGCTGGTCTTACACGGCCGTAATGTAAGTCCGCAAATGGTCCACAATTGAGGGTTTTCTTATAGAGTAGGTACGCAAAGGCCGTGAATTGCGGCACTGCACGGACTCGCCCATAGAACTGTATGGGCTAGTGCGGTAGGACACGTGTCTGCAGTGTCTATGTTGCCGACCAGCAACTTGCAGACCGTACAATCAATACGGTCGTGTAAGATCAGCCTAACACATAGAAATAGCCTTAAGAAAGGCTATTCTTCTCCTACCTTTAGATGGCTTCTCCGCACTCCCGTTCGGTAGAAATCCGTGTTGACTTCGACTTCAAACAGCACTGGGGGCGTCCCCAATGCTGTGAGAGAACACTCCAGCGATGCCTCCATCTTCTTCTGGAACATCCTCTCCCTGCGTCTACTTCCGTCCTGGCTTTCAATCTTCCAGGCCTCGGGCATAGCTGACTGCGCATGCCTGTGGCCAAAAGAAAATGTCCACTTACTCAGTAAGCTGTGTAAGCGGCCCCAAGAAAATGGACGCATACGTTTTCAACATCTCTTGCAGAATTAAGAGCAGAAACCCACAGAGTTTACAGTAACATCAAAAGAATTTTTACTTAATCCGGAGCAAAATCCATATAGACATTTCTAGAGCAGGTCAATATATATTGTATTTTCATTGTGTACTTTATCCTTTGCCATGAATAGGGTGAATTCTGTGCCAAATCTGTACCAAATTCAGGACAAATCCACATCATTGCTCCTTTGACTAGGACATACCAAAAGGGCATGTACAGATGTCTGAGTTCTAAATCAATGGCATAAATCTGAAGTTGACTTGTATTTCTGTCTCAGATCTGCAGTTTAACATGCTGTGGGTCCATATGCAGATACTGCCCCATTCAATGGAACTAATATACGTGTGGTCATCTGCCAGGGGTTCCATATGGAAATTGCAGCAAAAATTTTCTTTCACATTCCATGGATTTTAAATCTGTGCCATATTAACTACGATGCTGATTCCCATTAAAACTATGAGGCACAGTGGAAAGTATGAAGGGAAATCCCCAAAATATGCCCATGTGAACATGCCCTTACTCAGGAAATGGAAGCCACCTTGCAACATTTAACAACTGTCCAATAAATCTTCATTAGAGTTGAGCGATCGGGATCGGAAAAGATTGGATTCCGATCGGTGATCGAGTAAATTTCACGATCACGATCGGAATTCTGATCCCGATCTTTTTAGGCGGGATCGAGGTCTCACGTTAGATTCCACAATGCTTGGCTACTAGCCAATGAGGTTGAGCGATTGGGATCGGAAAAGATTAGATCCTGATCGGCGATCAAGCAAATTTTATGATCGGGATCGGCTGAAAAGTGATCGAAAATCGTTTTTTAAAAACGAACCTGAAATCTCAAGATCAGCTCAACCCTAATCTTCATGTATTGCAATTCAACCAGGGGTACAAGAAGAATTGTTATTATGCCGAGGATTGTAAAAGTTGTATTAGACGGCCAGATGTCAGTCTGTGAGAGTGCGAGAAACACGTTGATCGGCACTTGTTTGCATCATTCGTATTACTCTGGCCAACATAAAACTGAATAGGGCTAGAATGATCTCTGCTGCGATTACGCCTCCATTCTGCTGCATGGATTATCGGCACTGCCCTAGTAACACAGGATGATGTGCTGCTGATACTCAACATCTTTTATCCTGCATACAAGATGCAATCAGCCGACCAGCCAGCATTTGGGCTATTATCAGCAATGAGCGTTCCTAGCAGCCCTCCTTGCTGATAATAGCCCCATGAATATTGGCCGGGCTTTAACATTCAATTGCACCAATTTTTCCTATGGTTGGAGCATCGCCTCATCAATGGTTATCTGACTGGGGCTAAATCTTTGTCTCTTGTCATCTTAACGGCAATATAAACTGAAGGGGTGTGGGTTTCCTCTCTATGTGATCTTACACGAGAAATGCAGCTTTTCTCTAAAATGCCTACAGTTAACAGGAAAGCACCAGTTTCTCCCCACCATGCAGGTACATATGTAGCTGCATTTATCTCATTTCTAGCTATTGTCTTAAGATCTAATTGATCTCCTTTGAAGTTAGCACAGTTGCCTTTTAGCAGCTCCCACGCAAGGAAAATTAACCTCATCAGCGAGCTTTTCTTGGTCTCGAGTTTCAAGTTTCAAATTGTACACGTTTCACTTCTGCTTTGAAAGAGTAGACGTTTGGGGGAAACACACCAAAATCTAGAACACTGAATGAGATCAGAATCTTAGCTCTGGATTCCTATTTGCATTTAAAACACATCCGGTAGATAGATCTGCTCGCTTAAATCATTCAACGCGCGCGTCGGTATCTATACGGTAAAAACGATGGGATTTATCAAGTAAACACTGTTATTCTGAGCAGACATTCCTGCTGTACATCAAATATGTTTTCCATTTTTCTAGTTTATCACAGCTGAAAGCATTTAGGTAAGGAAGGATGAAATTAGAGAACCTGGTCCAGGAACTGCAGCATTGTAATGCACACCATGCTGTGGTGTGGGCTACTCCATGAAGCGTGGTATCTTGCGGTTAACACTTGCTAGACCTGTCACTAAATCTTTCACTTTCAGGGAGGGAACAATATTCCTGGCTCAACAATATTGTGGGTCATTGCAAGGCAGAACTGGTTTTCATAAGGTACTTCATCACTTAAAGGTGTTTTCCCATGAACATGACCACTTGTACACAGTTAAACATTTATGCCAGTAATCTTCTCCCCTCTACCAATTCAGAACACGTGCATGCTTGGTCACACTAAGCATGCATGTGTATACTTGAGGCACTGGCATCCTAATTACATCATGGAAGTCAGATTTGCATATTCTTCCCATGTTCCTTTGCACAGTGGAGGGCTCATGGCTTAATAAGACTCCACACACCTAAATGGTGGTTCTCTCCCTATGGAGTGACGATATCCCCTCAACTATGTATAGAATGGTAATGTTTGAAGAGTGTGCACATGTAAAAAAACACTAATGTCTTAGGTATGTTCACATAGCGAAAACCTTTTCCGCCGTGTGACTTTTCCATGTGGCTAGCTGCAACGGGATGCCAATGCAGCATCCCACTCCTGAGTAGGCCTGGATCAATGGGCCTAATCCGGAGTGAGTCTTGCGCCACAGATGCCGCTGCTGAGTCAGGAAGAATCCACAGGAAGATAGGGCATGACGCTTCTTTTTCCCGCTAGCTGAAAAAAATCGCTAGCGGAAAAAAAAGCAAGGGACTCCAATTGAAATGAATGGGAAACGTTTTTGTGGCAGATTCCAGGTCAAAATCCACCTACAAAATACTCTGTGTAATCATACTCTGACAGGGATGCTGTATAATAAGGAAACCTGGCTGTAAGATTTATTAAGAATTTGTTATATTCAGCGTATATCAAGTGATAAAACTGTAGTAAGGGGAGCCTAAGGCTGAGTTCAATGGGATCCGGTCAGTTCTTTTTTCCAGGAGTGGTTTGTTCCGGCTCCCGGAAAAAAGAAGCGACATACTCATTCTTCAGGCAGATTCGCCTCACAACATCCGCCTGAAGACACTCCCTCCTCCCAACTAGGCCTATTCATTTGGGCCTAATCTGGAGCAGAGTGCCGCGACTGGATGCCGGCATCCAGTCGCGGCTATCCATTTTTTGAACCGGAATCTGAGGCGGCCTCCGCGTCAAATTCTGGTCCAAAACACCCCGTGTGAACAGGCCTAAAGATACATTTAGAAGATGTCATGGCTGATATGTGACCTGTACATTATTGCACTTGCTCAATGAATTATCACCACCCACTGATGGTTGATATAATAGAGACATAGAGACATGTATTACCTAATGGAATACCTGTTATTATATGTCTCCACCCTTACAGGATGCTAGGAACCTCTTTGATGTTTAACCAGCTTTGATTTGGCAGGAATAGTACAGTGACGCATCTTGGCTATGAGAGGTACATTGTGCGTGTGTGAATTTATAGCATCAAATGATTGATCATAGACGTAATTGCTGCGTCTAAATGGACAAAATCACAGTGTGCATTAGGGAGAAACCTTTAACCAGAACATTTTCTAACAATGACTATCGTACTTACATAGTATACTGTAAGTACAATATATATATATATATATATATATATATTTATATGTATATACTGTATATACACAACATTGAGAAAATTACACTGGTTTTAGTTATTAGACTCTATTTTCATAGATGAACGTTAGCTTGTTCAGCTGACAGTTATTGCTTCTGATACCCCCATGCACATTCATGCTCTGCTCGGCCAAGCATGCATGTGCTCTCAGTAGGAACAGGTTAATAAGTCAATGCCACACAAATCCAGCAATGATTTATCTCTCTTAAATACAAAAGTCCTATTCTTTCTGAAATTCAACATGCCAAAACCATCCTTCCCCTAACATCTGTCATAAAGGAAAGTCAAGAACAGTCCCATCCCAAACCATGTAGGATTTGGCCTATATTCAATTAATGTGTACGGCCAGCTTAGATGACCCCTTCCCTTAATTTGTCAAATATCCCCCTTACAAGAGTTCTGTGGAACAGGAAAGTGGTAGAAGACTCCAGATCAGGACTGCAGTACAGAAGTGTGTAGCTCATAAGAAATTTCTGTACTGACACCAAAAAGCAATGCACACTGAAGCTGCCCTTATAATGGATTGCAATATAGTGGCATCAATTGTGGTTCATTGCCCTTACAATTATAGATAATCTATATTTTTCATTACATTAGCACAAATGCGTAAGGAGCTACATCGTTTACATAGTGTGTTAATATTTATGACACTTTATTGGGTATGTTTTTACTTTGCATCGATATCCAACTTTTTCTTCATATCCTATTACTAATGGTGTGTTCACATCTGCGCCGAAGATTTTGGCATAGATGATAAAGTCCTGCAAGCATGACTTTTTCAGCTGGTGAACGCATGGTGAAAACAATGGATACCTGATGGCCCCCATTACAGTCAATGGGGTCCCTGAGGATTTGTTGTTGTCTGTCATGAGACGGATCCATCTTTATTGCTTAATCTGTTCTTTTGTTCCAACTACAGAACGGAAGACTGGATTAAACAACTGAGACGTGTAAGGTTTTACATATTTTATTATAGCATATATATTTATTTTAGATTTTTAGATTTATTTATATCACATTTCTATATGAGTCATTTATACACATATATATATATGTGTATACACATATATATATATATATATATATATATATATGCAAAGCAAAAAGTGACAAATAGTGACAAAGCGCGAGACTAATGCGGAGCAGTTTTGCATTTGCTGGTGGTATACTTCCCAGATCAGAACCATTTAGTATGAAATGATAGGCAGTAAAGAACACAAAGGCGAGGGCAACGTAAAGACGTGCAGACTAAACTAGGGCAGCAAAGATTAACTGATCTTCAATGTCAAGAGGGATCGGAGAGGATCACCTACTTCAGCCAATGGTTAGCTTAATGGCCAATGCCACTTTTATATGCTTATTTTTGAAAATATGTGCAAATTTTTATTATTAAATAAAAAAAAAAAAAAAAAAAACCCACTAGGATGTACTCTAGCACAAGCCTGCTCCAAAAGGTGATGTATTCTAAACATTTACTAAAATCTAGATAAGGGCCTAGGACAAGTGGATCCCCTTGCTAGACCTCATAAAGACTGATTTGTCGTCCGCTAAGGCCGGGTTCACACGGGCTTTTTGGGGCAGATTTTGACGTGGTCATTTCCTTTCTTCAGGTGGATTCCGCGGCTCATTAAGCCACGGATGTCCGCCTCGTGACAACTCCCTCCCGACTAGGCCCACCAGCATCCAGGCACGGCTACCCATTTTTTGGAAAGGAATCTGAGGAGGCTTCCGCGTCAAATTCCGGTCCAAAAAAACCCATGTGAACCTAGCCTTAGGCTGCCACCTAACCCTTTGCATTTATAGTAGTCCAGAAATCTTGAGCTTTCCAAAGCTAAGACGTCTTTGGGAGCAAGGATCGAGGAAGAGCGTACAGGCCAACTAGTGGAATTTGTAATCTAAGAAGAAATAAAAACTGTACAATCTGTTTATGGATTCCAAGTTAAGAATCTTAGTAAGATTGCTATAAATAATTAGCAAAGGATGTAATAAAACAAAAATTTTGGAGGAATGGTACGCCACAGGGCATGTCATGAATGTCATGGAATGATGCCATCCAAGCAGATGCTGCCCAGTTCCTCTGCAAAAAGAAATTGGCAAGGAGGTACTATTAATAGGGAAGAATGAAGGAAGAAACCTGAGGAGGCCCAGCCTCGGTGTGGGCTGCAGAGTCATAAGATGTGGGGTAAACACACTTGGTATGCTATGACAGGCTGAGTAAAGCTGGGCATAGGCTGATAATTTAGCAGATACAACTGGCAATTAGCACTTGTACCAATACCCAGTGCCAAAACTATCTGCTCCAATCAATTGAAATCTGTTGAATCATTCATAACATCAGTCAATACCCAGCACTTTTTTGGTGGCTAATTATTCTGCATTTAACAACAATGATTGAGGATTTACAATGTGCGGAGTTGCGAGCGTTCAATCATGCTGATTTTTGCTATGATGAGAACAATTTGTTAATGAGTAGATCATTCAGTCCTTAGTAAAATATCTCGGCGTGTTGGTCTTTTCAAAACCAAAGATCTGACAATGACAAAGTACTGGAACTGCGGGTAAATTTTTCTGGGTATGGCCGTATTTCGCATGTACTTGATATGCAAATGACAGGCAAGGAAGAAGTCACTTCAGATATACTACAAACATTACTCAAACTAAAGCTTGTTTTTACTTAGCCCCAGACCATATCCCTGTCTCACACCGCTCTGGCTGCAACACTTGTAAAAGATTAAAGAAAGTGAACTGGTAACAAAGGAGCACATTCCTGCACTTCCACTTGACATTGCATTGTGTTTGCGGGCTCCCTCTCCCCCACCTCCTGTTTACCATTTTCCAGCCTGGTCAGTATTCCTTCCCAAAGCCATAAAAACATTATTGAGGAAACTTACATGTGTGTTAAGGTCATTCCAGCTTTGTAATGAACGATACCCCCCAAGAAGACCTATTTCGCCCAGGATACAGCATAATATGAAGCAAAATAAGATTTGCATTTCCCGTTTTTTTTTTACATACAGCAATGCTGCACATTGGAAAACGCCAGGCTCTTCAGGTATCCGGCGCACATTGCTGCATTCCAGTGGCACCTGCCAATTGATACATCCGCACAGACAGCAGTGCTAAAAAGAATGCCAGCAAACAGACAGAGAAATGCCAGCCAAAGCCAGACAGCCAAGAGTAAATAGGAACACTGCAGCTAAAGTATCAATGATGTTGCTGGGACAATTTTTGCCTATACGTTAAAAAAATGACATTGATTTCAGTAGTCTGTGCAAATTTCTTCAAGGTATTTTTCAATATAACGTGATGTATTTTACAATATATTATTTTTCAAGTGCAGGTTTGGCTGCAGAGAATCCGCTGCAAAATCCACATATGTAAGGCTAGGTTCACATCTGTGTTAAAAAACCGGTTACCTTCAGAAATCTGTGGCCCCTTAGTCTATAATGGGGTTCGCTTGGATTCCACCCAAAAAGTTCGAAAAATGTGGAGGGAAAAGCGCTGCCTAACATGAGGATTTTGACACTGATTTGGATGCAGGCTTGCCGCTGGTTTATCCTAAAATAGGCATCAATACCTGTATATAACATGCAGATTTTACATCAGGTTCACTGTAACTAAACCCTTGGCAAAATAATGTTCCACATGAGAATCTCCCCTTAACCCCTAACTGACTGGCCTGTTTCAGGCCTTAATGACCACAACATTTTTGTGCTTCTCTATGCTCACATACTAAGGCCTGTAACTTTTCTTTATTTTTTTTTTTTAAGTGGGACAAGCTTGTGTTTATTGGCACTATATTGGAGTAGATATAGCTAATTGACTATTTACTCTTTCTGGGCATATAAAAAAAACAAAAAACTTGATAGTCTTCAGTAGTTGATACCTTTTTAATGGCTAACTAATAATGATGACAGATTACAACGTTTCGGAACTCTCAGCTCCTTTCTCAAGTAAATTTTAAAACCATTTCTGAAGGATGCATATTTATATACAAAAAGGGCACATAGGGATAGAATTCTAGGAAGAAGGGGGGTAGAGGGTTATTAGTTATTGGTAGAAACAATGTAAACAATTCCAGGTTCTTATCAGTTCTCAGGGTCTCAGGTCACTTGATTTCTGTAAGATGCCATAAACCCATGTGACAGATTTAACCCCTTCTCCAGTGTTTGAAGCGGGGTCATAAGTTTATAGTCATAAATCCGTCGCTCTTTCCTTCATTTAAAATTCCCTCTTAAAACCAAAATTTTCATGTGATCGGTGATATTATGATCCTCATTGCAGAAATGTTTTGACACGGGAAGGTCCATTCTTCGTTCTCTAATTGTATGGCGATGTGAGTTCGTACGCATTCTAAGCCGCTGTTCGGTCTCTCCAACATACAGATTTTCAGTGGGACATTTGGTGTACATTATTAAATACACTACATTAGGTGTGTTACAGGTGAACGTACCTCAGATTTTATATTCCCTGTTAGAGTTTGGTATCTCTATCCTGTCAGTGGTCAGTATGTGAGGGCATGTTTTGCACCTTTTCTGTCTGCATGGAAATGTTCCTGTGTTAGTTGGAGGTGACAGTGAGCTGCTGACAACCATATTCCTGAGGTTTGGTGGCTGTTTATAGCACAGGAGAGGGGGCCTGGATATATGGATTTTAGACGGTGGTCTTTTTATAGTAGTGGATGTAGTTTACGTGTGATTCCTCTCAGCATCTCCAGGTAGGGGTTATATGTGACGACCAGGGGCACCCGATTGTTTTCCTGTTTGGTATTGTACTTTAATAAATCCGATCTTGGTATTCTGGTGGCCCTGTAAGGGTCAGTGCACACAGAGTTTTTTGGTCGCTTATTTTGACCCTGAATCCACCTCAAATCAGCCTCCAGAGAAAGCCTCCCAATCCAGTTCTATTCAGCGTCAAAATCAGTGCCAAAAAACTCTGTATGCACTGACCCTAAGGGCAGCTGCAGGGTATGTTTACACCATAAGGGTGCATTCACACTGAGTAAACGCTAGCTTATTCTGAACGTAAAACACGTTCAGAATAAGCGGCGTCTAAAGCAGCTCCATTCATTTCTATGGGAGCGGGGATACGAGCGCTCCCCATAGAAATGAATGGGCTGCTTCTTTCACTCCGTGCAGTCCCATTGAAGTGAATGGGGAGTGCCGGCGTGTACGCTCCGGCATGAGCAGAGCTTGCCGTATACGCCGGCACTCCCCATTCACTTCAATGGGACTGCACGGAGTGAAAGAAGCAGCCCATTCATTTCTATGGGGAGCGCTCGTATCCCCGCTCCCATAGAAATGAATGGAGCTGCTTTAGACGCCGCTTATTCTGAACGTGTTTTACGTTCAGAATAAGCTAGCGTTTACTCAGTGTGAATTCACCCTAAGGGTGCATTCACACAAAGAAAAATGGCTCTGAATTTGGTGTTGAATTTCAGCGACCTTTGTTTTCACCAAAATGTCTACAGATTCTGTTCAAATTACTCTTAGGCTAAGGCCCCATGGGAAGATATGCAGCAATAAAGCGCTGCGGGAAAAACCGCGGCAGGAACGCATCGCAGTTCTTCCTGCAGCACTTTGAACAGAAAGTTTGCTGAATTTTCCTCCGCTGACTTTCGGTTACAAATTATATCTATGGAAAATCCGTTGGCATTTCCATAGATATAATTGACATGCGGTTTCCAAAAACGCGCTGGTTTAGGAAAGTGAAGCGTGTCCGCGCTGCTGTTTTTAATGCAAAGTGGGCATAGGATGAATCCCATCCACTTTGCAGATACTGTAAAACACCACAATTTTCCTGCATGGTTTCCGCCACAGGCAAATCGTATTGTTTTCGAACCGTGGGGCCCCGGCCTAATGAGTATGGTCAGTCTTAGAATGGTCCTGACAGATATTCAAAATGGATTGGAATCCATTTTCAATGTATTTACGTTAATTTCTCACTGGACATGTTTTCAATCAATTTTTTCTCTACTGTGTCTGTTACTTACAATTCCACTTCCTCTTCTTTGTGGGTTAAGTCTTCTGCAGAACAAGGTAGATCAAAACCATTAATCTTTACTGCAATTAGCTTACGCTGGGTTCACACCAGCGTCTGGACCATGCAGAATACGGAAACCTGTCAGGCCGAGTCCGGCTGTGAGCGCCGGTGAGAGTTTTGAGCTCTCTGCGGTGAAACCTTTTTTTTAAACCGGACACAGAGTACTGCATGTCCGACTCTGTGTCCGGTTTAAAAAAAACGGTTTTGCCGCGGAGAGCATAAAACGCTCACCGGTGCTCACGGCCAGACACTTTTCAAACCCATTCAAATGAATAGGTTTGGAAAGATGCCGGCAGGTTTCCGTCTACTGCCCTGTTTTGTGCCGGAAACGGAAACCTGCAGAATGGAGTGCCGGGCGCAGATGTGAACGAGCCCTTACATTGACTTCTATGGAAAAATTAGTCTTATTCAAGGCCAGGGACCTACGTGGCGTAAACGCAGGAAAAAACACGGCGTTTTACAGTCCCTGCAAGATGAGTCCACAACTTGCAGAAAAATATGCACAGTACCTTTGTTGTTTTGGAAAGCAAACATATCGATTATAACTATGGAAACACTATAGGTATAATAGAAGCAGAAAGTCTGCAGAGGAAACCTCTATTATATCTACCCAACAATGGAAAGAATGTGAAAAGATGGAAATCCAACAATTTCTAGGAATAAAACGATAAAAATACAAGCAATCAAATAGGTCATGAGACAGATCCCACTCTAATATTTTTTGGGGGTAAAATGTGATGCATAGACAAGGGACATTGTCAGAGGGCCTTCAGTTTTCAGATACAATCTCTTTTCTAGCATTCTCCAGCTGTGCTTTTGTTCCATAAAAATCTCAGGCTGTTTTTTTTTTGTTTTTTTTTTAACTCTGCTTCAGCCTCGTTTTCTATTAGTTATATTCTAAAAGGCAAACATAAAACCCAGGGGAGGCTGGGAGTGGGGAAAATATAAAAAAAGAAAAAGAAAAGTAGTGATACACTCTTATCCCTGTTCACAGTCCCAGCGTAATGTTCTCCATATCATTCTATGCCCACAATAGCTGTGCCAAAGGTAATGGAGATCAGGTGACCTCTGTGATACTGGTACTTAACATGTGAGGCCTTGTTCACATCTGCGTCGGTAATCTGTTCGGGGGAGTCCGCATGGGGACACATTGGCAAGTGGTGTGCAGTGGAAGCTCACGGACCCCATAGACTATAATGACACACGAACTATACAGATTAAGTCATGCGTACAGGAAAGTAGATCATGAACTACTTTTCTGTCCGTATGTTCTGTGTGGAAAGCACACGTACCCATTATAGTCTCCCCCCCCCCCCCTTTTTTATGTAGATTGTGGACTCCATATAGGGCTCACAATGTACATTTTGCCCTATCAGTATGTCTTCGGAGTATGAGCAGAAATCCACGCAAATATGGGGAGAACATACAAACTCCTTGCAGATGTTGTTCCTGGCAGGATTCAAACCCAGGACTCCAGCGCTGCAATACTAACCACTGAGCCACCGTGTGCTTTCACTGTACTCCGCTTGCCAATGCCAATATGCATTCCCCATGTGGACTCCACTGAACGGATTACCGACACAGATGTGAACCAGGCCTGACTGCTGAGACCAGTGATAGGATATGATAGTATTGCTTTTTGTATTCTACCCCACCCTGCCCAGTGTGCCTAGAAAACCCTTTAGACCTCACATTGTGAAAACACAATTTTTTGAAATCCACAGTTTTTTAAAATTCACAGCATGTCAATTTTACTTTTGTAAACTCTTAGCCTTAAAGAGGGCCTTTCATGTCCTCATGAAGTGCAGTTTTATACACCGCTGAGTTCAGTGCACTGTTGTCTTTCCCGGTATGTGCCCTGGTGGAGGACATATTGGTACAGTTAGTTTTGGCACCAATATCTCCCCACTGTCAAAAGGGTGTTCTTTACAGTTCAGTATCATGGCTGGGCTGTAAAGAACACCCCTTCCCTGATAGTACATGTATATAGACTTGTACTTGGGTGGGGCGTTCCTCACAGCTCAGCGTCATCGCTGGGCGGTAAGGCACGCTTCCACTGACAGTACAAGGCTATGTTAGGGTCAGTGCACACAGAGTTTTTTGGCACTGATTTTGACGCTTCAAAATCAGCCTCCAAAAAAAAGCCTCCCAATAGAGTTCTATCTGTAATTTTAATATCTGTATAGTCCTGTACCTTACCACCATTGCCATTCATAAACAAGCATTTTCGTACGCTAACTTAGGAATGACAGGATGTAAGCCTCTCATTCCTAGTGTGCATACGACTCTGTTGTTCAGATGATTGGTGGCGGAAGCTGCGAGTCAGACTGAAATGCCTGAAAATCTTGCACGCACGAACGAGCCTTAATTATTTGAATAGAGCAAAACAGGAGGCGATCCCAAAACCCCGGTAAGTTCAGCTTGAAATGGACTCGTGGAAAGGCTTCGGAATCCCTTTACAGCGGAGCATACAGGAGACATCGCACATTCACTCGTGCTTGGTTCGCGCCGTACATTTTCCTCTCGGCAGTCAGCGCTCTGAATCCAGCCATCAGACAGCACTCTGTTTGCTCCCGCGCCGGCTTCCTGTATACATCACAGCTGTCCTGCTCTGCGAGCTGGAGGAAGCCTGTTTGGCAGAGAACCTAACAGCAAGCCTGAGTTTTCTTAAATTCCTTTCTTAAGGAATGCAATGAAAGAAAAATAATCTGAAAGTCATGCAGGCATTGCTATTTTTCATCCTTTTTAGGACTGACCTGCATGTTGGCTTTCAGACATTGGGACTGGTCATAGATGTTAACATTTCCACCAATACCAGTGTTTTGTTTTTTTTTACTTTTTGCTATTTTTCTTATAGTCAGAATAACCATTGTGAAAGGGGCTTAAACAAGAAATATTTACCACTAGAGATGAGCGAGTACTGTTTGGATCAGCCGATCCGAACAGCACGCTCCATAGAAATGAATGGATGCACCTGGTATTACCGCTTTGACGGCGGCCGGCCGCTTAACCCCCCGCATGCCGGCTACATCCATTCATTTCTATGCGAGTGTGCTTTTCGGATCGCTCATCTCTATTTACCACATATACTGTTTTTGTCATTTGTGCTCATGCCTGTGGAGTCGATAGGCCAAACCATGACTCCGACTACTGTATTTTAGCACAGCCTGACTGCGGCTAAGACAGCTTCATAAATGGCTGACATCCATGGTCAGGAAGCAGCAGGCAAAGCTCCTCTAATTCCAAAAAAAGGCTAATGATTGATAACCAAGAGAAATACATACCACAAACAGGTTTCAATGCCCACTGAGGGCCGCAATCCAGTACACCAGTAGAAAGAACAGCGCCTCTCTATCGTTTATGCTTTATAGTGGTCCAGTGGGGAAGAGGAAAAATGGGTAAAAAAATAAATAAAAAACAACCATTACTAACCTCACCAATCTACCCACTGCTTTTTGGACATTGTCCACTGTTCTCTACTTTGTGGTACCTCTTGACAAACCAAAAATAATGCCAAATGGAGCAAGGGACATGTTATTATGACAGACGACCCCTTTAAGAATAAAGTCAAGGATGACAAATGCTCAGCTGTCCTAAGATTAATGCTCAGCAACCTTTTTATGAGCACTTACAGCCCAATGCTTTAGTTGTGGTGGCCACGAGGTTGTTTGCGTCATGGCCCCTACTCCAGGGAAATCATATAGTTGTGGTGGCCACGAGGTTGTTTGCATCATGGCCCCGAATCCAGGAAAGTCATATAGTTGTGGTGGCCACGAGGTTGCTTGCATCATGGCCCCTACTCCAGGGAAGTCATATACCGTAGTTGTGGTGGCCACAAGGTTGCTTGCATCATGGTCTCTACTCCTGGGTAGTCATACTAAGCTCTGTTCACATCTCCATTGATGACTTCCATTGCATATTTTGTCAGATTTCCCAGAAAAAAACAGCACAGCATGACATGCAATTTTCACTGTTACAATGTTGGACACCCTGGCGGAACTTGTCGTACCCCATTATAAGTCAAAGAAGTGATAGATCCAGTTCCCCATCATTCTCAGTTTTTAGCTTTCTCATTCAGAAAACTGTAAACGACAATGTGAATGTGAACAAAGCCAAACAAATGACTTAGGCTAGGTTCACATCTGCATTGTCACCTCTGTTCTTCTGGGCCAAAGCAGGACCATAAGAACAGAAAATGTTCTGTCACATGACGAACAGTGGGGTCTGTTGGGTGTCTTTGAGGCTAGATTCAGATCTTCGTAGGAGGAGGAATTTTCACTTCCTCAGATTTCAGTATAAAACCAGAGGAAACCCGATGGACCCCATCATAATCCATGGGGTCTACAGGTAACTGCTTTTTCAGTATAACTAATGTCAACAGACAGAACCACCAATTAGTAAAAATACAAAATATTTATTGAACAAATATATAAAATTTGAATGAACAAGACATGATTACATAGAAGAGGGGGAAGCAATACTGCCACACATGGAGAGATGTAAACCATCAAGAAATGATAATAAATTGGCATAACAGGGGGCGTAAGTACAAAGTGTGCAAACATAGCCTATATGTCACTGGTTAAAAAAAAAAGTCTAAATATCAAAGATATATAGTACAATGTGGCAAAACCAGCTATGCAGAGCTAGCAGACATCACATCACATCATCGCCGGACAGAGAAGGCAGGCTTCCAGGACCTTTTCATCTGTGATTTCTGACTGATTGTGCGCCAGAGGCTCCGAGCGGAGAGTCTGATGCAGATGTGAACGTATCCTTGTATGGTTATATACTCATACTGTGCTGTATACTGGGGTCTTCAGACTGTATATATGCTATACAGTTAGGTCATTACATATTGTTTTGTTCACACCTAGCATACTCCTGCGCTGTACAATTTCTAAAGAGCCTTTCTGTAGTCTCTAGAGACATCGGCCCTTGGCATCAGCTCACAGCTGGCACAGTAATTCTTGTGCTGAGGGAGCCGATGTCGGCAGATATAATCTGTGCGCTGTGCCGTCAATGCCCGGTGCTGTGTATACAAGAGCCGTCCCTGCCGCCCGTACGATAATCCTCCATGGCTGCGCCGCACTCTCCTCTCCTCTGTGTGCCCGCCTAAATGAAGGGCACAGCAGCGTGCCGGCACAGGAGGGAGCGCTGGGCTGCCGCGCTATCATTACGGATGTGACAGCAGGGAGAAGTAACAGCGACTTTATGGTAATTGCGCTTCTCTCGGCCTCGATGACAGGCAGGCTACTGAGACAATTTTCTCCGATCTGCAGCCTGGGAACGCTCCTCACAGGGCAGCGCTAGAGCCTGGCATGTGAGGTGGCAGATGTACGGGACGGGTGTGCTACTGATTGACCGTCTTATTATAAACTTGTGCCCCAGCCACAGACAAGTGATGCCCATTACGCAGCGCACTCACCGCACAGCGCCTCCATAGCGTGTGACAAGCCTGTGTGCCAGGCGTCGCTGTAGTGGTGAGAGGGAGCGCAGCAGAGGAGGGCACTCTCTGGGAGTGGAGGAGAGAAGCACAGCCCTCGGCCTTTATCTTGTTTCCCCTCGCATTAAACAATAACAGGAACACGTCTGTGGCGTGACAGAGAAGCCGAGCGGCCAGGCTGGGAGTGACGGAGGGGGCGTGAGGGCACAGGTTATGAGGCTAGCAGATTAGGGGCGCCTCACCATGACAGTATGTCTGACCTCTCACAAGAGTGACATTTAAGATGTAACAAAGTGACTCTTATAAAGTGGGCACATAAGCCTTGCTGACAGAGCACAGGGTGCCGAAGAGCCATGCCACGTGCTCTGTAGCCAAGCCCTCCCTGTAGTCCAGCCACCTGCAGCCCGACTCTCCGGCACAGAACCACTGCTGGGCTGGGCGTGGAGGCCTGGAGCACATCGCGGAGAAGGCACACAGTCTGCCTATTGTCCAACTCGGAAAGTAAGTGCACGGCGGGTCCCAGGAGTGTCCAGAGCCCCAGGCACAGGTCAGATGATGGCTGACGTCTGTCCCTGCTCTCCACCTTCTATTCATTAGCCTTGCATTGTGATTGTGGATTGCTTCCCGTTCCACACAGATTGTGTGCGATCGCACAGTCTGCTCTGTGACTAGGGTCTGTGTCATGTGTCACTAATGACGCAGGGCGATCCGTGCGACATATGCAGCACGTCAAGTGAGGCCGGACCGAAGACGCAGGCTGGAAGGGGAGGCCTGCATGACAGGGTTTAGCCAGAAGTAGGAAGGGGTACTGAAGGGGTTAAGTTGGCAGTTAGAAGGATAGGTCAGGAATTCACAAGGAGGAGAGGGGAGGGTGGAGGGAATTTATAAACAGAGGGCGGGAAGATAACCCCCCCTAGTGTGGCTTCAGCTCCTGGCCTAAGATGTCATCTGTAGAGGACTTACTGGCCCAACTTCGGGCTGAAACTACTTTACATGGGCCGCAGCGGCTGCATTCCTGCTCCAGGGCTGCTGTGCAGAGGCCTTGGCCAGGGGGACAGAAGACTTCAGCAGCGTGGAGGAGGTGATGGGATCAGCGGCGCAGAGATCAGCGGCGCAGATATCAGTGACTTGTCAGGAGCAGGACACATCGGGTGCTGGGTTCACAGCACCCAGGTGAGACCCTTAGTTCATCTGCAGGGCCCTTGCTAGCCGTTCAAGGTGGGGGTGGTTTAGGGGGTAACCCTGAGGGGTTAGACAGGAGTTTGTTTGTGGTTATAAGGCGGGGTCTCCCGCCTTATAACCAGATGTACTTAGGGGTGCCGGTAGTAATGGCGGGGTCTCTTGCACTGGCGTGGATCTGTTTGGGGATAGGGTGGAAGTTAGGTTGCGTAGGTCCGAAACTGATCAGGAAAATAGGGGTTGTCGGGTCTGTTTATTTGCAGTGCCGGGTTGTGATATTTGTCCCATATAGGGCTTACAATGTACATTTTTTTCCTATTAGTATGTCTTTGTTATATGGGAGGAAATCCACACAAATGCAGGGAAAGCATACAAACTCATTGTAGATGTTGTCCTTGGCAGGATTCAAACCCAGGACTCCAATTCTGCAAGGCTAACCACTGAGCCACTGTGTTGCCCCTATATGTGTCTGGTTGTATGTGTCTGGTTCTTTGTTTGGGGCGGTACTTCGTTTTTGGGAGTGTTTAGAATATGTTTGTTGGGGTTAGGGACAGACTGTTTTAGTGGGCATTCTTTTTGGATCGGAGCAGCTGTTTGGTTTCACAGGTGCCGGGCCTTGTCTGGTTTGGGTGATGGGCCACTCTTTTGTGTTCTGGGGAGCAGTGAGAGCAGCAATTCGTCCAGACGGGAGGCAGTTAGGATGTTCTCGAGGAGACGTGACTGTAAGATAGTTAGGGTTGAAAGGTATGTCTTGGGGAAGGGTCTTAGTCAAGTTTCATAGGTATGCGAGACTGGATAGGTCTCCGGATGTTCTGCTGCTACACGTGGGTGCAATGACTTGGGGGTTCACCCATTCTGAATGCTGATTAACGATATAAAGTTTGATATGCTCCAGTTGTGGTCCATGTTCCCAGGCATAGTGACGGTGTGGTCAGACATTGTGCCGCGGAAAGTGTGGAAAGAGGCTCGTTTGATGGAGCAGCACAATTGATTAACAAAGCCCTCACCAAGGTTAATAGGGCTATCGGGCAGTGTATGGGTGTCCATGAGGCACAAGTAGTTGGAACCTGGTGAAGGGGCCTTCTGGAGGTGGGACCGTCAGAATAGACATGTGGTGTTTGGGCCTACAGCAGGGCATCGAGACAGCTCTGTGAGTGTGGAGGGATGCCCGCCGATAAGATCTCTTCGGCGGACGTTGTGGCGTTGGGGGTCCTCGAGGCTGGTATGACGAAAATGGTTGTGGTGGGGAAGGCCCCGTGGTAGGGACTGGACTCCCCAGATCATTTGGAATGTGGCTAGTTGGATTATTGTTGGTTAATTGTTAATATGGATCTTTACGGCCTTAGGTACAGTGAGCACAGGGCAATTAATTAAATAGGTGCCCCTGAGCTGGTGTGGAGTGGCTCGGGGTAACGGCTGGTGCTCAGGGGATATGGAAAACTGTTTGGGTTTTAGGCCTGAAGGACCTCCATCATTGGGTAGTAATTTACAGTATTTTGGTGGGGGATTGTTGTTTGGTTGCACTTTAAATAGGTTGTTTATTTTATTTAATAAAATGGCTGCTGTGGCCAATTAATCCAAAATTTGTGTGTGGAGTATTTATTTCAGGTAAAAGAATTCAAGAAGACACGACTTGGCAATACCCTGGTCAGGCGCTAGTGACAAGTCTAACCAGTCGTACTTGTCCTCTGTTTATATGGCACATCAGTGGTGTGATGAGATAATACATATGTCACAAGATTACCGCTTCTCTACCGCGCCCTGTGAAAGCAAAACTGTCAGAGCTGTCAGTATTGATGAGGGGGATGGCGCCGTGCTAAGCAGTGGTGTAGTATGTCATATTCACCAACAAGGTGTAGAAATGTGCTGTGACCCCTTCTTAATGTGATTCAACAAGGGGCTCGGGAGTTAGACCCCTCAATCAAAGTAATGATATTCTATACAGATATGTCAATATAGGACTGATGGGACATAATCTGCTATGCTCAGCTAACATAAAAGATCTCCTTAAGGCCAGGGACCCAAAAGACAGAAACGTCACGATTTGCCCACGGTGGAAACGCCACAGAAAAATCACAGCATTTTATAGGGAAATCAGAGCATCAGGGATGGGTAACTATGAATTTTTTTATTTTTTTCAATGCCCCCTGGCCGATTTAAATGTTCAAAGAGTTGTCCATTTTATGCCTGGACAAACCCTTTTAGTAATAGTTATGTCGATAGTACACCCATTGGAAGTGCTGGAACTGTTAGGCACAGACCCCAAAATGACCCAATCTAGGCTTATACATGATACATGGACTTGCCCATAAACATTCCCTGAGTCCGCCATGTGCACGTTCCGCTTGGCTGAGTGCACGTTATTTCAATAGTGGGTGGATAGCCACTCCTCTTGGAGGATATAACAGGATTGAAGATCTAACCTATTGAACCTTTGTTTTTCCTGATGGTGGATATTGGTGACTGTTCTTGTATTTACCATCAATGAACACTCTATTGGGGGTAATTAAGACTGGGATTTCCTCCATTAGTCCTAATGAATCCCGTCAATGGCACATGTGTGTGAATTATTGAGGCTTCAGCCTCTCAATAAATAAGGCGCGCTCCTGTGTGCTAACATTGAAATCTGGAGCTGACATAGATTTCCCATGTAACTCATGCCAGTTTTCTGGAAGAAAGTTCTGCATCTCAGGCATGTTGAAATTTAACATGCTTGATCCATTGAATCCTTGACATTGTCTCTTAGGGAAAGTTGGGGGGCCTCCATACACTTTAAAGGGTTTGCCAAACCTAATGCCTATGGACTGTTGTACAGAGACCTATTGATCCTATTCTGACATGACATATTGGTATATGCCAGTGATGGCGAACCTATGGCACGCGTGCCAGAGAGGGCACGCAGAGCCCTCCATGCTGGCACGCGTGCGGTCGCCCGGATCGCTCACCAACAGGGAATCCGGTACAGGATTCCCCGTTGATGAGCGATCACTGCCTTCAGTTGTATGTGCAAATGCACATACAGCTGAAAGCTGTCAGGGTAGGCCGCGGATCGTGCGACCGCGGCCTACACTGGCTGCAGAGTTTGACCTCTGCCCCGACGCGGGCGCGATGACGTCATCAGCGCCACCAGTGACAAGAAGGTGGATGCCGGCGGCTCTTCAGGGGTGAGTATGAGAGTGGCTCACTGTGTATATGATGTTGGGGGGAGCGCTTATAATACTTGGTGGGGTGTATGATACTGGGGGGGAGTGTATAATACTGGGGGGGCTTATAATACTGGGTGGGGTGTATAATACTGGGGGGAGTGTATAATACTGAGGGGGCTTATAATACTGGGGGGGGTGTATAATACTGGGGGGGCTTATAATACTGGGGGGAGTGTATAATACTGGGGGGGCTTATAATACTGGGTGGGGTGTATAATACTGGGTGGGGTGTATAATACTGGGGGGAGTGTATAATACTGGGGGGAGTGTATAATACTGAGGGGGCTTATAATACTGGGGGAGTGTATAATACTGGGGGGAGTGTATAATACTGGGGGGGCTTATAAAACTCGGTGGGGTGTATAATACTGGGGGGAGTGTATAATACTGGGGGGAGTGTATAATACTGAGGGGGCTTATAATACTGGGGGGAGTGTATAATACTGGGGGGGCTTATAATACTGGGTGGGGTGTATAATACTGAGGGGGCTTATAATACTGGGGGGGAGTGTATAATACTGGGGGGGCTTATAATACTGGGTGGGGTGTATAATACTGGGGGGAGTGTATAATACTGGGGGGAGTGTATAATACTGAGGGGGCTTATAATACTGGGGGAGTGTATAATACTGGGGGGGCTTATAATACTGGGTGGGGTGTATAATACTGGGGGGAGTGTATAATACTGGGGGGAGTGTATAATACTGAGGGGGCTTATAATACTGGGGGGAGTGTATAATACTGGGGGGGCTTATAATACTGGGTGGGGTGTATAATACTGGGGGGAGTGTATAATACTGGGGGGAGTGTATAATACTGAGGGGGCTTATAATACTGGGGGGAGTGTATAATACTAGGGGGGCTTATAATACTTGGGTGGCTTATAATACTGGGGGGTGTACTAAAGAGCATATAATACTGGGGGGGGGGCTATTTATAAGCACACAATACTGTGTGTGGATGCCACTGTGGAGCATATAATCCTGTGGGGGGGACACACCTACTGCGGAGCATATAACACTGGGGGGCTACTGTGGTACTGTGGAGAATATAATATTGTGTGGTGGGCCCACTGCAGAGCATATAATACTGTCTGGGGTCCCCTCACTATTTATATCACACAGTATCTGTTTTATAGCAGACGTGATATTAGTACAGGATGTAAGAATATTACATGGTAACTATAAAACAGATCCTGTGCGATGTAAATAGTGAAAATTAATTGTTCAAAGTACCAAATGCCGAGACCTTTACATTTCAGTACAACGTTGTTTGTATTATTGAAAGCTCTGTAAAGCCCCACATGACTGTAATTTTTGGTCAGTAACTGTCCGCAATTGTGGATCCGCATAGTATTAAGTCTATATTGTCGTGTTGGCACTCCGCGAAAATTTTGTGGGTTTTGGGTTGCAGTTTGGGCACTCGGTCTCTAAAAGGTTCGCCATCACTGGTATATGCCATCACGTTTTGATTGTGGGTCTGACCTCCAGACTAGGCTGTTCTTTCTTTGTTCTTGCATATAAAGGGACATCAGGTCAGTATAGGTAAATTGTTACAATAGTAGCAGACAGTAATGATGGGGCTGAGGAAGTGCTTGGACCTGTACTGAGGGCCTGGTACACTGAAATCCTAAAAGATCCCTTTAGTGAGGTAGGCTAATGACAGGCCTGGCTTACATGGTCAATATCTGGTAAGCCCTTGTATGATACAACATACAGCTGGATCTAGTGGCGTGGTGTAATAGGACTGTTCAGGGTGGCTTTATGGGTCACCATTTTGATAAAGCAAGAACCCCACTTTTCATGACTGTCTGCGCTGATGGGGCGATCAGGACTGTCAAGCATTGTGATATAAAGCCAGGAAGGAACTATGTAGAATTACATAAGATAATGGGGACTCTGCAGTGGTATAGTTGGAATTCTTGGGACCATGGCCTTTGACTCCTTTATCTGATGTTCAGTGGCCTCAGAAAACAAACAGATCAGTCTCACTTAGTGTGATACAAAGGCTACAACTGAAATCCATCAGTAAGGGGACCAAAGGGTGACAGACGGTGCAGCAGCGAACAGGAGAGTAAGCCATAAACAAGAAATGTTTAACTGTGTAACAGAAAATGAGAAAGTAACCTGCATTCACCTGCTCGATGCACTGACGTTTCCAGTGCCGGCACTCCCTGTCTGGCTTTGTTTACTTATGTACCCATATACTACACATGACGCCTGCAACCAAACACTTGGAGGTCATACGCCACATACTGCTGAGGCCAGTGACTGGCAGTAGTGGTGACACGGCCATATGGGCATGTTACTGCAACAAACCAAGTACACAAAGCCCGGTGGGAAGGCCTAGAGCCGCAGTGCTGGAAGTGGAAGGAGATGGGACAGAGTTTATTTTCTGGCAATCCGCAGCTGTTGAGATTAAGGCTAAGGCCCGCAGCACTGCGCAAAATACGGCCGCAACAAACCATCGTGGTTCTTTCCGTAGTGCTTTAGAGAGAAAGTCCGCAGAGTTCTCCTCTGCTGACTTTCTGTTTCAATTATACCTATGGGGAAACTGCACCAGTTTTGGAAATCACTGCGTGTTCACACTGCGGTTTTTATGCAAAGTCGGTATGGGATTCAGTAGAAAAACTGTAAAACACTGCAATTTTTTACACTATGGGCAAATCACGGCATTTACGGCCTAATTGTGGCTTTGCTGCTGCTGTAAAATATAGCATTTTTCTCTCCTTTTTTTTACCGCACCACAAGTCCTTAGCCTATGTTCACACAGCACCACTTGGAGAGGATTCTGAGAAAGTCTTAAAATACTCTCCATAAACCATTCCTGTGAAACCCATACAGCAGAGGGCGGAGGATGAGTGTTGGGTTTCCACATATGATGAGCCCATACAATGGTTGTAGTCACCCTGAGAACATGCACTGTGACCTCAGCTGAGATTCTGATGCAGAAGCCGTGGCGAGATTGAGCAGTACGCTTCTTTTATTAGTGCCGAAAAAAGCTTCCGTCGCTGCCTCCTGCTGAAAACAGTGGGAGGCAGAATAGGGATCGTTTTTGGAGATTTTAAGGTCAACCTCAAAATCCTTTCCAAAAATAGGAAAAATCTCCTCTGTATCTGAGGTTCCTGTATAAACTGATATTATGGGATGAAGGTCAGTATCCCATAGTGATGATCTCTCTGTACCTATGGCAGCACGTATAATAATGTGCATTTATTCTTTTCTGCAGCAGTGGTTTCCTAATAACGTCGTGTTTTTGTACCGCACCGACATTGCACAAGGATCATCCACGATCAGACTGTGCAAACATGGTTGCGCTTTTATCGCTGTGGCTCACGGTCTCCTCGTACTGCGATAATACATATGTCGCAGACGGCGGCCGGCGGTGTAGCGCACGTGTGCTGCCCACGCTCTGGAGCTGGAGCTCCGCTATCTGTGGGCTTATTACCGCCCAGACGAGATCTCTCTCCAGTATGTTCCGGGGATTAACCCCTCACCGCCTGCACACATCACGCGCGGCTGACTGCCCCCACACACCGTACATCATGCCTCAAGGACATGAGCGCCGCGTCTCGGCTCCCCTCGTGTGGGGATTATCACGTCGCTGAAGGAGCTGTATAATAGACGGGCGGTATCACTGCGGATCACACTCGTCCTGACGCGCTGCTCAAATTATCGCCTTCCCACCTATCGATTAGCGCGCCCGCTGCTTTTTAACCCCTGCGGCAGTTTTCATCCTCAGTGCATTAGTATTCTGCTCTGTCTGCCTTCTCCTGCCGTACGGGAGCCACATAAACCCTTGTAAACCGTGCTGTAATAAAATGGTGGTAAGCGCGAGTAATGGCTAGGGTAGACGCTCTCCAGAGCACGGTCGTGACAGGCTTTATGTCGCGTTCGCTCGCCGCCTGTATTATGCCTGTCACGTCGTGCCATCTCTCCCACATACCGGGGAGTTAATGGGGTTAATCTACCGCCCCGGCCCCGTATCTCCGGTGAGGAGCCCCGGGTACACGGCCGCTGTCACACGTAGGTGACTGGGAGTTAATTAGGAAGTATTCTCCGGATCAATGCCTCGCACAGCCCATTAGCTATTCTGCTGCCTAATTGCAGGATTGCGCTGCTATCTCCATCCCGTATCCCTGCAATCAGCGATCTCTCAGCAGCAGCTGGGGATTAGGCAGCCGGCAGAGCAGGTCTGAGGAGATTACTGCTGCTTAACCCCTCCGCGGCCGCACCACAACAGATATGGCAGCTGCCTGTACACTCGCTGCAACATTTAGTTCTACAGCCGCTGCCTTCCCTTGTTCTCCTTCAGTGTCCTCAGGAGTCGGCGGCGCTCTCTCTTCTCCACTAGGAAGCGGAGTCCAAAGTCCACAGAGGCCGTGCGGCAGGATGGTGTCCGAGCTGTGAGGACGTGCTCGGAGCCAGGAACAAGTTCTCTACACACGGCGCATAGAGACACGTTCACGCTCTTCTATTTTTGGTTCGCCTCTAGTAATAGAGAGACTGGTCGTGTCTTTCCAGTATTATTTTGGCTGATGGAACATTCTGTACCAGTATGTGGGGCTTGTAGTAATTACGGTCCTATAGACCCCCATGTGCTGCCATATGGTGCCTCAATGTGGCGCCGCTGTCTTCTCCCATAGAAGAAAGACACTGTGTTGTGTGCCTGCAGTCTTCAGCCTATGCCTATAGCTAAGAAGCCGTCTGCATTAGGGATTATTCAGACTGTGCAGTTGTGCTGCAGTTTTATCATACATTCTTATCAGCTTCACATGTGATAGCTGCAGGAGTGCAGTAATTCAGTGTAAGGCTACATTCACATGGTGCAGATCTGTCCCAATATTTTTACCTAGGGACTTCAGTTTTAAAATCAGGAACAAACATTATAGTCAATGGGGTCCATAGGTCTCTTTTAGTATCTGTCAGTTTTGGGACTAGAAGAATGGGAACGTGCAGATGTGAACGTGGCACAATCCTGCAGCACAACCATCTGACTATGCCCAGGTCTCCGGTGCATGACCGTGTGCCGGGTACAGGTCAGTAAAAAGGGCACAGATGACATGAAGATTGGTTTCCTTGTGTCTTACATGGTTTTCACTCACTTATCCATTGAATAGAATGGACCTAGCCACAAATACAGACCGGTATAGGATCTGCTCCATATTTTACGGCTCTTTACTATGGCCTGGTCACACAGCCATAAAAACTACAGCTGTGTGTATGGGTCCATAGAAATTCATGTGTCTGCACTTTGACAATTGCAGATTGAAAGTATGGTTGTGTGAAGTAGGCCTTATAGCGCATGCTCTCGTACACGCGCGTGATTATACTGTATAATCGTGTGAATATTGTCAGCCGATGTGACTATCACTATGCATTCATGCGCTCTTATCATTCCTAATAATGGAGATGCAATAAAAACCACCTAAAATGTCATGACTTCATGTGTGGTCCTGGCCAAAGGTCGGGGCCCTTTGTTGTGAATGCGCGGCAGAAAAGCTGCAATACAAAAAAGTGCAGTTTTTACAGTATCTGCAAAGTGGACTGGATTCTGGCTATTCCCATTCACATATTTCAGAAAATAATATGCCGTGAAAAAATGGCGTTTTCAGTATTGGTATAATGGGGGCAGAAAGTCTGCAGAGGAAAACTCTGTGGAGTTGCAATGAAACGTGATGCGTTTCTGCTGTGTTTGTTTTTTTCTGCTGCGCTATGGGGGTCTTAGCCATAAGTGACTTTAACCACAGCTCAGCTACTAGATGTGAATATACCCTTACCAATGACATGTTTATAATAAGACAAATCATTCAATTACATACCCATAAAATGTAATGGTCAAACGTATGCCAAAAGGGTGTCCTTTACCGTTTGGGCTTAGATTATATGACATACAGCTAATGTAAATGACATATATAGTAAATAGCACTGCCCCTTCAATAAGGTTCGGCCTGGACTGCTTATGTGGTCCATCTAGGACTGTGATACACAGGTGCCAAGGGTTTACTTTAGCAGTGTCGGAATTTGCAGAATTTTATTTACGAAGAGGAAGAGACTTCATTTTGTCTGCCTTGCTAAACAATTGTCAGGAAGATTGCAGGAGCCTGGCCTGAGATAACAAGTGCACAAGTGCCTACCCCCTCTTGTCATGAGAGGTCCTAGGTGGCGGTGGGGGCAGATCTCTAGTATTCGGCATTGTAGACGACTGTGCAGCCTGTCTCCCGTCACATGGGGATCTCACATTCCTCTCGCTGTTTGTGTTCATAACATCGGCTTCTTTCTGTACTTTTCCCCGTCCTAAATCTGTGTGTTACTTGTGGCTGTGGGGGAATTTGTTCACCTTTTCTTAAACAAATCCGATGTGAGGACACCCCCTTTTGTGTCGCCCCCTCTACCTCATAGATTGTAAGCTCTTGCGAGCAGGGCCCTCAGTCCCATTGTGTGAAATGACTTTCTTTGTAATGTATCTTTCTGTCTGTATGTGTACCCTACAAATTGTACAGCGCTGCGGAATATGTTGGCACTATATAAATAAAGTTTATTATTATTATTGATGACTTTTTCCTCTGATGGTTCTGTTTTATATCAGTACAAACCCAACAGACCCCATTATAGTCAAAGGGGTCCGCACGTCTCCTTGTGTAACCACTATTTGAGTGGTCCACTTCTCATTGGTTCTTAGTGGTCCATTTTTCCTTGGTTCTGATCCTCCGATGGACAAAAACAATGGCCAGGCAGTGCTAGTGTGAACCTAGTGTGAGTAATCACAACACATGTATGTTCACATGGTTGTCTTCAGCTGTATTTTATCCAGGAATGGATGCCAGATTTAGTGTGCAATTTTTCCATGTGGTTTTCAGTAGAAGCAGAGAGATGGCGGTGTCAGTCTGGTCAGTCTTTAGCGATACGTGAGTGTTCACATGTGTGTTGGAGGTTCCTTTAGAAGTCTCAGTCATAGATTTCATCAAAAGTGCTGATCAAACCATGTAGCTTGTTGGTCCAACAGATCCTATTGGAATGCTTATCTGTCCCTGGCTTGCATATTTTTTTCTTTTCCTATAACAGAACATAAAATAGCCTGATGCAGTTGTGAACAGAGGCAAAGGCTCACATCTATGTTGTGGTTTCTTATAATGTAAACCACAACAATGTGAGAGATCTGTGACGTGACAAACGCCAACAGCCCAGCAATTCATCAGGTTGCATCATATTGTTTGTTACTTCACCGGAAAAATACCTGACTTGTCTCCATTAAGAGCCAGAAGTCACAGTGATACAGTCCTATGAAAAAGTTTGGGCACCCCTATTAATCTTAATCATTTTTTGTTCTAAATATTTTGGTGTTTGCAACAGCCATTTCAGTTTGATATATCTAATAACTGATGGACACAGTAATATTTCAGGATTGAAATGAGGTTTATTGTACTAACAGAAAATGTGCAATATGCATTAAACCAAAATTTGACCGGTGCAAATGTATGGGCACCCTTATCATTTTATTGATTTGAATTCCCCTAACTACTTTTTACTGACTTACTGAAGCACAAAATTGGTTTTGTAACCTCAGTGAGCTTTGAACTTCATAGCCAGATGTATCCAATCATAAGAAAAGGTATTTAAGGTGGCCAATTGCAAGTTGATCTCCTATTTGAATCTCCTCTGAAGAGTGGCATCATGGGCTACTCAAAACAACTCTCAAATGATCTGAAAACAAAGATTGTTCAACATAGTTGTTCAGGGGAAGGATACAAAAAGTTGTCTCAGAGATTTAACCTGTCAGTTTCCACTGTGAGGAACATAGTAAGGAAATGGAAGACCACAGGGACAGTTCTTGTTAAGCCCAGAAGTGGCAGGCCAAGAAAAATATCAGAAAGGCAGAGAAGAAGAATGGTGAGAACAGTCAAGGACAATCCACAGATGACCTCCAAAGAGCTGTAGCATCATCTTGCTGCAGATGGTGTCACTGTGCATCGGTCAACAATACAGCGCACTTTGCACAAGGAGAAGCTGTATGGGAGAGTGATGAGAAAGAAGCCGTTTCTGCAAGCACGCCACAAACAGAGTCGCCTGAAGTATGCAAAAGCACATTTGGACAAGCCAGCTTCATTTTGGATGAAGGTCCTGTGGACTGATGAAACAAAGATTGAGTTGTTTGGTCATACAAAAAGGCGTTATGCATGGCGTCCAAAAAAACAGCATTCCAAGAAAAACACATGCTACCCACTGTAAAATTTGGTGGAGGTTCCATCATGCTTTGGGGCTGTGTGGCCAATGCCGGCACCGGGAATCTTGTTAAAGTTGAGGGTCGCATGGATTCCACTCAGTATCAGCAGATTCTTGAGAATAATGTTCAAGAATCAGTGACGAAGTTGAAGTTACGCCGGGGATGGATATTTCAGCAAGACAATGATCCAAAACACTGCTCCAAATCCTCAGGCATTCATGCAGAGGAACAATTACAATGTTCTGGAATGGCCATCCCAGTCCCCAGACCTGAATATCATTGAACATCTGTGGGATGATTGGAAGCGGGCTGTCCATGCTCGGCCACCATCACACTGAACTGAACTTGAATTGTTTTGTAAAGAGGAATGGTCCAAAATACCTTCATCCAGGATCCAGGAACTGATTAAAAGCTACAGGAAGCGACTAGAGGCTGTTATCTTTGTAAAAGGAGGATGTACTAAATATTAATGTCACTTTTCTGTTGAGGTGCCCATACTTTTGCACCGGTCAAATTTTGGTTTAATGCATATTGCACATTTTCTGTTAGTACAATAAACCTCATTTCAATCCTGAAATATTACTGTGTCCATCAGTTATTAGATATATCAAACTGAAATGGCTGTTATAAACACCAAAATATTTAGAACTAAAAATGATTAAGATTAATAGGGGTGCCCAAACTTTTTCATAGGACTGTAATGTGAACAGAACCTTAGCCCTCTGCTTGTACTTTCCGTCAGGGGTATGTATTCAAATTGCCAAAAATGGCATTTAAACTTATATTTGGTCACATCCATTCACTTCAACTTTGGACCCCATTTGTTCAGATATTTCTTTGTTTCCATGTTTGTTTGTTTTGTTTTTTTTTTTGCTTGAACAGCATTGTTGACCCTTTGTTCACACTTGCATTTGGTAATCCGTTTGGGAAGTCCGCATGGGGACCCCCCAAATGGAATACCAACACAGATGTGAACCAAGCCTGACTTATGATGTTCGGTGGATCTGGCAAGGTGCACATTGGGATGCCATTTTTGGTCATTCAAAAAAATAAATAAATAAACATAGAGACTAAGACTAAATGTGATGTGAATTTAGCCTTAGGCTATTGATCTTTTTGATCTGCTTGCCAATATGTCTTTTTGCTTCAAATCTGGCAATGAATGGAAATGGCCACATGGCAAGAACCACATATGGGGTTGCCACTAATTGCTGGCAAACACATGGCCCAAATATTACGTCTGGATATGCCCTTATGAACCAATGGCAGGAAAGGACTATGGTTATATATATGTATATGTGTGTGTGTGTTAACAGTCATGCTGATAACACACATGCTACTTAACTAGCACTAGGGTCTGGGGATTGTCCATGACTTAGGTGCACAAACTCAAAGTGCTGTGTCACCCATGGGATGGAGCTTGGACCTCATACTCATATAGAAATGCATGGGCACAAGGTGCTGTGTCACCCATGGGATGGAGCTTGGACCTCTTACTCATATAGAAATGCATGGGCACAAGGTGCTGTGTCACCCATGGGATGGAGCTTGGACCTCATACTCTTATAGAAATGCATGGGCACAAGGTGCTGTGTCACCCATGGGATGGAGCTTGGACCTCATACTCATATAGAAATGCATGGGCACAAGGTGCTGTGTCACCCATGGGATGGAACTTGGACCTCATACTCTTATAGAAATGCATGGGCACAAGGTGCTGTGTCACCCATGGGATGGAACTTGGACCTCATACTCTTATAGAAATGCATGGGCACAAGGTGCTGTGTCACCCATGGGATGGAGCTTGGACCTCATACAAATACAGAAATGCATGGTTACAAGGTGCTGTGTTACCCATGGGATGGAGCTTGGACCTCATGCTCATATAGAAATGCATGGGCACAAGGTGCTGTGTCACCTCTGGAGGCGAAGTTAAACAAACATATAAGTCAGGAATTGTTTCCGCCAAAACTAGTGATGAAGCATGCACAAATATGTAGTGCTTGGAACAACAACATGGAATAAAAGCATGTCAGAATCTTCCTAGAACTTGGTGGGGTTATAGCCAGTCTTGCCAATAGCCATTAAGGCTTATACATAGCCTTGTAGCCCTGAAGTAAGATTGAGAGAGCAGCAGAAAGGTATGGCTGTACTGCCCCAGAGACAAAGACTTGTAACACATGTTGCATAGCTGTTTTTGAAAGAAATAAAGAGGACCTGTCATGTCCGCAGAGATGTGCATTATTACATACTACTAGGAAGGTGACAGTGTGCTGGAGTCAGATTTCTCATTATGCGCCCTGTTGTTGGAGATATTGGTGCTGTTCGTTTTGGCACCGATACCTCTCCACTGTCAGGTGGGCCTTGTAGCTCAGCGTCATCACTGGACCCTGGAGCAGTGCCGTGGACGATAGGTTGTGAGGCCTCCCGTATTGATAGTGGAGAGATATCAGTACTGAAAGTAACGGTATCTGCAGTATGTGGCTCATACTGGGAAAGCTGACAAGCGGCTGAATTCAGCGCACTGTCTGCTTTCTAGTGATATGTAATAATGCACATCTCTGAGGACATAAAAGGTCCTTATTAAGCACTGGTGCCTCACTTGTATCCTGCAAAGAAGCCGTAAACTCTGCCAGTCACATCTTACACTAGTACCGTAGGAAAGATTGATCTCCAGAGTGACAAATGGAAAGCAACCTAAATCATTTGGCAGTATATAAGTCTATATTATATACCGCTAGGAAGGCGACAGTGTGCTGAATTCAATGCACTGTCAGCTTTCCCGTTATACACCCCGTTGCTGGAGATATCGGTGCTGTTAGTTTTGGAGAGATATCCAAATAGGCATCCATAGATATCGATATAGGCATCCATTATTTACATGCTTGCCCCAGGATTGACCTGCTCTGTTATCACACAATGACAGGCAAGAATCGACAACCTTATATATTATTGTATTGTAATGCATGCATGATGCCGGTGTAAGCATAGTACATAAAGAGTCAATACTACATCAATGAGAGGAGGAGATGGCAGCGTCTATTGACCAGAGGCATAGGTCCGCTCTCCTCTGCTAGAAACTGCTTTCAGGCTGCACATACTGTCAGCGGTGCTGGCGTGACTGACAGGTTCTCGCCCCAAGATGTATCGCAGCAGAGGCGCTGCCTCATTACAAGACATCTGATCTCCTTCATCAACACAATTTCATTGGTCTCTATTTTCTGCTACACATCTTAGAATCTCATGTCTAAGCAGTGTGTATGGCAGTACCAATTTTTGGAAAGTCGAAGGTTGTCCCTGAATTCATGCTGTAGATTGTGGATCAGATAAATATTCTGTATATGGCCGGTCTGAGCTGCTTATTTACAGGCAGATCTCTTAATATTAGATGAGTCTTTACAAGAAAATCTTTGCCCTCTCTTAAAATTGTATTGTCTTTGATCATTGTTTACTCACAAGAGTCCTGGTGGGATATTATTTACACACAAACATGAGCTTTTTATCGGATGGATCGTGTATGTGATAGTTATCTAGGTAAAAGCAGAAACACTTAGTGCGTTCCGGAATCATGTTGTGCTGCTTATTTCTGGGGAAACAATAGGCTTGGCTAATAAAACTTCATCTTGTAGGATCCATGTTTTCCTCAGTGTCTGGTAAGCATCTATCATCCCCCATAGACTTGAGATTGACATGGATCACTATACTGTCAAGATTTGACAACTGAGGGTGCAAATCTATGTGTGTAAACAGAGCTCAAGCAAAGATGAGACGGAAGTGTATATCATGATGTGGTTGTCATTCTTGTGCCCACAACACAGTGGTAATCGTATTGATAAATGCTCCCCATTGTGTAGACGTCTCATTCTGTAATAGTCCACACGTTCCTGCCTGCGCACCCACTGTCGCACCGTGTGACACCCTGATCTGGCCTCTGCACCCTGCAACATTTATGATCCGCTTGCCGTGTGCATCTCCAGCACCGATCCAGGCGAATGATTGAGATTCCCAATGATGCCTGGCAGAGAAGGCGTCTGATAGGGGCGACGAGGTTTTCTCATCCTTAAACAGCAGGATGGCTCTGCGAGCGCAGAACATTTGGTAACCATTTCTGGGAAGCGGAGTGTTTACAGACGGGAGGAAAGTAGCAGAGCACTTCCTAATCTCCAGCTCACCACAAGCCAGAGGCACATGGGGTCAGGGCAGGGAAGTGAGCGGCTGCATACAGCTTTAACCCTGCCCTTGCCATATTTATACTAAAGCTAAAAAAAATCATTATGCGCGTGATATTTATTGCATTGCTGTCCAGCCAGCGCAGCGTCACAGTATATTGTATACGGGTGATTGACGACTGAGTCTAAATCCAATTTTTTTTTTCCAGTGTAGCGATCGTTCTAAAGGCCTCCAGGAACCTTGTGCTGATAAAAGGTGTGCAATACAAAAGCAGCTCAGCTATTGTTTATAATCTACTCACATATGGCTCCGGTATCCTTATATACAATAGCAACCCTATATTGTAAGCATTCAGCAGCAAACGTTAACCTTCACAGAAATAATTATTAAACGAATCGGTGCCATGAGCGTGTACAGAGAAATCCTAGCTCATATCCTGCAGTGGTAAATATTGCCACAAACCTGACAAAGGAGGAACAAAATCTCCTGTAAATATACCCTTACTGTACGATTCTAATGAAACCGCTGCAGTGAACTTAATTTCCTCACGCCTAAAGCTTCATGCACATGTTGAAATAACCGATCCACGTACAGATCCATAACACAGAACCCATACTTCACCTCCATGTAGCTTTGGTAGACTGAAAGGCGCACAGTGCTTTTTGTTACAGAGAACAGTGGTGGCAGGTTCCTACACATTACAAACATATTATTTTCTTGAGACATAGGGCAGCAGAAAAAGTGCCCATTGTTCTATAATAGGCCTGTAAGTCTGTATTCACACAACAGTTTTGGTTTTTTGTTTTGGTTTTAATCCTCCGTGGTGCCTTCTGGAACCTCAGAGGATTAAAAAAAGAGCTGACATCGATCTATGCATTGTTAGTGTGCCTTCTGAGGAAATCTTGGATAGCAAATGGAACTGTGCTCTCATGAATACGACGTCCTGTTTCTCACAAGGAGTGCTGGATCCTTGTGAAAAAAACAGACATGTATGGCCCAATTGAAATCATTGGGTCTGTATGCTGTCTGTGTCTAGTCCTCCAGACTGTCATACTCGTCATCTGAACAGGGCCTAAGGACTCCAAGTGCTACTGTGCAGATATTGTTACGATTCAGCAATTTCTGTTACTTCCATTATCATTTATACATTATACATTTTTTCATGTTCTAATGGTTGTAGCCACTTATTTGTGGACCAACTGTGGAAACGGCTGCATGCTTGTATTGTGCATTGTCTTGCTCATCTCCAATGGTTCCAATGCCTGGATTTTTTATTTCTTGTTTTTTCCATGCTAATAAAATAATGGCTGTCGATTACAAGTGCTGTTCAACTTTAAGTTTAACTGCTTTTTTCCTGTCGCTTACATGCACATATTTTGTATGTAGTCGTACTAAAGTTACTAATATAGTTTATCATTTTACTTGTACAATTATCATGTTACGCATCAAGGTTATAAATTGTATTAGTCATATCGAGAGTGTAGTCATTTAGCCCGCCACAATACCTGGTGACAAAATCTATGGCGCTGTAAAGCCACCATTTTTGTAACAATAAGTTGCTGCTTGTATGCAAAAAAGCACCATTGCAGAAACTGAAATCTAGAAAAATCGCTCCTGGAACAAAATCCTATGGAGATGCCCTGTCCAGCTGAACAACCCTTTAAATGGGGGTATGTATATATTTAGAGATTTTATATAAATCCTTATTATAAAGTGATTCTTTTCGATTAAATAGAAAGTTATGATAGCATCGCAAGCGCGATTAATTAACCTCCTTGATATATATAGATGTAGAATATATTTATTTTTCTTCCCGTATTCTAGTAAGTGCTGTTCTCATAGCCGTTTCCTACCCCGGATGAGTGATGGGATTAGTGCATTACGTGGCACAAATAGGCCTCTCTTCTCTGCAGTGCAAGGCAGGCTCTTCCTGACAATCAGAGCTGTGCAGACTGATTCCCGAGCAATTATGTGGAGCCTGCACGGAATGATTTGTGTAGTCGTATTAGAAGTCTTCGTGTTTGCGTGCAATTTTTATCAGGCCAGGGGAAAAAAAGGACTGCATACCATAATTATGCCTTAAACGTGTAGCGGCCATGAACATATTACAATGCACATCCATATATGCCCTTTACAGGCATACCAGAGCACTAATATATATGTTATTTTAGGTACTTCTTCAGCTATTACAATTGGAAACGTTCTCCTTGACTCCATTATTCTCATATTCTGCATATTTATTCACAAATATATACCTAGGTTTTTGACAGAATTTTCCCCATTAGCTGCAAGATTGGATATGAAAGTACAATGTATGGATATGTATATGAAGTAAACATAGTGGCGTTCATCTAGACAAGCGATTCTCAACCTGTGGTACCCCCAGGGGTATGAGCCGCAGCTAAGCCATATACATGCTGCACTGCATGCAGGTCGTCTGAAGGAGGTGCTCATTGCCGTTTATGGCACCCCGATACTAATTGAGATGCCTAAGTAATAAAGACATCTCTAGGTTCGGGGGCCATTATGTAATGTCAAGAAGAGCTATGCAACCATTTATTTTTTTATCTGGAGGCTACATAGTCAGATTGCATTTCTTCAATATATTCCTATTACGGGGAGTCTGTCAGGAGAAAAATTGGTATCAAACTAATAACAGTACTACTTCTACACTTTCCAAAATATCTTTTTTATTCTGCATTGCTGCTCCATTTTCTTGAAAATCAGTGTTTTATTCTTATGCAGATTAGCTAACTAGGGCTTTAGGTGGGTTTCTTCTTTTGTCAGGGCGTCGCTTTCCTAATTGCCCCTAACTGCAGACAAAGTGCTTAAGCAAAGAGAGCAGAGAGGGGGCAGCAGTTAGGGGTGGTTATCTAGAGCATCTTCTCCCTTACAGGAGATCAAACATGCTTAAAGCCCATTTTAGCTAATCTGCATAAGAATAAAACACTGATCTTCATGAAATTGGAGCTGCAATGCAGAATAAGAATAGCATCTTTGGAAAGTGTAGAAGCAGCTCTATAAGGGACTGTTATTAGTTTGATACCCATTTTCCTACTGACACCCTTTAAACCCAAAGGGGTATTCTAGCAACAAGCTATTACTTATCTACAGGATAGCTAATAAGACTGAGACCCTAACCTGTTCCCTTGGCTAGGAGGTGTTATGTGGAGTCAGCAAGCACAATCAAACGAGCAATCTTTAATCTCAGTGGGACTGATAGAGTCAGGTATAGCACTTGTGCATTTTCATCAGTACCATAGACTTTGAGCGATACAGGACCCCTACTCTGGAGTTTGTGAATACATAGATGATAGCTTGTTATTATCGGAACACTGTTAAACTGCCACATACAGTGCGCATATAACAATGAGAAAACAAGCCACCAAACCTCCCCAAGCCCCCACAGGATGGCCTGGCACAGATACACAGAGAATGGAGCCGGAAGCAGATAGCTCTGTTAAGAGTCACTTCAGCTTAGGTATTTTTAGACTGGAAAACCCCAGAACAAAGGGAATCTGTCAGCAGTAAATGTATTATAAACCTAATCCCAGTACCTTGTAGAGGTGATTCTACAGTTTCCAAATATTCCTCACAGTTTCCCTTTTGTTATGTAAATCCCTATTTTGTTCATATTCATATGAGGAAACGTGCTTTGGGGCGTGTGTTAGCATGCCTAGATTTTGGTCTAAATTCCCAGGCAAAGACTTTCCTCCTCATTTGCAGATGAATGAGTGATTTCAAATTGGGTCCCTAAAGCTGAATAACAGGGGCATAGTTGGAAACTATAGAATTGTCTCAACAAGGTGCTGTGAATCGGTTTATAACAAATTTACTACTGACAGACTCTCTTTAAGTGAAATGACTGTCCATATATTAATAATTTTGGATGGCGAAACAAGCTGGTTTATATAGCTTTTGGCCAAACATTGCTACTTTGAAGCATGAACAGGCGCGGCAATTGCTGACCGATGACTGATATCTGTTGAAAAGCTGATGTGATGTGTAGTTGAAAAGTTGTTTGTGCCAAAGGCAAGATCTGTATGACATCATTGGAAGACCTGACAAGGCTGACGATCGCCCTGGAGATCGATCAGCAATTTGTCAATTTGACAACGTTTACAGCTCAAATAGGAATATCCGTGGATCAGAAGACAGCAATCTGAAATCCCGTATATACGATAGACTTGTACTATTGTTTCGGTTTGCTCTTTTTTTCCTTCAGAATATAGATGTGCATACAACTTTAAGAAAAACATAGGGTTAAACGGAAGCATCCTTATCAAGCCTCTCCATAACAACAAAGAAATACTGGTTAGAAATGGATGATGCGTGTGTATCTGTATGTATAAACAGCCTATGGATTATGACGTGCTGAGGGGGTCACCTCCTATAATAAACCCAGCAGTGTGGAGACGAGCCACCGTTGGGCTGGTTGCCGGCCTCAGTGGCAGATGAAGGATTATGTCCCCCACCATCCTATAAACTAATGAGCTTTGGAGCCTTGTGATTAGACATGCACGGGAGTCCGCTAGGAGAAGATCCTGACAGCATGAAATATAATTTGTGATCTAGAAGACAGTTTCCAGGATAATCTCATTACGCTCCACAGACTCCCGGTGTTATTCTGTAGAAGGCGGACAATGATCAATTTACATTGACCTAGGGCCGGCAGAGCTTTTAGATGGTAATTGCCACATTGATTTGCATTGCAAAAGGGGGGGGGGGGGTAAAAATTAAAGGCGGAAGCCAAACAAAATGAAATGTGCTATGAAGGTGTGAAGCTAAGGATCGAGATTATGTTCTCTGCATCATTCTATACATTTTTAATTTGTTGCAGGCTCACATGACCGTGATACAGTCATATTTTTGGAGCCATATGACTATATCTCATCTTGGTAGAATTGAACTGCGGTTTATCTGAAACTAGCACCACGTACAGTACATGGCCATATTACAGATCTTCCATGAGGATGTTTTTCAGGATCCACGATGGGATCCATCATTGCCTCTGACATGGCTTCTGGACTCTAGGCTGGATAGGCACAGTATCAGAGATGTCTTGCAATCTGCATTTTGTGATTGTACACACATGGTAACCATTCTGAAAAGGAGAGACCTAACCACATAGCAAACTTAAAAATGCATCCCCATTTACTTATATGTAACTTTTCAGGTGCACAAAACCCCTAGATCCATTCTTCAGCTAAGGTTCCTTTTCCAGGGCAGATAAACTGCCCTTAGTGATCCCCAATCCAAGCTATCAAGTTAATTTTTGTTCATTAATTTTACACATCTGCGTTCTTACTCGTGTTGACACATACATATTTCGAAACCACACAGGTGTTTTGCCTCTTTTTATCAGTATTAGTCATTTTCATTGCTGTAGATGAATGATCATTCTTAAAGTTGCATTTGTACGTCCACATAAAGGATGCCACCAATAACAAATGGACCCTTTATCTTTTGTTCCTTATCACCCCACCCCACAAGTGTGCCTAGTGCCATATAACAAACATGCATATGAACCATTATTCTGACTTTCACAGCCCCTCATAAAAGTCCCATAAGTGACATAAAGGCAGTAATTTAATCAATAATAATCTTCCATATGGAAAATCAAGGCAATTAAATCGTGGAATCGCCCTTCAAATATCGTTCCTGTCATATCCTGCTCTAATATTTCTTGTCTATTAAGACAATTGATGCATAACAAAAATCATTAATGATCAAACATTTTTTTTAAAAAGCAAATCCGATTATTGGTCCTGATGATGGAAGACATTTCTAATAAACCAGGAGGTAGATGTTCTCCAGATGGTCATCTTCTTACGACTCCTCCATTGTATATAGAATATCAGTATTGGGAATAATTGCCATTAGAAGCAGGTTAGTTATCTGGCAACTGGGACACGTGGCTTCCATGGTACAGAGATGAATAATATGCAGGCTCTCGCTCCAGTATCGCTCGTGTAGAAAGATGAATCCTTTGTTATATGAGCGCTTATTGGCGTTCTCATGACATAAATCACAGCCATACAGAGGCAGGAGAGGCTTCTACTCTGGTGACTCCGGCGTCTTCTTATTATTACAAATGTCCTTGTGTGGTCACTCTGGGGAAATGGCTCTGCAATGTGAAGGTCAGTGACCCAACTAGTAAATTCTCAGTAAATCTAGTTCCAGCTTAACTGGGAATTGTAGTTCAACAACTGCTGCTAAGCTACCAGTTGCTTATTCTCATGTCTTGCCACATAGAAGCTGGCTAGATGCGTTGCTGCTCTGTATTACGGCTCTGGCGCGTTGACGCTTTTAACTCTGTGTAGAGACAGTTCAATAGCACAGTTAGCTTTGGCTCTAAACAGGGTTCATTGTAACCCCCTAGCATGCAGTCGCCCGTGTGTCTGTGAATCCAGCTAGTGTATAGTGGTGACTGCAGGCGGACAAAGCTTTTATCTATTCAGTATCTCTGGAATAGTGGTATCAGCGAGCAAGGCGTCTTATGTGGTGGAATCACCCTTTCAGCATAAGACTCATGTACGGTGCAGATGGGGACAGATACTGGCTTGACATTCAGGTAGCAGCTTACGCTTTACTCTTCTAAAAAATTTCACGGGGATAGCAAGGGGGTTAAGAACTGCTTGGCTTGGGAGCATGCTCTGTGTGTGCCCCTACACACTGCCTTTTGTTTCTGCCCACTGGGGCATTCTTGCTTGTTAATAAGTCCTTTATTGGCACCTTATGTCAAATAGAAAAACACATAAATAGGTATTCTAACCAGAAGCTTTTATCACTATACCATTGGATAGGTAATAACTGCTGGATCGGTGGAGGTCCGACCGCTGGAACCTCCACAGTCACTAAAATAGGCACCTGATTCTCCTCCAGCCACAAGACCGCAGATCATAGGAGTTCTCTGTCAGTTCTTTGGAGTGGCACGGCACATGTTTGACCACCCACAGTTTTCACATTTCCAACCCTTCTACAGTTTCCAAATATGTCTCAGTTATTCAGCTTTGGAGCCCCTGTATTATTCAAATGAGGAGGAAGTGATCTGGCAGGGATCTAGGGCTGAGACCGAAGCCCACACAAGCTGGGGCATGCCCCAAAGCACATTTCCCTTGCTTTTCATATGAATACAATGTTGTTTTAAATGAACATGTGGCTCCAAAGCTGAATTACAGAGACATGTTTGGAAAGTGTAGAATCACCTCTACAATGTATTGAGACTAGGTTTCTAACCAATTTACCGCTGATAGACTCCCTTTAAACCACTCCTAGTTATGGCCTGCTAGCTGAAGAAACTGGCGATCCATGTGCACGCTGCAAAAATAAACCCATTCAGAGGTATGAAACGGACTTCCAGATACATTTGTGTAACGCATCTGCCACGTGTAAATATATCCTCAGAGGTTCTGCAATTTCAGCGTCCCTGTCTCCCTTATAAATGAGCCGCACAGTTAGTCAGTCTTCCTGCACACGCCATCAGTATACAACACCTGGAATATCTGAGATAATGTTAACACAATGAGGCACATGTATAAAGGTGTCGTCTGAGCAAGTCAATGGCGTTGCTAGGCTACAGGATGTCACAACTGTCTGCAACAAATTTTGGAAAGTTCATTTTCTTCCATTTTGTGATTTGTCGTATTTGGTGAGGGTGTCACAAACATTGTGCCTTATTTAGGAGATAACACCAGTGTCTGCACACAGACATGGCACGCTTCACGACAAGACAAGACGTGCCCGTCTGTGCCCCTTCTGCCACTTTTATACATTTGGCACCCATATGTTTACGGTTTTCAGGTAGAGTGACTCTATAGTTACACATGTGCCTCGTGTCGCAGTAAATAATCCTGGTGTGGGCACCATTGGTCTGCTGCCCTTGTTTACGGGCTTTTGGCGGTCGCTGCTTGGCCCCGCGTCTGTCTCCCCTGCCCGGAGATGACTGGTGGGGATTGAGGCACTAAGCTTGTGAGATCAGGTTTCCCGCTGAGCACCCGCAGGAGAAGTCAGCATTTGATTGAAGTTACACTCGGTTGTGAGGTCCCTGGGGACGGCCGCCTGGAAACACTAGAGCTGTCTCCAGCCCGCCCTCCTCCCTCCGCCTGTCTCTCTCCCTCTCTCTCTCCTAAAAGCCTTTGTGCAGTACGAGGCACGGATCGCTGAGCCCTCACAAGAATGTGCTGCTGTCTCTGCTGACAGGGTTGTGTTAGCTTTCCCCAGGCAAGTGGAATTATAGCTGCTTCACAACAACACAACATAACTCCATAGCTGATGAGCAGTGGAGAGTGCAGCCCCCAAATCTTACCCTGCCCTTTGCATTTCCTATTGATTGTCGCTTTGGTACAACCGAAAACGATGTATCACAGAGAAAACATCTGGATACAGGCAAACGACCGAATCCGTGACTTCAGAAAATCATGTGAATTACTGAAAAAAATGTCCTAATCATCCAAAAAAAAATTCATGCTACCCACCTCCTTCTACGGCAAACATTTTTGTAAGATAAAACTGATTAAAATTGGGGCCACAAGGTAATCGTAGTAACACAAATCTCATCCACATGCTGCGACTAAAGCCTGCAGCGTAAAGTGACTTATACAGTGGGTTTTAAGCGATACAAAGGTTGAAAGCAGCAGGACACCTGCAGCAATTCCAGCAGCAAAAACTACCTGAGGTCGGGGTCCCACGTAGCATAAACGTTGTGGTTTGCCCGCAGCAGAAACGCTGTGAAAAAAAAAGCAGCGTTTTACAGTCACCGTAAAGTGGATGGTATGCTACCAAATCCTATCCTCACTTTGTGGAAAAATACACGGAGCGAACACGCTGTGATTTACAAATCCATTGCAATTTTGGAAATTGCAGCATGTCAATTATACGTATGGAAATGCCAGCGGTTTCCCTATAGGTGTAACTGTAACAGAGAGCCGTTGTGGGAAAAAACGCAACGCGTTGCCACCGTGGTTTTACCCACAGTTCTTTTTTTGCTGCGCTTTCCATGTGGGGCCTTAGCCTGATGCTGAGCTCTGAGGACGCCCTTCTCACAGCAGGGAGATATCAGTGCCGAAACTAATGGCACCGATATCTCCAGTACCGGGGCACATACCGGGAAAGCCGACAGTAAGCTGAATTCAGCACATATAGCAGTATATAATACTACACATTGATGAGGCCATAAAAGGTTCTCTTTAAGTACAGTGGGAATAATTTTCCACAAAAAAAAAATCCACCTAAATTGTGTAAGTGCCTAGCTCAGGATTCTGGATAAAGAATATGCAGATTAATTGCTCTAGCTCCACCTTTTGGGAAGGTAGTTCCCTATAGATCAGTGCCTGACTTTCTAGAAACCTAGTGACATGAACTGTGATTAAAGCCTAACAAGAATATCTGTGCAGAAATACAAGAGAGACCCTTCTTCAGATGAAGGTTTCGGGGTTATTGTCCCTCACAGTGCAAAGCAAGGCAATAGCTGGCTAGGTAACTGATCATAGATGTTGTTTTTGGAAAACTACCTATTGGAAACTACTTTGAAAAAGATGACAATAAAGCAATTTTTCTTTTTTCTACCAAAGAGAAATGATTTGCATATTCTTTCCCCAGAATCCTTTGTAATTCTCTGCACACAAAAGCTACAGCTTTTTTTCTATCAAGCATTGTAGCCTGGAACAGATAATGTACATAATGGTGCAGGCAGAGTCATACAGCCGTCATACACATTGCTAGCTAGAGCCTGGATTAGCAATGTCACTGCTGGGCATGCCACACGGTGCCAGTAGGATAAAGGGAACTTTGCTTTGTGTTCTGGGTATACACAGTAAGATAAGTTCTTTGTTGTGCCGCCAGTTAGCATGTGCAGTTAATGTGTTAGGCCACATGTCTAGAAGAAGGAAGCGGAGGTGTTGGGCAACTCTGGTTATGAACAGGTGTCACCATGATAAATGGCAGAGACACTTCAGCTCGAATCACAGACAAGTTACCTCATGTGACTTTTTAAGGAATACCAGAACTGGCTCTTGAAGAATTAAGTATCTTAGAAGTCATGTGAAAACCCCCTGCAAAATGCAGGAAGTTGTTCTCGCAGTAGATAAGGAACACTACAGGTGCCTTGCAGTAAGTTATTATTATCATTGTTTATTTATATAGCACCATTAATTCCATGGTGCTTTACATTTGGGGGTTACATACAATACACAGAATATACAGGTAGATATAATACTAACAGTGACAGACTGGCACAGCGGGGTAGAGGGCCCTGCCCACAAGGGCTTACAATCTATGAGGGAGTTATGCCTCATATTGAATTTAACATGCATGCTTGCCTTACTGCTATCTCTTCCACAATCTCCTATAAACATGCATGCTGAGATCAGCTACATCCGCATCTTTATGTCAAGTGAGCGAGATAAGATTAAGGCTGGCCATACACTTTAAAGTGTAATTCAGCAGACCACTATCTCTCCAACTGGACCCCCTTCCCATATACATGCACGAATGTCTTGGCCGTGCTTGCTTCTGTTCTCTATGGGGAGAGTGAAGAAAGCCTGGCAGCTTATCTTATTTCAGAACCAAAGGATGGGGTATATAGAAATAAAAAAGGCCAATCCTTATCACAGAATGGGAGCAGAACTGCAGTATTCTGACCCAGCTTCCATACAGTGATGGCGTCTTTTACCTCTGGCTCTGTCACCTGTATAGGTTCCGCTACCAGAATCTGCCTGGAACAGTTGATCGGTATGGGGTCCTATAACATTCCCCCACATGATACAGGACATCCAGGGGTGAACCATGGCTCTCTGCTGCCTGAAGCGGACGTCAGATAGCCGCCCCCCGAGGAGGGGCGGGGCTGAGCTGAAAGGGGTGGGGCCGAGCGAAGAGGGCGGGGAGAAGCGATCGTCTTTAGCAGGCAGAGAGCAGGCAGGGAGAGGACCTGCTCTCTGCCTGAGCGTGAGGGGCCGCCGCTGGAGCAGCGCTGCTCCAGCGGCCTCCCCAATCCAACGCTCAGTGACAGTGACCCTAAGCCAGTCCAGGACAGCTTGTCCTGGACTGGCTTAGGTCAGCAAAAATGCCGCCCTCCCTGTGGCCCTGGCATAGCGCCACCTGAAGCGGTCGCTTCAGGTCGCCTCATGGGAGGTGCGGCACTGAGGACATCCATGCCAAAAATGGTCCATAGCCTGGAAAAAATGGGGCCACACTGCAGCATTTTATCTTTTCAAAGTGGATGGACACATTGCATAAAATACACGCAGCAGAAATGCTGCGATTTCCAAAACTGTCGCTTTTTATGGAAATTGCTGGTGGTTTCCCTATAGGTATAATTGACGCACAAAGTTCACAGAAAAAGTTCCTCGTTTCTGCAGCTCTTTATTCCATCAATGTATCCATCAATGTATGGATGGGATTAGTCAGAATCTAATTCACTATGTTGGCACTGTAAAACATAATGTCAAACATATTTTCATTATTATTATTTATTTATTTTCATCGGGTATTTTTTTTTATTGCAAGTATTTTCTTACGTACATTTTTTAAACATATCCGACAACAATATATGAACAATAACCAACACCGATAACAAACTGAACAGGCATAGGCATGTGGCACAGTATTTCCCATTCAGATATTTCAAAGGAGCTACAGCAAAGACAAATACCTCCAAAGGAGAGCACCTCTCACGTCAAACACTCTTCATCAATCTGATAAGCAGGCGGTAAAATGAAGTGCTTGTATGTGTTTTATAGCCTTCTTTTTCCTGACAGCAGGGATAGGGGGCTGTCAGGTTACCCCTATAAACAATAGATTGTTGTCCAACCCTATTAAAAACCATTAGGATGGACTAAAATGTATGGCAAGCTTTAAAGTAGCAGTAGAGGAAGAGACAAGCCACTATGGCCTATGCCGGACACATCTGGCAGCAGTTTATGTCCTGGTAGAACAAAAGATATGACATGTGACTTCAGGGGAAGTTAGAAGGCTGGCTACACTATGATACAGTTCAGCTGTGTTATTACCCTCCTTGAAGATTTGGGTGCTTTCCTCCTTTGCCACACTCTGATCTGTTGTGTGAATCCTCCTCCCTACCTGCCTGTATTAGTAGATAGCCATGCATTCACTTTCCTTTCATTACTGCTTTTCCTCCCAACTTTCCTGCACACAACCATACTCAGAGGAGGAGAGTAAACCACTAGTAGCATCTTATCTCCTATGAGAACAAAAAAATCAGGTAGGTTGAAATATAAAATGCCTGATTTGTCTCTCCTCTGAAATTGACACGTTTGTCGACTTAGGGTGGGTTCACAGCTGCGCCCGCTCTCTACTTTGCGGGTCTCCGTCTTCTGCTCGAGAAACTGGACAGGAGACGGAAACCCGACAGTCAGTTTTAAAACCCATTCACTTGAATGGGTTTGCAAAGTGACCGCCTGTGAGCGCCCGTGAGCGTCTTGTGCCTCTCCGCAGCGAAACAACCGGAAACAAAGTTCTGCATATCCAAATTTGTGTGCGGTTAAAAAAAACGGTTTCACCATGGACACAAGGCGCTCATGGGCGGTCACTTTGCAAATCCATTCAAGTGAATGGGTTTGAAAACTGACTGCCGGGTTTCCGTCTCCTGTCCAGTTTCACGGGCAGAAAACGGATTCCCGCAAAGCGGAGACCGGGCACAGGTGTGAACCCGCCCTTAGCTGTTATTATATGTATGGACAACTTAACACTGAAAAGGCAGGGGAATGTAAAAACACGAACAGTGTGCTGTTGGATCTGTGTCAGAAGTAGCAGAACAGCCAGCTATGAGAAAGAGGTGTACAAACTCTACAGCAGCAAAATGTAGATTGCGCAAGGAACTGAAGTGGAGGAACTGTGTTGTTTCAACAAGTACTACTACCTATTTGCTCTGCTGACTGGTATTTGAGAGGCCAACACTGCTGATGACTTATTGTAAGCAAAAGCAACCAATGTAATATTCAGTAAAATCCCTTTAATTTGATTCTTGTCAGTATTCTATCAATGTAATATATAACCTGCAAAGTTATTTGCAGGAAAATGCACCATCAGCACAATACCACGTTGGCGATCGAGTAATACACTGTGTCAATTTAATTCTGAAACCTATTAAAATAACACACAAATGCTAGTCAGTGTAGATGCTGGAATATTGCCACCATGTTATCCCAAAGTCTTTTTTATTAGTAGGGACTGTTAGGATGCTGTTCTCTATGGATCCTTGGCGAAGATTACTACTTTTTCCTTAAAGCACAGAAATTACACATGTAAAATGCATACAAGCAGTATCTTTCCACAGATGTTCGGTATCTGGCTTTCCTGTGCACCGCCCTTTCTCTGACAGATTGCCCGTGGCTGCCGGACCTTCTTATCAGAAATATGCATGCTAGAGTTCAGGATGGAGCTGTCAGTCAAACAGGGCCATGCCACCCTTGTCCGTGTTTGAACAGGGTGCTCCCAGATAAGCGTCTCCACTCCTTAGATGTGACAAAATAAAGGCCAGGATTGAAAATTACTAATAATTGCAGCAAGTCAGAGGCAAAGAAGTGATAGAAATGAGAGGAAAATGAAACTATAGCTTAGCTAGCTCAGTTTCTGGCTTACATCTGCCTAATTGTGAAGACATGGAAGTAGAAGGTGCACCAGTGCTGAGTCTTAGAAAAGCCAGGTGATACTCCAAGAGGAAGCTTATAGTCCTGGTTCACCTGGGTAATGGTGGGATGGATTCTTATGGTTTTCCAGGGGGCTGGCCAGCAGTGAGCTGTTGATAAACTATCCTATTAGAACTAGCAAATGTCTGTCCCCTTTATAGTAGCAGGGAAGGTTACGACAAGCTCAATCTCATTCAGATCAATGGAACTGAGTTTACAGTACCTTCCCTGATCGCTACAAAGTATATTGTACTATGCTACATCATTGTGGCCAGTGCTTAAATTGTTCCGGCATAATTACAAAATATCTTTCAGGGTTCTGGTATAAAGACTGTTGTGACCTACCGCCTTCTTCACCCGTTACCACCAAAAAATTACCTGGACACCAAAGTATAGATAAGTGGGATGGCCACAACTTTATTTACAAACATGTTTAAACCAGAACATAAATAACCTTTTCCATGTCCGACTGTAACTTTCCTTCTTTAAACTTCCTCCAAATGCCAACCGCTGTACAGCGGGCATGGGTCTCTAGCCTTGCATTCATGAGACATGGAACAAACAACTCCCACCGTGCTGTGAAAACTAAAAAGAAATAAGAACAAACAAAGACACAAACAGCAAATAAACACCAAAGCATAAAACTGTGAGGGCAAGTGTGGGCAGACGTTCCTCTCGCCATCCATGACAGAAGATAAGTGCCCATACCCATGCACCCCCCAAGTTATACACCCATCCCCTCCTACTTAGAAGTGAGGTCACAACAACAGGGACAGAGTTACGATTTCAACTGACACTCTAGCAACAGAATGCCAAGCAGTCTTAGCCCTTATCCCTAGGCGCTGCAAGGGTTGCTATAAATGTGTCTGAGGCGGAATGCGGAACACAAAAAACACTGTTACTTACCTCTCCTGGCTCTGAAAGGTTTCAGACCTACTTGGCGATGTCCCAGATGTCACATGGGCTGGGGCTTCCGTCCTTATGCGTCACAACGCAAGCCCCTGCTCATGTGATGTCCCGTACATCATTGAAGATGGCCGTCATCTGCGTGGAGTCCGCCGGAGCCAGTGAGAGATAAGTACCAGTGTATTTTATGTTTATATCCTCCCCTGGGTTTCCGATTATTAGCGACCATTATAAGTTATAATACCGTGCGCAGGGGCCACTATGGGGCATAATAGTTTGTGCAGAGGCAACTATGGGACATAATAGTTTGTGCAGGGGCCCCTATGGGGCATAATAGTTTGTGCAAGGACCACTATGGGGCATAATACTGTGTGTAGCAGTGCAGGGACCTACCTACTACCATCACCATCCAGGTAGTGCTGCAAGACCCCCTCAGTGGTGTCCAGCCCAGGAGCAGGGGCCTAGCAAGTAGCACATCATCCTTCACTACTACTCCCATTCTCCGGTGCCCTCCATCTGGGTTGCGGCAATTACTGTAAAAGTTTGGGAAAACCCCTTTAAGGGAGCATTCACACGGCGTAACGTCCCGCGAGATTTGGCACGTGTACGCCGCGTGACCCTTTGCGTGCCGTACACGCTCCCATTCATTTCAATGGGAGCGGGGAGGTATGCGCCGCGCTAGTTTGCGGCCGTGAATATATGCACGGCCGCAAACTAACGCGGTGCATACGCTCCCCGCTCCCATTGAAATGAATGGGAGCGTGTACGGCACGCAAAGGGTCACGCAGCGTACACATGCCAAATCTCGCGGGACGTTACGCCGTGTGAATGCTCCCTAAGACTGAGGCTGCATGTTGTGGAAAAGCTGCTTTGCTTTGTTGCGGTTTTGATTCTGTTGTGGTTATTTTAAGCAAAAGTCAAGAGTGGCTTGGAAAGAAATGGGGGATATAAAGGAAGCTTTTACACTATTCCCTTCTGCTAAATCCACTCTGCTTTGGCTACATAAAAAAAACCAACTTCAAAATCTGCAGCAAAACAAACACATTTTTCCAATTGGGTTGATTTGATTAATTTTGATAGACCTTTTTTTCTTTTTTTTTTTTTTTTTATTTAGATTGTGAGCCCCACAATGTACTTTTTTTTTTACCTATCAGTATGTCTTTTTGGAACATGGGATGGAAATCCATGCAAACACGGAGAGAACATACAAACTCCTTGAAGATAGTTTTTTGCCCTTGGTGGGATTTGAATACCAGGACCCTAGCGCTGAAAGGCTGCAGTGCTAACCACTGAGCCACCGTGTGGCCCCGAATTTTGATAGACATTGAACTACAGGTACCCAAATGTTTCCATAGCTGTCACTGGTAGCGGCTTATTTTTTGCCAGAACAAAAGAATTTAAAGGGAGTCTATCATTTGAAAAACTCATTTTCAATTAAAGGCATGTTGGAATAGCCTTTAATAAGGCTAGTCTACACCTACCTGACCTCTTTGATTCATCTCGCCGTTTCTTCAAAATTTGGTTTCTTCTGGTATGCTAATGAGGGTCATGGAGCACCAGGGCTACATCCCCTCAGCGCTCTGAGCACCCACATGTTATAACTGTCCACTGTCCCTTTCATGCTTGAGCTCCATCTCCTCCTCCTCTTCTCCAGAATTTGTGCACAGGTCTTTGACTTTGCGCTGTACCTATCTAAATTTCAGGCATGTGCAATCAGCTCTGCCACTCAGACTGCGCATGCCCAAATGGCCATTTTGTAGTTGTCTGTTACACAAGTGTACTGTGCCTGCGCAGTATGCTAGCATAATTCTCTGGAGAACTGAGCATAGGAGCGCAGTACACTAATGTAGCAGACCACCACAAAATGGCGACTTGGGCATGTGCAGTCGGCTCTGTCCGAACCCGGAGTGGCAGAGCTCATTGCTCACGCCCAAGATTTTAGATAGGTACAGCGCGGCGTCAGAGGCCTGTGCAAGGCACAAGTCCTGGAAAAGAGAGGAGGAGGGGACGGAGCACAAGCATGAAAGGGGCTTGTGGACAGGTATGACACGAGGGGTGCTCAGAGCGTTGTTGGAACACCCCCGTTGCTCCGTGATCCTCATTAGCATACCAGAAAAAAAACAAATTTTGAAGAAACAGCGGGGAGAATCAAAGAAGTAAAGGTAGGAATAGAGTAGCCATTTTAAGGATATTCCAACATGCCTTTAGTTTTTCAAATGATAGACTCCCTTTAATTCATCTTTCTTTCTCCTCCCTAGTATCATCGGTGAGAGTTGTAAACCCCCTGTACACAGTAGATATTCACATAATACCACAAAAACTGCAAATTCATACATTTTATGTGCAATAGGGTCTTCATATGTATTGTGACTGCCAAAACTAAAATGGCAGGTGACAATAGATGTGATTCAGTTGCTTAGGTTGTGCTTAGTGCTCCTTTAAACCAAGTTGTTATTTCCTTATTTGTCTTCGACTCACTGGCTGAAGATGAAAGTTAGTTTATTTATAATGAATTTGTCCTTTAGTTATGTCACTTGTGGCTTACTTTAGTTATGTCACTATTGGGAGTTACTTTATTCCAATTGTGAATTACTTTTATAATGAATTTGTCCTTTAGTTCTGTCACTATTTTGGTTTTGACTATAAAAATGGAGTGACTACTCCTATAACTCTGCACCACAGTAGGATCCCTATATATTTCTAGGGGTCCTTACTAGTAATTGTTTGTACCCTTTGCCCAGTACTAAGGTACGTAACTTCTGACTGCTTTTGGAATTCGCTAATTCAGCAGGCAGAGGGAGGAAATGAAGGTAAAAACACGAACGGGTATGACTTTTGGCAGTGAATGTGTTAACATCTGCCTATGCAAATCCATCCACTTGCTTCACATCCTATTGTAATTATAATGAAGGCGAAGGGCAAGGACTGAACACTTTGCTAAGTCTAGAAGCCCTAGAGCTCAGGCTGGATGGGATAAAAACCCAGCGAAATGCTGATAAGACCAGATCCAGCCTTGTCACTGCTATAATGGGAGCGCTTACTGCATCTCAATCACTTCCTATGTATCATGTCTTCTGCCACCTCACCCTGTGACACAGTGATGGTGACATCCAGACAGTGTCACCACGATCCTCTCTAGAGATGTGATGGATGGCCTCACACATATTCATGCGGAGGGGGAGGGGTGTATTATAACAGCATTACTTAAAGAAGAAGTACTTTGAAGCCCTGCTGCTCGGAGAACGCTTTCAGTGCGCACATTTTCCTGTTTGGGGGTGGGTTCCAATTGTGCAAGTGAACGCTCTCCTCCAAAAATCAATGATTGTTGAAGTAGATAAAAAAAAAAAAAAAATCTTTAGTAAAAAAAACAACAAGTTAAAACGAAGTTCCACAATACTCCCCCAATGAAAGGTTGTGCACCAAAACCTGTGTCATCGAGGAGCTATTCCTGTGTCCCTATGGCTCACATTATGGCGCTGTTACATTAATTACTGTACGTTCACATCTACACTGTGGTTTCTGTTCTTCTGGTCCATCGAAGGAGGACAACAATGGATCTCAAATATGATGGACACAAAAGGAGCTCGAGGGACCTCATTGACTAGAATTTTTTGGAAATCGTCACATGAAATATTTGAGCTTGCAGTACTTTTTTGTCCTGCATTTTCTGATGGATCAGTGCTGGACGAGCACCCAGCACAAATGTGAACCTAGTTTTAAATGGCGTTCACACTACCGTCACTGTCGGCCCCTGGGGTTAAACCCCAGAGAAACTGGACAGGGGACGGCTTGCCGGTGGTCAGCTTTAAAACCCAGTCATTTGAATGGGTTTTTAAAGATGACTGCCGGTGTCCGTATGCGGCCTCTCCACCTGGAAACTTTTTTTTTGCATGGACACAAAGTCCTACATGCAGGACTTTGTGTCCGTGCAAAAGAAAAAAAAGAACGGTTTCCAGGCAGAGTGAAAAGGAATGGGTTTTAAAGCTGGCTGTCCCCTGTCCAGTTTCCCCGGGGTTTAGGACGGAAACTCTGGGGTGAACAGTGACGGTGGTGTAAACCCAGCCTAACTCTTCTGACATAGTGCTATGTGGAATGTTTTGATGCTTGTTAGCACTTTATATTATTACTACATATGGTATTGTTGCTAACTTGGCTAGTTTGTTTTGTTTATATTTGCTATACAACAATGAGAGGTCATCTTTTTCCATTTTTAATGGTTGGTTAGCTTGGTACTGTTGACCAGTTAAGATCCTATTAGACAGGGTGATTTAACAGCAAATTGTTGGGAACCAACACTTGTTCCTGGCAACTGGCCTGTCTACTATTGCCACAAACCCCCAATGAACGTTCATCAGGTGATCGACTGATTTTAGTGGGGTAAAAAAAAATCCTTGGTTGTTGGGAGAATATTGCCCTGCCTAATAAGACCTCTGCTGTTGACGCGGAGTATGCCAGGAGGATCATACCCATGCAGAACGAGCAGTGATCAGCATCTTTTGTAGCCGATCAACACTTGCTAAGAAAGATTTTTAGGTCTAATAGGAGTTTAGGCTTTCTGTCAACAGGAAGCAGAGCTTTTGATAGCAACTACTATGCCTGTTACAACACGCCGTGCCTCATCCTAAGATAAACCTACTGCCACCTGCCCAGCAATCGAGGCTTCAGCTTTTGGTATCTGTAACTTCAGATCGGTGCATTTTCCCTGAGTGTACTCAAAAACTGCATTTGGAAATTAGGAAATGACTTGCTGAAATTTTGGAAGGTTTATTTGGGGAGAGTGCTGCTGGTAATGGGCTAGAGGTGGTAATGGGAAGACTGTGCATGCCAATAGGAGAGGGGAAGGTTGGGGGCTTCCGCTTTGGTATTGCGTAAATTAGGTTTGGCACTGCTGGGGTAAAACGTACTGCATTCTAGTATTTGCCAAATCTGCAGAGATATTTTTGCATATCTTCTGACTGTCCAAGATTTAGCAGCATGGTCCTAGATTTTGGTTGCTGTTACACTGTCCTGAGGAGTTATGGGAAGAATATGCAAATCTGCCTTCCATGAGGAGTGACAATATCCCCCGTGTCCTGAGGAGTGGGAGATATGTCCTGGTGACAACCCTATCTACATTCAGAGGACACAGATGGAGTTGAGAACAATGGTGAAGCAGGGTTCTGTCTGCTCCTTGCTTTACCATTCAGCCCCTGTCTTTCCTTCCGGCAGCATAAAACAGGCAGGGGCAATGGTGATGTCTGTACATTATGACTGTTGCTCCAAAGCCACCATCTGTAGAGAATGGAGTTAACTATAGGGGAATAAGGTGAGATGGTATTTTTATTTTTTTGTGGGAACCACAATGGGGGGGGGGGGACCTTTTGTCCCTGTTGGTGGGACGGTGATCCTGCATGGTGGTTTGCTTGACACTTTTAGGATCATAAGTTGATACTTGACTCTTCTTTGGGGTATTTGATGCTGCTGGGGAGTTATTTTGTGCTGCAATATGTCATTTGATGTTGCTACAGATATTATTTGTGCTGTACTTTGTTTTTTGGTGGCCATTGGTGAAGTTATATGTACAGGCCAGTAACGTTTGTTTGGCTTTCCATGGTAATATTTCTTTGCTGGTGAGGCCCCAGCATCACAACACATTGAAAAGTGAGGCCCAAGTCAAAGACTGAGAAGCCCTGCTCTAAAAGGCAATCCCTTTTACTGGTTATTCTACTTGGTTTATGCAAGTACTTTGGTAATATCAACATTTACAGTCAAATTCTCTTTTTCTTCTATACAGAACTCCAATAACCTTGGCCTGGCTCTGCTGCATAAAGTTGAGAACTCTTGCACATCTGCTTCCATCACTCTGGATATGCCCCCTATTCAGGTCAGTGTTGTATCATACAGATTGACAATGGATTATGTATATATCCGGATACATGCATGAAAGAAAAGGCTGGAAGAACATTGTAATTAAAGCAATAAGCAAGATCTGTGGTTCTATTGAAAATCACTGAACCAAAACACAAGACATATATTCAATAGTTGTCGCTAAATGCATTATCGGACTAAAGCCATTCCTTACGACCTCCTCATACACATGCCCAAAATCAGAGTGCATGTGTTCTGAATTGGCAGAGGGAAGTAGGCTGCTATCAGACACATCTGGCAGGATATTATCTCCCATGAGCAAAGGATTGAGTATGTTGAATCCTTGTCCGTCCCAACATCGGCCAAATGAACATCAGTTGAACAGTTGTTCAGTCCAATCGTTCATCCCTTTCGTTCCAACACTTTCTCTGACCTTAGTATAATATGTATAGCCATCTTTGGACTTGATTCACAAATGGCCATTTTTCCAATAGTTTTTTATTACCACTAATAAGAGACACCCCCTTTCAAAATACGGCCATCACGGCAATGGACCGATCACCTTGGCTTCCTTTACTAACACCCTGGACAAAACAGTAATCTGTAGTGATAAGGGGCCTGCTGTGTGAAGATATGGAGTCTGCCATAATGGAAGCTGCTCTTATAGACCCCAGTCTATAAAGTCCAAATGTCCTAGCAGGACATATTAATTACTATTATTATTATTATTATTAGTGAATAGAACACCATAAACTGCATGGCACTTTACATCTGAAGAGGGTTTAGATACAAGAATACATAGGTTATTGCCAATTGTGGCAGATTTGTTACAGAGATATCTGCAAATGTCCCATTCATCTGAATGAAGCTTCCAAAAATCCATGCTGTAGAAAATAAATCCTGTTTAGATGCATGGAACTGATTTTTAGACGTAGAAATTTTCCATGTGTAACCATACCCTTAGGCATCTATATTCCAAGCTCAACGAGTTCAGTTTTTCCTGCTAAAATCTCATATTCAAGACACAGGGGGAAATTTATTAAGACTGGCATCTCATACACCAGTCTTGATCCCCTGTGTGCTGGACTGGAGATGCACCCAATTTATTATGAGGCATATGCCTCTTAATCGCTGGACCTCCATGCACCAGAAACTGAAATGTCTGCCAGCTAGCAGCTGGTGTAGATCCGAGCTATAATTTATGCTAGTTTCGGGCATAAAATTATAGTAAATCTGCCAGGCTGCAGAGGCCATACCTCTTCCACTAAGTCCTACCCATTTTTCAGACGTGTGGCATGTGTGGTGCAAACCAGAAAAAAAGTTACCATTATTCATTCATTCATTCATTCATTTCTTTTATCTCTATCTTATTCTGCAGCACTTTACAGACAATATTGGTCACTGTCCCATATAAGGCTCACAAGCTATATTCCCTATTAGTATGTCATGAAGGAATCCCACATAAACTCCTTGCAGATGTTGTAGGATTAGAACCTAGGACTCCAGCACTAACCACTGAGCCACCGGGCTGTCACAATGTTTAATTTTTCCCCCTCAAAAAGTTCCATCTTTTTTTGACGCCGGTTTTCTGACATATTTTTGACCATGGGGGCAGTTTATTAATAGAATAGTAGTAGTCGATTTAATGCTTGTTTGACGGACTTCTATTCCACTCAAGTATGTGTTGTAAATGGGGATAGGGAAGTAAGCTGCTGTCATACACCTCTGGGGTGACTTGTGTCTTGCGACAGCATGCCAGGTCCTCCTATCCCCTGACATCAGAACAGCCCTATATACCTTAAGGCCGGGGCACCACATTGAGAAACACAGCGTTTTACACAACCTATGAGCTGAATAGGATTCTAGCAAATTCCAGCCACACATTACAGAAAAAATCTGGAGCGGAAAGGCTGCGATTTCAAAAACCATTGCGTTTTTGTAAATTGCAGAATGTCAAGTATACTTACCGTAATGCTGCCATTTTCCGTATAGGTATAATAGAGACAGAAAGAAGAAAATTCTGCAAATTATCTGTGTCTTACAAGACTATACTATACTATCACTGCCCAGTGATGGCGCTGAGCTGTAAGGTTGGCCTCCTCTGACAGTGCAGTGATATTGGTGCCAATAACTCTGCAAAACTGATAGTGTGCTGAATTCTGTGTCAGCTGTCCAACCAAATATGACATGGCCAATGTTAGACTTACCATGGACTAAGGCCTTCTTCTCATTCAATATTTTGGTCAGTATTGTGCCTTAGTTATTGTATACTAAAACCAAGCATGGCACCTGCAAGAAAGAGAGTATTTTGGAAATGTTTGTATCAAGTATGGATGTTGTTGCTCAAACCCTATGGGAGTTATAGAAATGGTTGTATGGACAGGTCATAAATTTGTTTGGTGGGAAAATCCCTTGAGACACGGGACTGACTACTAATCCACTGCAAAATATAGTAGCAATGTAGAGGATGGAATTTAAGCAAATCCTGACCACACACTGCAGAAATGCAGCAGGAAAATTTAAGCCAACAAAGTGGTGTAATGGTGTAATGTTAGACTAGACAGTCCGACACTATGCCAGATTGTTAGACTGTCCAATATGCAAGCTGTGTCCTCCTCATAAATCTGTCTGCCGTCTCTGCGACAGAGTGGAAATCTACGCCAGTTTAAAACCGGCATAGACTTCCATTGTAACTCGCAGCAGAAAACTGACATGAGTTACAATATCTCTCGGCCGTCCCTGCCTACATTCATACAATGTGGTTGGTGAGGCACAGATCAAGGCTTGGGGCACACATATGATGCAAGAAATGGCTTTGTGCCAAACGTGTGCCTCAGTATTATCCCTTTAGGCCAGTACGGTGAATGTGTTGTAAGACTGTCTAGCTTTACATTGTCTAACTTTTGGACAGTATTAGTAAATCTGCCCCAGTGCGATAAAATGTTTTTACACGGTAAATGTTTGTGCTATGTTTTCATCGTGACACCAACTTTCTTCATTTCTCTGTTCAGTGACTCCCCAAGAGTGGGGAACCACTAGGTGGTCTTGGAGGAAGAAGGACCCACAGACCATGAACTCCATATATAACTACTCATTCACCTCAAAGCCAGCTCATAATTTGAATACTAGGAATTATATTTATACCTGTATATGAAGGAGAATATCCTTTGTCATTGTAACTTATTTCAGGGGTGTTTATAAAGAGACTGATCTACTGTCCAGCTATTCAGCACATGAACAGTTAACAGGCTCCAGCATAGGTGCTCAAATGGCGCCCCCACCCCCTCTCCATGTTGTTGCTCTGAAGGGAAAGGAAAGGTATTTTCTTAAATCCACAGAAGTGAGCCCGGAATGGCTCTTTAATTAAAATCCATTTAAGGACTGATTAGCCGTGTAATTTGCCCTAATACTGACGATTATGGAAATGTTCAACCTGACACAGATTCATAAAAAGCTGCCATTCCAGACGGCAGGACAAGTGGGGCTATCAAGTTCAAGGGTGTGATAGAGCCAACAAGGGGGATGAATCTGCAGACATGTCTGTGTGGGCACCCCCCGCATCAGTCTCCCTGGGACAATGAAATTGGGTCATTTTTTATTCAGCACACGCCAGGAGAATTTAGTCTACCTGGGCCTATTCTTTTTGTGATAAGTAATAACGTAATTGTTCCATTTTACCACTGGTAGCCCTGGTGAATTGCCATCCTATATCTCTGCTTGACAAATATATCTTAACTGTGCCACGCAGCTGGAAGTGGTGAGGGGCAGTAAGGGGAAGTAATATGGTAACGTTAACTGACGAGTCTTTTCTTGCAATGCCGGGCAGGCCTGGAGTCTATTTTTAGATTTTTTTTTTTAATATATATATATATATATATATATATATATATATATATATATATATATATATATATATAGCAAACTGTCACATAGGAACAGCAAAAAAATCTCACATTGACACACGGGAAATGCTGTTGATTAAAGAGAAGTTGGCACAGCCTGGATGCTGCGGCAGGTGGGCAAAAGGGGATCCCTTGTAAGAGAGGTCGCCAGCTGCAACTCAAGCACCAAGAGCAGACACAAGGCTGGTGCTGTTGCTGAGCTCTCGCTGTGAATTGTTAGCCTGGATTTAACTATGCGGTAAGGAGAGAATGTGAAGGCTGTTTACAGCTAGTGCAAATAATGTGACAGCTGTTAGATTGCGGGCAGCCCTCACCACTCTCCTGCGCTTACACAAAGCTCTGATTATGGGAGACACACAAGCGGGACTTACAAGAGCCTGGCAAAAGATAGATGGGGCTAGGATTGTGGATCTGCACAGACAGAACAAAACTGAATCAAAGCTCTGTTTTATCCTGCGCTCCCCTCTGCGGCAATAAATATGCTGAAGTACAACCGCAGGTTGACTATACAGAAAAAAGGAGCGCAAGCAGGTGTCACAGTGGCCATGTTTACTGTCACCTCAGAAAGAATTCTGTACCAGTCTAGTCATGCCTCCAGACTGAGCCTAAGTGCTCATACACATGGTCATACGATGACTCAGTTATCTGAAGCTGTAAAAGGTGCATGAGGCCTCTGCTGTACCTCCCTATGCCTCTGATTTCATACAGTGATATATGCCTTTCTTATATGACTGAGCAGAAGCACAGCACTTTTGGCTGCTGCAGAAGCCCAATAGAATTTTTTTTTTTTTTTGTATTTTACAGTATCAGCAAAATGAATGAGATATTGGTTAATGTCATGCACACATTGTGGGGGGGAAAAGCTACGGAAGATAGGGGAAACGCGGAAGAAAAAAACTGCAAAGATACAATGAAAAAAATGCAACACATGTTCATTGAGTTTTACTCTGCAACGTTTCTTAGCTGCATTTCACTTTGTGGGGCCTTAGCCTCAAAATGGTGGCTTGTTCCATCAGATTCAGTAGAAAAGCATTGTGACATCTCTCCTTATGTCTGTTGCCTACAATTGGGCCTACCCTAGATACCTGAGATCTAATTCAGCATACTGCCTCTGTAATCAATTATAGGTGTTCCCTCTATGGAAAATCCTCAAGCCTTGACCTGTTAAGAGGAAAGGTCTGAAAGCGAGGAACAACTCTATTAGTCTGTAGACTGCCACAAAGTCTACATTCATCTATAACATATTTATAAATGGGACTGTGACAGTTTTTCGTGACAATTACATAGGCTAAATGCTATATTTATTAAGCCACCATTTTATGGCTTTTACAAACTGTGCAAAATGTGGTGAGCTACTGTACACCATGTACACCAGCCAGCATGGATCATGGTGAGTACGAAATGAGTAGCATGCTGTATAAAGACACACAAGAGCAGATTTATTAAGATTGGCATTTTATATGCTTGTCCTAATGAGGACCAAACTGGCACAGGGCACGACTGATTTATGAAGAGGTTCTGGTGTGAGTTATAATAAATATGTAGGGCCGAAGTACCCCAACCCCTGGCCCTGCCTGCCCTTCTCCACCCAAAGTTGTACAGTGTGACAAGCAAGGCGCAGGGTGGGGGGTTTGGTGCAAAACTGTAGCAAGAAATGCCCTTGAACCAAATGTGTGCCACAATATCATCCCTCTACACCAGACATATAAATGTCTTTACGGATCACTGAAATATAAAAACATATTTAAAGAGGACCTTTCACCACTTTTGGGCACAGGCAGTTCTATATACTGCCAGAAAGCTGACAGTGCGCTGAATTCAGCGCACTGTCGGCTTTCCCGATCTGTGCCCGGTGTAAAGAGCTTACGGCCCGGTACCGTAGCTCTTCTATGGTCAGAAGGGCGTTTCTGACCATTAGCCAGGAACGTCCTTCTGCCTTGCGTCGCCTATCGCGCTGTGCTGTGGAGCGGGGAGGAACGCCCCCCTCCCTCTGCTCACACAGCTTGTCCGTAGACGAGTATTATCAGGAGAGGGAGGGGGCGTTCCTCCCGGCTCCACAGCACAGCGCGATTGGCGCCGCGAGGCAGAAGGACGTCTCTGGCTAATGGTCAGAAACGCCCTTCTGACTGTAAAGCGCTACGGTACCGGGACCGATAGCGCTTTACACCGGGCACGGATCGGGAAAGCCGACAGTGCGCTGAATTCAGCGCACTGTCAGCTTTCTGGCAGTATATAACACTGCCTGTGCCCAGATATGGTGAAAGGTCCTCTTTAAAAAGATACAAAAAGTAATAAACTCACCTATAAGTAGCAGGACATGGCAATCCCATAAACACATTACATGTCACACAAAACAAAGGTAAAGTGCAGAGTGCAAATCTATAACAAAGTACATAGGTAACAAGGAAACCGTGCATGTCTTGTGACCTTGTGTGACAGGCATATTAGTGCAGGCCCACTGGATGGCATCAACGTAGGTGTGCGTTTTATAGTTACGCGTTTATCTACACAGCGTAGGCTTTAATGTACTCACCACGTTTTTACTTATAAAATCATTAGTACTTGTCAGCCACCTACCAAACAAGGAAGTAGCCAATAACCTTTCATCATTGGTCACTAAACATCACAATATTAAATGATCCTAGTATGACTAATGTAACCTTAAGGCCTAGTTCACACAGGGCAAGGGGGGCGTTTTTTGATCCTGATTTTGACGTGGGAAGCCGTGTCAGAATAGGACCAAAATACGCCTTCCACAACTGTCGTGGCTCCCCGCTCCGGATAGGCCCAAATTAATGGGCCTAGTCCGAAGCGGGCTGCCGCGAGACGGACGCCATGGTTGAATCAGCCGTGGAATCCGCCTGAAGAAAGGGCAACTCGCTTCTTTTTTCTGTGAGAGGCAACATGCATACCTAGACCGCTATTGTGAGGGTTCAGATTATGATGTGGATTCAACGCCAAAATGTAAACGGGTCCAAAGGGGGTATCTATTTTTAGACAAATATTAAGAGACAAATGTTAGTATTTGTATAATGAAAAGTTGTACAATTTTCCAATTTTGTTTCTTTGTCAATATCTCACTGTTTTCTAGATCTCTGCTTGCTGTCATTTATTCTGCTTACTGCTAGTGGATAAAAATCATAGTCATGTGATATACAGTCCATGGTCATGTGATGGATACACAGGTGTCACTCGTTATCAGATGTCTGATTAGTGGACTGTGACTGTAACGAGCTGTGTACCTGTGTGTTCATCACATAACCATGGACTGTATATCACATGACCATGGACTGTATATCACATGACCATGGACTGTATATCACATGACCATGGACTGTATATCACATGACCATGGACTGTATATCACATGACCATGGACTATATATCACATGACCATGGACTGATTTTTATCCATTGAAGTAAACAGAATGACAGCAAGCAGAGATCTTGAAAATTGTGAGGAATTGATATAGAAAGTATATTGGAACATTGTACACAAACAATAACATGTGTCTATCAATATCCGTCTACAACTGAACAACCCAATTTAATGGACATCACCAGTGTTAGATATGACCAAGGGTATGACCAATGTAAGTTAAAGGATAGTCACGAATATCAAATCAATGGGGTCCAACTCCTAGAAAACCCACTGAAGTGAATTGTCTGCAGCAACCAAGAACAGCCACCACACAGTGACCCAAACCATCAGCTTCTAAGTTCTGTCCACTCTGTAGTTTCTAGTTCTGGACCACCATCAATCTGATATTGATATATATCCCTGGGAGAATCATTTTAACAATTTGGAACTTGAGACCACAACCCTGTAGAAAATTACATATAAAAGTTAGAAAAAATACTTTTATGCAGAGGGCAGTACACTCATTGCAGCCTTAAATAACATGGAACAAGCTCACCTCACGATAACAGGAGCAATATGGTATACTGCAGAACAATATATACAGTAGTGTAGTATACTGCAAATCTGAGGCGTAACTTGAAGCTCCTGGTCCCCAATGCAATATCTTTAATGGGTCTCTACCTACCTAGTTCCATTTATTGTAGTGATATATTTTATGTGGCAGAGGAGCCTTTTGGGGCCCGCTCAGGGTCCAGGGCCTGGTAGCGACTACAACCTCTGCATCCCCTATAGAGAGGCCCCAACTGCAAAGAGGAGCTACTAGACCAGGGGAAAACAACCTTTAGCAATACATCTGTTGTAGATGGAGCACGCTGGGAGTTAGCTCTGCTTCACAGTGACTGTGTTTTAACATTGAAATGCCCATAGTGATTCACTGGGTCTTAGGCCCCGTTCAACGGGGCAAGAGGGGGCGGATTTTGGCACTGAATCCACGCCCCATCACAATAGCGGTCTATGTAGATCGCTAGCGCTCTTTTTTCAGTGAGCTGCCCTTTCTTTAGGCGGAATCCGCGGTTGATTCAGCCACGGCGTCCACCTTGCAAATAGCACCCTCCGGACTAGGCCCATTCATATGGACAGCGGAAAGCCGTGACAGGATGCCGTGCACTGCACCGGCATCCCGTCGCGGCAGCTGCTACGGAATATGCACCACGGAAACCTTGTGTGAACAGGGCCTTAGAGCCAATAAGAAAAACCATAGCTGGACACTGCCTGTGACATTGCCAATGTAATGCAGCTTGCAGTTCTGAAGGTTTAGGATAGGCTATTGTAAGTTGAAAATATAACCCAATGCCACTATAACTTGAGGGACCACTCCACAGCTATTAATATTTATTGTACGGTGCCATCACATTCTTTAGTAAAAGCATAATAGAAATAAAAATGTCAATACGAAACCACTTTCAAGTATACTGTTAACAATATACAGTATGAGAGAGCCTGGCCCATATAAGCCTTAATCTTTCCATTATTTATTTCCCTAAGGAGTCTGAAGACTATGGCTCGTGATACAAGGTATACAGAGTAGGCCATTTACTACAGACACGAGAAAGGAGTCCTATAGTATCTGCCCTGATGTACTGTATTTAGTACAGACATGAGGACACTGGAATAAAGCGGATTGGAGATCTGTACAGTCTCCATGTGTTTATCTTTACCAATATTTCGGCCTTAATATAGAAAATGAATTATTAAGTAAAATGCCATAGGTGAAAACCAACTGAAGAGATCACGTAGCTGAAATGTGGCTAGTTAGTCATCAGTGGTCAACACGCTGCCTGAAGTTAACAAATAACCTGGTGAGAAAGCATAGTAAAGGCTGTGAATATATATATATATATACACATATATAAAATGTCGTGTCCTACCAATCTTATGCTTAGGACAGACACCAGTGATGACTAAATGATGCACTTTGGCTATCTTTATTCTCTGTCTGGTGGTCCAGAGCCTCAAATGGTGCATGGAGCTAGACCTATCAACAAGCTGTAACTGGAAAGGATTTTTCGCCAGTGCACTGAATTTTCAGATGAAGACCCACTGAAGACTATAGGACCGCGTCTAGCATCAGCTGTCCTCCAGCGTTGCAGGACCACAACAAAGGGGAAAAAACACCAGTTTGCAATATATATATATGTGTGAAAACACCCAAAGAGAGTGCAATAAGTACAACAACTGTTTCACTGCTGGTTCATATACAATGCCACTCCAGGTACATAATCTTTAGGCTAGAGCTACATGGAGACTTTGGTCACAAATCACATTGTGTGGCCAAAGATTGCCTTGTGACTCCTTCAATAATGTAACTGAATTGACACACTGAGGATATTATTTTATTTTTTGCAAATTGACGTAATGGTTGCAACAACCCCTAGGTTGCAATGCAATTCCATTTACTTACATTAGTACAGGAGTTGCAGGGCAATGCAGCCATCTTTGGTCGTGATACAGGAGTCACAGCCAAAGTCACTGTGTAAGTAACCCTAGCCTTACTGTGTACACTATAGCATCCACGTAGCGAGCCACAGTCAATAAGCACTGCAGAACAAAATTGTGTTTTTTCCAGCAGCGCTTTCTGTCCCCATTACACCTATACAGAAACCATCAGCGTTTTTGAAATCACAGCATTTCCGCTGCAGATATTTTTCTGCAATGTATGGATAGCAAGAATCACATCCACGTTGCTGGTACCGTAAAACACAGAGGATTTTGCTGTGGCATCTCCGCGGGGCCCCCACGTAGTGTTTGCGCTACGCGGGGACCCGGCCTCATGCTAAGGCCCCATATAGAGAAGCACAGCTAAAAATGTTGTGTTTTTTTCTCTCCATATTAAATCTATACATAAACCGCTTGCTATTCCGCAGATAAAATTAACATTCTGCATTTTTCAAATTTGCGGATGAGATGAATTAAATTTCATTCACTTTGCTGGTGCTGTAGAAAAAAAAAGTGTTTTTCTTTTTTCTGTGTTTCCACAGTAGCCATAAACACCACATTTCCCGCAATGTGGGGCTGTAGCCTTAAGATTTGTCTATACAGGACCTACCCCAGTTGCATATATTTAAAGGGTTATCATCAAGTATGGCGCTACTTTCAATTACAAAGGGTGAAAGCCATAGTGAAAACCTACAGCATAAATTGACATGCCGCGGCTTGATAAACCTGCATCGTAGGTCAGTTTACACTGTGGGTTTTATGTGCAGCTTGTGGCTAAGATTTGTTTAAATCTCATTCACTTTGCTGCTACTGTACGTTGCCGAGGACTAGCCACCGGCTGATCTGTGGCGACTAATCTGCTGCGAGCACGTCCCGCGTGGCCATGCCCTAAATGCCTGATCCTCACACACAGCCTTTCGCTTTACTATATATGTCTGTGAGATTTGTGGATTAATATTTGCCGTAAGTGGACAACAATTAAAATTACTTATAGCTGTCAAGAGATCAATAGACGTGTAGCAGTAAGAACCTATTTGGTTTGGAAGGGGTTATACATGGCAGTCTGTCCAGTCCCCGATGTTGGTTCTATAGAGAGTGTCATGTCAGACTGCTGGGAGTCTATTTATATCTTGCTCCCCAGGGAGAGGTGTGTAACAGCTGAGCTGTCTGCACATAATATATTCGCGTGCCTGTGTGTACGGAAAGTGTAAGAAGACGTGGAGAGAGCCATTCCCTTTCAAACCATCAGCAAAACATCAGGAGACAGGCACACCCATTCAAATGGGAAGCAGGAGCGCACTTAACCCTGTGTGTGCTTCCGCTGCCTAACATGCAGGCGTAAAGTAGGATTAGCACTATTCTGAGCGGCTGACGGTGAAAACGCATTACTGTTGTAACCACTTATGACACTTCTGCTGACAGGCAGAATGAAATAGAATTTTACCCTAAAAAGTAATGCTAAAAAAATACACTCGCATAGTACTTATAATTTCAGGTACACAAGGCCCCTATGTACGGATAAAAATGGTCCAGAAAATTGGACTGTATATTACCTGCATTTCCGGGACTGAATGTGGACTGTGACTCCTTGAATCATAGTGATCTATAGTGCTAGGTGTCCCTACTCCTCTTGGCTCCATGGACCAGTACCATATACACGTCATTACACAATTGTGTTGACTTTAATGCTACTAAACATCTATTACACTACACTAGTATGTTACGTAGGTTAAAAGGCCCCATAGATTTTAGTGTGAACGACCATTGAATGTGTATGGGGGCCTCCTGAATTGTTATCATGCTATAGTCTTAGTTTCCCCAGGAGATAAGCTGCTCCCAGGGGACACATGTATACTTTGCTGAGCCTAATAGGGTGTTGGGAGGAACAGCTGTCAGTTGAATGAGCGTTCAGCCAACAGCTATTATAGGTGTATGGGCACCATACCAACATTGTGTAAAGTTGGCAAGATACATTGCATTCTGGAATATCTACTGACATTATGATGCACTCAACCTATAGTAGGCTGGAATTACACATACAGTTTTATGGCACTTATTCATTCATGTTTTTTTAGCTAAACACAGAAGGGTATATAGAAGAGAGTAGAAACATCAGTCTTTCATATGTTCCTTCTTTTTGTAGCACTCAAAAACTGTGTGTCTGATTTCAACCTAGGAGTGGGGAGTTTCTTATGGCTGTTGAGGAAGGGGCACTATTTATGAATCAATGGTCTACCTATAAATGAGGTTATACAGCCTGCTTGATCCTTTGTCTGACATGGACTGGATGAGTGACTGACAATACTGTAAGAAACACGAGAGGCTGCAGACTGTGGCCTATACAGTAGCATGCATGTTACTGGCAACTCACAAACATCAGCCGACTGTATTAAGAGATAACTACCACTAAAATGGGGGGCACATACAGATCCCTTTGAATATAATATGTTGTTTTTCAACTGAAAGCAGCTCAGCATCTATTGATAGGAGCAGAATAGGTTCTGGTACCAGTCAGATCTGGTCCTGGGTGTGAAACTTCCACCAATTGAATACAGATGACCTATCCTGTCAATAGGCTATCAGTATGGAAAACCACCTAGGGAATGGAAAAGCCCTTTAGGCCAAAGCCCCACGTAGCAAGCTGCAGTCAGAAAGTGCTGCGGAAATGACTGTGGCGGAAATGCGTTTCGTTTGTTCACTGAAAGCAGCTTAGCATCTACTGAATAGGAGCAGAAAGTCTGCAGAGCTTTCCTGTGTGGACAGGTTCAGCCCGAATCCCATCCACTCTGCAGATAATGTAAAACGCTGCGTTTTAGCAACGCGGGGCCCTGGCCTTTTGGGGTTCATGTCTTGGCTTAAGATGGTCTTGAACTCTCTACAATATAGCGTATGCAGATCAAAGCTGTGACATAATCTTCACAAAATAAACAACAGGTGTCGGAAGGTATGGTAAAACACACCAGCATGACAAGTTGCCCTTTTCCTATTGGGATATGAATGTCTTGTTTACATGAAACAGCGTGATCCGTGTCACAAGACATTAGATTGATTTTGTTATATTCCACCATTTTCCCTGGTATCTGCTGTCAATCTAATGACTCTCGCTGCTGTCAGACATCTTCAGGAGTCCATACTCAGTGGGGAGGAAAATGGATCAGCAGAGAGGGATTGTTTCAAGCCAAATCTTGTTGTTTTCCCTAGAGATAAGTGGCACTGGAGGTATCTGGCAGCTACTCACCCCTGTGGTCTCTATAGACCTCAACATGCACGCAAGATCAAACCAAACACATGTTAATGGGGAAAGTGCTCATTGTAAGCCTTAAGATCTCTTGGCTGACAATGAATGTACATGTGTGATCTGCTTATATACTCTATGTACTGAAGTATGGTCAATGTAGGTGCAAAATTTGTTATTATATAAAGATCAATAAGATATCAACTAAATGGGGGGAAGCAAATTATGTGGTCACAAATGTGTCCTGGATCTATATTACATATATTTACATTCACCATACAGTAGATAGGCATCTGTTCTGGGAATCTATGTTCTGTGGTCTCCTATATTCTACTTTCATATTCTTTGTAGTCATTTTACAGTTCGTTTCAGTCATATTGAAATTATAATTGTAAAGTATTTTCTGCTGGCGACAATAGAGTTAATCATGCAATCCATTTTTTTGAAAGCGTCTCTTTAATCCTCCCACTGAACAGATCTCGGAATAGCTAATCTATGTGCGCTCCCGCCGGAAGCCTCTGGGTTATAACTTTCCTTCCTTGCCTTTGAGCTTTCTTTTCAGCTTGATTCATTTTGCGTTGCCTGTATGATTTGGAATCGCAGGTGCCTTTTCTCAGGACCCTTAAATTATTTTGTTTCATTGTGGCGATATTTGTGTTAGTGTACGGCTAATTGTACATACTGAGAACCTGGGGTCTTGTAGACCAAACTGAAATAGCTTTTAATTGGTCTTTTAACAGTTGGCAGCAGTTGGCATACTATAATTGCTAGTGGCAAGGCTTTCTATTAATGCTGACCAAATACTGTAGCACGCATGGCTTAAACCAAAAACTATATCGCTGGGTGCACAGTAGTAGTCTCATCCTAAATATTACTCCTTTTCTCTATTGGGTGCAGATATACTATTGGTTCAATCTATGTGGCTGCACAGGGGCCCAGTAAGATGGGGGGGCCCTATCACCTTCACAGCAGCTTTCTACTGTAAATTAGATTGCAGGTAAATGGCTAAGCTAATGAGCTTCATGGCTAAACTATTAGTAGTGGATTGTTAGAAAGACATAGTGGGGTGCCCTGTGGTGCGATGTTCGAATACAAGGGCCCATAACTGTTCTTGAAAACACCCCAGTTCTCTATCAGGGCATTATATTATCAAGGTTAACCTTCTATATTAAAGAATTGCATTGTCAGCATCAACTTCAATTCTCTTAAATCCTTCTTTTTCCCAAATTGATCCCTTTTTTATCAGGAGCGAGTCGGATAATGGAGAGACGCCAAAGGGAAATCAAATTCTGTTTATGGCGCCTGTATTCTGTGAGAGGAGAGAGAAGATGCGATGCTGTGATGACCATCAGCATAATGCAGCAACCCCTCTGCATTGACAGCTGTTAAAAGTGCTTGGGAGAACAGCTTTGAGGCCTTTGATGTTGGTAAGATTGTCCCATATCACATAAAGGGAATATACAAGGGAATTGTTATAGGTTATTACATATAAAGACTTCATAGAAAACTCACTGGGCCATTTATTATGTCCCTATGCCAGAAGTCTGCATGAAATGATCTCAAATCTCAGGTTTGTGACGTTTCAGCACCACTTCCAATTTTTTTCACAACTGGCATTTTTTATGCCATATTTTGCCAATTTTGTTTTGGGGCCATCATCCCTGACAGTTATTATCATGTACGGCAGTTTTATGGCTTAGATGATGACTAAAATCTACCCCAACTATGAGTTGGGGTAGATTTCAGTGAGGACAGCCAGTCTGCTGGTGGATGTGCCTGTTTTACAAAGTGACATGCCCTCATCATATATTAGGTGTATTCTATAGTGGCGGAGGGATCATCAAGACCAACGTCTAAAATGCTGGTCTGATAAATCCCAAACCCCCCCCCCCCCCGTGTCTTCTTTTTTACATAGAATAGAAAGTTGATCTTCTGCACACAGGACATAAAAGGAAGGTGCTAGGTGAGGAGCAAAGTCCCTAAACCTACTAGATGGAAATCCGCAGAATTCTCAGAGTTGATGTTTGCCAAGTAGAAAATAAGATCTTCATTAAACCATAGATGAACCAAATACAAGGTTGATACAATACAACTATTATTCTTACTGCCGCATTATAAAGCAGAGATCTCAAACAGACAGCTTGAAGGAGAAATGCCCCGTGGCCCATTCCAGTCCCTCCTGGTCTAGGCACACACGACACAGCAATGCGCCAGGGAGTAATGAGGTAAGTACATTACTAATAATCACCTCTGTAAGAGGCCAGCGATGGGGGTCACTGTGAGGGGAACAACTGGTGGGGACCAATTAACTGTATGGGGAGCAACACGGTGGCTTAGTGGTTAGCACTGCAGCCTTGCAGTGCTGCAGTCCTGGGTTCAAATCCTGCCACTCGCAACATCTGCAAGGAGTTTGTATGTTCTCCCCATGTTTGCATGGATTTCCCCCCATATTCCAAAGACATACTGATAGGAAAAAATGTACATTATGAGCCCTATATGGGCTCTACAAAAAAAAAAAAAAAAAAAATTAACTGTATGGGACCACTGGCAGGGACCATTTTGTCATAAGGGGCCAACATAAGAAAAGCTGGCTTTTACTCGGCAGAGTTTGAAACCCCTAATGTAGATCTAATGTAGATAGAGTGGCCAAACTTTCATAAAGGTCTTTCCCGCACCACATTGGGTCTGAACAAAAGAGTCCATTTGACTCTATAGGCCTCTATCTGACCTAGGCCTACAACTGAACTTTACTATTCTCGACCCTTGCTTCCTCTGATCCTGATTCCTATCCACTGACTCTGTACTAAAATTCTTATATGTGTATCAGCCATTACTAATGGAAACTACTCCATGAGTAGTGACCTAGAGATTCCGTGTGGGGAAATCCATGTCTCCTCAGTGTTTTTTAAGGGTAAAAAACACACAATCACTTAGACTCTGCTCAGAGGCGTAATATGAAGCTCCTGTACCAGGCCCCCAAAACTATAATGTACATTTTATAGCACTGATCTCATATTAGGAAGAGATACCTCATGGGTCCCCTAAGGCTCCTGGTGTGACTGCATCCTCTGCAGCCCCTAAAGTTAAGCCCTTGATTCTGCTCCTTGGTTTAGCTCTAAGCCAAATCTGTTTGTGACCCCAATGGTCTACTTCGCCAGTAAGTATAAATGTATAAATTGTAAGAAATTTTGACATATAAAACCGCATCACATACTCATTAAAACCCTCATTGTCCAGTATGTCCCTCCTCTGGGATGCAGATATAGTGCCTATCCATATAATTAGCTGGCAAGTATAGTTTTAAATTGGAGGTTGGTAGACCAGTTACTATACTATATATTAGGGGTTAAAACAGTAGTTTTATGTGTAAAATAGCTGCTGCTCCAAATATGTTATGAGGTGGTGCTTAAAGGACCCCCAAAGTCATGTTCCCAGGCTAAATGGGTGTCCTGGTCCACCACTTGCCGACCAAGGTCATTCATAATGAATCTGTTTTCTCTTTATCACATTCATATTTATATCACCATTGCACAGACAAGGACAGACTGAGACGTGTGTGATGCACGGAGGGAAAATTTATAAAGGCTGAAGGATGTGTGTTATTCTACGATGCATCTTCAGTGTCTCTTAAAGCAATGGTGTGTTTCATGAGCCTGGGAGACGGAATGAAACAATGAATTTGCTGTTCAAGACAAAATATAGGTAGCTGGAAGGTGTAATTCTATGTGGGCCTGTTTGAGTGGGGAATTGAGGGGGAAGAGAATGTAAATGAAGAGGAAACTGATTATTTTAGAAATGCGTATTAGTCACTTGTTCTCCAGCTTCAAGGCAGACCTCATTTGTACATCTGCCAGCTTCTTTGCATCTGTTCTGCTCTGCCACTGTGCTTTTTAACCTCACCATACGTGCACTTGTATTCTATATACGTATATATCTATACTCTGTAGTAGACCAATAACATCTCTATAGTGTGAATATTTCCATTAAATGGAGTGTACCACCTCCTCCAAGTATATCCAACCGCATTGCAGAGCACATTACAGTATATATATATATATTATAATCAACATTCCTTTGTTATGTATTTCACTTTTGTAGATTTGCAATTGTTATGCAAATTAGACAGTTGGTGTACGGGGGCAGGCCTTCAGCCACAACATGGTGCTGGCAGGAGATGGTAGAGGTCGGAGCCATATGAACAGTGCACCAGGAATAGGCAGAAGCCACAGGGTGGTGCATCCAGGAGATGGTGCAGGTCCTGACCTGTCAGTTTTAGTAAATGACTATATCCTTCATGAAATAACAATGCTGAACCATCTTTACTTATAGCTCTTGTCTTGTGACATTTTATTTATTCCTCCTGGAGACTTATGGATACATGTTGTGCCTGTGGGTGTTGCTGCACAGCTTGACAATGTCCAGTCAATGCGTACTGTGTTGCGACACACCCTTTTGACAAGAGGTAACACCCAGTCATCAATATTTTCACAGGCGTTCAGGAGGAATAACAGAGGGATGGCACAATGCAGAGTTATAAGAAAGGATTCTCCAGAATGTTTATTTCCCGGAGAATGTCAGAACAGCTATCAGGTCCTCTTTAAAGACACATACAATTCACCAGCGTGTATGGTTATACTGTTTAGCTTTATTAATACTGTGCCCCATGTACCGAACCTCACAATATAGTATCATTGTATATCCTCTTGGTGCTTTCCCAACAGATGCTAATGAAGTCCTAACAAAACCATAGCCTAAAAATAACCAAACTGCATATAGAAATCTTATCTGAATACATTTCCTACATGTGTTGTAGCTAATTAATTGACATACCTAAAATGCAATCTGTTTTCTTTCTGAGCTGTTTTCTGGTTCCTGTGAATGCCCTAAAAACACTTATTGACAAAGTACACGCATCAGCCATACCAGACTCTACAAGCAATTTATTCTATCATTCTGTGCCATATACATAATAGAAAAAAACCTCTTATATTTAAAATAACAGTGCCAATGTACCTCTACCATCTATACTACTGGGCAATGCAAGTGTTACATGGTAATGCAATATTATTCTTCAATCAAATTGTGTAAGTGCATAGATTCCAATGAGGAGCGTTATAGAAAATGTGTGATATCCACTAATGGCTTCAAGATACTCACTAGGCCTGTGGTCACACCTGCATTTGGTGACCGCTCAGGACTCCGTCCTCCTCTCAGTTTAAAATATGCGGAGAGAAAAGTCCTGCAAGCAGGGGTATTCTCATCTCAAGGATCATATTCACACTTATAGCTTAAAGGGATTCTACCATTAAAACCCTTTTTTTTGGATAAGACGTCGGAATAGCCTTTAGAAAGGCTATTCGTCTCTTACCTCTAGACGTGGTCTCCGCTGCGCCGTTCCTTAGAAATACCGTTTTTTACCGGTATGCAAATGAGTTCTCTCGCAGCGATGGGGGCGGTCCCCAGCGCTCAAAAAGCGATGGAGGTGTCCCCACCACTGCCAGAGAAGTGTCTCCAAGCGCCGTCTCCTTCTTCGTCCGCAGCGTCATCTTCAATGTCTTCTTCCGGCTCGTAATTTCTAGCAGAGCAGACTGTGCAGGCGCACAGGCCATGGGAAAATGGCTGCTAACAAAACTGTGCAAGCGGCCATTTTCCTGGGACCTGTGCGCCTGCGCAGTCTGCTCTGCCCTAGGCCCGCGGCCTAGAAGTTACGAGCCTGCGCCAGAAGAAGACATTGAAGATGACGCTGCGGACTAAGAAGGAGGCGGCGCATGGAGACACTTCTCTGGCAGTGGTGGGAACACCTCCATCGCTTTTTGAGGACTGGGGACCGCCCCCAACGCTGCGAGAGAACTCATTTGCATACCGGTAAAAAACGGTATTTCTAAGGAACGCCGCAGAGGAGACCACGTCTACAGTTAAGAGACGAATAGCATTTCTAAAGACTATTCCGACGTCTTATCCACAAAAATAACGGGTTTTAATGGTAAAATCCCTTTAAGCTAACTGAAGTATTTTACTCAATCCATTGCTTTATCAATCGTGCTCCTTTTGCCAAATACAACTAAGGACACTTCCTTAGTATTTACAGCTGGTTGTCTAGGTTACAGACCTGCTCTCAGGTCGGGCTGATCTCAGACCCTGCTTAAAAAGTTTTATGGTCAGTCAGTGCCTCTATTATCTTTGTATGTAAATCCTTAGACAACTTCACTTTAGGAAGAAGCACAGAGCTCGATACTGGACTGAGCTGACAACCAGGAAGATGGGAGGGCAGATGAGGTATGAGAAAACCCCTTTAAAGAGGACCTGTCATCTTTCCCGGTATTTGCCCCTGTGGTGATATCAGTGCTGTTAGTTTCAGCACCGATCTCTCCCCACTGTCAGAAGGTCGTTTCTCATAGCTCAGAGTCATCGATATCTCCCTCACCCGGGGCACATACCGGGAAAGCCGACAGTGCTCTGCATTTATAGCAGTATATAAAACCACACTTTCATGAGGATGTGAAAGGTCCTCTCTAACAGATGCTCAGCTTCCTGCACAAGGAGTGAGCATACTGAAATCAAACACAATCCTCATTTACCATTCTGGAGGCCGTTCATTCAATTATCGTTGGATTCCACCATCATGAATCTGATGTGTACAGGTAGTCTGCAGGTCGCCTAAACAGGGCTTGGACACACACAAGCACATGCAGGTATGGTATTTAGATTACTAAACTACATGGCTTTTACAAGGTTGACCATTAAATCATATCACATTTGACAAATCATAAACTACAGCATATTTGTTTGGTTTTTTGCCTTAAAGAGGACCTTTCATCAGATCGGGCACATGCAGTTTCATATACTGCTGGAAAGCTGACAGTGCACTGAATTCTGGCTTTCCCGATCTGTGCCCGGTGTAAAGCGCTATCGGTCCCGGTACTGTAGGGCTTTACAGTCAGAAGGGCGTTTCTGACACTTAGCCAGGGACGCCCTTCTGCCCAGCAGCGCCTATCGCGCTGTGCTCTAAGACTGGGGAGGAACTCCCCCCTCCCCTCCTGATAATGCTTGTCTATGGACGAGCTGTGTGAGCAGAGGGAGGGAGGCGTTCCTCCCTGCTCCACAGTACAGCGCGATAGGCGCCACGAGGCAGAAGGGCGTCCCTGGCTAACTGTCAGAAACACCCTTCTGACTGTAAAGCGCTACGGTACCGGGACCGATAGCGCTTTACATCGGTCACAGATCGGGAAAGCCGATAGTGCGCTGAATTCAGTGCACTGTCAGCTTTCCAGCAGTATATAAAACTGCATGTGCCCGATCTGATGAAAGGTCCTCTTTAAAGGGTATATAAGAGCATATGAACCACAGAGGAAAACCCCCATCTGTGAGCCAAAGTGGCTTTAGCTATCCGTATATTACATTGGCAGATAATTATATGAATGACTGCTATATAAATACTTCACATACACTCTAGTGGACATAGAAATGTCTGGTTGGTCAAAGTTTCTACCATCGAAAAAATTTTATGCCAGAACTTGTCCCATAGCAATCAGCGGATCGATGCGGCACCTCATTTCTGAGAAGTCTTGTGTGTGAAGAGACAATCCCTTTAAAGGTATGTTCACACGGAGGAAAACCTTGCGGAAACCTTTTCCACTGTGAGAACATTCCAAGCCACTCACTGCGACAGAATGCCGATGCAGCATCAGCATGCCATTGTGGCATCCCGCTCCTGAATGAATGGGCCTACACTGGAGCGTGCCACGAGCCACGGAATCAGCAGCAAGACAGGGCATGTCGTTTCTTTTTTCCGCTACTAGCTAGCAGAAAAAAAGACGTGAACGGCTCCCATTGAGGTCAATGGAAGCCGATTTTGGCAGCAGATTTTGAGGCTGATTCCGCATCAAAAAAACTGTGTGTGAAGGTACCCTTAGAAAGCCTTTAGGTAACTGTTCTAAACTTCATGGTGTTTGCAAATTTCTATGAAGTAACTATGAAAACATCAGAGTTTGGTGGCTAGTCATTTTAAGCAACCAAAAATGGTCTAGTTGACCACATTGCAGGCAGATTACTAGTCACGTTATGGTAAAGGTTACTAAATGGAAACTACTAGCACCCGCAACAGTATTAATCTGAAATTGTTTACATACCGTAAACGGAGCCTCTTCCTTCAGCAGCTTGGCTGAACCAGACTCTGATTTGGATGAGTATGCATGTTTTAACAGTGACAAGAGGGGAGAGTCAACAGCTTATCTCCTGTGAGAACAAAGGATCCTCCATGTCAGGTATAATTGAGGGGCAGACAGGACACCCCCATAAACACAATTTGCAAGTTTAGACACCCTTACTGGCTGTAGATAGGTGTGTCCATACAGAGCTTCATCTATAGCAGACCTGGGCAATGTGCGACCCGCGGACAACATCCGACCCTCTGACTGCTTATATCCGGCCCACATAGCTAGTTGAAGTTTTTCAAGGACCTGTGAAGATGTCATCACAGCCTATTACCAGGATAGGCTATGACTCGGGACTGTGTGCTTTCTGCAAGCTGCCGGCAATGGAGGCTGCTGGATGATAAAGAGAGAAGAGACAGCATGTGTGAGCAAGAGGGGGGAACTAGGGGCAGATGTAGGGGGGCAGTTAAACTGAATGCAGATGGAGCTGGGACATTAAACTACTGGGGGCAGATGTTCAAGGACCTGTGAAGATGTCATCACAGCCTATCACCAGGATAGGCTATGACTCGTTAGTGGGCGGAGCCACACGGGACTGTGTGCTTGCTGCAAGCTGCCGGCAATGGAGGCTGCTGGATGATAGAGAGAAGAGACAGCATGTATGAGCAAGAGAGGGGAACTAGGGGCAGATGTAGGGGGGCAGTTAAACTGAATGCACATGGAGAGGAGACATTAAACTAGGGGGCAGATGGAGGGTGACATTAAACTGGGGCAGCTGGAGGAGGATATTAAACCATGGGGGGTAGCTGGAGGGGGACATGTCTGCCTCTAGTTGCCCCCAGTTTAATGTCCCCCTCCAGCTGCCCCAGTTTATTGTCCCCTCTAGTTTCTGCTAGTTTATACTGGGGCACCAGGAGAGGGACTTAATACTGTGGGACATTTGGAGGGAAACGTTATAATGTGGGCGTGTATAATGTTAGGGTGACTGTAGGAGGATTTTACTTTGTGGGGCACATGGAAAAATTATTGAGAATGGGCAGAGTCAGCGGAGAAGTGGGTGGAGCTAAATTTGACGCTGTGCACATGGCCCTCTAGAACTGTAACAATTTCTCATGTGGCCCCATGGCAAAATTAATTGCCCACCCCTGATCTATGGTGAACTTCCATGAATGTAACATTAGGTAATGCAGAGAGTCTCATAATCCAGCATTTATGTCCAACATGGAACTGCAAACAGTTGTGATGTTTACAAGATCAAAAGCAGAAAACCATAGAGAGAAAAGCAAATATAAAGTTGGTTTTTATTTTATTTCAGAATTCTATCTTCTTATACACACTCATAATGGTATTATTATGTATAATATACATTGCTTTCATCCATGATAAAGCCTTTTTCCAAACTGACCTTCTAGACATCTAGACCCCCGAATATCCAGGGAGATTTAATGTTCGAGAACCATGAGGCTTTAATATATAGAACCAAAACCCAGCCGTATCCAGAATGTTCTGTGACACTTTTGGTCTTGAAGAGTATTTGCACTGCAAAAATTGTTGCCTTATTTTCCCATTGATCGGCTGTGTCCTGGAGTCAAACCTGTGGCTGAATAAATAACAATGGTTCATTCAGGAATGGAATTGATTTTAGGTTAGTGAATTACCAATTCAGAGGTTTAATCCATGGGAGCGCTCTCCCATTTTAAGTCTTTTCCCTGGGGGTGTATGCTGAATTGCCTAGAACAACCTTGGCAGAAAAACTCACCCAGAGCACACAGCGGGTGCATTCTGCTTCATTCCAGCGGTTAATAGAGCTGTAACATCATTAGGACATGATGTCACAACAGCCTGTCATTGATTCCATAGCCATGTGTAGTCTTTCTGGTGTCACACATCAGCACATTAAAAAAAAAAAAAAATCATTGCGGGAAATTGTGGTTGCTGGAGGTCAAAGGTTGCTAGATGAACCCTATAAATGTATCACTTCTGGGCAAGGAGATGCCAAATAAATAGGAAAGCCCTCATTGACCACTATGAAGTTAGAAGGAGCTTATGTATTTTTGGCTGCAATTAAAAGATCATCAGCTGGTAATGTACCTGACCTTCTGGGTGAGATTGGCCATTCCTCTTCTGTTTCTTCGCTTACATATACAATTTATCTATTTATTTATTATGCTTATATAGCGCCATCAAATTCTGCAGCGCTTTACAGGCATTGACAGTATACAATTGTATCCACAGCTTTTGACCAGAGGCATTGTTTACCGAATGAGTCATTGACTGTAGCCTGTTATTATCAGACACACAGGTCACTCGGATGGCTTTTATAGTATTTCTGGACAATTTTTGTTCTCTGTGTTGAACAGTTTTGACTTTTGGGCAACACGCCACTAAAGGATTAAAATCTAGAGATCCATAGACAACTTTGGGTGGAGCTTTCATAAATGGAGAATCAGACAGGTTACATTTTTCTCCTGTCTCAGTCGTCTGCATTGGTCAACCTAAAGGGGTTTACCAAGATTTATTGTAATACCTACGTACAACGGCTTCTCAACCGGGTGGGCCTCACTGCTGGTGAGGCTCAGGTCCCTGTCAGTGTCAGCTTTGGCACAAAGCAGGGACTCTACACCAGAACCTGCACTGATAATGTTATCCGTGGATCATCACAAAGAATCCACAGGTCCTTCACCCGGGAACAGTTCAGTCGAAGTCTGCAGGCTGAATGCTCTAATCTAGAGGCAGAGGCCTCGTAGACTAGTTCTTCTCTTATCTCCTCTCTGTGTTGTATTGCTGCCCCTGACAGTGTGGGAGGTTTGAGATTGTGGAATGATTTGCTGTATATTGGAAGGTTTTATCTTATGAGAATTTTACAGTCAATGGGCTAGAGGTAGAAAGGGGGAGACTGTGCTATCCATTAGGAAAGGAGAAGGTTGAGGTGGGAAGCTTCCTCTGGTAGTCCCACAGACATGAAAATTGAATTGAGTGCCGCTCTGTTCATACAAGGGGGCACATGACCCCTGGTCTCTTGATTGGTGAACGTTGCAGGGATTACCAATGCTCAGACACTTATCACCTATGGACAGGGGATAAATTATTTGTATAGTTTTAAACTTAAAGTGGTCTTCCAGTTTCTAAAATTGATGGCCTATCCTCAGGATCTGCTGGGGTCAACACACGGGATCCCCTCAGATCATTGGTACCAAAGCAGCGTAGGAGGATAGGCCATCAATCATAGAAACTGGATAACCCCCTATAACATGATGTTTGGCAAAGCCCATCTATCCTGTTAAAGGAAAGTATCGCCCTCTCAACTATTTTTTGTTTCAATGCACCTAAAAATAAAAAATACAACATCTTAGCAAAATCTTCATTAGAAACAGCTATTATGTTGAGTCTACAGTTATTATGCAGATCTTTGTGTCTTCATGGTAACAGACTACAAACAATCTCCAATGTAGTCTGGTACGGACTGTACAGAATCTTACAAACAGACTGTTCTCCTTGGGAGACGTAGACATAAAACAGTAGAACATTTTTGGTTATGATTGTTAGTAAGTTGTTTTTATATTTGAGATTCAGTATTTCAAAAATGGTAAGGATTTGGTGAAAGCCACACAATGGCAGAACTGTGACACCCTACTTTTGCACATGATTCTGTAGTGGTTCAGGTACATCATGTTCACACACTTTAATAGGGCAAAGCCCATTTTTAGTTAATTATTGTAAGTCTGTAATACGTTTTAGGAACAGTATTGAGCTAGAAATACATATTTATATGTCTGGTCTCCTCCAAGGACATTTCCCTTATCTTAAGATAACACTTACCCTGTATGACTAAGACGGCTTTAGATTTCGGCCTCTGAAGTGGCGATCAACGAGAAAACGCATTAATCGGCACTCGTTTGCATTGGCCTGATTACACAGGTCGATACAGACTGAATGGGGGAGGAACAATCTCTACTGTGAACGCTAGCCAACATCAGATTGTTTGTCAAAACAGTTATCAGACATGTTGGAGAGTTTTCCACCGCAGATGGTCATTATTGTTGAAGCGTGGCTTCCAAAGTGTAAATATGTAGATAATTTCCTTTGTGGGTAATGCAGGTGTTCATATTATAGCTTCTGAAGAGTAGGCAAATGGTTATGATCCCACAGAAATTCCTTCATGGATGTTTAAAGACTTCTGGGTGGTAATAAATAGAAATGAGCAAGTACTATTTGAAACGGCCATTTCGAATAGCACGCACCCATAGGAATAAATGGAAGCGGCCGGCACGCAGACTTTGCCGGCGGACGGCCGCTTAACCGCCTGCGTCCATTCATTCCTATGGGTGCATGCTATGGTTCTGATCAATAACATTGCTTCTTCCTTTGGGTTTTACCAACTTGGCTTAGCACTCATCTGCTGCTCCATTGCCAATGCCTCACTTTTTCCCTACAGGACTCTGTTTACCCAGATCCAGTGATGATCTGTTGCCACCACTACAGTGGTGACATTTGGTGTCAACACATCACCACCTCAGCTATGCAGTGGTCACGTGTAGCTACACCATCTCATCTCTGAAGCTAAGACAGACCAGCAGGGGATCAGAGAAGTGCGGGAGTGGTAGGGGATGGGTAAGATATGTGTAATTCTTTTTGGTATTTTGTTACATTGTAAGCAGTTTGTAAAAGGTTTAATGAGTTTGAAGAATCCATTGAATTCTCAATAACTGGTAGTTTCATCCTATTCTCTTGATCACATATCATCCTCTTCATGCGGTTTCTTATCTTTGCACAAGATGACCCACACACTACTTTGGATGGACCCCCAGCAGTCTGAAACTTATACCCTGTACAGACTGAGCGCCCACAGGCTTGAGATGGAGATGGGGCGACACAGGCAGACGTACAAGCCACGGGAGAACAAACTGTGCCAACACTGTGACCAGGGGGCTCTAGAAGACGAGGCCCACTTCCTGATACACTGCACCAAATACTCAGCTGTGAGGGCCACTTACTTCCAAAGACTCACTGCCCACATCCCAGACTTCACCTCTGTAGACGAGAAGAGGAAACTCTACATTCTACTGGGAGAAAACGAGTTGACTGTGGAGATCGCTGCCCAACTGAGGAGAAGATGAGACCCCCAAAGACTATTATACCCCAAATCACCCACCCATTCACTCATCTATCCACCCTATACCCACCCTCCCCACCAAACCCAACTCCCCCCCCCCCCCCCACACCTTACTTTCTTTGGCAATGACAAATATCTATTTGGATGTGCCAATAAACTTCTTTGATTCTTGATTCTACCCATTCTGTGAATAGGGGATAGCCACTTCCGTCCTGAGATTTTACTTTACTTCCTACACCATCCCCCTATTGGTGTGAGATTGAGATAATTTTTTTTATTTGGAAAAGTCGTGTTTGAGAAGTCTGATGTACAGACCTCTAGACATGCTAACCATGTCCACTTTTCTATCTACATTTCAAGTGGAGTAAGTCATGTAAAATTCTTAATTATCACACTTCTTTGAGCAAATCTACTCAGAAAGTCACAAATCTCTGTTTATTGATTTTATATGCCAGTATTCTGGGGTGTAGGGTTTGATAAATTCCCGCTATGAATTTCAAAGGTCCTCATCACAAATCAGACACATCCTTTCTTAAACTGAGTTCCCACATAGCGGAAACTCAGCTTTTTTATTGCAGATTTTGCAGTGTTTTTCTGACCCAAAGCCAGGAGTGGATTGAGCAGAAATATGAGTACTTTTTTTTATATATTTCTAATTCCTTTTGTGGCTATTCTTGGCTTTCGCTCAAAAAATATTTTTTACCCATGCTTAGAACAGGCCATCAATATCGGATTTAAATTCTTCATCAATCTACTGGAGCTGGAACTAACACAACAAACAGAACCAAAGGCACAGCTCTGTGTAATGGTGGAGCCAAGTCACTACAGCTCATTGAGATGCAGTACCCTGGAACAGCCACTACACCAAATGGGGCATCATTCTCTGGGTTAGTTCTGACCATGGTGGCTGATCAATGGGGGTACTGGGTGTCAGTTCCACACCAGTATTAATTTACCTGTATCAAAGATAGGCCGTCAATGTCTGTAATATGTCAGTGTAAGTCAAGGGCTACATAGTGACCTGTAATTGAGCGACATAATATTACATTATTTTACGACCCTCAAGTTGCAACAACCCAAGAACCAGAGGAAATTCAACCATTCTGGAATTCTGCACAACTATCCTCACTATCATTACTCACAACTGGCAGCAAGATATTTCCCATTCCTTTTGTAGCCAATCTTGGCTTTTGCTCAAAAAAACACAGCAAAATCTGCAACAAAAAAGCTGTCTTTCTGCAACATGGGGCTTTAGGGTAAGTTCACACGAGGTTTTTTGGATCGGAACCTGAGGCAAAAATCGGGTAACTGCGACTGAAATGAATGGGCCTAGTCCAGAGGAGGGTGTGTCTTCAGGCCAAATCGCGAGGCGGCTCGGCCTGAAGAATGAGCATCTCACTTCTTTTTTCAGGGAGCCGGAAGAAGCGGCTCCTGGAAAAAGATCTGAGCGGCTCCCATTGATTTCAAAGGGAGCCGTCTTTTTGGTCAGGGTTTTGAGGCGGAACTTACTACATGTGAACTTACCCTTAGTCTTAAAGGGAGTCTATCAACAGGAAAATTGATATCAAACTAATGACAGTACCTTATAGGGCCGCTTCTACACTTTCCAAAGATGCCTTTCGTATTCAACATTGCAGCTCCATTTTCATGAAAAATCAGGATTTTATTGTTATGCAAATTTGTTGAAAAGTGCTTTGTTGGTGTCTCTCCTCCTTCTGAGTTTTTCTCTCTTCTCCAGATAACAGGCTCTAACTATTGCCAAGCTCTGCCCCCTAAGCATTGCTTGAGTGGAATCTCCCACTTTGGCACAGCTGCCTGTGCCTGAGACCAACCTCATGCTCTTCCGGGTGCAGCCTGACGTCATCTGGCATGCAGAGTACAGTCACTCAGCTGATAAGCACAGAGGAGGAGATGTCACTCAAGCAATATGGGGCAGAGCTGGGCAGTATTTAGTGGCTTATCTAGGGGTTAACTACAGCAGGGAGCAAATAGGAGAAGAAACACACATGAAGCCCTTTTCAGCTAATGTGGAAAAACAACAATACATTGATTTTAATGAAAATGAAGCTGCAATACAGAAGAAGAAATACATCTTTGGAAAGTGTAGAAGCTTCCCTACAACATATTGTCATTAGTTTGACACCAAATATCCTGTTGACAGACTCCCTTTAATGTCACATAGTCACAAATCCACATCCCTAGCCTAAATGAACCCCTTGTCACAGGCATCACCCACACCAGTGCCAGTTTTACATGGTTATTCCAGTGACCTTAATAATACATGAAATTTGTTGTTTATTACATAAATAATTTCATATTAATGAAAGTAGATAAGCCGAAAAATGTAGAAATAAACAATATTATAAACCGAACATTTGCTCGCACAAGGACATTGCATCGTTCTTTATGTAATAAGGCACTCAGAGAAAGTGACACAGACCACTTCCATTAAGCACCATTATTTGCAGCTTAGTCAGATTAGTTAATGGTACTTGAGGCTGACTTCGTTGTATTAACCCTTGTGACGCAGAAAGAGCATGAACTACACTCCTGTCTCTCTGTGCCAATGACAGTCTCAAAGCACAGTATAATTAATAGGATCACCAGATGGCTCTAGTTATACGGTATGGGCTCAGACAATCCTAGGTTTTAGATTTCTGTCCCCAGGGCACTTCCTTGGGGAAAACACAGAATGCCAGTCCTGAGTTACACTTACGCTAATACTGAGACCACCTGGCTTCCAGCCATCAGAACGACCAGCAAAACCAGCCCTGGCTAGGAGCTCTTGTTCCAGGTGCCCCCCCTTCCAGGAGTGTAAACTAAAAAGAAAGAAAATGAGTACTTGGCGTTGGGACGTGCCACACGTTGGTGTGCGATAATGTCGCTGCTCCATACTACATTTCCATTTTAAATAGGGACATTTATTGTGATAGCTGCTCAACCAATAACTTATTATTTATTTGTATACATAACTGACAGCCCAGACAGCAGAGGCTATCGATTTTTACAGCCACAAATAATCCACCAGAAAGCTCCTGGCTGCAGAACCGTCTCCTGTTCAGTCGAGGTTGATGTGATTTAGCTAGATTGCACTGGTTGGTGAGGTTGGTATCCGTAACATTAAACAGGATTGACGACCAGATGACATTTGGTAACGTCAGGTTGCCTGCATGTACCTGTGGTCATCTGTACATAGTGGCCATCTGCATATAATATGGGCTGATCAGCTGACTACAGATTACCAAAGACAGGCTGTCAGTGCAGGTTTTTTATGTTCCATATCAACCGACTTCCTTCAGGGAAAATTGTGGTGAGCTGTAGAAAACATAGATGTCAAGGTGCAAGGACTGGGATGAATTAGGCATCCAGGGCCACAACATGTAGGCGAGACCTAGGAAGCACAATACTCACACTTTGTCTCACAGTCATGTAGGTTTTTTTAACTGTAGCTATTAAACCAATTTCATTCAGGACTGAAGGGATTGAAGTTTCTGCTGTGGACAAGGTCACCGCACTACTTTTAACATCAGAGACTTATTTTGTTATCTCCTAGAGCCCTATCTAGAGGTTCAGCAGGGGTCCCAGAGGTAAGACCTGGCCATACACTATATGTATAGACATTACATAGTAAATAGATTATTCACTTTGGTATATGTACTCTATTTAAGTCAATTAGTTAGTATACAAAGCAATCTAGATAGGAATCTCCATTGGATGTGAACTGGCCAATTGAATTTTTCTGAGTTTGCTAGACACACTAGGTGGTTGTTGAGCCACACTCATTTGGCAAAAACTATTTCTTCCAACCTCCCTTCCCCATACATAGGAAAAGACAGATAAGCTGGTACGAGATACATCTTATCTCCATTGAGAACAAAAATTTGGGCATGTTGAAATCCATACACTCTCCAAGTGTATCTCTCTGTGTACATTTAATGTATCTGGCTACACTAAAGACCTTATTACTCTAGCAGGGCTGGGTTGAGCACAGATTGACTAACCGCAATCAGCACTTGATTGGATTGGGCTAATTACAGAGGCCAGTGTAAACTGAGTGGGTGAAGAACAATCTCTATTGTGATCATTCCTCTCCCAATTATTATTATTATTATTTATATAGCACCATTAATTCCATGATGCTTTACATTTTGGGGTTACATACAGTACACAAAATATACAGGTAGATATAAAACTAACAGTGACCAACTGGCACAGTGGGGTAGAGGGCCCTGCCCGCGAGGGCTTACAATCTATGAGGGGTAGAGACATAGGGAGAGGGGGAGACTGTACAGATGGCAGTGCGATGATAGTGTTATTGGAGGTTGTAGGCCTTCCTGAATAGGTGAATCTTCAGGGCCTTCTTGAAGCCTGTGATTGTGGGGGTCCGTCTTATGTGTCGTGGTAAGGAGTTCCACAGTATGGGGGATGCACGGGAGAAATCTTGGAGACGGTTGTGTGAGGAGTGGATGAGAGTAGAGCGGAGTAGGAGGTCATTGACTTTGGCTCTCATCTTTTTATGACACAGAGTCAGTGTTAGAGCAGGAGTCAGAGTCAGGCTGTGGAAAGGTCAGGCTATTGACAAATATCAGCCTGTGTCAGAGGTCTGACCTGCCGACTCCACAGCCCTATGCACAGAGCAACATGCTGCCAAGAGTCTGCATCTTTCATAACATACATTATTTGTATATTTTTTGCGGGTAGTTTGCCACACTACATTTTATGGAAAAAAGCCACTACAATTTTTGATGCAGTTTTTTTCAGCCAAAGCCAGAGTTTAATGCAGCGGGAAGCAGAGATGTTATTACTCCCTATACATCTCCTATTCCTTTTGAATCCCCTTCTGCCTTTCGCTTAAAAAACTGAATGAAAAACTGCCAGAAAAAGTAAAGTTTTTCAAAAAAGAATAAGGAAATTAAAAAAAAAAAAAAAAAAAACCAATCACAATGTGTGGAACTACCCTATACAAGACGACATAAAAATGCAAACAGGTGCTCTATGGAAAACTAGGCATAGGCCGGGGCCCCACATTGCAAAAACTAATCCCAGCTACACATTGCAGAAAAAAAATCAGCAGTGGAAATGCGCGTTTTTGTGAATCGCTTTCCTGCTATTGTAAAACTCTTTCTGCAGCTCCCAAAAACACAGCGTTTACACATTGTGGGGCCTTAGCCTAAATATGTAGCTCTCATCTTATGACAGATGAGAGCAATGGACTGTAATAACGGAAATGTGAACTTAGCCTTACAAATCCGATTTTCCCCGACGTGTGCATAAGGGTATGTTCACACGGCGGAAAATGAAGAGGAATGGGCTTAATCAGCAGGGAGTCTTGAGCAGTGGACTCCGCGGCTGAGAATTTGAGGTAAGATTAAGCAAAATGCTTATTTTTTCTGCGTCCTGCTGCGATCTGTCTCCAATCTGCCAAAGGATCCGCCCCCAAATGTATTGTGTGAACATACCCTTACTCTTATATCAGGCTCAAATATTTGGGTAAGTTCAAACAGAGTTTTTTGGTCCACACCAAAAATCGGGTAGCCGCAACTGAAAGCTGGTGCACTGCACCGGCATCCAGTCGCGCACTCCGCTTCGGATTAGGCCCAATTAATGGGCCTAGTCCGGAGGAGGGAGTGTCTTCAGGCTGAATTGCAAGGCAAAACAGTATGAAGAATGAGCATCTCCCATTGATTTCAATGGGAGCCGTCTTTTTGGTCAGGATTTTGAGGCGGATACGGCCTCAAAATCCTGACCAAAATACTCAGTGTGAACTTACCCTTACTGTTCCACCAGTTAGTTTTCTGGATTATCTGTGGAGTCAAAAGTATTGAACCCCATCTCTTAAGCATTGAAATCTGGTGTTTCATTCAGTCCCATTTCCACTGTTGTATAAAAACTAGCAGCTAGCCATGCAGTCTGTCTATAGACATTTGTGAAAGACTGTCCCCTTCTAAAGAGACCACTGATTTCCAGCGTGGTTCTGTAATAGGAGGCCACCATTACAACAAGTCGGTTCATGACATTTTCTCACTCCTAGATATTCCAGATAAACTGTGAGTGATCTCATTGCCAAGTGGAAGTATTTAGGAACCACAGCAAGGTGACTAAGTTGCAGACCACATAAAGTTACAAAGCTGGGTTACCAAGTCCTGAGGTGTATACACTGTCTACCAATAAGTATTTGGACACCCATGCAAATGAAGATATCTGCGGTCGTGATGTACATCATGCCTTCCGCAGTCTGGGGCATTATCATATAGGCCCAAAGCCTTATGGTAGCAGTAGCAGCCTGTTGCCATACAGGCCCAAAGCCTGTGCTAGCAGTAACAGGCTATTACTACTACCACAGGCTTTAGGCCTATATGGTAATATGCCAGACCACATGACATCAGGGATATTACCATATAGGCCTGAAGCCAGCTAGGATTAACATGAGCACAAACAGAATGTCATGCATTTTCCCCCCCCTCGGCTTATACTGGAGTCACTAATTTTTCCCTGTTTTTTTGTGGTAAAATTAGGGGGGGTTGGCTTATATTCGGGTCGACTTATACTCGAGTATATACGGTAAGTCCACCATTTGTGAAAAAGAAAGATGCCCAAGAAAACGGATTGGCCAACATAGGAAAAAAAATACATGAATAAAATTACAATTGATCGGGTGATTGTTCCACTTTTATCCACTGCTTTAACCCAGTTATTTTGAGTGCACATATAAAAGGAGTAGTGGTGTAACTAGGAATGGCGGGGCCCGTGGTGAACCTTTGACATGGCCCCCCCCCCAAAAAAACCCCGATCAACCCTCCCCCCCGCATTCCTGCGTGCACTATTATGCCCCATAGTTGCCCCTACACACAGCATTATACCCCATATTGGCCCCTTCACCCAGTATTATGCCCTATAGTTGCCCCTGCACACAGCATTATACCCCATAGTGGCCCCTTCACTCAGTATTATGCCCCATAGTGGCCCCATCACCCAGTGTTGTGCCCCATAGTGGCCCCATCACCCAGTATTATGACCCATAGTGGCCCCATCATCCAGTATTATGCTCCATTGTGGACACTCATTAACAATTATTATACTCTGGGGTCTTTTCAGACCCCAGAGTATGATAATTGGAGAGCGAGAGGGGAATACAAACATAAACCCTGTTACTTACCTATCCCTGTGCTCCCTGCTGTCGGCTATCTTCAATGACGTCAGGGACATCTTGTGACTGGGAGCCTGCGTCGCATAAGGTCACAGGCCCTTGTCATGTCACGTCTGAGACGTCACACAAGTAGGCCAGGAAGCCTTTGCGGGGCGTGGAGAGGTAAGTAACACTGTTTGTTATGTTCGCTTACCTCTCCCGGGCCTCCGATCATTATACTCGTAGGTCTGAAAAGACCCCTAAGTATAATAATGATGTTTGCGGGGCCCGCAGTGTCACTTACCGATCCCAGCCCCTGCCAGGATCGGTAAGTAAGTAGGGCCCGTTACCGGCTGGAGTAACTCCAGACGGTAATGGCCGATTAAAAAAAAAAAAAAACTGCAGCGGTAGCGGTCGTCGGGCCCCCTAATGTCCCGGGCCCTGTGGCAGCTGCCTCTCCTGCTTCCCTGGTAGTTACGCCACTGAAAAGGAGAATAGAATGGAGGCTTTTTACTTCAAGGAGATGCTAGAAGAGCCATCACAGAACAAAACCTTTTCGAGGTCCATATGCATATAACTGTGTTTACCTCAGTCTTGCACACTATAGCTATTCTACTGCAGGATCCTACACACAATGCCTTGCATTGTCCAGAGGCAAAATGATGACATCTTATAGCAGTGACGCAAGGTGTTAAAGTTATTTAAACCCAGCCTGCGAGAATGTCCAGAGGTCTGAATCTTTACACCAAGGCTCATATTGACAGCAGGAGTCAGAGCTCCTGAGTCACAGGGGACCTACTTAATAAATGAAGCTCTGCCCCGTGATAGGTCTTCTTTAATGAGATTTTTGTCTCAGTGATTTAATCACAGCAACTAAATTATAGCATGGGACTTTGTGTGATTTCCTCATAAAATTGTGATCACTGACTATTTAATTTGCTGTGAATGACGATTGCTGGCAAAATCTTCATCATGCTGTGCCCACATCAGACGTTTCATCAAGCTGCATTGCTGGCCATAGTCAGTAGATTTTTGTTGGTGGGCCTCTCTGATCATGACAGTAAGGTTCACATAGGGCTATCATCTACTAGGAAAACAATGTCTTGACAGTAGGAAGTTTCATTGTTCAATCCTGGTTTTCCCCTGGAGCTTCACTGAAATAACTACTGAAACGTGTAAAAGTACATGATAATGGGGCAATCGGAACAGATAGTTGTTGGATATAACAATTACAACATTTTCAGTTTTTCACTTAGACAGAAAACAGCTGGTGTGAATGGGCTCTTACAAAATGTTCACGTTACCCTTAGTTCACATCTGCGTTTGGTAATCTGTTCGGGAGTCCACATGAGGACCCCCCGAATGGACTACTGAATGCACTGGCAAGAGGTGTGCAGTGTAAGCAAATGGACCCCATAGAGACTATAATGGGTCCGTGTGTTCTCCGCACGCTGCCCGCATGAATCTTGCAGACATGAAAGTAGATCACCATCTACTCTTCTGTCCACTTGTTCTGTGCGGACACCGCGCGGAAAGCACACGCACCCCATTATAGTCTATGGGATCCGTGTGCTTTCTCTGCACACCACTTGCCAATGCGTTTGGTATTCTGTTCGAGGGGTCCCCATGAGGATTCCATGGGGACCCCCCAGAACAGACTACCAACTCAGAGGTGAACGAGGCCTTAGAATGTGGCTTTGGGGCCTCAAAACCAGCTTCAAATTCTGCCCTCAGTTTGTCTCCTATTGTTTTCAATGAGAAGCAGATATCGAAGCAGGATGCTGGAAGAATAAGCGTCTCGATCTTGCCTAGAATTCTACGGCTAATTCAACCATGGAGTCTGCAGCACAAGGCGCTCCAAGATCAGCCATTCATCTGGGCCTAACTGGCAAAGGAAACCCAGTGGGGTGGAAAAGGAAGAGGAATTTGAGATGGAAGTCCACCTTAAATTCCTCTTCCACTTTGACCGTATGAACATATCCTTAGTGATACGACTGACAGCCATAATAGAAGTGATGCTTTTAGGGGAGAATCACACCATATTACACAGTCCAGTGAAACATACCAAAGTCTAGGCATGAACCGGGAAGCATGTAGAAGGCCGCATAGACATGCCGTATTACAGCGCCATACAACTGAAATATCCCCAGAGGGAGGGGGCAGCGTTTCTGGTCAGGGGAAGCCTTGAATATCGTCCAATATTCCGTACAATCGTACAATGACCCAGCGGTCACTTTTCTCATAGCACTCTGAAAGAAACGCCCGGTCAAACGTCCCATGTAGCTTCCCCTGAATAAAGAAAAACCTCCCTATTGTTCCTTTCAGAGCCTGGAGAGAAGACTGTACATATATACAATGAAAGCCACAAATCCTGACTGTGCCTGTAATTTAGAGGGTACACACACCAGGGCTGGTAGCTGAGAAGAAAGTAGAGGAGAAATCGCTTTGTATTCATTTGCATTGGATTTGCATTAAATTATGTATTCCAGCGAGGCACAGCTGCATCCTCCAGTGCAGACATCGGCGCAGGACTGGACTGGGATGCCGCTGCTCTCGTCAGCCTGTGTGGGGTTAAGGCCGCCGCCGCCGCGCAGTATCTGGAGGAGCGCGAAGACAGACGTGTAATCTGTCTGTGGCCGGCCATTTGCCGTATAATGAGATGTGCTGCTTTCCTCTCCAGCTTCCCTCTCCCCCGGGGGATCTCCGTCCTGGTGATCCGAGCAGGGGAGGGGGTCGGAATAAAAGGGCTGGGGGAGGGACTCCTAATCAATCAGCCGCTCTTGAGGCTGTTTCTTGCTAAACGAGGGAAACACAGCTTCTGTCAGGCACGATCATGCGAGATCAAACGCTGCGCGATGAATGGCCGCCTTGTTTAACCCTCATGGCTACACTATCTGTGCACATCTTCCTCATAAAAGTCCCTTTCTTCCTTGCGCCGGCCGGGGCTAATGCACGTTTAACCCCGGCTCTGCGGTCACTTCCCAGGCCTTGTACATTCTAAGATATGTAATAGCTGCTGTTATCTGCGCTCTAGCCCTCGGCTCCATTATGGGGTCGCTCGTAGTGTTATGAAGGAGGCATGTGTGACGCAGATGTGGCTGCTGATGCTGGGAAGGAAAGGGTTACTCGGCATATGAAGACGATAACCCTCCGCTGGCTCCAGGAGCGGCGCTCGGTGCGATAAGCGCTGTGCGGATGGCAATTTATTCCAGACCTCAATCCTGTAATATTGCTGCAGGGAATCCAGGTTTAATGTTTTATTAATGTAATCCCTGAGCACAAGGCTGGGAAGAGGGTCAAATGACATAACGGGTCCAAGGGAGACCACGCTTAACCCCTTCCACGGACCATCTTACAGAAAGAGTAACTACGGACGAGTTGCTATTGTCAGGGTGATGCCTGGGCTCTAGCCCCCAGTCCCCTGCCGAGTCCCCTCTAGGCCTTGCACAAGGGCAGATCAATTGGAACAAACATTCGTCCAGTTGATTTTCAGCCTGTCCAAACAAGGCACCGACCTGTCAGCGAACAAGCCCGTGCCGACTGATCACATCATTTATGGCATAGAAAACACGCACACGATACGCCAGCAAATCTCTATGTGAACAGGGTTTCTCTATGTGAACACGATAGATAGATAGATAGATAGATAGATAGATAGATAGATAGATAGATAGATAGATAGTGATCATGTTCTAAATTACTCATCTCCCATGCAGTGTACATTGGGCCATGTGAATTAAACATGCGACTTGCTATGTCGTCAATTGGCCTTGTTTTGAGTCTCACATCAACCAGTGAAATAGGAGCCTTATAGTCTATTCAAAGTTGCACTGTTACTTACACTGTTCACTGTTACATCTGGATGTAGATATATGGGAATGATGGTGTAACAGAAGCCCCCATGGGAATATCAGTGTTTTTCTACCTTTTCAATTGAAGTACCTCCTAGTGAGAAAGAGTCCCAATCAAGTACACCATAGTAGCAATCTCTTATAAATAACCTATAATTGTTATGTAATGGGCCCCACAGTGTCCCCACATGTAACATAATGGCCCCCACAGTGCCCCAACATGTAACATAATGGCCTACACATGTAACATAATGGCCCCACAGTGCCCCAACATGTAACATAATGGCCCCCACAGTGCTCCAACATGTAACATAATGGCCTACACAGTGCCCCAACATGCAACATAATGGCCCCCACAGTGCCCCCACATGTAACATAATGGCCCCACATGCAACATAATGGCCCCCATATGTAACATAATGCCCCCCCATGTAACATAATGGCCCCCACAGTGCCCCCACATGTAACATAATGGCCCCACAGTGCCCCCACATGCAACATAATGGCCCCCACATGTAACATAATGCCCCCCCCCATGTAACATAATGGCCCCACAGTGCCCCCACATGTAACATAATGGCCCCCACAGTGCCCCCACATGTAACATAATGGCCCCCACAGAGCCTCCACACCCAGTGATGTCTATTACATGTTGTACTCACATCTTGTGTCAGACAGAATTGCAACCAATGGTTACTGCATTTGGCCACCTTGGGATAAAGCAATCTATAGTCTACCATCTTTGACCAAGGACAGCACTAGATAACCACATTTGTTTTTCCCACAATGCTTTTTGGCTGCGGGCCGCTAAGTAGGGCTTTATCCTCATCGATCTTTCCATTGTTTCACCATAGCGAGTGAAGCAATGATGAAAATCACCACATGCAGGTGTTACACCTATAAAATACATAAGACACTACAAACCAGAGCAGATTTGTGCCATTTTGGTATTTTTGGTTCCATGGTCTTTTTTTTCCATAGACTTCTCTATGGGGGACAAAAAATCTAAAAAAAAAAAATTGGAAAAAAGCTTTTTTAAAAAAGGCATGAATTTAACACCCCCTTACCACACACGGCAGCAGTGCCCTGTGAAGAAATGCCAGTGTTCACATCTACTTCAGTCTCCAGGTTTGTGAATATATTCATGCGCATGTTGCTTTTGGCATAGTTTGCCATGTTACGTGGTGACACATCATAAGGCTAGAAGAGGGCGCAGTTATAAGGTTTCACTTGATTTACTGAGTTTTATTGCTGTCTGTGGTTATTAAACATAGTTAACAAATATCCACATTACCATAAGGAAGTCACTGAAGTGCGGAGTGAATAAGGTGATTTCAGTTCAAGGTCACTGACTACAGCTGCCAAGAGTCACCTTAAAGCTGAATGCTAGGTAAACTGGCACAGAGAAAATGTAGTAGTTATATAGACTGGGAGTTGTAAGGAAGTGGGTAATAGGATAAGGGGAGCCGGGTACAAGGTTACAGGATGAACATAGCAAAGAGAAGGGTAATAGGATCAGTGTGCTTCACCAGTCTGCTGTGTTTCCTAACACAGCTGAAAGGCAATACCAAGCTAGGCCTAACCTTTAGCCTCTCTGACATCTTGTAAATTGTAGTGCCCCAAACGCTTGAAAACATCTGCAGAACTGAGCCAATGAAATGTCTCCTAATTCTGTAAGGCAGCAATGGATGCTAGCTGTCGTGGAACTGAAAAAAACAACATTAATTCTCTCGGATTCTTGTAAAAGTTATGTTGTAGGGGGAGACAGAAAAGATAGAGCTGTAATATGAAAGTTTACAGGAAGTCTATGTGACCTTTAGGTAGCCTTACATCTTCAATAGCTGTTCGCTAAGCATTTATTCAGGTATCCTTCCCTGCCCCCCCCTTTACATATGCACCCTTGGCCCAGCTTGCTTGTGTTTTCAATGGAGAGTATGCCGCTGTCAATCACCTCCAACGTGCCCAATTCTTCTATCTGACACCTGTCACTATAGGATAGCTTGGGCACCACTATACAAGATGGTTGGCCAGGACTGCCAAAATCAGCAGGTTCATCTTTATAGAGATATCGAGGATATTTATTAAGACCGGCACATTACACACTAAGTCATGGTGGAAGATGCACCAAAATTATTAAGAATCTCCAGCCTGTTAATAGTTTTGGTGCGCTACAGGAAGGCCCATGTGCCAGAACTGAAGTCAGATTTCTGGTATAAATCACACCCAGGACCACGTTGATCTCTGCCCTGGTCCACCCAGCTTTCTCACAGAGTGGGGATTTTTTGGCACAGATGGCATGTCAAGATTAGTAAATCCCACCCATCCTGTATGATTCTGCCCTCTTCAGGCAAGCCAAATGTCTAATAGGAGTTGATAACCACTACAGGGATTTGCGGGATTTATATATTGATGACCTTTCCTTAGGGAAGGTCATCAATATGTGATTAATAGAGTCCAATACCCAGGACCCACAGGGCAGCTATTTGGTGAGTGCTGCGGCTTCTCCACTCATAGAAAAACAAAGCACAGAGGGGACGATTTATAGTATACCTCGTACACCAGTTTTCTGGCATACAAGGTATAAAAAGTTGCAACTTTTTGGTGAAAAACATGGTTAAAATCTGTGTCGCCTTTGCCATGTTCCTGAAAAGGGACAAGGTCATAAATGAAGCGCACCCTTCACTGGCTCCTGGGCTATGAAGACTGGCGTAAGTAATGCTAGTCTTCATAAATATGCCCGAGTTTTTCAAAAACACATGTATTACCGCAACCACTGAAATACAGCAACATATGACCTCAACCTACCTGGCAGGCTCTTTGGTAGACAGCTACATTGACCAACAACTTGCACCTTCCATGTGACTATGCATTCCATTAGTGTTTTCCTACAAAGCTGCTTGGCTGTTAACAAGTAACAAGCGGTAAAGGCCCCTTTACATGGCCGACCCCGCAGCTATGATCGGGAACAGATGTTCCTCAGAAACTTGTGTTCCCTATCATTGACTGCTGGTCTGTCGCATTTAAATGCAGATTTTTATTGTTGTATGAGGATGAACAAATTGTTCATGCCATACAGTTTGCCTTCATAAACAGCACATTACCCTATGTACACAGGGCGATATGGTGCCGACAACCTGGCTCGTGTGCGACAACTGCTTCATGTAAAGAAACAGTGCAACAGAAAACACTGGTAGCATGCAGGGCTATGCGGCAGGCACAGCATCATGGCCATTACGTATGTCCAAAGCAGGCCATACATATGAGATATTTATACAGACCATTGGTAGCGCCAGCTTATTATGGTGGCATCTGCTATTAATGTAAGACCACCACAAACATCAGATTGTCTACAGATTTTACCAAATTTAGCTGGACATGTCAAATGTCTACAGATAAATAATTTATATGTATGGCCAGCTTCATTTTTAGGTCAATTTCAGACAACCATAATTCGGCTGTATCTTTTGTTTTTTTATGGCTACAATTCCTGACCTAACCTTGTGCCTTATTACATGAAACCTCCACTTCTACAATCACCAGAGATGAAGTCGCGGGTACCAGCTAGTTGTATATACGTTTGAGTTACAAGATCTGCCTTCAGACCTCAAACTGTGGTTGCAAAATAGACACTAAAATGTTGGCAACATTTGGGTCATCAGAATCACCCCTTTAGAACATCTATATATCGAATCGCTCAGTTGTACTTGTGTCTGAAGCTATGTACCATTGTCTGCTTCCATGAACATGATCACAAGATGGTTAGACACTAGATCTGTTGACCAAACCATCATTTCTCCACCAGCTGTCAGCCTTCAGTTCCCCAACAGCATGCCTGTTTCAGCATGATAGAACATGTATGTTGCTGCAGTAGAGCGAGGGAGATGAGCGACTGCCAAATGCCTCGGCTTGTCTCCCCTGGACAGGTAAAATCCAATTATACCAATGTATGATCCGCCAATACAAATGTGCAAGGGCACCTACACAACACGAGGTAGTATTGTACTGTGGATATATATATATATATATATATATATATATATATATATATACAGTATATCTACATGTTTTGAGGGAAATGTATAAGACCAGTCTTAATAAAGGCCCCGACTTGTGCGAGGCTCCAGCCTATTAATAAAGCAGGTGCACGCCTTTGTACCAGAATTTTACCGGTATAATATAATGTTAGTTTCCTGGTGTGAGTTATAATACATATGTTGGGCTGAGGTATCCCCACTCCACTCTCTCCCCACACATATTGGGGAATTCATCATCTCCTCAACACCAGTTTTCTGGTGCAGAGGGATGATACAACGGCCCACATTTGGGCGCAAAGCCATTTCTTGTGCCAAATGTACAGTTCAATCACCGATCTGTGCCTCGCCCATCACTTTGTGCGTGAAGTGGAAATCTGTGCCAGTGCCTATATGGCGTAGATTTGTATTCTGGCGCCAGGACATTAACCACATATTGTGAAGAGGTTGCGGCATCTTCATTAATGCGTCATTAAGGCCATATATCAAGACTGGCGTATAGTACATTATATTGTTCAGAAATTTTCCCCATATAAAGAGGAGACCAAGGCTCAAGAAAGGGCCATGTGCCAAAAAGTACACCACATTAACACCAGAAAACTGGCGTAGATGGGTTGATAAATTCCCACCATTCCACATACACGCAAACAAAGCTGTATACATCGTCAGTAGCAGATATGAGTGAGGAAACTCCCCTGTTGTGTTGCGGAGAGACTTGTTCTCTCACAGGCTGTGTGTGTGTGTCTAATTCCGTGCATGTGTTTGTGTGTGGGTTTTTCCTTTTAACTTCAAGTTTCCTGTCGGCTGAAATGAGAAGGGAGACGAAGGAGCGTGTGGGGGAGGGAGCGCTATGAATTCAAGGCTTCGCAGCAGACAAGTGCCGGGAAGCGCCGTGTCTTGCTCAAGCGCAGTCTCCCACGTCCCCTCTCGTCAGTGACGAGCTCCTTGCACGCCGCACTTCCCGCGCACTCGCTTCTATTCCTGCCTTCTGTGGCTTCCACCTTCTTTGTCAATGATTTTACTTAGAAATGACAAGATTGTAGGTTGTGATAGGTAAAATGTATATAGATTATATAGTAGCGTGTAAGAAAGAATGGCGTGCACTGTAACCAAAAGAAGAGTAATAGAAAAATCATGATGGGTTTGTATGGCCATTACTGCAGGCCTTCTACGTGGACGAGATACGTGGGACATCTCCGTAGTATCGCTGCCTGTACGAATGAGTGCCATGTAAATAAATAACCTCCTCCTCCCCCTGCAGCTGCGCTCACACACACTGAATATTAACACTACGTGTGCTCTGTGGGATCTGCGCGACTTGTATCCAACTTATTCAGCCATCTTATATCCAACTACGGAGCCAGACACTGACACTAAGGGCTTATTCACACAGCCATCTTATATCCAACTACGGAGCCACACACTGGCACTAAGGACCTATTCACACAGCCATTTTATATCCAACTACGGAGCCTTACACTGATACTAAGCACTTATTCACACAGCCATCTTATATCCAACTACGGAGCCACACACTGACACTAAGGACATATTCACACTGCCATCTTATATCCAACTACAGAGCCACACACTGGCACTAAGGACTTATTCACACAGCCATCTTATATCCAACTACGGAGCCACACACTGGCACTAAGGACCTATTCACACAGCCATCTTATATCCAACTACGGAGCCACACACTGGCACTAAGGACCTATTCACACAGCCATCTTATATCCAACTACGGAGCCACACACTGGCACTAAGGACCTATTCACACAGCCATCTTATATCCAACTACGGAGCCACACACTGACACTAAGGACCTATTCACACAGCCATCTTATATCCAACTACGGAGCCACACACTGGCACTAAGGACCTATTCACACAGCCATCTTATATCCAACTACGGAGCCACACACTGGCACTAAGGACCTATTCACACAGCCATCTTATATCCAACTACGGAGCCACACACTGGCACTAAGGACCTATTCACACAGCCATCTTATATCCAACTATGGAGCCACACACTGGCATATCTACTAAGGGCTTATGCACACAGGCACCTTATAGACATACAGCTTGCAGAAATCCATGTGAGGCATCACTAAAACTACCTCCTAGATGTATGGAATAGATTTGCAATCCAGTTGTGCATTCTGCTCCGGATCACAGAAATCTCTTCAACAAATATATCATATTAGGGTAAGTTCACACAGGGATTTTTGGTCAGGATTTTGAGGCCATATCCGCCTCAAAATCCTGACGAAAAAAAAGACGGCTCCCATTGAAATCAGGAAAAGGAAGCGAGGTGCTCATTCTTCAGGCCGTTTCACCTTGCAATTCGGCCTGAAGAAACTCCCTCCTCCCAACTAGGCCTATTCATTGGGCCTAATCCGGAACAGAGTGCGCGACTGGATGCTGGTGCAGTGCACCAGGTTTCAGTCGCAGCTACCCAGACTACTCAGCCTCCGGACCAGAAAGCCCTGTCTGAACTTACCCCAGCATCTGATCGTGCACTCCGCTCCAGATTAGGCCTAAATGAATGGGTCTAGTCAGGAGGGAGTGTCTTCAGGCAGATATCGCGAGGCGAATGCGCCTAAAAGAATGAGCATCTTGCTAACGTTTTTCTGTGACTAAGGCTGCGTTCACATCCCTCAGAAATCACTGAACAAGAAAACCCTTAATTTTTTTGATGAATTCAGTTAAAAAAGATGGACACCCGATGGGACCCATTATAGTCAGTGTGGTGCCCTGTTCTCTGTTTTTGTCTGTCATGGAATATTCTTCTAGTCCTCCGATGGAAACTCTGATGCAGTTGTGAACCTAGTGTGACACCACTTTCTAACCAGGTGTGGTGTGGGCAGGGTCTAGGCAGGGCAGTATGGAGAGGGGCATGGTCTTAATGGCCCAACACATTTATAATGACGTACTCCAGAAAACATTGTGGAGTACAGCACAGTTTCTAGCGCATGGATCATCTGAGATCGCCTGTGCTGCCATCACTGTTGCCAGGGGGCCACACGTATAAATGTTGGTTTTAATGAATTTGTCCTTTCATGTTAGGTCCCAGGGGTGCCCCTTTTCCCATACACCTATATTTTCGTGAGAAAACTACAGTAGGGCGTTCTTCAGTTTTAAAACATTATCTCTAAGATGAGCGAGTAGTATTCGATCAAATACTACTGTATTCAAAATATTCGTACTTGATCGAATACTACTAGCTATTCGCAGTAAATATTCGATTCAGAACCAGCGTCAATTGGCCGAATGCTATACACTGTATAGCATTCTGCCAACATTGGTTCTGCAGCAGGCTCGTCCTTGCTAGTCAGGAGAGCTGGCAGCTTGCTGTTATGAGGGAGCTTACTTTTTCTCATAGGAATGCATTGACCAACGTTGATTGGCCAGTGAACAGCATTCGGCCAATCAACGCTGGTTCTGCCGGCGGCTCGTCTGTTAGGAGGCGGAATCTAAGATCAGACCACAGCATTCTCCATTGTGATCTGATCTTAGACTCCGCCTCCTCACAGACGAGCCTCCGGCAGAACCAGCGTTGATTGGCCGAATGCTGTACACTAGCTAATCAACGCTGGTCAATGCATTCCTGTAACAAAAAAAGTCAGCTCCCTCGTAACAGCAAGCTGCCAGCTCTCCCGACTACCAAGGACGAGCCTGGTGCAGAACCAGCGTTGATTTGCCGCAGGCTCGTCTTTGCTAGTCAGGAGAGCTGGCAGCTTGAGGTTACGAGGGAGCTGACTTTTTATCAGCGCAACTGCAAGCGCTGTGCAGTTAAAGCGCACGGACCGCATAGACTATAATGGGGTCCGTGCGCTTTAACTGCACAGCGCTCCTCCTAAACACACTCCTCCTGCTACTCATGGACTTGGTGACTCTCCTTTAGTTGAATAGTGGTTTCTGCTGAAACGAGCATTTTTTCCCATAGACTATAATGGGATTCGATATTTGATCGAATAGTCGAATATTGAGGCTCTACTCGAAACGAATATCGAATCTCGAATATTTCACTGTTCGCTCTTCTCTAATTAAATCCCATTTACCAACAAGTCAAATCTAGATATTGAATTTTTCTTACTGCAACAGAGAAAAACAAAACAAAACACAACTTTGTGCTAGACGTCAACTAGACCCCAAAGCTCATGATGTTATATGATAGCAGCATTTTTTTTTTTTTTTTATTTGCCTTTGTTTTTTCTTTAGGAATAAAAGGCATTGATGTGCATGTACTGCAGGCTGAGTCTGCACACAGACTTGCAGCAGCAAAATGGCCACAGTACAAAGTGAAGTACTGAATGCACAACAAAATAACAAGATAAACATCTGAGCTAACAAGAAGACTCTACTGTATAGTCACATGTCTGTGGCAGTGGCACCAAAAAAGTCTATTTACAGCTCCAGACATAAAGAGAATCTGTTGCTGCAGGCAGACGCCACTCGAGATTGCAGTCAACGTGCGTTATGTACTACCATGACATGTCAGAAGTTGCTTGACATTGGAGGTACTCTATAAAGGGAAGCCGCCATAAAGCTGATCTTCAGCATCCACAGCAGGTAAAGGACTGAGCCTAGAGATTTGGACCTGAGCTACAGAATATCTTAAAGTTGATCAGATGGGCTTTACTATGTCAGCTCACAAGTGCATCAAAGCAAATCCTCAACTTTCCATTAGATACTATATCAGACATTTGTATATGGTAAAGGTATAAGTCCAGATGTTTATAAGTTCAGATGTCGGTATCTACCCTCACTGGGTAAAGGAGCTCCCGAGTCAGTTCATTCTTCTAGTTTATCACTTCTGAGATGATACTTGAAAATATTTACTAACAGAAGATTTCCAGAAGAATCTATTCTTCAGCGAGAGCTCTGAACCTGAAAAATCACTCATTTCGACTTGGAAAGGGCACTCATTGTACAGAAATAAGACAACGTCTAGCTGAAGCTGTCCACAGAAATGAGGCAACTGCTGAAACGTATGATTCAGACTGTTATCCCAATTGTTGGGCCATTAACTTGTGACATTCTTGTGAACAATAGACCTGAAGTACTACAATTCGTCAAAAACATGATGTGCTACGTAAGGCTAAGTTCATATCTGCACACGCTGTCCGTCCAGTGCAGATCCGTCATAAATCCCTGCAAGCCCAACTCTTTTGTCGAATTCAGTTGAAAAAAAATCTGACGTCTTCCCTTATAGTCAATGCAGTCCCTTCGTATCCGCTATTTTTGGTTCATATCCGACACACCAGAGGAACAGACTTCCTGGCACAGATGTGAATGTAGTCTTAGTACTTGCTTGAAATTTGTACGTTATGTCAGTTCCCCTAGTGTCACGTTATTGAGTTGGTCGGGTTTCAGATTGTCATCCAAATGTCGGTAGTCCACAAATTATCTTCCTGTTGAAGAACAATCCCGGACCGTTCATCCTTTGCCAGGTGTTACTGAACATGTATTACCAGTTTGTGTGACTGTAATGATTTACCAGATAGTCGCTTCTATAAAGTGTATGGTCACCTTAAAGAGGACCTTTCATGGTTCGGGGCACAGGCAGTTCTATATACTGCAGGAAAGCCGACAATGCGCTGAGTTCAGCGCACTGTCGGCTTTCCCGATCTGTGCCCTGGGTAAAGAGTTATCGGTCCCGGTACCGTAGCTCTTTACAGTCAGAAGGGCGTTCCTGACAGTCAGTCAGGTACGTCCTTCTTCAAAGCAGCGCCTATCGCGCTGTACAGTGTGAGCGGGGAGGAACGCCCCCTCCCTCTGCTCACAGTGCTCGTCCATAGAAGAGTATTATCAGGAGGGGAGGGGAGAGTTCCTCCCCGGTCTCAGAGCACAGTGCTATTGGCGCTGCTTGTACAGAAGGACGTACCTGTGCAACACACTGATCCAGACTGGGATCCACAACACCCCATCCTCTGCAGGACAGCTCATTACAAGGTATACCCACCAGAGATTACACCACTATCAGTAGCTGGAATATCCAAGGGCTGAACGCCTCAGCCTTTGGATCCAAACCAAACAATCCAGACTTTATAGACAGACTAAAAAATATCGACATCCAAAGCCTCCTAGAGACATGGACCTGGGCAGAAGATGAATCCCTAACACCCATGAGCTACAAGAAATTCTCTGTTGCTGCCCGGAAAAGCAAGACCACCAAACTAGGCCGCCACTCAGGAGGCATACTAATATGGTTCAAGGAGGAGCTTAAAGAACATGTGAAAGCCATTAAACGTGGTGACAACCACATGTGGATAAAAATAAGCAGCTCCCTCCTTAGCGGCCAACAAGACATCTATCTCTGCGCAGCATACATCCCCCCATCAGAGTTCCCCTACCACAACCCAGACATCTATGAGGTCCTACAAAGGGAAGCTGCTCAGTTCCAGTCCCAAGGCAGAGCGCTGATCTGCGGCGACCTAAACGCCTGCACATCACAGTAGGCGAGGTCCACCACCTGGAGTCTGCACAGACAAGAAGAAATAGCTATGACATAGTCGTCAACAAGAGCGGGAGACAGCTGCTGAACCTGTGCCGGAGTCTGGGACTGTACATAATGAACGGGCGCAACAGAGACGACTCTCAAGGGCACTTCACACTAAACTCCTACGTGGGCAACAGCGCGGTGGACGATGCCATCACAGACGCAGACCCAGCAGACATAGATGCTCTTGTAGTCACCCCTGAGACACACCTGTCGGACCACAACCAGATCCTGCTGTACATGAGATCCACTGACAAGTCACTCACACAGCAGCCCCACCAGATTGGTCTATACAACCTGCCACCATCCTTTAAATGAGCCAGCCACCGGGCCACCGAATACACCAATGCAGCTAACCGACCCGAAATCAAGGAACTGCTCACAAACTTCTATATGAGCTCCTACCAGCCAAACCAAAAAAGTGTCACCCGAGCAGTGAAGGACTTCAATAACATCCTGTACACCACAGCAGAACTAGCGGGCCTGAAACAGACAAAGTCCAAGAGACCTACTAACAAACAGTCTCACAAATGGTTTGACAGCGACTGCAAGGCTCTACGTCGTTCTCTAAGGGCAGTCTCCAACCAGAAACACAGAGACCCCAACAACAAGGAGGCGAGGGAAGCCTACAACAATCTATGCAAGCAATACAAAGGCATCCTCAGAGAGAAGAAACAGAGATACCTCTCCCACAAAATAGAGCAACTAGAGGACTCCCTCCAGGACAGCTCATTCTGGGAGACCTAGCACTATATGGACACAAAGCCCAAGAAAAACTCCCTCCACATCCAAAACAGCAATATCTGGCTCAACTACTTCAGAGGTCTCTACAAAAACATCCCAGAAGAAGACCAAACCCCATAACAGCAACAGATAACCACCAAACTGAGGGACACGGAGAAAGTCATCAAGGACTTCCAGAACCCTCTGGACTCACCAATCACCATAAAAGATATACAGGAAAGAACTGCCCTTCACACTCGTTCTCAATGCAGGAAAATTCCCCCAAGACTGGAACAAAGGCCTCATAACCCCCCCCCCCCCCATCTACAAGAATGGGGACCAATACGACCCCAACAACTCCAGAGGGATCTGCGTCAGCAGCATGCTGGGGAAACTGTTCAACAGCATCATCAATAACAGAATTCTCACCTTCCTCACACAACACGGGGTCCTCAGCAAGACCCAAGCAGGGTTCATGCCAAACCACTACACCACAGACCATATCTACACCCAGCACAGCCTCATTAAGACCCATGTCCACAACACCAGAAGAGGCAAGATATTCGCCTGCTTCGAGATCAAAGTCATGGTATTTCAGAAGAAGGGCCACAATAAAGCCCCCACCCCACAATTCACACTGAACGGCTCCACACTGGAGAAAACCAACAGCTACACCTACCTGGGGCTGGAGCTCAACCAATCAGGAAGCTTCAAGGAAAAGGAAAAGCCTGCAGAACCTTCTACGCCATCAGAAGACAACTGTACCACCTCAAACCCCCAGTAAGGGTCTGGCTGAAGATATTTGATGCAGTCATAGTTCCGATCCTTCTCTATGGCAGTGAGGTTTGGGGCCCAGCCACCTACCCAGACCAGTCAAAGTGGGACTCCAGCCCAACAGAGACCTCTCACTTGGAGTTCTGCAAGTACCTCCTCCATGTCCATCGCACCACCTCCAACATGGGATGCCGGGGAGAGCTAGGCAGATTCCCCCTATGGCTCACCATGCAGAAGAGGGCACTATCATTCTGGACAAACATACAGGGCAGCAGCCCTGGCTCTTACCACCACCAAGCCTGGCTGAGCCACAGAGCCCTGAGAAAACCCAATACCACCCAACCAAGCATAAGCCATCTGCCAAGCCAAAACCCCCAACATGCCCTGAACAAGGCTCAAATAAAAGGAATCATTGGGACAAAGAGCGGTACATCGAGGAATGGAGAAGTGCAATAAATAACTCCAAGAAACTCACCGTGTACCATTCATTGCAAAGGGACTACACCATGGCCACCTACCTGGAAAGAATACCCCACCTCAAACACAGACAGACCCTAAGCCAGTACAGACTGAGCGCCCACAACCTGGAGATGGAGACGTGGCGACACAGGCAGACATACAAGCCACGGGAGAACAGACTGTGCCAGCACTGTGACCAGGGGGCCCTAGAAGACGAGGCCCATTTCCTGCTACACTGCACCAAATACTCAGCTGTGAGGGCTGTCTACTACCAAAGACTCTCTGCCCACATCCCAGACTTCACATCTGCAGACGAGAAGAGGAAACTCTACATCCTACTGGGAGAGGAGGAGACCACTGTAGAAATCACTGCCCAATACGTGTCCAGCTGTCACCAAAGAAGAGGAAGATGAGACCCAACGGACTGCTATACCCTCAACTCTCCCCCCCCCCCCCCACACACACACTTTACTAGCTTTGGCAATGCCAAATATCTATTTGGACGTGCCAATAAAGCTTGTTTGATTTGACTGACTGTGAGGAACGCACTTCTGACTGTAAAGAGCTATGGTACCGATAGCTCTTTACCCGGGGCACAGATCGGGAAAGCCGACAGTGCGCTGAATTCAGCGCACTGTCGGCTTTCCAGCAGTATATAGAACTGCCTGTGCCCCGGATCATGAAAGGTCCTCTTTAAAGGGCCACTAGTTATAAATGCACTTGAGTCCAACACCTCTTATACTACTACTGTGCACCAGGCTATGATATTATAGTGAACATCCACCATGCACAAGCTCAAGTGTGTTCACCATTATGTAGAGTGGGTTGTATTATAGATGAAGATGCGTGAAAATGAGAAACATAAGAGGTTCTGACATATTCCTTGGATCGCAACGTATAGTCTGTATATTGTGTTTTTACTAGAGATGAGCGAGTACTGTTCGGATCAGCCGATCCGAACAGCACGCACGCATTGAAATGAATGGAAGCACCTGGTACTTCTGCTTTGACGCCGGTCGGCCGCTTAACCCCCCCGTGTGCCGGCTACGTCCATTCATTTCAATGCGTGCGTGCTGTTTGGATCGGCTGATCCAAACAGTACTTGCTCATCTCTAGTTTTTACATACATGTTCAGCCCTTTTGTGCGCACTTCACATGTAGATTTTCGTGGAGCTGTAATTCAAGTGTTTGCACACATAAAATTATTAGATCTTTCCATTTCTTTTAGTAGAATGTAAATTCCTTGTTTGCCCGCACCCCTGATTTATATTCCCCCAATTCATCCTCCGTCTGGTGATTCATGTATTGCAGGCTTCCACACACCATGTACGGTATATTACATCTCTGCATCCCTCTTACTCGGTGTAATTATATGTCAATGAGACTGATGTATCGGCACTGCTGTTTTCTGTCACTGTTGCAACAGACTGACATACCCAGTTGCTGCATGTATAGCGCATACCTCTATATATCATTAAAATCACATCATTACTGCTGTCTTCTTTCCCTTTGTCTCCTCCTGTAAGAGTAGAAGTCGCTAGCCGTGGCTGGCTAATATAGCCTAGGAGAGAAAGCGTTAAACCTAGTTAATGCAACTCTTTAGAGACTTTGCTCCAGGCCTGAATTGCTTGCATAATTACCTGAAATGCACATTACTGCCAGACCTGCCCCCCACTGCATATAATTCTTCTCCTAGCTGTCTCCAGCAGCTGAAATCCCTCCACCCCCTTTCTCCAACACTCTCTTTAAAATGGCGCAGACGCCTAAGAACTGGGAACATTTACAGACATTAATCCGTCGATAATAAAGGGGGTGTGGGGATTCCTCTCCAAGCCACAATGAGAAGATAGAAAAAAAAAAGTTCACTATGAGCGTCTGAGCTATGCAGTGTTTTCACTGGCCTATAGGTTCTCTTGTTCAGACTCATATCATATCTTACTTTTTACTGCAGAGGATCAAAGTTTGCAGGTTATTGACACAGCGGGGTAAGACTTGGCCTCAGGAGCTCGGGAAATCTTCGCATTTTGTAAACAATTCAAGAGATTTAATCCATAAATTATAAAGAAATACATTTACAACATAGGTCTAGAAAACCATAATCACAAAGTAATAGAAATTTTCATTTTCTATATTTTACACAAAGATAATTGGAAAAATCTTAGTGTTTGATCATCACTTATAAGACATATATGTTGTAAACATGAGTGTTTTTTCAGGGTTAGACTTAAAAAGGTTGTCCAGGCCAGGGGAGGTGAAAAAAAACAAAACACTCACCTGTCTCCGATGTCCTCCCAGTGCGGTCCAGTCCTGCTGATCAACTTCTTATGGTGGAAGTACGTGTCGGCTGTGATGTCCTGGGTCACTTCCGCTGTAACCCCTTTAATTCATTATTCAATAAGCAGTCTGAATTGACTTTGAATATTAAAACCTACTAACGTGTATGGCTCACTCTTGCCACCAGTTCTGTCCTGTCAAGGCATGGACTTCAAAAGACCTCTTAGGGTGCATTCACACAGAAGAAAATGGTGCTGAATTTGGTGTGGAATCCACCTCAGATTCAGTGCCGAAAAAAAAAAGCTTCCCATTGACTTCAATGGGTTCCTTTTTCTGCAAGCAGGAAGAGGAACCCATTGAAGTCAATGGGAGGCTTTTGTTTCAGTGCTGAAATTCCACACCAAATTCCTCACCATTTCCCTCCGTGTGAATGCACCCTGAGGCGGATTCCGCTCCAAATTGAGCACAATTTTCTTCCATGTGAATGCACCCTTACGCTGCTCTATGATATTTTGCAGCAAAATGTTGGAAGCAGATCCTCTAACGCTTGAGGTAGTACAACCATGAAGTTTCAAACATATCACATGGATGCTTGATCTTGTGAACTTGGAGAGCTCTTTTTTGTTTTCCCTGCCATTCAGGAATACCATTGCCATGAAGGTGTGTACTTGGTCAGCAATAAAGTCTACATGGGTGATATGTGTTATGGTAGCATTCACTAGAATGCCACGACCCAAGGTTTCCCCACAGAACAATAACAATAACATCACCCTACCTGAACCGGCTTCCTTTAGTCCATCCTTGTGCCATATGACACACACAGTTAGCCATCCACATGATGTAAAAGAATGTGTGATTCAGCAGACCAGGCCACCTTTTGCTCTGCAGTCCAGCTGGGTGGACAGGAGTCAGTATGGGCACTCTGACCAATCTGTGACTAAGCAGCCATATACACACAGCAAGCTCAATGCACATGTGTATCAACATGCTTTTATCACAGTCAGCATTCATTTTGGAAACCGTTTGTAATAATTCTGTGGGATCTGAGCAGACGGACTAGCCTTCACCTGCCTTTTGGAGATGCTGTGACACCGTAGTCATCACATTTTGGCCCTCATGTACTTCCGCTTACCTATTTCTCCTACTTACAGCACATCAACTTCATAGATTGACTGTTAGCACACTGCTTAATATATCCCACCCCATGACAGGTGCCATTGTCATGAGATATCCAACGTTATTCACATCTGACGGTGGTTTTACAGTTATAGCTAATCGGTGTAAATATGGAGAGAGATGGTTCTTTCATAAACTGTAATCCGTAAGGATAATAGCATTAATACACGGGAATCATGACCTAAAGTAACTTCCATGGGAGCTCAATGGGGAAAAAGACAAATTACATGGTACCAGTTTTACACCTTTCTTTCATTTAAAAAAAAAAGTGTTTATAAAGACTAGCATAACAATCCATTGTGTAATACTGATGGCCTGTCCTTAGAGTCCGACAATTGGGACCCCACAGATCATCTGCTCCAGAACAGCATGGCTCCTGATAATGTTGACCTGACAGAGTTCATGCTTCTCACTCGACTTACAAACTGTAACAGCGGCTTTAGCTATTGAAGTGAAGGCTGCACCACTGAAATTTGTGGGGCAGCACTACAGTACCTAAAGCCATCGCTACATTTTGTATGGGAAGTCAGCAGCGCAGTTCCTGGCATGTAAAATATACTGGGACCAGCACTGTCCTTAAACACCTTTTTATATTAGATCTGTGAAGATCTGACACCGGGGATCCCAGCAGACCTAACATTAATGGCCTATCATAAGGATAGGCCATCATGACAAAGTGGATAACCCCTCTAAGTTCTGACAATACACATGACTGACAAAGTATATTTGTGCCAGTAAATCACATAACCCACAAAGTTGTCCAGAAACAAAATGTGCGCGCCTATAGTTTCGTCTGACAGCTTAATATAGGGGTGATCCTCCATCCTCGGTGAATGTTATTGTTGCTGCTGAAGCTGGCTAGCCTGCATTTTACCCTTTGTGTATTTCCTGTGAAGAGAATGGAAATAGCTGGTCAGCTTCCTGCTTGTTGTACTGGGGATTAGAGTCACAGATAAGTAAAGTAACAGACGGCTTGTATTAACACCTGCAGTGCCCGATAAGATGCCTAGAAGTGTGCACCCAAGTACTTGCAGTCTTACCTAATGTAATGACATGTGCTAGGTCGTACCGTACAGTCAGATACTGGTATCAAGTCTTTGGACAGAAGAGGATAAGGCGTGTAGGTAGACAGCAGGAGCATATGGAGGGGTGTAGTGCTCATATATAGAGCAAGGCTTATTCCTCAGCTGCTATCGCTTCTACTCAGCACGTAGCGTTCTCTCTGTCTCAGAAAAAGCACCTAGTGCGCCCACAAACAGCCCCCCTCTCCCACACACATTTTTTTTCTTTTCACTGTATACTGAGATACAGGATGACCTTCTTTGTAATACGTGCTGCATAGCTGAGAGAGAGTAACACCTTTAATAGCACAGTAGAAATGACTATACCGCTACACTATTGAAGGGCTACCCCTCCCCTATTCAGGACAGTCTACTGTATTGTAAAATAAAATGTACACTTTGTTTTCATTGTACTATAATGTTATGTGGTTTGGTCTATTTTTTTTTTACCACTGTAATACTGCAGTCTTATAGAGGGGATGCATTGGGGCAGATTTAAGTGTTGAATTCCCCCATTTTCTGCCACAATGGCACTGAAACATTTGCTTGTGGTCACCTTTAGGGCTCGTTCACACGGAGCAAGAGGAGGCGGATTTTGGCACTGAATCCACGTCAGAATCTGCCCCCTCACAATTAAGGTCTATGTAGACCGCTAGCTTACTTTTTTTCTCTGAGTGTCATGTTGCTGCTCACGGAAAAAAGTAGTGAGCTGCCCTTTCTTCAGGCGGATTCCACGGCTGAATCAGCCGCGGCGTCCGCCTCGTGGCAGCACGCTCCGGACTAGGCCCATTCATTTGGGCCTACTCTGGAGCGGTAAGCTGCGACTGTCGGAAGCCGCAAGTCGTATTTTGGTCCTATTCTGAAAAAAATACAGCAAAATGTACATGTAAAACGCAAAAGAAACAAAAATACGATGCTATTTAGAGTCTTTTTAGCTGTTCTCCGCTACATGGGACATTAGCCTTAGACCCTATGCACACAATGAGTGTGCATCTGATTTGCGGTCGGGTTTTATCCATAACTGCAGTACAATCCAGTGGATGGCGCTGCCTCAGCTTTGGGCATGTTAGCTGTGCAGTCTAGCATGCTCCGCCCATCACAACTAACACACCGGGAGCCTCAACATTTTAAAGGGATCCCATCATTGGATACCCTTTTTTTCCTCGATAACACGTTGGAATAGCCTTAAGAAAGGCTATCCGTCCCCTACCTTTAGATGTCTGACCTGCCCCACCATTCGGTAGTAAACAGTGTAAGCAGCCATTTTCTTGTGGCCCGGGCATGCGCAGTCGGCTCTGCCCGAGGCCTAGAAAAACCCAGGACGGAAGAAGACGTGCAGAGAGGTGGGTTCCTGAAGAAGATGGAAGCATTTGTGGAGAGTTCTCTCGCAGCATTGGGGACGCCTCCAATGCTGCAAGAGAAATCATTTGCATACCGAACAAAGCCCAGTTTTCTACCGAACGGCGGGGCAGAAAAGACATTTAAAGGTAGGAGACGAATAGCCTTTCTTAAGGGTATTCCGACGTGTTATCGAGTAAAAAAAGGGTATCCAATGATAGGATCCCTTTAAGATATTGCATTGTTGATGTAGAGGTGAACTATGCCTCTCCTATATGCAACCCTAACCTTCCTGGTTTGACCTGGATACAGCAGGTGGTGCCTTATACGAACAGTTGCAAGAGGCAGCACCCACCTACTGGATCCACAGCGTACCAAGCAGCACCTGATTTTACCCACTCCATTCTAGTATCTACCATCCTGGCATGGCAAAATAATGAAATGAAAACTTGCCCTAGTTCTGGAGCACATACTCTTTCACTGCACACAAAACCCTTCAGTGCCCATTATGGACGGGTAAAACTCTACCAAATGCTTCATGCCTCAACCAATGTCCATTCACACCCACTATTGCCATCTAAGATCAGCAGTACCCGGGGGTTATGTGTGTAACACAATCCACACACCCTGGGGGTGGTAAATGACGTGCCATCTATTTTAGAACATGACATCTCCACTTTACGGAAGGCTTGATTCGCTGCCAGGCCCCCCCTCCTATTCTTGACCTATAGCACTGGTGTGGCTTTCCTCTCGGTTATAAAGGCCAGTCTCACTTATCAGATACTCACATACCAGGGGTGAACAGTTTTACAAATACTATCGACTACGGCATCTTTCCATTCAGAAGCTACAGTATATGGCAATATAAAATCTCCGACTATCCCTTCCTACTTTCAGGTTTCTTAGATTTTGCAATGCAGACAGTTATTAGTATTAGTGTTTCCAATTGTGAGAGACACCAGACCATGCTCAGAACTTTGTCTATTATAAGCCTAGTGCCGATACTGAGTCTCTACAGCCCTTATTGTGGGATCTCAGCCTTTTCCCGCACACGTCTCGGAACTCATCCAGGCTTTTAACAACGCGCATTCCCCCGGCTGGGAACAGCTTTGCAACAACAAGCTACGAAAACGCCTCTTTCAGGACAGATGGCAGACTATTTCCGTTCAATCATAGCCTGTTACGCTGCATCTACTCAGCTAGAATGCTGAATATTCTCAGTGATTGTTCATCTGTCCTACAACCCTTTTTTCTGCCAGAGAGGCCTGCAGTGTATCGTAGGGTAATGTTCTCAAACTCCCTCTGACAATGCTGGCTTAACCCTAGAGCTGCCGTCTGGCTCCTTCCTCCTCAGACACCACATTACTGATACCTAAAATGGAGAGTCAATGTAGCTGAGGCGCTGTTCACATAGGTGACCTCCCACCTGCCTAAAATGCTTAGGTTAAAGAAATTAAAAAAAATTTCACTTCAAAAGGAAAAGTTGTGAAACGTCACTTATTCACTTCACCTATACGACCCATTTCCAAGAAATCTGCGTTCTTTTACTGACTGCAAACAGGTCCTGTGAGTCACAATGTGGGCACGGACAGATGCGTAACAAGGTAGTATCTGACGGTAAAGGTTTTGTGATGGTATTGTAGTTGTGTGTATGCAGAGCCTATAGAATCCATAGAGGTCTGTGGAAAACAAAAACCAGACTGGGGGGCATTTATCAAGTCCTGCACTTCAGAAATATGCTGTAGAAAGTTGCAGAGCAGAGATTTGCTACTTGTTTAGCGTATACGCACAAAAATATTGAAACTTTTTTGGTTTCTGCACCACGCACTCTATTTTAGGCTAAGGGGGCATTCACACTACCGTCGGTGTCCGACAGGTAGTGTCTGCTCCTAGTGTCCGCTCAAAATCTGTCACGGACATTAGGAGCGGATACTAGCTGTGTCCGTGACACTTGTCATTAATTTCAATGGGCATCGAGTGCGTTCTTTTGCACTCCGTGCCCGTCCTTCCCTGTCCGCAAGTGAAGATGTCCGACTTCTCAAGCGGACAGAAAAACCCCGATAAGTGACACCAAAAAATGCTGCAGAAGAGACTGCTGATAAAAACATGATGCGTTTCCACCGTAAAGTCTTCCTCCGTGGACTTTCTGCCCCTCTTATACCTATAAGGAAAGCAACATAGTTTCCGCAGGTATCATTTTTGAATACTCAGCTTTTCTGCAATGTGTGGCTGGCATTAGTCAGAATCCCATCCACTTTTCAGTTTCTACTGCGACCATATGCTGCATTTTCGCCACATGGTGCTCTGGCCTTATTGTTGGTTTTAGTTTATTCCCCTGCTGTGTACACGGCGAGCGGTGCCCTATACACAGGACAGTTATAGGATGTCTGATTATATAGGGTACATTAGCTGACTATTCTCCTAAGGGCTCGGTCACATGGGACGCGTAATGGCGGGAAGCTGTGTCAGAATAGGGCCAAAATGCGCCTGGCACGACTGTTGCCGCTTCCGACAGTCGTGGCTTCTCGCTCTAGAATAGGCCCAAATGAACGTGTGCTGCCGGGGCTTAATCAACCGCAGAATCCGCCCGAAGAAAGGGAAGCTCATGGAAAAAAGTAAGCTAGCGGTCTACATAGACCTCAATTGTGAGAGGGCGGATTATGTCGTGGATTCAGCGCCAAAATCCACCCCCTCTTGCCCTGTGTGAATGAGCCCTCAATGTACCAGAAATTTGTCTCAATCCGGTCTAGAATCTTACCCAGACTGACATATTGTGAAACCATTAGCTTATCTGTAAGGGAAGGAACACAAGGTTGTGGCCACAGTGCGGATGAGAACTGTGCCAGGAGCTTGCATAACCGCAACGTGCGTTTTTACCCTTAACAGCCATGAAAGTTTTGCGCTTCGGGTCCATTTTGTGGCCCACGAGATGAGAAGTATATGTAATGGCCTGAGCCGGGGCTGTACGGGTGTACTTTGTAGTCGTCCTCCATCCTCGCCTGTCACTCCACCTGACACGTCTATGAGGCCGGCCAGCGAGTGATTCATGAAGTGACGCGTCCGGACTTCTGAGGCGCGGGCTGTGTGTGAGGTGAGTGCACGCACGTCTCGGCTCCCTGCCCTCTCTATGGACGCAGCCGGCGCTCCGTGTCCCACGATTGATTGACCTGATAAGGAGCGGTGGGCGGGCGGAGCTGCAGCTGCTGTGGCTGGCACTTGTTTTCCCAGCTTTAACTGCTTGAGTGCCGGTCACACAGAAGGCTATCGCGTGCAGTGTGTGAAGTCCTGGCCTGGCCACTGTCTCTTCAGTTCTGGAGCAGGTCGTAAGGTGCAGTGTCAGACTGGGATGTCTGGGGCCCACAGTGGCATTGACTCTAGGGGCCCATCCTACTGCTCCTGCCATACAAGCTATAAAAATCGTCACGCCACTGTCGTGGCCCTGTGAGATTTATCATCATTTACACCGGTTTTCTGTCATGAATGAGGTCTGAATTCTTCACCAGCTAGACGTACCTAATTTATGAGGAAGGGTACAATTCATTATACACTATCCGCAAACTGTGGCGGGTGGGAAACATTGTTCCCGATAAACCAGCCCTTATATTGTCTATATTACTCTGAGGTGGCGATCGAGGGGTTAAAAGGCTGCTGGGAGATATAGTTCTCAGAGAGTCATGGAAGAGTAGGGGCCTGTTCAGATGGCAAAAAATGAAGAGGATTTGACGTGGACTTCTGTCTCAGATTCTGCCTCTTTCTACCTCCCCACAGTGGAAATCAGAAGCAGAACTTCACCCACTTTTTACTGGCCCGTACACGGTATAACACATCCTTTACTGGCCCCCACATGGTATATCACATCCTTTACTGGCCCCCACACGGTATAACGCATCCTTTACTGGCCCCCACATGGTATAACACACCCTTTACTGGCCCCACAGGGTATAACGCACCCTTTACTGGCCCCACATGGTATAACGCACCCTTTACTGGCCCCACAGGGTATAACGCACCCTTTACTGGCCCCCACATGGTATAACGCACCCTTTACTGGCCCCCACACGGTATAACACACCCTTTACTGGCCCCACATGATATAACGCACCCTTTACTGGCCCCACATGGTATAACACACCCCTTACTAGCCCCCACATAGTATAACGCACCCATTACTGGCCCCCACATGGTATAATGCACCCTTTACTGGCCCCCACACGGTATAACGCACCCTTTACTGGCCCCACATGGTATAACGCACCCTTTACTGGCCCCACATGATATAACGCACCCTTTACTGGCCCCACATTGTATAACGCACCCCTTACTGGCCCCCACATGGTATAACGCACCCTTTACTGGCCCCCACATGGTATAATGCACCCTTTACTGGCCCCCACACGGTATAACACACCCTTTACTGGCCCCCACACGGTATAACGCACCCTTTACTGGCCCCCACATGGTATAACACATCCTTTATTGGCCCACATGGTATAACGCACCCTTTACTGGTCCCCACACGGTATAACGCACCCTTTACTGGCCCCCACATGGTGTAACGCACCCTTTACTGGCCCCCACACGGTATATCGCACCCTTTACTGGCCCTCACATGGTATAACGCACCCTTTACTGGCCCCCACACGGTATAACGCACCCTTTACTGGCCCCCACATGGTATATCACATCCTTTACTGGCCCCCACATGGTATAACACATCCTTTACTGGCCCACATGGTATAACACATCCTTTACTGGCCCCCACATGGTATAACACATCCTTTACTGGCCCCACATGGTATAATGCACCCTTTACTGGCCCCCACATGGTATATCACACCCTTTACTGGCCCCCACATGGTATATCACATCCTTTACTGGCCCCCACACGGTATAACGCAGGCTTTACTGGCTCCACATGGTATAACGCACCCTTTACTGGCCCCACATGGTATAACACACCCTTTACTGGCCCCACATGGTATAACACATCCTTTACTGGCCCACATGGTATAACGCACCCTTTACTGGCCCCCACATGGTATAACACATCCTTTACTGGCCCCCACATGGTATAACACATCCTTTACTGGCCCACATGGTATAACGCACCCTTTACTGGCCCCCACATGGTATAACACATCCTTTACTGGCCCCACATGGTATAACGCACCCTTTACTGGCCCCCACATGGTATATCACACCCTTTACTGGCCCCCACATGGTATATCACATCCTTTACTGGCCCCCACACGGTATAACGCAGGCTTTACTGGCTCCACATGGTATAACGCACCCTTTACTGGCCCCACATGGTATAACACACCCTTTACTGGCCCCACATAGTATAACACATCCTTTACTGGCCCCACATGGTATAATGCACCCTTTACTGGCCCCCACATCGTATAACATATCCTTTATTGGCCCCCACATGGTATAACGCAGGCTTTACTGGCCCACACATGATATAAAGCCACCTTTACTGGCTCCCACACAGTACAAACCAACTTTGACACCCTCACAAAGAGCCTACTTTCACCCAGAATGTTCTCTGCACCCCTAATATAAATTATGCCCCTGTATACTAAATGGGTTATTCACCTTTCTAATACTGTCTGAAGGCCTTTCCATAGGATAGTCAATCAATATTACATTTGCATACGTCTGATAGCCAGGACCTCTGCAAATCAGTTATACGGAGACAGCATGGTTACAGGTAATAACATGTTGGGAGCCATGCTTCTCACCCGCCATAAAATGTGAACCACTTCAGTACCTAAACCCACCACTACACATTGTATGGCGATCAAGCAGCGTGGCTCCTGGTATTGTTAATACTACTGGTAGCTGCTCTGTCCTGGAAAAGCTGATCTGTAGGGGTCCCAGCTCTCAGACACATGCAAATGTAATATTGATCACCTATCCTATCTACCTTAGTGGGTCAATCCAAGCCCTCATTTGTGTACCATGAAAAGGCTGTAAAAATGTATGTACAGCTCACTATGGAGTCTGCTGTTCTGGATATGTGTGTAACATATGCTGTCAATGACCATCAAGCCGCCTTGTGTGAACATTGGTCATGTGACTACCAGGTGCCCAATTTTCACTGTAGTATGAATGTAGGTTTAAGGCCCTATTAGGTAGGCTGCTATTCGTGGCTACTATCGTCAATAAGTGATCCTAGAAACCCTCATTGCCGATAACAGCCGTGTCTAATAGCGCCGCCAATCAGCTGCCCAGATTATCGGCAGTACATCATCCTGGGTAATGAGGGATTTGCTGATGATAATCCATATGGGGAGAAACAATGGTAGTAGAGATCGTTTTTCCCCCATTCAGTTTGCATCGGCCTGTGCAGTCACACAATGTAAACCTGAGCCTATTATGTGTTTTCTTGTTTATCAGCACTTCAGAGGCTAAAATCCGGCCATGTAATGCAGCCTTTAGACAGGGCTATTACCGGCAACGCGCGTTCCAAACACCTCAGGCAACAACTTACCTCCCAGGGACACTAATGCTTCCTTTCCCCAGCATAATCTGTCGAGGGACAGTCAGGGGCCCCTATACACAAGCTAGTGAGCCAGTCCTGATGAAATACCCATACCTGGCCAACCTTTCTCTTATGTGTATGTGGCCTTTAGGGTAAAGTCACAGGTTTGTTGCAGAAATTTCTTCAGCCGCGCTAGTTATCTGAGTAGGGCTTGAGATCAATGTACATGATGTAGATGCAACCCTAGTCAAATGTATGGTACAGTTTTTTAGTTCCAGAAATGTCTGCAACAAACATGACTATAACCTAAAAAATATCCACAAAAGCCTATGTCAGAAGAAACCAATCAGCGATTTGTCATGCAGAAAACAATCGTCTGAAATCACTAATGTATGGCCAGCTTAAGGCCCATAATACGCTGTTGGATGCTTCCTGATGCCTAGGCAACCATGGATCTGATAGGAAGGGTTTTGCTATGAAGTCGTTGCTTCCCCTTAATGATACATATACACGGCAGACTTGGTGAAGAAATTCCTGTGACTGCACGGATATATTTATATGTAACAGTGTATACAAAGTATTGTGTGCCTTTGTTCCAAATTCAGTCAAAAGTGTCCTGTAACAGTTTTATGAGTCTTCCCAATTGACTTGTCTTCACATAGCACGTCAATAATTAACTTTTTGTGCTCCTACAATTCATGGGCTATTAACTTACACTGTCTAGTGTGCTCTTAGGTAAAGGATTTCTTGGTAATGTTCAGTTCTGCACTATTAGGCTCTGTTCATACTGGTGTCATGGTTCTGTTATGTCAAGTTTTTGTTGTCACTGAATGGCAGGACAGTGTAGCCAGTGGCATAACTAAAATCTTGTGGGCCCCGATGCATTCATTTGTCCGGGGCCCCTACCTCATCTCTAAAGCGAATTCTTAATAGTGATGGGGACGGGTGCTAAGGAGTTTAATCCACTTTAGTGTGGTTAGGGTAATCTGTGAGTCTCCTTCGTTTATGGGTCAGATGGAAGCTGTAATCTCAATACTGATGACAGTGCTTATGGACCCCTAAGGCTCCTGGTGCCCAGTGCGACTGCACCTTCTGCACCCCTCAAGTTACGCCCCTCAGTTTAGCCCACTGAAACACTATATCTAAACCATATGACAAGCATGTTGTGTATATGGACATTTGAAGATAAGATATTTTAGATCCATAAACTTATATTTTATTAGAAACAGTAAGGCTGGTCCTAAAAAGGATGGCGCTGTATAAGTAAGCAAAATAGATAAATAAATTAAAAGTGCATGTACAGACTATATAGTCACATATGGCTATATAGTTCTGAAATCAGAGACAGGCATTAGGATTTAGGACTTTATTGCCCTGCTTCCTGTCCTTCAGCCAGTCCATTATTCAGACATACTGTACATGGCAGGGTGGGTAGACAAGCTAACCAAATTTAGGATTCTCCCAGATGCACGATTGAGACTAAACCAGTAGAGGATTCATACCTGATTTATTGAAAGAAATGAAATATTTATATGGCTTTCAAGTGCAGTCAGTCATCGTATCCGGGAGCAGTGGCGTGTGCTCATAATCCCACATCCTCTGGAAGCTGCATTTTACAGATTCAGAAGACTGTGCTGCTGGGTGGGCCTTGTGCCCACTATACATTCAACATTACAAAAGCACATGGAAACCTCCGTTTTTTCCTTAAAGAGGGGAATTATGGGGTAAAAAGATTACACTGATAACCAGATTCTCATATATATCTCCGTCCTTGCTTCATCGGATACTGTATAATAGAGGAATGATTCCTGGGGAATAGTAATCTACAGTGCTGTAGTTCTGGTCTGCAAGGGAATATTTACATGCTGTCAAACCTATGCATCAAAAATACTGACAAAAAAGGAGTTTTATTACGAATTGTCAAGTATTTTGGCAGCAGGAATTGTACAGGTGTAAATACACCCATAGGGTATGTTCATACAGACAAAATACTCATTGGAAAAGTAAAAAAAGGTATTTGGGCCAGAAAACTTGCGGCAGATAGCTGTGACTGAGCATAGGGTTTCTGCTGCTTTTACTGCAAGCATAAGCGGCCACAAAAAAATGGCCGCGGACATGTGCAGTCAGCTCTGCCCGAGGCCCGAAGGCAGAGCCGACTGCGCATGAGTAAAAGTTTGACCCCCAGCGCTGGAAGAAGACGCAGAGAGAGGCCGTTCCAGATGAAGATGGAGGCAGCGCTGGAGATTTCTCTCGCAGCATTGGGGACGCCCCCAGTACTGTTTGAGTGCTGGGGAACGCCCCCAGTGCTGCGAGAGAACTAAATTACATACCGAAGAAAACCGGGATTTCTACCGAACGGTGGAGCGGAGAAGACATCTAAAGGTAGGAGGAGAATATTCTTTCTTAAGGCTATTCCTATGTGTTAGGGACAAAAAAATGTCATTCTAATGATAGAATCCCTTTAAAGCGTTGCGGGAAGAACCGCGATGCGTTCCCACCACTTAAGCGCTGCGAATCGTTCTGTGGGGCCTTAGCCTAAGGCAGCGAAACCCAATGGAAATATGGCAAGGGGCTGCGACGCTCTGGTTGCAAAGATGACCTCAGTCCATCATGCAATGTTATCTGTAACTGCTGAAAAATATGTGCAGCGGACACTGCGATTTCCAAAATTGCTGCGTTTTTGGAAATCATGGCATGTCAATTATACACTGCATTTCTACAAATGGAGGCTTAGCGAAAAATAAATGTGTTGACTGAAATATCATAGGTACACTCAATAGTACAAACCCAGTCAATACAACCCAGTCAAAAATCCAGTCACACCAAAGAGGAGCAAAACATACATGAAACAAAGTGAATAAATATCGTGAAAAAGTGATGAATAGAAAGGCTGGATACAAGAATATATATATAAAGGGGTGCTATGGATAAACCCCACCTGTGCCGGTAGCTTCTTCCAAGGAGCACTTCCTCAAAAGAAAATGCCCCAAGTCCAAGGTTTTCATTATCCCTGAGACAGGCCATCAGAAATCATTACCTTTCTAAGCAGAGACTGCGTTCACATATGGACTAGTTATTTATAGACACTTTTTACTGGGATTCATATATTGATGCTGCTTCACTGAGAGATGCAGACACTCAAGACTTCTTTTATGCTTGTTAAGCCGAACAACTAAGCTGATGCCTGGACACAGTAGTTCAGAACCCATGTGAGTGTCCAATACAAATTGTAGTTCATCGCTACATTTAATGCAAGGTCTCAAATTGTCGCAAACCCTTACTATTTTGATGTACTTTAGTTGAAAAAGTGGCAATAAGCCACAAAGCCATCACACCATGTGAAAAGTAAATTCGTAGTAATACTTGCATGTGCATTTATCTTTGGGGTGCATCCACACAAGTCATACACACTATGCCAGGGCTAGGCAATAGAGATGAGCGAATACTGTTCGGATCAGCCGATCCGCTCCATAGAAATGAATGGAAGCACCTGGTACTTCCGCTTTGACGGCGGCCGGCCACTTAACCCCCCGCGTGCCGGCTACGTCCATTCATTTCTATGTGAGCGTGCTGTTCGGATCAGCTGATCCGAACAGTACTCGCTCATCTCTACTAGGCAACTGTTGGCACGCCAGCTGTTGTGAAACTATAACTCCCAGCATGCATACTTGCTCTGCTGGTCTTTGAACTCCCATGGAAGTGAGTGAAGCATGTTGGGAGTTGTAGTTTCACAGTAGCTGGAGTGCCGAAGGTTGTTGACCCCTGCCCTATGCATTATATGGTACCAGCATAGTGGATGAAATATAACCAGAACATTCTACATGCTCTGAATAACACCTGCATTCCAAAGTGACCTGTGCTGCAGGCTTTTATCTCAAAGAAAAGTAATGGTTGAAAGCTGTGGAATAGCCACAGCAATGTTTTAAGGATAGCCATACTTAGAAACGTTGCTGTCTGGGAAAATAGGCCGTTTATGTTTCACCCCCAGGAGCACTCAAAACCGCAATGGTTTTGGAAATTGCGGCATTTGCTCTGTGCATATTTTTCTGCAATGTGTGGATGCGATTCACTAGGGACTGTAAAACACTGCGGTTTTTGCCACGGTATTTCTACATTTCAATTACAAAGACACTCTTTGTAAGGTATTTGAAGAGAGTTGTCCAAAGAAGACTCTTAAGGCTAAGGTCCCACATATCACCTAGCAGCAAAAAAGCACTGCAGGAAAAACTGCAGCAGCAATGCATAGTGTTTATTCCCGCAGCGCTTTTCACAAAAAGTCTGCAGAGGTTTTTTCTCACTTTCTGTTTCAGTTATACCTAAAGAGAAACCACCAGTGTTTCCCTAGGTATAATTGACATGCTGTGATTAGCAAAACCATGTTTTTTCCTGCAGCACTTTTTTTTTTTTTAGCATTCTACGTGGAGCCTTAGCCTAAGGGTGTGTATGGGGTAACATTGCAACCCAGAAAATCACAAAAAAAAAAAAAAAAATTAAATAAATAAAGCACTTGAGTCAATGAGTAGCTCCGGCCTTAAAGTCATTTATCTGCTAGTAAAACCACTTTTGCTTATGATGACACAGTCCTGGTAAGTAAATGGTCCAAAATTGGTGGCCATCCTGATTCTTTGCTGAGCCAGTCCAATCATGTTGGCCTAGACTAATTGATTGCAGGCAGAAGTGCGGAGTAGCACACCAATCACCAATCACTGAAGCAGCAGTGACTGACAGCATTAGTACATGTAGGATAGCAGCTAAAGAAATATCTCTGCTTCTGTTCTAGTGACCCTGTCACTCACTGCACTCTTCATACCGCCAGGCAGACACGTTGTTTGACTCTCATTCTTTTGTTATTTAATGATTAGGTGGAAGTGAGACAATTAAAATCTGCTTGTAAAAAGACTAGGTCGGCAGGTTTCCTATTCTACTTTGTTTGCCCTGTATACGAAGCAAAATATTGGAGTTGCTATGAAAAGTCATACTCCCATGAGAGAGAACAGGCCGGCAGCCGCTTCCCTTACACATACATGCAGGAAGGTGGCTGCCTCGAGACAAGGGTGCCTAAGGGTGCATTCACACCCTAGCAGAAAAAGGAACCCATTGAAATCAATGGGAGGCTTTTTTTTCAGTGTTGAATCTGACGTGGATTCCACACCAAATTCAGCGCCATTTTCCTCCGTGTGAATGCATCCTAATAGGCACTTCAACATAAACCAGATAGTCCTGTCTCTGGTTAGTTGTCCACTATCTTAGGACAGCCACTCTATCTCGCCTGCCCATATAGCTGGAACACAAACTATAGAGCATGGAAATTAAATAGTGTAGGGAACATGCCTCTTTAGTACCTTTAGGCTAAGGCCGTATGTTGCAGAAACATAGTAGTTTGGTTGCTGCAGAAACGCCGTGGGAAAAACGCTGATTTTACAGTACCAGTAAAGTGCATGTAATTTCATTAAGCCGATGCGAAAAAAAAAAAGAGGTGCGGAAAAACCGTGTTTTAAAAAACATGTATTTTTACAATCCACTGCATGTTAGTTTTAGCTGCGGAATTACAAGCATGTCCCCTGTAGATTTAATAGAAGAAGGAAAAACACATCAAAAACTCAATGAAAAATGCATTGGGGGAAAAAAAATATCACACATTTTAGCTGTGTTTCACTACTTAGGCCTGGTTCACGTTTGGTATTCCGTTCGCGGAGTCCACTTGGGGACCCCCTAAATGGAAACCTATACACATTAAAAAGCAGTTAGCTAAGAAACTACACGGACCCCTAGACCATAATGGGGTATGTGTGTCTTCTATGTGGTGTCCGCACCAATCATGGGGAGAGAAAGGTACTGCAAGCAGCACTTTAGAGAGATAAGGTGGCACTGTGCATGTATGGCTGTCACCTTATCTCTCTTCTAAGGGCTTTGGGTTCCTCATTCATTCCAAAACCATCATTAAGACCCTAGGTTGCAAAAACGCAGAGTTTTGGCTGTGGCATTTTCCGTATAGTTATAATAGAGGAAGAAAGTCTGCAGCAGATTTGTGTGAAAAGCGTTATGGAAAAAAACGTGATACGTTTCCACTGCGGTCTTTTTTTGCATCATTGTTTTGCATGAGGCCTTGGCCTAAACCCCTGTCTATAAACTGCTGCAGAGAAAGTCCATAGTCAGACACGGGTTGCCAGGTGATACAGTTGGATTGATGGAGATCATGTGGAATTTATCATTAACATGACAGTGCTAAACTTTGCTTCAAGAAGTAATGGGAAAGTTTAGTGGAAACCATCGTGTGACGCAAATTCTCGCAGGTAACTATTATGTGATGGCATTGCAGTATCTTGTGATTTCCTGAGTAATAAAATATTAGGCAGAATGTTTTAGATGTTGCATAGCAACAATCTAAGAATGCGCCGAGTGACAACCACAAATCCGCTCAGACCTGTGTATTGTGCTGCTGTCACCCTCCAGGCAAAATGATGTAAAGCTATAGCCTTTCCTCTCTTCCCCTCCCTGCAGTGGACTGTAATATGACATGAATGCTGTTGTTCAGTCTGTGCAGCCTCTCGGTCTATTTTCTCGTTCCTAAGGCTTGAGGCACACGAACATGTGCTTTGTCAATGTGCTAGCCGCTTTTGTATTGGCTAGCATACTGACCCATTATTGTCTATGGCCCAATGCGTATGCTTGTCTATTATCATGGGTCCATATAGGAGGCCGTGAGCCCAAGGCAAATTCAGAACAGGTTCTATTGCTGTCTGTTTGCAGCCTGAGCTCAGTGGGTCAATGGAGGCATGGGCTCACTGACCTGTTGAGAGAGGCCCAAACCAATACAAACATCATAACAGATATATTGCTGGTTTGTTGTTTTAATGCATGGCAATGTCATTCAAGATGGCTGCCTTCACAGACCTACTATGGATAAGTCATTGAGAAAAAAGCCATCAGAAATGTCTAATGTATGGCCAGCTTGAGATCAGCATCCGTGGCTCTCTTGCCTATGCTAGAACTATAGCTTTAGGATAAGACCCCATGAGACGACCCGCAGCTTTATAGCTGCGGCAAAAACCGCGGCAGAAAATTCCGCTAGTGGAAAAAAAAGCTAGCAGAACCCATTGAAATCAATGGGAGGGGGTTTTTTTTCAGCGTGGAAAATTCCACATCAAATTCCTCCCCATTTTCCTCCGTGTGAATGGACCCTTAGGCTAAGGCCCCATGTAGCGAGCCGCAGTTAAAAAGTGCTGCGGGAAAAACCACAGCAAAAACGCATTGCGATTTTCCCCCAGAGCTTTTCACAGATTTTCTGCTTCAGTTATACCTATACAGAAAACATTATTTCCATAGGTATAATTGGTATGCTGCGATTTATAAAAACATAATGGTTTTTGAAATTGCAGCATTTCCGCTGAGTATATTTTTCTGCAATGTGTGGACAGGATTAGCCAGAATCCCATCCGCTTTGTAGGTACTGTAAAATCACGGAGTTTACCTTACCTGGGGCCCCGGCCTAACAGTTTCCCTTCAATATTCTTCCAGGTGTATCCAGACGATTATGACAGGATATAAGAACGACCTGATAAATATCTCTCCCTCAAGTATCCTGTTAGATTTCAGCCTGTGTGGTCTTGCCGTTTCCCCAAATTACAGTTGCTCATACACATTAGTTTAATATCATCCAAACTCGCTGATTTCAGCAGAACTAGTCATCCATCTAACGTATATGGGGGTCTCCTGATTCCTAAATGGAAGATGCTGTGGGAATGATAGATCAGGTGTTTGGATTTCAATATGCCAAACCTCTTGCTTTAAAGGGATTCTACCGTTAAAATCTAATTTTTTGTCGGTTACATATAGGAATAGCCTTAAGAAAGGCTATTCTCCTACCTTTAGATGTCTTCTCCGCGTCGCCGTTCCTTAGAAATCCCGGTTTTCATCCGTATGCAAATGAGTTCTCTCGCAGCACTGGGGGCGGTCCCCAGTGCTCAAACAGCACTGGGTGCGTCCAAAATGCTGCGAGAGAACACTCCAGTGCCGCCTCCATCTTTTTTAGGATTGGCCTCTTCACGCGTCTTCTTCCGGCGCTGGGGGTCAAACTTCTAGGCCTCGGGTAGACCCGCATGCGCATGCCCACAGGCCACAAGAAATTGTAAGTAAGTAAGCGGTCATTTTTCTTGTGGCCGCGAGCATGTGTAGTTGGCTCTGCCCAAGGCCTAGAAGTTGACTCCCCAGCGCCGGAAGAAGACACATGAAGAGGCCGTTCCAGAAGAAGATGGAGGCGTCACTGGAGAGTTCTCTTGCAGCATTGGGTACGCCCCCAGTGCTGTTTGAGTGCTGGGGACCGCCCCCAGTGCTGCGAGAGAACTCATACCGACAAAAACCGTGATTTCTATAGAACGGTGGCACGGAAAAGACATCTAAAGGTAGGAGAAGAATAGCCTTTCTTAAGGCTATTTCTACGTGTGACTGACAAAAAAATTTGATTTTAAAGGTAGAATCCCTTTAAGTGAAATATGCCACCATGAAAAGTGTCTGGCAGTGTCTTTACCCCTCTCTCCATTCAAAATATATGGATACTCGGCCCAGCTGAGTGTGCATGGGAGAAGTGGAGGTCTGTAGGGATAGCTGATCATATCTTTTCTATGTATGCTGTCTCCTGACCTGCAAAACTTTCTTACATAGGACAACTGTATCAAATGACTGGCTTTGTGACTCATCTCCACTGTCTATAAAGATCACAAGGGTTATTCGGGTAGGCCCACAATAATCCAGAGAAAAGCTATTGCTCAGTGCAAAGCCACGATCGGTCAGCACTCTCTAGCAGGATAAGCAAAAGGGAACCTTGAAACCTCCTCCTCTCCAAACAGGCGGCGGCATAAAGCAGGTCAACAGCCGTCTACACAGACGTTTCTAAAAACAGCCCCACCCCTCACTCCCCCCCCCTCCCCAACAAGTGCTGCTCTAGATGTCAATATCCAGGCGAGCAATTCGAGGTCATTCGAGGAACAAACCCGCCACAAGTCACTGGAATTACTTTCTGCATTATTCAGCTTATATAAAGAGACTTCACCCGTCTCATAGAACAGGTTACTTTTTGTGTATGCCATACACAGTTATTGATAGATAAAATAGTAAAATAGGAAATAAGTGTAATATTAGATAGAAATAGATGGGTACATGAACACAGCTGCATGAGTTTCAGCCTAGAGTTCATCTTTCGTACTTTGAACTTATCAACATACCGGAATGTTTCTGTTCTTTTGTTTCCCTTATGATATGATATGATATGATATGATATGATATGTGTCATCAAAGATGTCTGGCATCCTTCTTACCTCTCTCACCATCCATATTAATGAGAAACATGGACATCTACTGAATGGAAGAATCAGGACAGTTATCGAATGGCTACAGTTAATGCAGGCCATAGGCAGAAGGTAGCTGACAGCCAAATAATCCTACTTCACTGACCTTCCTTCCTCCAACATAAGACATTTGGATATATATAAAATAAATAGGCGATGAAGCCCAAACATCAGCTTCAGCCATGTAGGTAATATAATAGAAGAGCCGTGTAATAGCAAGCACAGTAATAGGAAATAAATGGAGCTTGTTACACACTCATGCTTAGGGGTGAGCGTCAGCGACTATGGTAGTGATCACTTGATCTCAGCAGGTCTGGCTTGTGGTATACAGCTGATTTCGCTGGGGATAGTTTTCTTTAGCCAAACCTTTAGCTGTAAGTGGATGACTCAAGTCTACCAAATTGGGAGGCCCTAAGCTTGGAACCCTTTTCTCCATTCACACGGAGGAAAATGGTGAGGAATTTGGTGTGGAATTCCACACCAAATTCCTCACCATTTTCCTCCATGTGAATGGACCCTAATAGGGCATTTGGACAGGGATTGCCTTCATGACACAACTGTTTTAAGTAACAATTATTTTAATAATAATCTAAGGTGTATGGGGAAGTGGTGTAGCCATTGCAGTCATAGTGGTCCCAGTTGTGAGCCAGACCAATAATCTAGGAAGGCCCCTCTGATAACACTTTGATGTCTGGCAGTTTATGTAACATAAATCTTTCTCTCCTGCTCCCTGCCCTGAGATTAATGATATTCGGGCTGTCCATGCCCCCTACCTTGAGAAGTAGGCAGTATATAGTCAAATTAGGGAGGCTGTGGGAAAAAATGCGGAAGGCTGTGTAAAGGATTAGGTCTTATTCACACGACCGGCCATTAAAAATGGATAAGAGGGTTGAGTAAAAAAAACAAAGACCAATGAAATTCATCTTTTTTCACTGACAGTTAATAACTGATGCAAAATGAATGACACAGAGGACATCAAAAAAGGACATACTGGATGTAAAACAGCCGCTATAAACAGACATGGACGTCCTTTTTAATGGCCACTAGATGTGTCGTCTGCATAGGGACTTACAGTATTCCTATAGCATGTCAGCATGGAAGAGACTCCTCTGCTAAAGTAAATTTTATGCCATTCCCACCATTACAGTCAGAGCAGATATCACCAGATGTTAACCTATATTCACACATAAGTGAAAAATGTCCGTGTGACATCTGTTTTTTTGAATGGACGTAACACAGCAGCATTGCATTCAATGTCTATGAATGGGGGCTATTCACATGTGCGTATGTGTATGGGGAATCCTGTGAATATAACACCACTTCCAGGTGCAAGACATTTTGCAACTTGGTTGTGTGAATGTAGCCTAAGTGCTCAGAAATACTTTTGTATTGTACAGAACTGGTATCTAAACAATATTTTGTGACTGCATTATAGATGTATACTTCCATTCATACAATTGAGCCACGTCTATCGTATACTACCGTATAAATGGTGTTGAGACTCTAAATTCTAGCTTGCATTGTAGAGGTATACTACCATACAAAAAGGTGACCCGCCGAACCTAAGCCTGTCATTGTAGAGGTATACTAATAATGCTGCCACACACACATAGTGCTGAGCTGAGCCTAGCAGTGAACTGGATACTGCAACAATAGCTCAGTAAAGAGACCCAGCGATGCTGCTGAGGAGTATGGCCGGGCTGCGGCTGGCAGGCGCGAGGAGAAGTTGCGCAGATGTCCCAAGCTGAATTTTTGCACCGGGGCCTCATAAGGGGTATGCCTGTCTGTCTTCCAGTATTGGGGGAAACAAAGATTGTTACCATCTTTTAATTCCTCAGGCAACAACCATGCACAGTAAGGCTCTGTTCACACTAACACTGTGAACTTTATCACCAGTATTTTACAATAAATATCGTAGTACAGATGTTACCATCAAGAATGCCGCGTTAAAGTTAATGGGGTCTCAGGTGTCCATTTGCATCTGTGGGGTGTAGGTGGAGGGTGAAGGTGTCCTACAACCTGTCAGATGCTGTCCCTGCTGGCAGCCAGTGGCAGCTGATGTGTCTGCCACCACTAACTCTATGGAAATAGTGTAAAACTGGGGCTTCTTATCTGCTGGTCAGACATGGTCTGTGATCGGACAATTCACCAGGAATCAGAAAGGTTTTACCAATGGATTTTCCCACAAGATTGATATCAGCAACTGGGGATTCTTTGTGATAAATATTTCATGCAGACGTAAAGATTACATTTCTTTCCACCATTTGTCTTATTGTTTTACGATGTATAGCCTTGGATAGTCTGGATCTAGCTGGTCCAAAGCTAGAAGGAGCCGGTACCAGGAGCCCTCCTATATACAAGTAGTGGTGACATGTTCCAGTGCACACTCCCGGGAGTTGAGTGTGGTTTGGTGGAAGGGAGCAGCCACTTGTGGTGTCGGAGCCGGGTTTGGAGGTGGTTATGAGCCTCAGGCTGCGAGCTCAGTGTGAGAGGGTTAACGGGAGTGAAGCGCTCATGTACAGAACAGGGAGAGGTGTTGGAAGCTTAGCTGCCTGCAGCTCTTGTGAGGACTCTGAGGCCATAGACAGTGGAAACTGGCGTCTAGCCAAGCTGGAGAGGGAGGAGAGCGGCAAAGGAGGGCGCCGGCAGCGGAGAGCGAGAGAGGCTGACACAAAGACGAGCGCACACCCAGAGTAACTACAATGTGCAGCGCACTCACCGCATGCTAATGTCACAGGTGTGACCGGGTGCCTGTATACTCTCACCGCAGTATACAGGCAGGATAACATGCGGGGTCACATTGTACTGCCGAAATCAATGCCATGAAAGGCACATTCCAAAACTGCGCCCGCCAGCCTTGTGCCAGGGTCAAGGTACACGAGGGATCAGGCGACGTCTCACCTTCAGGGTAATGGCTGCCCTACAGGACAGCTGAATGTACCAAAGATCACCAATAAACACAGCTGCCAAACTTGTCCCATACCTGGGAAAGCTGGATGACAAATGATACACAGCGGAGAGCGCACTCCCCACTATTATATACCATCATTGTATATCAGTCTATACATCGTATATACCCCGATGAGGATACGGAGCAGTGATTCAGTCTCGGGCAGGAGGAGGATAATGGTCACATTACTGTAATGTACGTGCGGCATTTACAGTAATGTGCTAGCTCTTCCGTATCAGGAGCTGCATGAACAGCTGCCCCAGGTATGTGCACTGGGCTATAGGAGAGCAGGTGGCCACTGGCCAGGGAAGGACAGGGTCATCATCACAAATATCCCCAGACCCTCAGCACATTGTGGCTACCAGTGCTCAGAGCCCAATCTTCTTATGTAGTTGCCCCCTAATGACCATTAGGGCTGTGATCTGCTATTTCCTAGCAGTGTCTGTCTCCTCCGTATATAATCTATGAAGGGCATAGGTTTGTACGTGCACTAGAATAATGTAATGCCTTGTCAGATCGCGCAGCCGGAGCAGGATTTCCTTTCTTCTACAATTTCTCCATAGCTGATCTTCTATTAGGGTAAATACGGTATTCTCCGCGTTCACATTCAAACGAATCTCGGAGCCAAGCGAGGAAGTTCAAGGCTTGTGTGAATGCAAATTCTTTTGGTAAGAAATCACCCTGGATCGCTGCAGACTAGAACAAATACTAGAAGGTCTAGCATGGACCTCTGGGCGGCTGCCTTCACAAGAGCAGCTCCACTTCGGGCTCTAGCAGTCATATTAAGGACAACACAGGAGATTGTGCAGTGTGATATTGTCCTCCTAGTATAACATTGTGACCCCCACTTATCACGTATTTATAGCCTGTGTATATGATATGTTTGCTGTGTAAACCCATTGTATTGCCAATGGTTGGGAGCATAGAAGGGGGCACATGGTTACACCAGGGCGACTGTCCCTTAATTCTCAAGATCATGCCATCATAGAGGTCAGTGCCATGGCTTTAACCTAGTAGTATGCCATCCCATTATATGGTTGGAATATCCCTTTAAAAAGTCTGGTGATAATCTAAAGAGAACTTTTCAGAACCCAGTACAGCAGTCCAAGTAACAGATTCCATCATATATTGTGGGAAAATGGGCCCTCTATACACTGATATTTTTTGTATAACTACAGTGGCTGAACCCAATAAACCCCATTATACAGTGGCGTAACTAGGAATGGCGGGGCCCCGTGGCACATTTTTTACATGCCCCCCCCCCCCCCCCCCCGAAGACCTCGGCCAACCCCCTCCTACGTATTCCTGCGCGCTATACTATGCCCCATAGTGGCCCACACACACAGTATTATACCCCATAGTGGCCCCTCCACACACTATGATCCTCCATAGGGGCCCCTGCATACAGTATTATCCCCCATAGTGGCCCCTCCACACAGTATTATCCCCCATAGTGGCCCCTGCACACACTATTGTACTCCATAGTGGCCCCTGCACACAGTATTATCCCCCATAGTGGCCCCTGCACACAGTATTGTACCCCATAGAGGCCCCTGCACACAGTATTATGTCCCACAGTGGACACCCATAAACAATTATTCTACTCTGGGGTCTTTTCAGACGTCAGACGTCACATGACCCGGGACGCAGGCCGGGTTCATGAGACGACTAGGATCGTGGAGAGGTAAGCCTGCCCGGATCGTGGAGAGGTAAGTAACAGTGTTTTTATGTTTCTTACCTCTCACGGGCCGCCAATCATTATACTCGGGGGGCCGAAAAGACCTCCGAGTATAATGATAGCAGCGGTAGCAGCTTTCACTGGGCCCCTAACGTCCCGGGCCCTGTGGCAGCTGCCTCTGCTGCTACGGCAGTAGTTATGCCACTGCCATTATAAATTAAAGGGGTCAGATGGGTGACAGGTACTCAACTGAATCAAGATTTGCATTACAAACAGAACCCATGATGAAGATGTGAATATAACCTAGGGATATCTATGTTGTCTTTAAAAAGGACCTTTCCCCCCACTCACCGATTCAGATGGTTTCTGCCCATTAATGGATGCCCCTCCGCTGATTGTGGCACAGTAATCAGTGCTGTTAGTTTTCATGACTGTTATGCTAACTAGACTCTCTACTGTCAGGTGGTAGTGTCAGAAAGGACAGGAAAGGGGGTGTTATTCTGAGCTCTGACATTGTCCACCTCTGAATCACACCTCCTTTCCTGCCTGACATTGCCCACCTGACAGTAGGGAGCAGAAGTAGCATATAAGGCACCAAAACTAACTGCACTTATTGCTCAGGAATGGTGGGAGCTAGAGAAAAAATCCAACTGCTCTGGATGAAAAGAGGTTGAAGCTATTAAAGTCATGATTGTATTAGAGTACTCCTCAGGGGTAAGAACAATAGGGGTCCTGGTGATCAGAAAGTGATGGCATATAGTGATAAGCCATTCATTTTTGTTATAGGGGGTTACCCTTTAACTGGGCGTTTCCAATATCAATGCATTACCTATCCTCAATATAGATGACTACTTTATGATTGCCAGGAGTCTCATGGCTGGAACCCCCACAAATGAGGAGAATATAGGTTCCTTTATACCTCTGTGAATGGAGAGGTAGTCACGAACACCTATAGCTGCTCCATTCAAGGTCTATGAACCTGACAGAGATAGCTGAGTACAGGGCATATAGGGGTAGCTGCAATAGCACTAGCTATCTGGCTCTGGACCATAAGCAGACCCCAAAGGTCTCTTTGCCACATAAGATATACCATTATTCTAAATGGCACAAAATTAGTAAGGGCCCTATTACAAATTTTGGATTGGGGCCTAGGAGCTTCACTTTGTGCCTCTGGCTAAATATAGTGCTTGATCTTCATTAATTTCATAGACCTTGAATGCAGCAGCAGCCTCCAATAGGAACTACTGCAGCATTCCTATAGGGCCCTTGGGACCTCCAGAAACAGACAATGACCATAGGAGATGTCTTGATACTGTGGTAAATTATAGAGTTCACCAATTCAGCAGATACAGGAAATATTACTAAATGACAAGTTTTACATACCACTCGTCACTCTAGAAAGCTCTAGACCATGTGAGTCATTTCAGTTTCCAATATAAACTCTATAATGGATTATCCCACTGACCAATCTGAGCCATAGAGTATGGGACAATAACCGGCTACAACATAGATATGGGGCTGCCTGTGACTCCTTTCTCCATTGCCCTATTGTAGTAAAAAGTAGCGAGTCCTCCATCAGTATGGTGATTTGTTTTGTACTGTCATTTCCAATGCAGTTCACTAGAAAATTGGTTTAATTGCATTGATGCGTCTCTTCTATTATAGGGAGATAGAAATGAAGAGCCGTAGTACATAACGAGTAGTCACACTGCCGCCGTTATCTACCTACAGCTGTATAGTGATGGTGCTCGGTACCACCACCATGTGTATGGCTAAGACACCAGACCTACTAATAGAGCATTATACTATAACTAGCCTCTGCCCGCGACTTCCTCCGCGTGTTGTTGGCGTCAATGATCTGCCCATATTCAGCAAATTGCTGCCGTAATAGAGCATTATACTATATGAACAGTCACAACTGATGTTTCCAGATTATAGGAAGACCATATCATACTACTCCCCACCAGGTGCCCCCTCATATACCCTGCACAGTTATGGCCGGGGGCATGGTGGCCATAACAGGTATACAGGTGTGAATACACCTGTGCTGCGCACCCATATAGATGACTAGACTGTAAGAATAGAAGCTGCCTCGTGTGATAAGCCAGGGTGTGACTGCTATATCTGGGTGACCCCATTTCCCTGGGCCACTGGCTGCCGTTTGGGCCAGCACAGCAGCAGATAAGAAGATAGGAGCGCCACATGAAGTGAGCCTGAGATGTGCACACAGAGATAAAGCAGCGAGACAGCGCTCATCCCGGGCAGAGACGAGCAGAGAGGAAAGAGACCGTTACACAGGAAGAGAGATTACACTGAGGAAGAGATGGAAAGAATTAGCGCAGCCCTCCGCGCCGTGTGTGTAATGAGGACATGATGGGGAGACAGGCAGGAAGAATGAGGGGGATGGGAGGAAGGTAATTGCCGCCTGTCTAGGGAGTGTCAGCGGGACATCACGTCTTATAGACAGAATAAACAGCCCGGGCACGGAGGTTGTCAGGCGGCGGCGGCGGTGTCACATTGTCATCAGCACGTGGAGCGCATTATTATCGGACATTACACGTCGTGCGCCCTCAGTGCGGCTCCTGCGCCGGGCTTTCCCTCAGCGATCCACTTTCCCAGCACCACAGCCGCCGTCGCTCCCCCAGCTAACACCGGGGGAGGAGAGGGAGGAAGCAGGAGGGGGAGGGGGTTGGCGCGGCTCCTGCTGCCGCCTCCCACCGCTCATCTTTCTTCTTTCCTGGGGGCTTCGGAGATTGACCTCGCTAACCCACCCCCCACCCAGCCAGGCAGCCAGCGCCTCCTCCTCCTCCTTCTCCCGGGGAGGGACGTATCATTCTCGTCGGCTCCGCTGTGCGCACCAGCCTGCAAATAACAATAATAAACTTTAGTACGTCCGCTGCGCGTCTGGAGAGAGCAGCGCGGAGATCGGCGCTCTGTCTGCGGCTATTTATTACTACGGAGGGAAGGAGCTGACACACCAGTGCGGGATCTATATATACCTATGTATCTATACATTTATATGGAATGATGCTGCGGCTGGACTGCCTTATTAACACCGGGAATTACAAGGAGGATCAGTGCCGGACACAGACCTCTGCTGCCTAAAGCTTCGCTAAGGACAACCAACTAACCCCGGCACCGCAGGTAAGATGGAAAGGACGGCTTGTCGGATCGGCTGTGGTCTGATAACCGGGGCTGTAGTCAGGCTCTAGCGATGTGACGGGAGTTGGTGATCGGACTTGTCTGGGATGTAGCAGGTAGTTAGTGGTCACCATTGTGCTGGACTGTCTGTGTGTCATCAAGTGTCCGTGGATCGGGCTACAAGTCTGTATAGTTGTGTCTGTGCGATCTCCGCTGTACTGCACGGAGAGGATCGCTTTAGCAGTCCGCTTCACGTATCGGGGTGTGATAGGGGTTATCGGCACTTCTGTCACACTTTAGCGAGGGTGAAGCATTGATCGCATCTTAAGAATTGTGTCTTTGGGAAGTTGTCTTTGATGGCTGCTCTTGTATATCGCAACGATTCTTATCTAGCGGCAGCGATGTGGATTTATCGATCGTGGATTACAATGCGCTCTCCCGGCGGTGTGCATTAGGTGCAGGTTGCAGCGTGTCACTGATCACCATCATATGCGATGTCGTGTGTGGGGTGCGGGTAATTTCGGGGAAAGTCCCAGGATGGCGCATCCTGTGTCCCGAGCGCATGAAATGAATGTACTGCATGCGGGGCATCGTACTGCGATCCAAAGCTGTATATTACTATGTAACCTCCGCTAATGCTATAATGTGCGCTACAACTTGTATGTCTATTATACTGTATGTAGGTGGCGGGGAGCTGATGGCTTGCGCTTGCCCTTGTTTAGCGCCGCAGCTGCTCGTGTCTTGGCTTTGTCTAGTAGTGGCCAAGTGGTCATTGTGACTCCGGTGGCTATAGGGACTTGCGCACGCCAAGTTTGGCCGGTGACTGTGCCTGTCATTGACTCTATTGATTCCCGGTGACAGTTTCGGTCAGGATGATGTGTGAGGACAGCGGGCCGGGGGGCGGTGTGACACCCCGATCACCGGCACAGCCTCCCGCAGCGCCGCTGATTGCAGCAGTACATCATTAATCTTGTGTGCGGCAGGATACGAGCCAGAACATCCGCCGAGCTGAATTATTAACAAGGAGTAATGGAAGACTTTCTACTTGTGGGGGTGTCGGCCCCGGCAGTCAATAGTTAAGCGCGGCTAATGAGGGGTTAAGTGTCTGCTCCCGCTTTATTAATGGCCTGTGGTGGGGGAGCAGCCGGAGGAGCAGGATGTGTCGGGGATTAGAAGGAGTTAAGTCTCGCTCTCCTGCGATCACCTCAGGACTCCTGGCAGCCTCTTGTTTGTTCAGCCGCCTTCTCGCTGCTGATTTCTCTTCCGTCACGAAGCTCTGGGGGCACGGCCGGGTTATCGCTGCCGCCCCGTCACCCTGGGGTTAATGAGGGCCCCGCCGCGGTGCGGCTTCGGCATTTTTTCCGACTGGATGATCGTGTTTGTTGTGTGAGTTGCACTTTTGAACTCCTGAAGTCAAAGCAGTCACTGGACCGGAGAGCACATGACGCGAGTTCTGACTTGACACCCTGTCCAGAAATATCTCCAGGTTTTTGTTTGGAAAGTAAATAAAATGTGTCTGTAGCCAGGCGTCAGCAGACGTAGCGCTCCCTCCGCGCAGCGCCAGACTCCGGCTTATGTCATGTAATTAGAGCTGCCGCACGGAGCCGCGGCGATTGTAAAACACTAATTGCTCCGTTTTATGGCCGCCTCTTAAGATGGGCTTGATGTGACCTTCTTTATACTGGCGCTCATTAGGTTATATGGTGACATGACAGCACGTAGTGCGGGGCTCGGGCTGACAGGAAAGTCCCCTTTTGCGCCCGCAGTCTTGCCATTTCCCGGAACAGTGCGCTGCGTTAGCTACGAGTCGTGAACAGCACGTCCCCCGGCCCGGGAGCAGGACGAGCCGTCTCACTGAAGATATGAATATGGAAGCAATTAGGCGAGATGGGCCATTTCATAAGCGCAATAAAGCACTGCGGGCTGCGAAGTGACAGCTATAATGCGCAGCTAGAGGGCTCCAGCCGTGCGTTACGCGTCTCACTGCGCACTTAACCCTTTCGCAGCACACCAGTCTGCCAGGTACCGCACACGGAGATGCCGGACAAGTAGCGCTGTTTCTGTCACTAACGCCTGGTGTTAATAAGTCACAGTAATACTTGTGACTTTGCTATGGGGTGAGATTTCCATGGCGCACGGAGCAGGCTCTTCCACATCGTGCCACTTTCCACATCGATGTGCGTGTGTGTGAACGGCACCTTCAGCCCCCTCCCTCCTCCCATTCACATGCAGGAAGCGGCCCAGCACTAAACAAACACTGATCACTCGGATAGGGATTCACGATAATTAGTCAGCCCGAGGGGAGGGGGCGCTCATACAAAGACACGAGTTCACTCAGGCACTTGTCAATTACCGCCGGCTTGGGCTGGAATCCCACATACCGGGCTGGCACCAGCGGGCATTTATTGCGGCTCTCCAAGGAGCTCCGTGCCCTTTAGTAACGTCATGGGGTATTATTACCACTTCTTTGTCTGCTCGGGGTTAGCACTCCGAGTTAGGCGCCGCTTCTCTCTCCGTGGCCTCGTGTAGTGGCATTAGTATGGCGGAGGGACGGCGGCGCCTTCTCCTCACACGTACGTGATTTATATGCTCAGGGCCGGAGGAAAATAACGTCACAGACAGCGATAAATTGAGTTTGGCAGACTTCTCCGAGGTTATATGGGCCACAGCGGGTACAATGTCCTCGGCTAGAACCGAGCGTGTAGTCCGAGCCTGTGAGGTGACCGGACATGTCGCACATCTCCTAATGAGGTGACCGGACATGTCATTTAGTGAGGTGACCGCACATTTTGCACATCTCCTAGTGAGGTGACCGTACATATGGCGCATCTCCTATGTAAGTTCACCGGACATGTGGCGCATCTCCTATGTGAGGTGACCGGACATGTGGCGCATCTCTTATTTGAGGTGACCGGACATTTGGCGCATCTCCTATGTGAGGTGACCGGACATGTGGCGCATCTCCTATGTGAGGTGACCGGACATGTCGCACATCTCCTAGTGAGGTGACCGGACATGTCATTTAGTGAGGTGACCGGACATGTGGCGCATCTCCTATGTGAGGTGACCGGACATGTGGCGCATCTCCTATGTGAGGTGACCGGACATGTGGCGCATCTCCTATGTGAGGTGACCGGACATGTGGCGCATCTCCTATGTGAGGTGACCGGACATGTGGCGCATCTCCTATGTGAGGTGACCGGACATGTGGCGCATCTCCTATGTGAGGTGACCGGACATGTGGCGCATCTCCTATGTGAGGTGACCGGACATGTGGCGCATCTCCTATGTGAGGTGACCGGACATGTGGCGCATCTCCTATGTGAGGTGACCGGACATGTGGCGCATCTCCTAGTGAGGAGACCGGACATGTGGCGCACCTCCTTGTGATGGGACCGGACTTCCCTGTCTCTACAAGCCGGCACTGTTTGCCAGTGACACCTATTCAGCGCTTGGCAGTAATAGACAGGACGCGAAGTGTCCAAGATGATACTTGTGACCATAGTGCGTGACCAGGGCAGCTGGCGTGAGGCCAGAAAGTGCGGGAAAGCTGTGGAGCGAGGCATGAAGGAGCCCCCGGCAGCGCGAGTAGAGCGCGGCTTCTCCCCGGTACGAGCCTGCAGGGACAGCTGCGAGCGTTCTGCGTGATTAATACGAATAATAAAAGGCTTGTGCTGCTCCGGGAAATAACAGCCGCGATGTCTGACACTCGGCTCCCGGGACTCGTCACACACCTCACCATATCGTATCTACTCATGTCCGGAGCCGACTAGCGCCAAGTTCAGCCGGCTCCGGGCACATCTGCCACACGCAGGGCAAGAACAGTTGTGGCCACGCTATAAATGGCCCACATTTACCTCAGACACCATCGTGTCCGCTCTGCTATTACTATTACGTGGGTAATACTGCGATAGTACTCCCGCCATCTCTACCACAATCCCCGAAGCTTTCAGTAACATCTGCGCTAATGTTTCCTCTTCAAAATTGCCGCAATTACAGCAAATGTATCATTTACACAATTATTGATGTTCCTCCTCTAATGTGAACACGGCGCATGTAAATGTGACACAAAACTGGGATTGCATCCAGAAGAGATCGTCAATCTATAACCCCAAACTGCTGCGTGTGAACAAGAGGTGACATTCCCGTAGACAACTCTAGTATTCATCCAATTCTATGCCCTGTCCCCAGTTCACATAGTGCGGTACTGCATGATGTCATTGGGAGCCCTTTGTAATGCACATGAGAAGATGCCGCAAGTTTGCAGGATGTTTTTCTGTCTGCTAACCTCTCCCTTATAGATGGTAAGCGCCTGGCTGTCTGCAGCATTGTGCGGTAATGATGACTTCCAGGAACATGTGTCAGGGCGCAGGAAGATCGCAGCCCTTCTGGAGTTCATTATACGCTGCGGTACCTGAGGCCTGTGCGCACAGCTACGTAATGAGCGATCTACCGCGCCGGCCTCCTCTAATAGATGACGAGCCAATTTCCACGGAGCAGTCAGGCTGGGAGCGCGGCGCCGCTTTTATGTTGTAGCGGTGAAATGTTGCGTTTCTGGCAGAGCTTAGCGTTCCGTGTCCTATCGGGCTGCGTGATGTAGTGAGACACATAAACACTAAACCTGCTGGAGCAAGTCACCGCATAGTTTGGCTCAAGTGCACGGGGCTCGTAAGAAATGCGATCATTGTGTGGAAGCAGCTGTTTCCCCCTACACTGCGCCTAGCACTGGAGAGAGCTGTCTGCTGTCATGTGCCCTCCAGCCATTAACTCTTACTGCTGCTGGGGTGGGACTACAAGGCCCAGCTCAAAGTGGCGGGGTAACTATGGAGGTTAGAAGAGGCTTCCATCAGAGCTCTCTGGCGATGTTCTTGTATCAATCAGATCGCGTGCAGGTCGCCTATTCTGCGCACTCCTCGCATTATACAGGCAGCCCTCCGAGTAGCTGCGCTCAGTTCCGGAACATAAAGGGTAAAGTGAGCGCTCCAGCTCGCCTACAGCTGCGAGGAGAGTCACAGAGGAGGCTGTCTGCATCGGAGACTGTAAAATAATAATAGGAGCCTGTTTAATTCTCGGATCGCGTCTCGGCACAGCAGGGGGAAAGCAGGAGCGCTGTGTGCGCCATGTGTATGCCCCACTGGTCCTGGCCGACGAGACGGATCCAACGGATTACAGCGCTCATTAATAATAACACACAGCTATATAGAGGAATATATATAGGCCTCATTCACACGGCCCCGATAAATGTAGGAACAAACCCGGCAATAAACAATATTTCCTTAGGGCTAGGGTCACATTTACATAATTCCTTTCATTTTCCTGTGATTTGTGACAGCATCGGTGAAAGAGGTTCCTAATGGGATCTCCAACATGGAGCTTATTCATACGACAGGGCCGTGTATACGGCTGTGAAATGGTACGTTTTTCACGGCCGATGTGCAATCGGAGGGTAATCCAATTTCACGGATCAGACTTGAGTTTATAAACGGGCCGATATATATCTCCTGTACCTGACCGTCTTGTGAATGGATCCATTATTTTCTATGGTGCTATGTGCTGCCCATTATATATATATATCAGCTAGCACACAGCCGTGGAAGTCTGTTGTGTGAATAAGCGCTAAAGAACACCTCCAGCCGCACAGAGTATTTTCAGTAACACAACAGACGGGCCATAGACAGGACGATCGTCTATAGTAAGAGCTATAGGCTCCTAACCCTATGGAGGAGGCTGCTAGCGGAGGAGGCTGATGGGACGCAGCAATATTTTTTTTCTTTGGGGGGGTTTGTATAGAAGTAGTCAAACCCCCCCCCCCCCCCCAAATAAATCAGAAATCTTAGGCTGGGCACATGACAATAACTCTGACATTCTGCATTTTGTTCCTCCGCAAACTGCTGTGGCAATAAATACCACAAATCGCGTGGTTTTTTTTGCCGGTTCTGACTTTATTCGGTTTTACACCTGAAATCACAAACATAAGGACAGATTTGTCACAACATGCACACCAGTGTGTTGCGGTCTGCTATGTTAGGTGACCCTCGCCCAATACACCCGTGTGCCCAATTTTTATGTCCGTGAATAGAAGTACGTGTGCGCTATAGATCGGAACACTGTGTGGATACAACTTTGTTTATTGAGCTGACCGTACTGTTTTTCAGGATTGGTACATTTTGACTAATAATGAGTTGATATATTCCTATTTTTCTGCGTGTACCCCATTCCAAGCCCCCATGGCCCATGAATGATCGTGCTCTATGACCGCGCTCCGGCATTATGTCATGGGCTGGGATCGCACCCACACACAGGCTGCAGGCACCCCGGGCCGGGTGTAAATGGAGCGCTTGTTGCCTGGAATGTTACTGCCCCCTGTCCTTTGTGATCGCCCCCGGGCTGAATGCTGATCTCCTGCCCCTGTGCCGGCTGCAGCTGTACGTCCTGCTCCGGGACCTCTAGAAGCGCTGAATGCTGCGTTATTGATCGGCGCCCGGCGATGTCTCCGGGGAGCAGCTGCTATAAAGAGCCGAGCGCCACGTCTGCCATCAGTGATATTGGTGCGCACCGCCGCCCCCTCCTCTTACTTATTAACCCGGCATTTAGCAGCGCGCCCTCCCCCCGGAGCAATTACACTCCAGCCCTGGAATAAATCATGCGCCGCGATAATCCTGTTAATAAAACGCAGCTTGTTCCTGACACTTTCCTCCCGCGACTCCCCGCACGTCACCCCCGGGCTCACACCTCTGCTGCTCCGCACAATAGTCACGGCTAGAGAGCTGCGGATATATATTATATACACACACGTAGATATAGATAGATGATACTGCTGCTGCGGAGCTCATGTACTAATATCATCGAGCGCAGCCGTATTATGTACAATAGAATACACGCGTGACGTCGCTCATATATATACGTACACTGTATAACCATATACACTGTGTGTGTGTGTGTATATATATATATATATATATACACACACACACACATATATATATACACACACACATATACAGATGATACGGCTGCGGTACTAATGTAGTAATATCACCCAGCGCAGTTCCCGTATATGTATAATAGAATACATGCGTTACATCGCCTCTATATGTGCGGCCATTTATCTATCTATCTATCTATCTATCTATCTATCTATCTATCTATCTATCTATCTATCTATCTATCCACACATATACAGTATATATAGATAGATGATACGGCTGCGGTACTCATGTAGTAATATCACGCAGCGCAGTCCCCGTATATGTACAATAGAATACACGCGTTACATCGCCCCTATATGTGCCGCCATCTAGATTCTATTCTATCTATCTATCTGCTATCTATCTATCTATCTATCTATCTTTCTCTATCTATCTGTCTATCCACACATATACAGTATATATAGATAGATGATACGGCTGCGGTGCTCATGTACTAATATCCAGCGCAGTACAATAGAATAGACGCGTTACATCGCTCCTATATATGCGGCCTCACAGGGAAGTCCCATCATGTTAATGTACAGAATTAGGGAACAACCCCTGATGTGGCCCCGGGTGTGCGGGTATTTCTGGGTGTAGTATGGTATATATAATGTATATAGCAGAAGAAGGCGCTAACATCGCTCGCTGTATCCTCTCCGTCCCGGAATAAGGCTGACTTTGTATAATACATATAAGGTTCAGTGCACATGAGGCGGTTGTTCCTGGGGTTACTATGACATGGGGGCAGTAAATGTCGGCCACACTCCTCAGGAAATGACTAGTAAACCCCCGGGCTGCCTGCGGCTGCTGGCCGGGTCAGTGCGGGCTCGCTGGCAGGATATCAGAGCCGTCACCTCTCGCCTGCTAATGCTCAGGCCGGATCAGAGCTGATTTATGTGCCCTCGGCGCCCCCTCCCGCTGCCGGCCATACACAGACACGTGTGCGGAGGCCATGGCTCTATAATACGCGGCTGTAGATAGTGTGCTCGGCGCTGTAGCCGGGATTTCTCGCTAGCGCGGCCGCTAATCCCCGGTGATGTGCGCGCCTGTCTTGATCTGGAAGAACAACTGCTTTTGGGATTAGGCAGACAGGCGGCCCCCTCCCCTCCCCCTGCCACACAGACTCCAGGACGTGCTTGGCAGGCAGCGCTGCGATGTCTTCTATCCTCACATCGCGATCGGGCTGCGTTGCCGTGTCATCTCCTCCCAGCCGCGCCGGAGCCGCACGATCACCGCCGCGCTGACATGTCATCTATCAAGAGACGCGGCGCGATCGTGTCCTGTGCGCGGAGCAGGCAGCCTGTGATTTATAGACGTGTGTACAGACACATCGGGGCCATTGTTCTGCCGCCGCTAGGAAGGGGTTAATAGCCGCAGCGGTGCCCTTGTCGGGCGGTGTATTGTAGCGATGTCTCGTGTGTGGTCCCGGCAGCCGCCTGATAATGACAGCAATTATCTGCTATAGGCCGGGAGTGATCGCCGCCTGGAGTCTGCTCTAATGTGATTGCGGGTGACAAATGGCTCCAGCGTGCAGCGGGTTAATGAGATCAGCTAGTAAGTTGCTTTTCCCTTGACCTATAAACGACCTCGATTTGCATAGCCCCCGTCACCCTCTTTATTGCTGGGAATGTCCCTGAGCGTTTAGCACAAGCTGATCCCCTCCTCCACCACCTCCCGAGCAAACTCCTGCATCTATTATTAATGACCCGGGGGACTGCTGCTGCCTGTTCACACTGCTCCCCGATCTGCTGCTGCTGCCATCAGCGTCTCACCACCTTCTCTCTGCCTTCTCATGTTTCCGCACAGGGGGACACACTGACGACAAGGGGAAGGCTGCACTTGTAGGGGCGACATGCTTTCCGCCACCCCCCTCTATGGGAACGTGCATAGCTGGATGAGCAATGAGCGGGTCCGCATGTGCGGCATCAATGAGGACAGGTAATGGCCCTAATTCATCTACATTATAGCGTCTGCCGAGCGGCTCCATTCATCAGCAGCCCGCACACGGCTACGAGACGGCGGCTCCTGGAAGTCAGACCTCTAGTAATGCACATAGCACCCCGTAACTAACCAGTAATCCACCAGCCCCCCATAACTAACCAGTAATCCACATAGCACCCCATAACTAACCAGTAATCCGGCCAATACCCTGGGATATATAATAATATACAGGTAATAACTAGCAAGTAATCCACGTAGCACCCCGTAACTAACCAGTAATCCACATAGCACCCCATAACTAACTAGTAATCCACATACAACCCCATAACTAACCAGTAATCCGGCCAGCACCCCGATAGATAATGTACAGGTAATCCACATAGCAGCCCATAACTAACCAGTAATCCACATAGCACCCCATAACTAACCAGTAATCCACATAGAACCCCATAACTAACCAGTAATCCACATAGAACCCCATAACTAACCAGTAATCCACATAGAACCCCATAACTCCAGTAATCCGGCCAGCACCCCGATAGATAAGAATGTACAGGTAATCCACCAGCCCCCCATAACTAACCAGTAATCCACATAGCACCCCATAACTAACCAGTAATCCGTCCAGCACCCCGATAGATAAGAATGTACAGGTAATGCACATAACACCCCATAACTAGCAAGTAATTCACATAGCACCCCATAACTAACCAGTAATCCGGCCAGCACCCCAATAGATAAGAATGTACAGGTAATCCACCAGCCCCCCATAACTAACAAGTAATCCAACCAGATAACTAACAAGTAATCCACTCAATAATAATATACAAGTAATCCAGCCAGCACCCCATAACTAACGAGTAATCCTCCCAATAATAGTATACAGGCAATCTGCCAGCACCCCATAACTAACAAATAATCCCCCCAATACCCTGATGGATAATAACATACAAGTAATTCACCCAGCAACCTATGACTAGTAATAGAATATAGGTAATCCACCATGACTAATAATCTACAAGTAATCCACCCAGCACCCGATGTGAAGACCAGATCTTTACTGCCAAAGTATAATACTAGTCTATAAGTAATCTGGCGACCACTGCCATGTATAGAGTCACCGATTCTTCCTGCCCATGTCCAGAACACGATCTAGTAATAGTCAATAAGTTATCTACCGATCCTTCCCTCCCCGATCTAAAGCCACCGATCCTCCAGCCCGATGTAGAGAACACGATGTGATACTAGTTATAAGTAATATTAAGATCTCTCTAATCCTGCTATGGAGAACAGAACAGAAGAAATAAACCGACCTCTAATAGCAGTGAGGAGCGCAGTGTATATAGAGACTCCACCCCGACCCCATAGTCTTAGCATGTATCCTTTTTGGAGATACGATCCCCTTTATAATCCTACAGTTGCTATTACGGTTTAGCTTCGGCTGCTTCGCAGGCGGCAATAGCGACACCTGCAGGCAACACGTGGAACTACATAATTTACAAAGATCGTGAGGAGAAAGCTAAACTCCAGTTACAATGGCTGCTAGTGGTAGATCATCTATTATATGGGCCTTATAGGAAGTTTTATTCATTTAGGTGACATATATGTCTGAAATGAGAGAATGTATAAATGTAGTTCCAGATCCTCGGATTTCTGTCAACATAACATTACATAATAATAATGATGGTCCTGAAATACATTTTAATAAAAAAAAAAACTATCATAATTCTAATGTCCCACATATCAAAACACTGTAAAAAAAAATGCGCAAATCTGACATCTTCCGAAAATCAAAATGTAAATATATAACACACCATAAAGTAACAAGATTAGATTTGTTATCCCAGTTTGAGGTAAGGAAGGTATTAGCCTATAAGTCACCCATAACCCATTAATTGTCTTAATCTCTTCCCAGGAAAATTCTTATCAATGACGGTGACATTCAGAAAGCCAGGCTTGAGCTGAGAGAGGATCATCTCGGTCACACCTTGGTAAGACTGCTTACTAAATGATCATTCATTTCTATGCCAAGTTCACACTTGATGTTTCTGTGCATTATTTAGTGGCTGTTTGTTTTTTGTGCAGGCAGGTTATATAATGAATGGTATTATAATGGGGACAGATAGTCAAGGGAGAAACCAAGAGTTTAGAAGTAAGAAAACACACATTGAAGATTTTTCACTGTCCGTGTTGCCAAGTCTTACAATTATTTCTACCTTTATATTGTATTTTACAAGTTTACCGTCACTTTGAGTGAATTTAAAGTAATGACCAGTTAGTCCATTGAGGATAAACTAGCCGCATCCTTTAGAATTTGGACCTTGGCACATTTTGGTTCTTTGTAGACATGACCGGGTGGGTGTATAGTGACAAGTTGCTCTTTGTAGGGCATTCTGTTCTCTTTGGAGTCACAGTAAGAACCTGGCATTAGCCATATATTTAATTGAGTTGGTTTAGTTAAAAGGCAGCTACCGCCGGAGGTTATCATTCTCTGCACACTGCGTATATCTAGGTCAGTGATGTCGAATGCAAATGAAGAACAGAAAACAAGGGTGATATTTGTTCACGGTCACACCCAAATCAGTATACGAACAAGCACTTTGATCCTCTTTTGTGACTTGCTTTGTATAAATTTTAGATTTACAACTATGTATCATGTAGTCTTAGACTCCCTTTATTAATAATATTGAATTTTTTTATATATGTTTTTTTTGGACAGGTGGATGCAGCAGCTGTACATAGAATGGACAGCCTTACAGCTCTTGGCATGGATCGTACAGGTCTAATGCAGGAAGGTTTAAGAGTTCCAGGAGGGATGGTCTACTCTAGTCTATGTGGCCTTGGAACAGAAAAAGTTAGAGAACCATCCAATTCAATCCCAGGGCTTGGATATGCACCTGACCGAAATGGTGAACTTCAGTTCAAGCCAAATGCTGCTGAAACAATGGACACTGCTCAGATGACTGGAAAACAGCCCAATGGTTTTAACTCCTTGTTTAAAACCCCACCAGGACTGCAAAAGACACCTGTCCCTACAAGTGAAGCACTGGTTATGGACAGAACAGTAAATGACAAACAGAGTCCACTTGGAGTGAATGGTGCTAATTATTTAAGGATTCCTTGGGTGCACTCCTATATGGACAGTGCCTCGCCAGCTATGTATCCATTCATTGATTCACCAAATAAGTATTCTATAAACATGTATAAGGCGTTTCTACCTCAGCAGTCGGCTTACAGCTTGCCACAACATTTGACCTACTCACCGGTTTGCCCAACTGGTGAACGCTTTGTATACCTTCCACCTTCCCCTTATGTAACATCCCACATTCCAACAACCCTGGCACCACCAATGAGGATCCCTGCACCATCAGCGGCTCCAACCATACCTACTACTGTTCATTGTTTAGAAAAGAGCTTACCATGGAAGATGGGGATTAATCCAGGGTCCACTGTTGATCCCCATGCTTATTCTCATCTGCAAACCAACAAGCAGCCTAGGGTTCCATGCCCAAAGTCTATGGCTACCAGTATGTCACCCGAGGCCTCTCTGTTGTTGGCGCCTTCTCAAAGACCTTCTCCAAGGCTTCATCACTCCACTCAACCAGTTGGAGACGGATACTCTGATTATCAGTCATTTGTTAAAATCTCCACACCGCCTACATCTGTTGTTCACACAAAACCACACACTAGTATAATCAGTGACCTCACACCTTTAAGGCCATCTAGCACTAAAACTAGCAAACTCCTTGAAGGAGAAAATGCACAGATGCAAGCACCTTCAAAAAGGTATACAAAAGAAAGAAAGGATGACAAGTCCCCCAGCTTGTTGGAAAAACAAACACCTCACAAAGAAGGGGCCGAAAAACCACTCGATTTGTCATCCAAGCTTAGTGATGCTGAAATGTCAGCAATGTTGCTTTCAGGGCGATCTGGAAATGCCATGGGAATGTGCACCAGGGACATTCAGAAAGAAGCCATATCTCCTTCTGCTGGTGTTAGTGCCATCTTCAGACCTGAAATAATCAGTACTGCTCCTTCATCATGGGTAGTCCCTGGTATGACCGGGACGGAGGACATGAATGGAATCATTATGCCTCTTAAAAACAAAGCATTGGAGAGGGTTATGCCACAGCAAAGGAGTTCTTCTTGTCCCCGCATGGGAAGCTCTGAAGTAGTCATTACAAGCAGTTCTGGATGCGTCTCTAGTGCAGGTCGTCCGGCATCTGCTTCGCCTGCGCCAAATGCCAATGGGGAAAGTAAAACTCCTGAAGACAGTAGTAAGTCTGCTATGCAACAACAACTTCCACCTGCTAGTTCACTTAGTAAGAGCAGCAAAGTAGCAAAACCTTCTATAATGGAATCGACCATTAAAGTGAGTGAGAGTGGGCTGCCCGCTGCACCTATGTTCTTGCCTCAGAGTGACTCCTTCTGTACTACACCCTTGGCTTATCCAAGCAGTTTTATCCCATATTCAGTGTCTGAGAGCCTTGCATTGTCTCACTTACATTTACATGGAAAAGCTCCTGTGTATCCTCATCCAGTTTTGTTGCCCAATGCGAGTCTTTTTCCTGGTCCAATGGCACCAAAGCCTGGGATTTCTTACAGCATACCAACTAACAGAGATTACATGGCCTATCAAGAGACGCTGGGTATGGTACATCCAATCTTGCTACCACCTTCGGCAATGGAAATAAGTAAAGACGACAAGGCGGAGAGGAGGTCTAGATCTCATGAAAGGCCGAGATATGAGGAACCTGTTGGGAGGAGACTGTTGGATATATCGGATTCCACACCAAAGCTGAATTTGGAAACTGCCTCAGATAAGAGCTTGAAGCCCCAACAACCTTCTACAGTAATCAACAAACATCCACCGAAGACAGAGATGCCATGTTGCAATGGAGAAAGAGATCCAAAATGCGAATCTAACATCGCCATTAATGGTTTTGTACCTGAAAAGCATGTCATGAGTGATCTTCAGAAACCAGAACAGGGGACACCAAACAGGGAGTTTATAGTATCTAGAGAAGAGAATCCAAGAAAGAATGATTTTCATGATTCATTTCACATTCCTAAACCTTCTCAGAATTCACCCATTTTCCAAGCCAGAGAGGAAACCTTACCCGTTAACCAATCCATGGAGGCGGCTTCTACCGAGTTGGGCGCTCAGTTCCTGATTCCGAGTCAGAACCAAGATTCGCCAGCTGGATTTTTTAGTCAACCGCAGGAAAAAACACAGTCCTTTGTTATAGCAAATGGGCACTCTGACACCGAAACAGCAGAGGCGATAATGAGAGACAGTTCAGATGAACTTGTGAAAACCAAATCTTCCAAATTAACTAAAAGGATAGCAAACTCTGCTGGCTACGTGGGCGACCGGTTTAAGTGCATGACAACTGAGTTATATGCCGACTCAAGCCAACTAAGTCGCGAGCAGAGGGCCTTACAGGTGAGCTTCTGAAAAAAATTCTATCTCCTTGTATAGTATATTAAGCAGTGTTCTTGTCACTGGACATCCGTGAGGTAGAGAAACACGTAACATGGTGCATGCACGACCCCAACCCTTATAACGTCTTATCTGCACTGTTATCTGCAGGTAATAAACTACATTTCCTAAATGTACATACTGAAACGTTAAATAATTCTACTGATATTCTTATAATGAAATGACTAGTAAGGTCACAGCAAAGTTGTGTATGACGTATGGTGTTATGCTATTTTATTGTAGCAAATAGGTAAATGTGAGCCAGTAGTGTAACATTGTTCATGTCAAAATGTATTGGATGATTATCCAGATAATGTATTAAGTGCCCATTTTAATTACTTAGATGGAAGGCATACAAGAGGACAGTATTTTAAGTCCACCCGCTGCTTACTGTGAGGTCAGTCCTTAAAGTTTTTATTATTAGCCTCTACTGCATTATTTTCTTCATTTCCAAGTATGTGACAGGCCATGGTTTTTGTGTCTTGACATCCCGCTGTAAATGTACGTTTGCTAATTTGATGTTTACCTTGCATGTAGCAAAGCATCTGAAACATGTTCCTTTTTTTACTGTAATTTCCACATCCTTAACCTTTAGAACAATATGAGTTTGCTCATTATTAGGAGGAAGAACGACAGACGCATTTGTTTAATTCACCGTTCTGTTGTACGATCGATGTCGCTTGTGTATTTAGGCATGCTTGTGCATTTTAAAGAGCCGCTCTATAAAGTTGTGTCTTGTACAAAAGAGGTCAGCGTGTCATGAAGACTTGTGGTGTTCATAATGTCTTCTTAATTTATGGATGTACATGCAAGGACGCAAGTAGGCCTCAAGTAGAAGTGACGCTGTCGTCGGCTTTCTGAGCAATGCAAGCTGTGTTAATAGCGCTCTGTTAAACATGCCCTCCTTAACTGTAATGATCGCTTTTTTTAAAAAAAATCATACAATATGATATATACGTGTAAAAGTGCCTCAACCGTTTCAGTGCATGAGACATTTTTGTATATAGTTATATGTAGCACAAGGCCATTCATGACAACTTTCTGCTATGAAATCCTTCTGACAACACATTGGGAATGCAAAAAAAAAGCATATAAGGGCAGGTTCACGCCTGCACCCGGTCTCCACTTTCGGGTTTCCCTCTTCTGCTGAGAGAAACTGGACTGGAGACAGAAACACGTCGGTCAGTTTTCAAACCCATTCACTTAAACAGGTTTGCAAAGTGACCGCCCCTGAGCGTCTTGTGCGTCTCCGCGGCAAAACCGTTTTTCTTTTAACCAGACACAAAGTCCTGCATGTCTGACTTTGTGTCCAGTTAAAAAAAAAACTGACCGCTGGGTTTCCGTCTCCTGTCCAGTTTCTTTCGGCAATAGACGGAAACACGAAAGTGGAGACCGGACGCAGTTGTGAACCCGCCCTAAAATGTAATAAACAGCTTTTATGAATATGGAGTAAGTTCTCCATTTTAACGCTGACCTGCCCCGCTGTGGCCTCCTGACCTTGGAGCTAGTGACTGCTTTACCTCTGTAATAGGGAGATAAACATGTTATCTACGATCTCCCAGATTTCTTTGTATAATTCATTTATTTTACATATAAAAGTCGCACAATCCAGATAAAATACGTTCATGACCCTTACGTAGGCTAATATTGAACATCTGCAGTTCTTGGAACTCCAACTATTTTCTCTGATGGCTAGTATTCCTGCTTCCTTGCTCCATTGTGCCTGCAAACAGTTAAAGTTGAGCCCCTCCTTCTTTCGGAGCGGCTGGCAGCGTGAAGTGAGAAGGGCAGAAGTGTGCTTTTCATGAATAATTTCCAGAGAATGACCGGGCAGAGCATTGGAACTGACTGCAGTATTAATTCTCCAATGTCAGGAGTCACATCACAAATTCATAACCGCTGTCCTTTTTTTAAAGGAGACTACCTTAGGCCCAACTCTTCAAATAGACTTTTCTGTAACTCATTAATACACAAACATTAATATTAAAAAATCTATGAAAAATCACAAGTAGATGTGTCTTCTGGGAAAGATTGGTTACAAGCCTTATGGCGTCCGTCACGTCTTCCACAGAGTTTGTCATCCAGCTTTCCTATATTCCAGAATTCTACGATATCATTTCAGCTGCGTCTTGTAATAATGGTCTATAAGGGTCACGTAAAAAACGGCAGAAAGTTGTCTTGCATTTCATGAAAAGTTGCATATATCTTTGTAAGAACTGAACTTTAACACATCAGTCTTTTATCCTTCATCATTTGGTTTCTGTAAAAATGAAATCTTGGCCGTGCTGGTTCACTTTTGCAGATTTGTTCGTTTTTGTATATCAGTATATACTTGGGGTTGTTCTTGTTATTAAACATGTATTGTAGCTGAATGTTTTGTTCACTACGCCTTTCTTTTTAGCGTGCTATGATGCGCTTCTCGGAACTTGAAATGAAAGAGCGGGAAGACCACACTCCTACCAAAGACTTGGAGACTTGCAAGCCTAGTAAGTCCGACATGAAGCTTTCCACAGAACATATTAAACCAACAGACTCAGCCTTGGGGGATTCTGTCATCAGCCAAAGTGAAGGTGAGGAAATTAGATGGGATCTGGTCAGTAAACTGTCTTCAAGGTCTCAAACCATAGTCTGAGGCCATTGAGATATTAGGCGCTAGTCTGAAATGCAGCGTGTGTTTCATTAGCTTCGACATTTTCCAGGCACTGGTACAATAAAGATACTAGAGCAAAAGGATTAGGTGATATCGAGAGTATGGGCATCGTGCCAGTAGCCAGACGTCAGTGTCTTGCGGTTTTTCTTTAAGACCTTAGTAGTGTTCACCAAAGCCTCATATAATCCACTCTGGTTAGCTTTGTCCTGCTGTTTGTGAGCTTACTGTAAACGCTGGAAGTTGGTTTATAGATAAATCTCTAGTGTTTATGGCGGTATAACGTGGATTGGAATATAAATCTATTTGGTGAAGAGACAAAGCTCAGCTATAGTCTGCAGTTACCTAAAATGATCAAGACTTCGGCTGCTGCTATATTCGGTCTGGAGTCTGCTACCATTAAAAGATTAAAAAGGACCCTTTCATGGTTTGGGGCACAGGCAGGTCTATATACTGCTGGAAAGCCGACAGTGCGCTGAATTCTGTCGGCTTTCCCGATCTGTGCCCCGGGAGAAGAGCTAGTGGTCCTGGTACCGTAGCTCTTCACAGTCAGAAGGGCGTTTCTGACAGTCTGTCAGGAACGTCCTTCTGTACAAGCAGCGCCAATAGCGCTGTGCTCTGAGACCGGGGAGGAACGCCTCCTCCCCTCATGATAATACTCGTCTATGGATGAGCACTGTGAGCAGAGGGAGGGGGCGTTCCTCCCCGCTCACACAGTACAGCGCTATTGGCGCTTCTTGTACAGAAGGACGTTCCTGACAGAGTGTCAGAAACGCCCTTCTGACTGTGAAGAGCTACGGTACCGACACCGCTAGCTCTTTACCCAGAGCACAGGTTCGGGAAAGCTGACAGTGTGCTGAATTCAGTGCACTGTTGGCTTTCCAGCAGTACAGAGAGCTGCCTGTGCCCCAAACCACAAAAGGTCCTCTTTAAGGAACAAAAAAATTCTTTGTAGGAAATCGTTTACATCGGGAGAGCTGTAACAGTGGCATAGTTTCCATAAGACCACAAAAATCCCACAGTTCTGAAAATGAGAACGGGATCCAGATGTTGTTACTAATGCTGGCTGACAGCCTGCGATCGCAGGGTGTGTGGTCCCATAATGACCACAGTGAGCGATAATGATACGGAAGAAATAAATGCGGTCAGAAGATGGTCGCTCTGGCCCTGTATATTTCCTACTGCACTAACAAGCGCCTGTGGTGCTGACCTTTTATAGGCACTAGACCGTGATCCTGACTGTCCTCACACCCTATTCTGTAGATATGTAACGGAGACATGGCAGGCAGCATGTGTGTATGAGGACTTCAGTTATGTATCTAGAAAACGTCTTAAACATAGATCTAAACTTGAATATAATCCCTATTGCTGCACCATGTCTGCACAATTTCCTCTGTCTCTTAATGCTGCACATCACATTAGTGACACAATAGGGGTTAGGGTTACTGTACAATGTCTGGTTAATGGGTATTGGAACTCCATCTGTGTTAATTGCCACTCAAGTCTGGATCGCAGGGCTTCGTAAATCCCCACCGCGTGCCCTGTTCAGAAGCCTCTGCGCTGTGCTGTTATTGAAGCTGAAATCATCGCAACCTGTGCTGGTGGCTACAGCGAGCAGAGAATATTTTCTGTTCCATTACAGCCTCACAGCTCTGCGGTGCGAAACATCTGTTTCCAAGTAGTTTCTTTACACTGACTTTTAACCCTTTTATATTCTTGGAAATGAAGACTGTACGAAGGTTCATTCCAATAGTTTAGAGATACGATGAATGTCTTAATGTTGGTAAAAGCAGCAAATACACAGTATGTCGTGTTGTCCTTAAAGAAATACAAACAATTAATAGATGAAGTACCTATTACCCAGCCTGCATGATTTTTTGCGAGCTGCTATAGAAATATATAGAGGTCAAGATATTCCTAATTCTGTCCATTATGAAAATCAGAAAAAAAAAATGTACACATAATATACATACACTGTATAATATACATACACTGTATATATATATATATATATATATATATATATATAGATATAGATATATATAGTTAGATAGATATCAGAAGGCGGAGCTTAATTTGTCTGGTCTCCAATCACAAACAGGGTAGTTGGGAAGTGTTCACATACTGCAGGCTGCCTCCCAGACAGAGAATGGACTGATCTTAAATTTTGAGAGGCGCTATCATTGCCATCATTTCTGTTCAGGCCCCCTTAAAACTGCAGTACAAGGCATGCATAATTTATGGTTATGTGTAATTTAATCAATAAGAAGTAAGAAGAAGACGAAACTAGCAAATTGTCTTATGATAATCTTAAGGAGTTACAGGAGTTTTCAGATGTATACTCAAAAACAAAGCGGGGTGAATTCATCAAGATCAGCATATTATATGATATGATAGTGGAGGATCTTCCAGATTCATGACGCACAAATCTACGCCAACTCACGGCTAACAGAGTTCTATCTAATGTTAGTGAATTTGGCGCGCCCTATCTACTTTTAAAAACGTGGCAAAGCGGGTATTAAAATGCCACTTGTGACTTTTATTAGTTTCAAGTGGTGTTAAAGGTTTTCAACTTTTTTACGCCAAAATAAAGGCAGAAAATTCTTAGTGAATCTGCCGCTGTCTCTTTAGTAGGTTATTGCTTGTAGGGTTTCTCCAGTGTTTGCAGTCAAACAGATGTGGTCATTTCCATACCTGATCCTGCTGCAATAATTCCCGGGCCTACTTTACTCTGCCGTTTTGTGAAATCTTCTCTCCGCCAGAGAACATTATTCTTATTCCGCTGGGTTAATATTGTGTTTCTGTCCTGCTGTGCTAATGGCACAAGTCCTCCAGCTGCCCAAACAGAACCCGGGTCATTGTCCTTAAGTGGTTTCACATTCTTTTATCCAGTTTGGGAATGGGGGGCCCTTGTACGAGTGGCACTGAAGCAGGCCTGGTTGCCCAGGAGACTAGTAAATGTTGCTATGGTGATTCATCGGCGGAGCCGCTTCTCCCTACGAACGAGAGATTATGGGATGCATGTGCTGCATGAGTCATATGATTGTTCGGAGATCAAATGATCGAATGATCTAAGTAACTGGCGTGCAAGCATCACATCTCCACGAGTCACGTGGACGCTCGCTACTTGAAGATAATGAAGCAACAGGCAAATTTAAAATCCTGAGATGCCAGTGAATGACTTGGACTCGCAGAGGAGCGTATGATCTCATTTCTGCATTCTCCGCAGCAAAACAGACCTGTGGTGTTACGAAACAGATTCCGTCTGTGTGCGAGCCATTCATGTACACACTTTCTTTATATGGACTCACTTCATCCGGGTATTTCTAAAACTTAGCAGATACTATTTATAAGCTAGGCAATATTAATATGGGTTAATACTAGTTTCAGCTTTTTGGAGGAATTTTATTCCCCGTAGTGTGGCATATTATCCAGTCCTGGGTTTTGATGTAGTGCTGCAAGTGTAAAATTTGTGTTCCATTAATATAATGTAATACCAAGAAGGCAGGACCGCATTGTAAAATTCTTGTCCGTACACTATACACTTTATGGTCTCTTATAGTGGAAACCATTCTCACCCTGCTGCTTTAAATTGTAGTGTGTTTGTTATGTTGGCTGTACACCTGCAGTAGCTCTTAGCACAATGCTTGTTCTGCCATTAGATATTCCTCCTAAGCATACTTGGTCCAGAGAATAGGGTAAGCAATGGGTGGGCGCCTCTGGTGGCAGTGGATCTCCGCTACATTCCTAAAAGTTCGATTGTTGAATGTGAATATGAATACACATTCCGTCCTGCCAAAAACAGCACGTCTCCATATTACTCAACTCTTTCTTTTGAACTAAGTATGGTTGTCTGAATACTGTGTTGATCTGAAGGCTATATATTAATCTTTGCTCCTATACCTTTCAGGTGATCTGAAGACCACTGGTGGAAATCAGACTGACACATCTCACCATATAGTACAGGTAGTGCCTAGTGAAGACAGTCATTCGGAGAAACACATTGCTTGTGAAACTGTCGATGAGAAACCAGAACTCACAGTTGATGTAAAACTACAAGGACCAAGTGTGGGGTTAAAAAGGAAACAACCTGGAGAGCCCTTTTCCAATGACCAACAGTCAACCTGTGAAGAAGCCGCACAGGAAGATGTAAGGGTGAAAAGGAAAAAGACTGGTGAGTAACTTTCCTTGCTGTCTTAGAAGTGGGTGCCGGTGGTAATTTTTAGACGAGAATACAGAAGTGGTGGGGGGGACACTGTGACATTTTGCAACCTGTAGTTACAGACATAACGGACATGATCTGCCACTTCCCTGTTTTCTTACCCATATTTAATTCCATGATCTTTCATAGTACCAGTTGCTGTATGGTAAGTTGGGAACAGTATAAGCTTTACATAATGCACTTTACTCCAAAACATTAAGCGTACTGTATATATGTTTGCTTGCATACAGTATGTGTATTAAGCAAAATCCTTACATGTGTATTGGTTTTTATAGATGACTGGCCAGAGAGGGAAGTGCCAGAGCTTTCCAAAAAATCCATTGAAGAGTCCCACTGCAATGAAGTCACGAACCTGAGAGTGTGTATCGAACTCACAGGATTGCACCCCAAAAAACAAAGGCACTTGCAGCACCTAAGGGAGCTAGGACAGCTTGGTAGAAAGGAGGCTCCTGAAAGTCGGGAGATCATAGACACTGAAAACAAGCACAGAAGTGTGGAGGAAAAACCATTCAAAGCTAAACCCGAAATCAAAAGCACCAGTGACTTGGAGGATCTTAATGGAGGTACAGTGCTGTCCACTGGGAGTACAGACTAATCTGATATATATTTATTTATGCCTTAGAAGGGAGATAATTGCTGTTTAATTATTAATGTGATGGGAATTGCAGGGTTAAGAAGGCTTATTCTGTAAGAATCCATATTCATTTCTGGGCTCCAGCTGTGCAGCGCTTAACATCTTGAATTCTCTTCTCTCTTCTTCCGTCTTCAGACATCCCTGTGTCTGCTCATACGAAAGGCTTTCCACTCTGCTGCCCAAGCAGCAAACGTCAGAGTCAGACAAACCCTACTCCAGCCCCTAGGTTAGCAGCCAAGCAGCAGAAGATTAGAGAGGGCCGCAAGGCGTACGTGCCATGTACAGATGAAGAGGGGAGTCTCCAAGTCGCGTCATTGCCTGAGGATTACACAGAGTACGAGAAGCCCTCTGGAAAACGGCAATTCAAGACAAAGCACATGACTCCACAGGAGAGAAAGAGGAAAAGACTGTTAATCGGAGATGATAGCATGGATAATGGAAGTGCAGACGAAAAGGTGCTTCCGCTTGTTTGTCTCCTTGTTTTACACACTATATGTATAATGTATACAGGTAGATTTAAATCACTGGACATTTGCCTTTTCAGCAGTTCGTTAGGGCCTAAGACAAAATATGCTGAAATCCATATGTCACAGCATGTAGTGTATAGTGTAATCTTAGGCCCAGCACCTTGTCGGATATTGGTGCTAGACGGTTGGCCGTTACATGAGTAAATAGAGTTTAAGAAATGGGACTTTTTGAGAACGAGTTACTCTCTTTGAGGGTTAAATATGAGCGTATTTGCACCCTTGTTCTCGTCAGAGCTTGACCCATGCATCCAGATTATGGTGACATGCATGCTGGGTAATTTGTACTATATTTTTATTTTCTCCCCTCTTTAATTGCCTGAAATGGAAGGCCTGGAGAATTATTCCTGAGAGGTCCGCAACATATTATTTTTTGCGACAGGCAGCATTTCACAACTGAAAGGATTAATAGCTGGTTCTGTGCTAACTACATTGCAGTGCAACTGAAAGGTCACCCGCTTATAGATTTCTAATATTTCCTGCTTCTCCATAGACATCTTGAAGTCATTCATTGTGTTACATTATATTATGTCTACTGGGCTTGTGCATTCATTTTCTTTTCCCGCTTGTTATGTCCCTTTGTTCTTTATTATACCTGTTGACCTTACGCAGTGATGTTTTTTTGTGCGGTGTTTATTTACAGAGAGGGCGTTTTTGCCTTCCTTGGGGAAAAAAAAAGTTTCTGCAGATCATAGGATCAATTTGTCTTTAATAACATTACTATGCCAATGTAATTATTGCAATTAAGAAGTCATTTACTATGTGCGATATACAAATCACACTCTCCCTTTCTTAAGTGTATGGCCTCTGACTTCCAACAACTACTTGGCATTAAATTAAATGGTCTCTGCACCTTTATGGTGGTGTGATCTCTATGATAAGTAGATAATTCTTCTTTTGCATTAGAATGTAGTCCTGTAGCTAATGACAGAAGCCGGTGACGCCATAAATAGATGGAAAACGAGATTCAAGACTTTTAAGTTCACTGCCCTGGATCTTCCGCTAATGTCTGTAAACTTGTGTTGTTTTACAGGTCAGCATAAAGGGGTATAGGAAACAGATTGAGTTTTCCCCAGATAACTCCCCGATGAAAGTGCCAGATCAAATGTCTCTATTGCACACTCCATCCCAGATGTCACCACTCCTCAACCCTATTCAAGACATTACACCTAGTCGCCCGATGCCACCTGAAGCGCGTCGTCTTATTGTTAACAAAAACGCTGGAGAGACTCTCTTGCAGAGAGCAGCGCGGCTGGGCTATGAAGTAAGTGCTTATTGCAGTAGCGACAGATTTGATAAATCATGTATTCCTTTATGACACCATCCCACTCATGTACCATATGCCATGCATCAGTGTTTTTCCTACTCGTGTTGTCATGCTAGTATATAAGAATTTATTTTTTTTTTACCCGGCAAAACAATGTACCAGTGCTCTGTTCACATTATTGACTAGTAATGGTTTGCTGTCACCATTTTTTTTTTTTTTTTTTTTTAAGGCAACACTAAACCTAGACGTAAATGATAAAAAAAGAATCAGGAAATAATCTTGCCCCCACTCTTTGTCAGTCTGCAGTAAGTTGTGCATATTCTTAAGAAAACAGTTATGTACAAATCCTCCAGAGTACCCAGTGAGGTATATCCTTCTCTACCTTTGGCTGGAGACGAGTGAGGCTTGGCCAAAAAGCAGGAATGATTTATTTTTCCAACTATTTGGGAGAAGGGGTCTGTTGCTCCAGCCAGTTGTCATGCAGCCAGACACAGGATAGTGAATAGGAGCAGGGAGAAAATGGCTCAGCTCATGGGACAACCACAAGATTTACCTAATTGGAGGAGGGAATTAACGGAGGAAGCACTAGGATATTTTTTGTGCATTGTAATGTCCCTTTAACATTTTGAACATTGTACATTTTTTAAAGTACTACAAAATTAAAGCCCCTTCCTCCTATTGCCTCACTCCAGCGTCACACATTTCTTGATGAACTTATACACTTAAGACTGTTCACATCTGCGTTGGAGTCCATTGGAGACTCCGCTACAGTGTCCGCCGATTTCTGTTTTTCCTCTACCGGTTTTATAACGATGGACACTCGACAGACCCCATTATAGTCAATGGAGTCTGTCAAACGCTACGTGTTACTGCTATTTTAGCAGTCAGTCTCCCAGATGGACCCGAACAATGGAGAGATGACAGTAGAGTGATCCTAGTGTTACTTGGCTTAGTATGGGCATCTTCAGATAAAAAACACTTGGTAGACAGTGGTAACCTTTCCTATGTACAGATTGGATCAAGAACGAGATATTATAATGAAAAATATCAATGGCAAATACATACATACATTTTGTTCTTTTGGTAAATGACTGAAAAAGTTTGGACGGAATTAAACAGAGACAACTCTACTTTATCTGATCTTCTCCATTTTCCCATGTGGAATGGTTAGAGAGAAGTTGTAGTGTCAATTTTAAGATTTGGTGAGCGGCAAGTAAAACAATGTCCTTTAGCTTAATTCGCTTTGATATGTAGGATGTCTTTTTACATTTGTTGTTGTAACAGATTCGTCACTTTCCTGTCCTGAAGTGTAATTGTGAAACCCTGTAGTGGTTTTCATTTTCAGAGAAATGTGTCAGTTGTCTACATATACTTCATTACCAAGAATACTCAAAGGGGTGCTTTCCAGACAGCGCTGACACTGTCACCATTCAGCTTTATTCACGTTCCTTTCTTTTCAGGTTAGAAGAAAGTAAAACTAGGTTCACATACTCAATCTGCTGTTTCCTTTCCGGTTTAGAGCAGGCTGTTTGATACCGTTTAATGCCGGCGTCAGATATTTCCATTCTGTATATTCAGACCATGCCAGTTCTAGGAAACTAGTCTGTTTACTATTTAGTACATGATAAATGGTGGCATTGATGATTGTCATCTGGATTTTCTGGTACGTTACCATCTCAGGAGAGCCTAGTGGCTGCCATCTAGCGGTGCAAATATAGGGACACACTTGGAGGCTTGCACCAGAAGTGACCCAATAACTTCCACTGCTATATAAAATAACCCCAGTGCTGTAATTGGCACACAATACCCTTTCATATATGTTGCATGAAGCCCAAGGGGCTCCAGGGTTAGACCTCTGCTGCGCCTACGTATGTAGGAATCAACTGTATAAATTGGCTTGTTATGCCCCTGCTATAGCAACATCTTGTATCCCCTTTGGGGCACATCTCACATGTGTACACTGCACGAAGACAGTTCGCATGTCTTGATTTAGAACATCTTTGCTATGTGTTTCATGCTTTTTCTTAGCATTTTACATTTTATTTCTATTTATTCTGCTTTCTTGTATTTGCTCCCATTATTATTAATTTTTACCATTTGCAGCAACTTTAATAAAACTGCTCTGTGGGAACAGCCTAAGGGGCGGAATTAATTACCCATGTTACCATATCTTCTAATGAGGCCAAAAGTAATGGAAATGCAAGCTATTATTTCATGGTTAGTGGCGTTCCCTAGTACGTCTGCATTTTCAGCCAGACTGTAACATTATATAGTCGCTGATGCCATTTAGAACAGGTTGTAGAGTTACTGAAGCATGCTTGCTTGGCCTCCTGCGTGTCAGAAAACCGATCTTTGTGCTGGTAGCTCGCAGTTGCCCGTACCTGATCCTGACACGTGACACAAGGGTATCTTTCCCTCACTTGGACAAGCATCTCATTAGCTTGCTGCTTCTCACTTTAGTCTAATATGTACAGCCCCAACTAAACGAAAAGGCTTCATGCTGTATCCTAGCGACCGTCTCCTCGGGTCAGGCGCGCCCAGAGCACAGATTAGCGTGCTCTCTCCCTGCTTGGTTTGAATCCGAATGAATAAAATGCTCTCGAGCTATTCTTCACCCCTCCCTCTGCCTGCTGACTAATAACAAGCTTGAACGCCAGGCAGTGAATCAACATGCGCGGCGTCTCTGAGCAGTCTCCTTAACCTTTATAGATCGGCAGAGCAGGTTTCCTGGATCCTACGTCTTCTGAGAAATGGCAATATGCTTTACGTGCAGCTTGGATGCTGGTTTGCCTTGCATGCAAATCATGCAGCTGCTGCTGTAATTTTTTTCTTCCTTTCTTGCTTCCCCTTGGTCGCTGTGAAGATTTTCTTTTTAATTGGTTGAAAACAGCCTCTCGCTAGAATTGCACGTGGAATATCGGTTTCTTCTCTAATGTACCTATAGCGGGGATCGCGTTACGTAAAACTGGCCATAGTTGTAATTCCAGCTGAAGGCACTTTCCATAGGTTATTGTTTGTTTCCATAGGGACTTGTGTGAATATTATCTAGCTTAACTAATTAGCAATGAGTTGTGAACCAAAAAATAGAAAATAAGCAGCCGTCTGTATGTAAAATCATATATATAGTCATTTGCTTACTTGTGTCGCTGCTAGTAGCACTCCGTGTATAGGGAATCACTTAAATAGCCGTATCCTAATATATCCTAAATGCTTCATTTAACAACTAGAACAGCGTGATGGCGCTTCCCTCCAAGCTGCAAAAATGTAAAATGCCCCTGGCTGCCCCCTCCATCTACATCTTCTGTACTTGGTCATGCGCCCACAGATAACTGATATACAATTGGTAAAGGCCGGCCATACACATTAGATAGCCGTTGGCTGAATGCTTGTTCGATCTCCTGACTCCCAGCCTCTGATCGTATGCACGCTCAGTATAGTTCTTAATGGGGAGAGAGCTGCTACCATTCGCCTCAGACGGCAGCTAGTCTCCGCAGGAATAAAGGGTTAATCACAGTGAAATCCAATTGCCTAATCCTACTCTTCCCCCATACACATAATATAGCTGGGCAGTTCCATTACAATTAGGAGGTTCAGACAAGTCTGTGATCAGAAGGAAAGGGCAGATGGGTACGGTATAGGGATTTATATAAAAATGAATGTTATGTACTCTTCCACACTGGGAGCCATGATTTAACTTAACTGTAAAATGGATCCTTTGGCTGTTATTTTATTGCTCTTTTGTCTCTACAGGAATTACAAAGCCATATCATTTTTAGTGCACAGCTAAAAGGTGTAGGGCCCCTTTAATGGCTCAGCTTTTCATAGCCAGAAATCCCTTAACTTTGGTTTTTGCCTTTTAACTCATCTTTCAATTACCTGAGGACATTAAGGATTATTGCATTGATTAAACTTGACATGGTGCTGTAACCTTTCATATCGATACAAATTGCTATAATTTGCAGTAATTCAACTCCTACCTAGTGCTTATAGCTTTGCATTAATTATGACTATATTAGCATTGTGTGAACTTAAGACAATGTCAACTGAATATTAAATGATTTCAGGTAGCGGGCTTTAGCAGGCGGGTATAATGTAGGATGGACAGTTCCTGCATTAAGCGACTTTGTCTATTGTTTGGGGTCTGAATTGAGACCTGCAATATTTTTAATGTGTATGTTAACTGAGCGCACTTTAAAGGCCATTTAATCATAGTGACCATCTCCAATTTCTTTTTCCTGCAGGAAGTGGTTCTTTATTGCCTGGAAAGCAAATCTTGTGATGTTAACCACCGAGACAATGCAGGCTATTGTGCGCTACATGAGGCTTGTGCGAGAGGCTGGCTGACTATTGTTCGGCATCTTCTGGAGCACGGGGCAGATGTCAATTGCAGTGCACAGGATGGTACAAGGTGGGTAGCTGCTGGAAAGATTGCAGAGGGAAGAATTATTCTGACATTTTTGTATCAATTACTGAAATGTGGGGATACTAAAAATACCATAAATCTAAGCAGGCAAACACTGCCCCACTGTCTGATATTACTACTCCGTCCCATACACTTAAATGAGACAACTGCTATATTACATAGCTGATGGACAGGAATGTCTCGAGAAGGATGCAGCTGTGTTGTCCTAACCTCCTACAACTCCTCCAAGGCCTCATTTATATTGCACGTCTTGTCAAATGAACAGGCTACCAGAAGTATGACATGAAGGTTCATGATGATGTGTCTTTCCTTAGGCCTATCCATGATGCAGTGGAGAACGATCACTTGGAAATTGTGCGTTTATTATTGTCCTATGGAGCTGATCCTACATTAGCAACATACTCTGGGAGAACAATTGCCAAAATGACCCATAGTGAGCGGATGGAAATCTTCCTGACTGGTGAGTATTTTTGGTCATCCAGATCTGTCTCCACTGCTGTATCCGTAAACTATATATAAGGTATATACAGATACCGTATGTCGCCGTAGTGTTTAGTACATATCAGAATAAGCTATTGTGTACAGATATGTCATAGTTACAACCCAGGTTAGAATTTAAGTTTGTATCTCATTTTGTTAATAGTCTAGCCTTGGTGATCATTATTGTGAGTGAATGTACATGCACAGTTCTCTTATCAAGGGCATTTTACCATTATAAGACAGCAGGGTACAGTTACTGGCAGTCTCACTACACAGATGTGATAGCTGTTTCCTTCCCCCGCCTTCTACTGTACCAAAGACAGCTAAATTAGGCAGCGAGAGTATGATCTTAGCTGTCACGTAATGAGAAATCCCAGTGACTAGATTGAAACCTGGTTTAACCTGCAGGTTTAATAGCTCCCGTGCTGCCATATGATGTCTGTGCAGCCCCCGCTGTCAGGATTGCGACTGTTTAGACTGAATTGCTTTAGATGCTGGCTTCATAGAGCCTTATCTGACACAGAAAATGCTGCATAGCGTCAAAACAAGATTAAACCAGATTAATTTCCAGATTATTCATGCATCTAGGGGATAGATTCGTGGTCTGGTTTGCTGTTTTCCAACTATTATGGTATACATACGACAATAGGTTCCTACATCGGAAGCGTTTTTGCATTTACTTTCTCAAGTAACTCAGTGGTCATAAAAACCGCGCAAGGTTGTATTGAGCAATGCACCTTTGCCTTTGGCTAAAAAATCTGTATCAATAGCTGCTCACGTAATTCCAGTATGGTCATATAACATAATGTGTAGCTTCGTTGCATGTGTATCTAAATTATTTTCCCTTCCTCTAGAGTACTTAACAGATTTACAAGGGCGTACTGGAGATGACCCTGGACTCTCTTGGGATTTCTATGGCAGTTCTGTCTGTGGTAAGAGTCATTATTATGTCTTTTTAGTTAAAAGACTAGAAATAAATCCTAATAAGCAGATCATAAGATATGTGGCTGGAAATCAGGTGTTATTCAGTGAATGGGATTTCTGTCTCATGACTAGACATGGGTGGCTTGACAGGTGCCGCTAAAGTTGTGTAATATACAAGTATTCCCTAGTGTTACATAAGTCAGTGCATGTTACTGGAATCTGAACTCATAGACCTATGTACATTTATATCACTTATCTCCAGTGGAGATTCCATCGATATCACACATAGATATGAGCGGATGGAAATAAGCTTTCCATGTTTGGTTCATACTGAAGTATTTTAATAAACTGAACAGATCCGTGTTTAATAAATCACTTATTGACAATTGCTTTGTGAAATATGTATTTTTAGTCATGTCATTTAAACTTGACAAGTAAGATGTCTGTTAGTCTTTGTAGAGACGTGTTGTATTCTGTATAACGCATGACTTACAGTAACTCATAGTAGCTTTCAGTTTTAACCCATTAGGAGACGAGTTTTAAGGAGGTATTTGATCTTGTTAATATTTTCTTTTCAGATTCAAAGGATGAGAGTGGATTTGATATTTTGGCAAATCCGCCAGGTCCTGATGATGATGACGACGATGAAGAAGATGGTTGTGTGGATGCCTTTGAGTTCGAATTCTCAGATAGCCCCCTCCTACCCTGCTACAATGTCCAGGTGTCTCTTACACAGGGGTATGTTATCAAGACAATATGTTTATCTTGATATTACAGAAAACAAGCCATTTATTGTTGTTTTTTTGCCCCTGTATATTCCATTCTTTAATGGGCGCCCCCTCTGACAGTACAGTGCTATGGATGCTACTCTAAGGAGGGGCGTTCCTCACAGATTGTCAGAAACGCCGTTCTGACACTGAAGAGCTATTGGTAACAACACTATAGCTCTTCCCACGGGGCACATGACGGGAAAGCTGAGAGTGCGCCGGTCAGTTCTTTTTTTCCGGGAGCCGGTTTGTTCCCTTTCAGGCGGATTTGCCTCGCGACATCCGCCTGAAGACACTCCCTCCTGACTAGGCCCATTCATTTGGGCCTAATCCAGTCACAGCTTCCGCCTCAGATTCCGGTCCAAAAAACCCCATGTGAACTTACCCTAAAGTGTCACTAAAGTTTTTCAGCCCATGTATTTTTCATCTTGGTGAACTATACACAGGATAGGTCATCAGTATCTGATCTGGTCTGGTTCTGAAAGGTCATCTGTATGAAAAATGTTTTTGGGGCTGGAAAATCCATTTAAAAGGTCTATACTCTTGGGTGAGTCTGCTGTGGGAAGTAATTGGGATGCATTAGCCTGTTCTTATAGATTCTGATTAATTCACCGCTCATTTCTGTTCATTAGCTCACGGGAGAGCGTGTCTGTAGTAAGAGCTATTGATAGACACAGATGATCAAACACGCCACATGTTTACTGCATGAGGACCCACATGACAGATAAAGATTACAATCAATAATGCCACGTACGTTCCTTTTGAACATATAGGGTCGTACAGTTATTTTAAACAGTCCTTTTTTCCCATTCTAGGCCCAGGAACTGGTTGCTTCTGTCAGATGTCACAAAGCAGCTGAAGATGACCTCCCAGTCTTTCAGCAGCGAGCATCCTCACCTTGAAATAGTCAGTATTGTAGAAGCCGAATTATATAAGCAAGTATCACTAAGCCAGCTCTTCTCTTCACCGGAGGATCTTGAACACTTCAGTCCAGACAGCAAAGAAATGCTGGAGCTTGTGGAATTCACAAGTGAACTGCAAACATTACTTGGATCCTCCATTGAGTGGTTGAATCCTGAAGGAGACAAGTCTTATGCCAGTTGTTAAAAAGCCAAGCCCTTCCCCAATTCTGTACAATAATTTCTATTTTGTGAATATGTGATATAGAAAGAACACTATTCTATAAATACTGTTGTAAAATATATATAATATATATAAATATCTATATATATATCTCTGTATATGGGATTGGTTTGGTTTAATTTTTTCCCCCCTCCAGAAAACCTAAATAGATTTATATGGTCCTTGAAAAGTTCAGTGCACATTTGCTTTGGGAGATATAATAATTTGTTTTTATTCGTAACACTTTATTTTGTTATCTATTTTTCTTAATTGAGACTTTAGACTTTTTTGCAAAGCACTGAAGGCACGAGAAATACTTTATAATTTGTATTTAAAAAGTCATGTGGACGAAAAGACGCAGCACTTCATGACCTTTTTATGTTTACAAAAATTACCAGTTTTTTGGTAAATAATGTTGGATATGATCCAGATTTTGTAATATAAGTGAAATTATGCACATATATATAAATATCCATAGAAAGTTGTTTGAAGTTTTGTAATCTAATTTAAAATATCTGAAATTTTAATTTCCACACATAAATTGAGTGTGTGCGCGTGTGTGTATATATATATATATATATATATATCCCATATGTGTGTGTGCGCACACGCCTGTATACTTATATAAATATATACATACATTCAGACGTTTTATGCTCTAATTTAAAGATAAAGACTTTTGAGCTATTTTTTTCGCTTGTAAAATATTAAAGCTGTAAGATAAAGTGTTGCAGTCCAGATGAATTGTATATAAACTCAAATTTCCTGAGATGTGTGTGCAATGTTTTCAGATCTGTGTTTAAACTTTGTAAGTAAACCACCTGCCTTTGTATTTATATTTTACAAGATTTTTTCTTAAAAAGGCAATAAAACTGTTCAGTAAATGGATATTGTGAACTTTCTTTTTCCTTTTAGAAAGTTGAAGTGAAGTTCCAGAGGGATTGGTCGAATTTCTTTAAGTCACCTTGCACAGAACCGTTACACTGGCCCGCTAGCCCACTGACCTGTTAATTTCTGTCCAGCCACACACATGACTGTGTGCTACACAGATCAGCGTGCGGGCTGCAAAACTCAATACCAGTCCTATTCTTGTCCAGTCTTGTGACCATGTCTTGTGGCAGCCCCATTCATTAAATGAAGACATCTGTGTGCCATTCAGTCATGGCTGGCAGCCAGCACATGGTCTTGTACAATTAGCCTAAGGTTGCAAAGTATTAAATTACCCCTCGTTTACATCTGCGTTTGTATTCCGTTCGGGGGAGTCCGCATGGGGACCCCCCCGAATGGAATACCAAACGTAATTGCAAGCGGTGTGCAGTAAAAATACACGGGCCTCGTAGTTTATAATGGGGTCCGTGTGCTTGCCGCGCGCTGCTCGCACAAATCATGTGGACAGGAAAGTAGATTGTGAACTACTTTCCTGTCTGCATGTTCTGTGCGTAGATCTGGCGGCAAGCAAACGGACCCCAATATAGTCTATGGGAATCCCTGTGCTTTTACTGCACAGCACTTTCAATTGCGTTTGGTATTCCGTTCAGAGGGTCCCCATGTGGACTGCCCCGGACGGAATACCAATGCAGATGTGAACCCCACTAAGGGATACGTTGTCAGTATTATATCATACCTATCATTTTGAGTCCAAAATTCTGTAATGATTAGAGATGAGCGAACAGTGAAATGTTCGAAGCTCGATTTGAGTAGCCGCTCAATACTTGACTGTTCGATCGAATATCGAACCCCATTATAGTCTATGGGGAATAAGTACTCGTTTAGGGGGAAACCACTATTCGACTCAGGAGGGTCACCAAGTCCACTATGACACCCCAGGAAATGATGCCAAGACCCTGGAATGTAACTGGGACAGCAGGGGAAGCATGTCTGGGGGCATCTAACATGCCCAAGTCACTGTATTACGTCGGGATCCCTGTCAGCTTCCGATATGCGCGAGCTGACTTTTTCCACATAGGAATGCATTGACCAGCGTTGATTGACCGAATGCCATACAGAGTACAGCATTCGGCCAATCAATGCTGGTTCTTCCGGAGGCTCGTCTGAGGAGGCGGAGTCTAATATCGGACCAGAATGGAAACTGCTGTGGACCGATCTTAGACTCCGCCTCCTCCGGGAGAACCAGTGTTGATTGGCCGAATGTTGTACTCTGTATGGCATTCGGCCAATCAACGCTGGTCAATGCATTCCTATGCCAAGATGTAGTAGTGCTGGCTGTGCACTCAGCACTGCTACACTGGAGATGAAGCAGAGCTGAGTGTGCGCTGAACCCTGCTGCACACTCAGCTCTGCTGCATCAGAAATGTAGCAGAGCTTAGTGTGCACTGAATCCTGCTGCACACTCAGCTCTGCTGCATCAGAGATGCGCTGAACCCTGCTGCACACTCAGCTCTGCTGCATCAGAGATGTAGCAGAGCTGAGTGTGCACTGACCCTGCTGCACACTCAGCCCTGCTGCATCAGAGATGCGCTGAACCCTGCCGCACACTCAGCTCTGCTGCATCAGAGATGTAGCAGAACTGAGTGTGCGCTGAACCCTGCTGCACACTCAGCTCTGCTGCATCTCAGCAGAGCAGAGTGTGCAGCAGGGTTCAGCGCACACTCAGCTCTGCTTCATCTCCAGTGTAGCAGTGCTGAGCGCAAGGCCAGCACTGCTACGTCTCGGCAAAGGAATGCATTGACCAGCGTTGATTGGCCGAATGCCATACAGAGTACAGCATTTAGCCAATCAACGCTGGTTCTGCCGGAGGAGGCGGAGTCTAAGATCGGTCCACAGCAGTCTTCATTCTGGTCTGATCTTAGACTCCGCCTCCTCACAGACGAGCCTCCGGCAGAACCAGCGTTGATTGGCCGAATGTTGTACTCTGTATGGCATTTGGCCAATCAATGCTGGTCAATGCATTCCTATGGGAAAAAGTCAGCTCACGCATATCGCAAGCTGACAGGGATCCCGACCAGACAGAGCCCCAAAGAGCTGGGTGGGTGACATTCTCACCTAAATAAAGATAATCCCTAGCTAACCCTGCCAGTACATCTATCCCTGTCTCACAATCACATAGTTCACAGTCTCATATGAACCGGATATTAAATCCACTATTCATATAAATTGGAGGTCACCTGATTTAGCCAGCCAATTAACTTTTTCCGATTTTTTTTCGATGCCTCCGTTGTCGTAGTTCCTGTCCCACCTCCCCTGCACAGTTATTGGTGCAAAAAAAAAAAAAACGCCAGGGAAGGTGGGAGGGGAATCAAATTTTTAGTGAGTGTGTCACCTCTGTTCGCTCATGTCTAGTAATGATAAATTGTATACCTATTTATAGGTACTGTAGGTCTAATTTTCTTCTGCAGAGTTCCAAATCTCAAGGTTATGTTAATATATTTTTCTCTAAAAAAAAAAAATTAGCAATCTGATTAACTCTTTAGGTGTCAGTGGAAGGAAAAAATAGCGGATTATAACAGATCTATCACAAATTATCTGAAAACTAATATCAAAATGCTGTATGAACAGGACCATTAAGGGATCAAAAAAATGATCTAATTTTTTGATCAAGTTTTGATCAAGTATTAAACATATTTTAAGACATTTTTGGTGATTTTTTTTTTTTTTTTTTCAGTGTCTATATTAACAAAAACTATAATCTTGCAGTTTTTTTTACTCTGGCAACTATGGGAGGGTTCAAACGTGTGCTCATTGTCCATTTTGTGCAATCCGTCCAGCTTCCGTCTTCTGGCCCATGAAACTGGACAGGAGATGGAAACCCGACAGTCTGTTTTCAAAGCCATTCACTTAAATGGGTTTTCAAAGGTGACAGCCCGTGTGCGTTTTCTGCCTGACCATGGGCAAACCAGTTTTTTTAACCGGACACAAAGTCCTGTATGTCTGACTTTGTGTCTAGCTAAAAAAAACTTGTTTCGCCGCGGACAGGCAGAAGACGCATACGGGCAGTCACTTTTGCAAACCCATTCTAGTGAATGGGTTTGAAACCTGACCGTTGAGTTTCCATCTCCTGTCCAGTTTCGCGGGTCAGAAGATGGAAACCGTCCAAATTGCACAAACTGGACGACAAGCGCAGGTGTGAACCCGGCCTAAGCCTGATAATGTGCAAATATTAAACCCATGTAACTTATGGATTTGATTGTTTGTGGCTTTTTGCTGTCAATTCACGGCAATATTTACACTAAAGTTTTTCAGCAGAACTTATGTCCCTTATTGACATACCCTTAAGCTACATTCACATAACCGATCAGCAAAAGCACCGTGGAAAGGGACATTTTTGCATCCTTTTCTATTGTCCCCTCAAAAATTTCAACAAAGCTATATTAAAATGAGCAACATTCGCAGCTACAATTTATTCACATGACCCATATTTTTTTGATGGTCCACTTTCACAGATCACTCAGTAGACTCTGATCTATGAGGGGTCTGTGAAAACAAGTGCCTCTGGATGCAAAATGGGTGTGAAAACCCGCACCAACCACTCACAGTGCGACCCAGGTTCATAGGCCAGTTTTAGGGCTAATGGACTGTATTAAGCTGTATTATGTCCCTATTATACACTGTGGTGTAAAAGGACTGCCATAGAGGTACATTAGCTCTCTACTACATACTTCATATTCCTCTGATTTTATCCAGACGTGTTCTACCATTATATACTATATGTAGAAGGTAATCCCCTACAAAAGCATCCAAGTGAGGGAATTGCTGTTTAAGAAATTTCTAAATATACTGCAGGAAACTAGCAGATCATAGTTGGCAAGCGAAATCCCAAGCCAGAATAAAACCAGGAGAGTATATTAGCATCCAAAATCAGTAGAGAAATAACAGTGTCTGAGCCAGGGTCGTGTTCACAGACAAAGCCAAATCAGTAAGAAGTTAGATAACCAAGGAAGAAAGCCAAAATCTGTACCAAGGAACACAGCAAAACCGGATAACGTCTGAGAGCACGACCTGAATTTATGTAGCCCAGACTATAATTTATGTAGGGAAAGCTTGAAATCATCCTGTAAAATCATGCAGCACATTCATAAACCTCCACGTGTACAATCTGTGCTGTTAAAATTTGGACAATTCTTTATCAACCTCTTGTAATTCATCCAAATGAACAGGCTAAGGCTGGTCTTACACAACCGTAATGTAAATCCACAAATGGTCTGCAATTGAGGGCTTTCAATTGCGGACCATTTGCGGACACATTATATTCAAAGTGGCCTCTTACACCACCAGATATTTTATCCATGGTGTGGCCGGGCCGAAACCATGGTCCGCAATTTATAGCGCATATCCGTAATGGCCGTAAATTGCAGCACTACACGGACTCGCCCATAGAACTCTATGGGCGAGTGCGGCAGGACACGGACATCTGCAGAGTCTATGTTGCCGATCAGCAACTAGTGTTGCTGATCAGCAATTTGCGGACCTTACATTCAATACAGTTGTGTAAGACCAGCCTGAGTTCAGAGAAAAACACTAGAGCAACCAGGCTAAGGCCCCACAAACAAACTGCTTCCAAAAACTGCGGAAAAGACAGCACATCGTGGTTTATTACATAGCGTGTTTCACAGAGTTTTCCTCTGCAGATTATCTGTCTCTATTACACTTATGTGGAAACCGTTTGTTTTTAACTGGACACAAAGTCCCGCAAGCCCGACTTTGTGTCCGGTTAAAAAAACTGTTTTGCCCACGGAGAGGACAAAACTCTCACAGGCGGACACTTTGCAAACCCTTTCGAATGAATGGGTTTGAAAAGTGACTGCTGGTTTCCGTCTCCTGTCCAGTTTCCCAGGCAGAAGACGGAAACCTGAAAGTGGAGAACGGGGCGCAGATGTGAACCGCCCTAATTGATATGCTGAAATTTACAAAAACATGACCATTTTTTCTGCAATGTGTAGATGGGATTAACCAGAGTTTCTTCCACTTTGCAGGTACTATAATACACAACATTTTTCATCAGAATTTCCGTCATGGCCAACAATTTGCAACGTGGTGAACTGGCCTAAGAGATACATAAGGTTGTGTACAGGAAGTAAGCAAGCAAAAGCTCAGGTGTGGAGTCATCTCAGGCTCCTGAGCTCCTGCCCCCAGATAAACCACAGTATTACTGCCCCCTTGGCAAATAAACCCTAATTTGCATCTATACTAAAAGGGCTTATATAGTTGGAATGGCTGAACTGATATGGATAAACAAAATATCAAAATGCTCAGGGTGACAGTGCCGATCAGAAAAGTTATATCATTGGGTTGGAAAAGATCCGGTGACAGGTTCTCTTGAAGGCAAGATCTCAATATTGGCACACGCACACAAAAAGTTTGGGGATAGCAAAGAAATCTAAGGGGAAAATATGTAAAGTGCATCTCATAGATTGCGAACTACTTTCCTGTCTGCATGATCCCTGTGGAGATCTGGCGGCAAGCACACGGACCCCATTATAGTCTATGGAGTCCGTGTGCTTTTACTGCACACCACTTCCAGTTGTGTTCGGTATTTCGTTCGGGTGGGTCCTCATGCGGACTCCCCCAGACGGAATCCAAACGCAGATGTGAACGAGGCCTTAGGGTATATTCAGATGGAATATATGCAGGTGGAAGTACACATCATATATAGTAGCTGCAAATTGAGTGAGTTTAGATGAAATCTCTTCCTCACACTAGATTGTATACTACTGGTTTTCACTGCGGATTCCGGCCTTTGCTATACAGAGTGTACAATCCATGGCAATATGGTGGTAGAATTATGGCGAAAATCTGCAACTGATCAATCTACATCTCATGTGGATGTTCCTTCCCAGTTTAATTTTATTCCCAAAAGAAGGAGGTCCTTTGCTTTTCAGTCATCAAATTTTGGAGAATATGCATCTGCAATTTAGAAAATAAAAAGTGAGAGAATTTGGTCCATTATTAGCTCCAATACGTATCTAAGTGCTATATTGTCTAACAAAACAAAGTAGCCATGGTCATATAAACTGCAATAAGTGACATTAACAGGTTTTTCAAAGACACATGCATATGAAACATTTTCTTTTAATCCTTTTCCTGTCATAGAAAAGAAATCTGAAAGAGCCCAGACACGCCGGTAATCCCTTCTGAAGACACGCTCGTACAACAGTGTTCTACCTTTTCCTGCCGAGAAAGGTCTATATCACATTGATTCTGCAATGTACACGGCAACTGATAAAGGGATGACATGAAGGTACATCATGAGAGGGAGATGAAATTATCATATAGACAAAGGGAGTACTAAGGCAGGGACTCTACCACTGTTTGACGTCTATTTTCCTTTTCAGCATTCAATACATAATTGGCTTGTAATTTAGCTGTGGTGGGAATAGTTAGGAGGACTATAATGTTTGCCTTATTCTATAGAAAAGTCTGCACCCGGATAATGTCAATATTCAGTCATCCTTGAATTGATCCGTGAAGATTGTCTATGTTCGGTAACAAACGATAATTTAGTTGTTTACTCAGTCTTTGTAACAAGTATCAGAAAGAAACACAAGGCCAGATTCACAGAGGGCGGCTGGTGCAGATAGTTGCACAATCTTCTCTTTCCCAAAATCAGTGTCTTGGAATGTTACTGAAATCTGTACTTTTACCCAACTTAAAGCTCCTGTTCCCAAAACCTGTAATGTGCCTCCCAACTACCATATGACATTATAAGAACATATGGCAGAAAGAGGCCTTACTAGGAACCACTTATATGACCAAGCAGCAGCATTTCATCTGGCAGATTCAGATTGTCCAGGTATATAATACTGTATACTGTGTCACAAACGGAGAGCCCCAGCAAACAGCTGATTTTGTGGCAGCTGTCATGTACACACGTGGACAAAATTATTGGTACCCTTTCATTAAGGAAAGAGAAACCCACAATGGCCACTGAAATAATCTCGAACTAACAAAAGTATTAAGGAATTGAGATTTACTGAAGATCAACTAATGAAAATCAGACATTGCTTTTGAGTTGTGGTTCAACAGAATAATTTCACCCCCTGCCCACCGCAGGCATTTTTCGATTTTAATTTTTTTGACTCCCTGCTTCCCAAACCCCATAACTTAACTCACTCTGAAATTTCTAGTAAACCTGTCTTAGTAGACAAGATGGAGTAATCAGCCCACTGAGATATAAAACTACATGTTGCCTATAGAAGTCTATAACCAGGTTCAGACTGGACTTTTTGGTGAGGATTTTGACGCGGAATCCGTATCAGTTTCCATTTAAAAAAAAAATGCCTCCCATTGAACTCAATGGGTACCTTTTTCCACGAGCAGTTTGTTCCCGCTTGTGGAAAAAAGAAGCGGCATGCCCTTTCTTGAGGCAGATTCTGCGGTGGAATCAGCCACAGAGTCTGTGGCGTGAACACTCTCTCCTGAGTAGGCCCATTCATTTGGGCCTAATCCAGAGCAGGGTGCAGTGCACTGGCATCCAGTCATGGCTAGCCATTTTTTGGACTGGATTCTGAGGATTCTACTCCTATCTCTCATTTTCTTGTGCTCCCCGCCGTTTGTGTAAAGAAGCATTTGTTCTGATAAGCAAATTATGGTCAGGGAGCAAAGGCGGCATTCCCCCTATGCACCAAGCACACCAGGGTCTCCAACTGCTCGCCACCCCCTTAGTGCCTCCTATTCACTCCCCCCTGTATCTTCTCCTCATCTTCAGTCTTGCGTAGGCATCCGACGCTGTGCTATACGCAGTTGAAATTGTGTAACAGACCACCACAAAATGGACAACCGAGGATGCGCAGTCGGCTCTGTCCGAAGCTGAAGTGGTAGAGCTGATTGCGCATGTGTGGGATTTCAAGTGCATATAGCGCAGCGTTGAATACGTACGCAAAGATGCAGGGGAGAAGTGTTGATGACACTGGTGTGCTCGGAGCACAGGGGGAACATTCCTGTGCTCCCTGAGCATAATTTGCATATCAGCAGAAACAGCAAGGAGCACAAGAGAATAAGAGATATGAGTAGAGCAGCCTTTTTAAAGGCTATTCTAATGTGCCATTACTTCAATATGTCCTTTTCTAATGATAGGCTGCCTTTAATACTGTTAAGAGCTAATGTAAAATGTCCCTTAGGCTAAGGCCCCACGGAACAACCCGCAGCTATAAAGCGCAGCGGGAAAAACCGCGACAGGAAAGCATAACGATTCTTCCTACAGTGTTTTAAACAGAAAGTTTGCAGAGTTTTCCTCCATGGACTTTCTGTTACAATTATATCTACGGGGAAGCCACTGGCGTTTCCGTAGATATAATTGACATGCTGCAATTTCCAAAACCGCGCCAGTTTTTCCCGCAAAGTGGTCAGGGGATTCGCATGAATCCCATCCACTTTGCAGATACTGTAAAATGCTGCGATTTTTCCCTTGGTGCTTCCACGGTGGGCAAATTGCGGCATTTCCGGCCTAAAGGTGGTGATCATTAGAAAGCTGGAAAATAGCAGTGGTTCGAGGTATTATTACTATGAAACAGGAAAATAACTAATTCTAAACAGTAGTAGGACTCAATTCTTATAGACATGTTTAACTCAAGTTTCTTCTTAGAAGGCACCATTTTGTGTCTCCTATCTTAGCAAGAAAACACATAATTAGTTAAATGTGGGTGCATAACACAGAAAAAAGGCAACCTTGAAAACTGGAGGCTACCCTTCTCCCAGTCTGGTGATCTGAAGAATAATGTATTGCTGAGCCATGGCAACTCTAAGGCTAAGTTCACACTGAGTTTTTTGGTCAGGATTTTTAGGCTGTATCTGCCTCAAAATACTGACCAAAAAGACGTCTCCCATTAAAATCAATGGGACCCGCTCCGGTCTTTTTTCTGGGAGCCGTTTCTTCTGGCTCCCAGAAAAAAGAAGAGAGGTGCTCATTCTTCAGGCCGTTTCGCTTTGCGATTCAGCCTGAAGACACTTCCTCCTCCGGACTAAGCCCATGCATTGGGCCTAATCCACCAGCTTTCAGTCACGGCTACCCGGCTTTTGGTCTGGAACCTGAGGCGGCCTCTGCCGGGAAGTACCGCGATTTTCCCACAGTGCTTTTTGGCTACGGGTTGTCCCATGGGGCCTTAGCCTGAAGAGGTTTTTTAAAAAAAAATGTCTAGGCAACTGAGGGAGGTGAAAAAAAAAATCATACTCACCTGTCCCCAATGCTCCAATGTCCTCCCAATGCATTCCAGTTCTTCCAGCGTCTTCTCAAAGTGAAACTGTTCACTGGCTGTGATATCTTGGATCATTGGCCTCAGCAGGCCTCAGGAAGAGACCTGTGATGTCACAGTTAGTGATTGGTCTCAGATGTCACGTGTGGTGAGGACTTCTGCCACACGTCAGCAAGGGACTGAGAAGTCTGGACCACGCAGTTAGGCACCAAGGCATCGTTGAAAGTTGAGTATGAATTTTTTTTATTTTTTTTTCACTGCCCCTGGCCTATTTAAAACTTAAATGAGTTATCCATTTTTGCCTGGACAACCCCTTAAACTCTGGTTGAATTGGAACTCCAACAAATCTCCTATAGTTGAAAAATCCATGACGGTATTAGAAGACTGCTAATGAAAATGATTACTAAGGATTACAGGTAGCAACATCTTGCCTCTGAACCCTGTATAAGCAATGCCGCCCCTGCTACCTCTTGTGTCACCCCCTCTACCTCATAGATTGTAAGCTCTTTTGAGCAGGGCCCTCAGTCCCATTGTGTGAAATGACGTTCTTTGTTATGTATGTCTGTATCTGAACCCTATAAATTGTACAGTGCTGCGGAATATGTTGGCGCTATATAAATAAAATGTATTATTATTATTATTATTTGAAGGAAGAATGAGTAACATAGAAATTGATTTCTACACTTTCCACTTAGGCCATGGGATTTAACTGGGCAATTAGCCAGGAGTTGACCATTTTGTCCACAGTAAAGACGCAGCCTTACCTGTCATGATGAGTTTGGAAACACTGATGGGATCTGAGAATCCCTAAAGAATTTGTATTGTTTACTGTTGGCAAGAACTTTGGAGGATCCTTTGCTCAGCCACACTGAAAAACAATTCCTCATCTATAAAGGTTGAATAGAGGTAACATGTTATTTATGCTGCATGGAGAAAGGCACAAAGTTGATCATGCAAAAAACTATGCCAGGATAATTTTGTTTTCAGTCCCCATCCAGAAAGTGTTAATAAAAATTATTATAATTATTTATTTATTTATTTATTTCTATAGCACCATTAATTCCATGGTGCTTTACATTTGGGGGTTACATATAGTACACAAAATATACAGGCAGATGTAACACTAACAGTGACCGACTGGCACAGCGGGGTAGAGGGCCCTGTCCACAAGGCTTACAATCTATGAGGGAAGAGGGATAGAGACAAAAGGAGAGGGGGAGACTGTTCAGATGGTGAGTGGTGACAGTAGTGTTATTGGAGGTTGTAGGCCTTCTTCCTGAATAGGTGAGTCTTCAGGGCCTTCTTGAATCTTGTGGGGATAAGTCTCATGTGTCTTGGTAATGAGTTCTAGAGTATAGGGGATGTAAGAAAGAAATGTGTGAAGAGCAGATAAGAGCAGAGCGGAGTAGGAGGTCTTTGGAGGATCTGAGGTTACGTGTGGGCAGGTATTGGGAGATTAGGTCAGAGATACATGGAGTGGACAGGTTGTGGATGGCTTTGTATGTTAGTGTTAGTACTTGAATTCTATTTGCTGGGCAGCTTAATCAGCAAGTTATATTTACTACAAAATGGGACCACTTAAAAATACAACTCATCCTGCAAAAAACAAGCCCTCATATGGCTATATTAATGGAAAATAAAAAGCTATGTGTCTTGGAATGTAACTATTAATAATGAAATTGCTCTTAATATAGACAAATATATATAGGTCACTGTTTATCCAATATATTTCAGGCCAAATAACCCCAAGGCTACAATATGTCTGAACTAGTAGCAAAATTGTTGGTCAAACAATGTCTAATGAATACCACAAACACCCTACTTATGGTGCTTAGTCAGTGCTAAATTCAATGCTCATATAATGCCAGCCTACTTTTCTTAGTAATGACATACAGTGCTATTTTTGTAGGACACACCAAAGTGCTCACATAATTATGCCATACAGTGTACAGTTAATGTCACATAAATGTAATACTGAAATATATACTGCACATAAGCACTCATGTATACAATCACATATGGTACATAAACGTGCACACAAAAAGAACTGTGCAAAAGCTTTAGAGAGGTGGAAAAAATACTGAAAAGTAAGAAAGATTTTAAAAATGAAAGTGTTAATAGTTTATTTTTGCCAGTTAAAGGGGTATTCCCACCTCACATACTCATCAGTCTTTACTGCTGTAAAATCTTCTTTCTTCCTGGTTTCTTGCATCATTTGGTGGGCGGGGTTTCACATGCAACCTGCCATTTAGCTCTGCCCCCAGATTTGTATGTAGCTCCGCCCACCCATATTGGACTATGAAGTACAGGCAGCAGCAACTCCATTCTGTGTTACATACAGAGACTGTCTGTCTCTGCCATAATGAACACAATTGAATTAGCTAGCCTGATAACTGGGAGAACAGAAGAAATGAAAGCAGCTCCTCTCCCCTATCTGATACCAGGAAGCTAGGTCACATGGTGCAGACACAGGAATAGCTAGATACACAGGCTGCACTTAGCCCCTCCTCCCTCCCCCCTGAGAGCACCAGATACATCACTTGACTCATGAGCAGCTAAGTCTGGGCTGTGGCCACAAAGAATTGAATAAAGTAAGATAGTGGACAAACAAAGCGTTTTGCTGAAGCAGTGTATTTAGGAAAAGTCTTACATCCACATTAACAAGCAGTATAGATAGGATCCTTGTGATGGGACAACCCTTTTAACAAAATGAAGAGTGAATGAAAAAAGGAGATATGTAAATCAAATCAATATTTGGTGTGACCACTCTTTGAGTCTCTCTGGGATTATACAAAGATACAGAAGGATTTGAACAAGCCTAGATCCAAAGATCCGTGGTTATTTCTCCATGATGTGTGGGACAACTTCCCTGTGTTGAGTTCCTTCAAAAACTTATATGCCTAGAAGTATACCTAGAAGAATCTTTTTCTGGGTCAGGGATCTTTTTAGCTGCATCATAACCTGGATTTGGTGTCCAGTGTACCCAAATCTCCTATATTATCTCCTCACGGGATCTTCTCAGCTATTTGTAAGCTATTTAATAGTTACAACTTGCAAAATTGCATGTAATAGATAGGGGATTGGAGGCAGACTACTCCGATTTGTATATGCTTGCTGCAGATAAAAGACTTCCCAGCAAGACCCTGCAGATATTTCAACTTCTGATGAAAACTCATGTAGCTTTCCGTTTTTATTTTTGAAAGCATTCTTACATCTCATTTCTTTCCACACCTGCCTAAGACATTTGCACTGTATTTTACATAAAAACACACAAACATATACACCTAGATATGTACATGTACCTTGATGAGACATGTTCTGGTTTCTATGCTTCCTTTCTCCGTTCAAGACAACACCATGCTGGGTTCTATATTCTTCATCCAATGTCAAACCTACACTTTACAGCATAGACCAGGAAAGTTTCTATGATGATCAGTCCAGACAAGGCCTGAACCCATCCATCTACAAATTGCTATCCATAATAACCAATCCATGACGTGATAAACAGAGTAGGGCTTTGACTGCCAGCACTGCTGAGCCAGCAATACTTTTACACTTATAAGTGCAGCTAAGAGACAGCAACTGTGAGACAGGTATCAGATCATTATTTTGCTTCTCCCTGTGTTGCAATTCAATTCAGTTGTAAAGTTAATGAGCGAATCTGCAGCACTAATACATATATCACCCAGAACCATAGATTTATAGAAACAAATATACATGTAAAATGCAATAAAGGTTAAGAGATAGATAATTAGTAGAGATGAGCAAGTAGTATTCGATCGAGTAGGTATTCGATCGAATATTACGGTATTCGAAATACTACTAGCTATTCGCAGTAAATATTCGATTCAGAACTAGCGTTGATTGTCCAGTACAGTCCAGTACAGTACAGTGTATAGCATTCGGCAAATCAACACTGGTTCTGCAGCAGGCTCGTCCTTGCTAGGAGCAGTCAGCTCCCTCGTAACAGCAAGCTGCCAGCTCTCCCGACTAGCAAAGACGAGCCTGCGGCAAATCAACGCTGGTTCTGCAGCATACTCATCTGTGAGAATGATGTACACTGGCCAATCAACGCTGGTCAATTTATTCCTATGAGAAACAGCAGTGAGCTTACTGTTTTTCATAGGAATGAATTGACCAGCGTTGATTGGCCAGTGTACAGCATTCGGCCAATCAACGCTGGTTCTGTCGGAGGCTCGTCTGTGAGAATGCTGTACACTGGCCAATCAACGCTGGTCAATTCATTCCTATGAGAAACAGTAAACTCACTCGTAACAGCAAGCTGCCAGTTCTCCTGACTAGCAAGGACGAGCCTTCTGCAGAACCAGCGTTGATTTGCCGCAGGTTTGTCTGTGCTAGTCAGGAGAGCTGGCAGCTTGCTGTTACGAGGGAGCTTACTTTTTATCAGCGCAACTGCAAGCTTCTGGTACCTAGGTCAAAGCTGACATCATTTTCCTGGTGGCGTGTGAGTGCTGCCACTTTGCCGGTGATTGAAAATCGAAAAATACCCGCAGCGGGAAGGGGTTAAAGGAATAAAATTCCCTTAATAAACCTCAATAAAAAATTAGAAGCTTAACTAATATAAACTGGATTCACTTCTACAGAATTAGTTCTCTTATGTAATGTTCAAAAATGTTTTAATTGGGAATAGTAATGAACACTAGAGATGAGCGAACACTAAAATGTTCGAGGTTCGAAATTCGAATCGAACAGCCGCTCACTGTTCGTGTGTTCGAACGGGTTTCGAACCCCATTATAGTCTATGGGGAACATATACTCGTTAAGGGGGAAACCCAAATCCGTGTCTGGAGGGTCACCAAGTCCACTATGACACCACAGGAAATGATGCCAACACCTCTGGAATGACACTGGGACAGCAGGGGAAGCATGTCTGGGGGCATCTAACACACCAAAGACCCTCTATTACCCCAATATCACAGCCTAACAACTACACACTTTACACACTCAATACCACCTCTCTGACAGTAGGAAAACACCTTGAAACATGTGTATTTGGCACTTGCAGTGAGGAGAGCTTGTCACCAGCAGTGAATTTGGCCCTTGTAGTAAGTTGAGGTTGGCACCAACATTTGTTTTGAAAATCAGGGTGGATTGAGCCTCTAACCAGCAGAGTTTGGGCAAATTCATGGTGGAGGGAGCCTCTAAAAACCCCAGTTTGGACCAATTCATGGTGGAGGGAGCCTCTAAAAACCCCAGTTTGGACCAATTCATGGTGGAGGGAGCCTCTAAAAAACCCAGTTTGGACCAATTCATGGTGGAGGGAGCCTCTAAACAGCCCAGTTCGGACCAATTCATGGTGGAGGGAGCCTCTAAACAGCCCAGTTTGGGCAAATTCATGGTGGAGGGAGCCTCTAACCAGCCCAGTTTGGGCAAATTCATGGTGGAGGGAGCCTCTAAAAACCCCCGTTTGGACCAATTCATGGTGGAGGGAGCCTCTAAACAGCCCAGTTTGGACCAATTCATGGTGGAGGGAGCCTCTAAACAGCCCAGTTTGGACCAATTCATGGTGGAGGGAGCCTCTAAACAGCCCAGTTTGGGCAAATTCATGGTGGAGGGAGCCTCTAACCAGCCCAGTTTGGGCAAATTCATGGTGGAGGGAGCCTCTAAAAACCCCCGTTTGGACCAATTCATGGTGGAGGGAGCCTCTAAACAGCCCAGTTTGGGCAAATTCATGGTGGAGGGAGCCTCTAACCAGCCCAGTTTGGACCAATTCATGGTGGAGGGAGCCTCTAAAAACCCCAGTTTGGACCAATTCATGGTGGAGGGAGCCTCTAAAAACCCCAGTTTGGACCAATTCATGGTGGAGGGAGCCTCTAAAAACCCCAGTTTGGACCAATTCATGCTGGAGGGAGCCTCTAAACAGCCCAGTTTGGGCAAATTCATGGTGGAGGGAGCCTCTAAAAACCCCAGTTTGGACCAATTCATGGTGGAGGGAGCCTCTAAAAACCCCAATTTGGACCAATTCATGGTGGAGGGAGCCTCTAAACAGCCCAGTTTGGGCAAATTCATGGTGGAGGGAGCCTCTAAAAACCCCAGTTTCGACCAATTCATGGTGGAGGGAGCCTCTAAAAACCCCAGTTTGGACCAATTCATGGTGGAGGGAGCCTCTAAAAAACCCAGTTTGGACCAATTCATGGTGGAGGGAGCCTCTAAAAAACCCAGTTTGGACCAATTCATGGTGGAGGGAGCCTCTAAAAACCCCAGTTTGGACCAATTCATGGTGGAGGGAGCCTCTAACCAGCCCAGTTTGGACCAATTCATGGTGGAGGGAGCCTCTAAAAACCCCAGTTTGGACCAATTCATGGTGGAGGGAGCCTCTAAACAGCCCAGTTTGGACCAATTCATGGTGGAGGGAGCCTCTAAAAATCCCAATTTGGACCAATTCATGGTGGAGGGAGCCTCTAACCAGCCCAGTTTGGACCAATTCATGGTGGAGGGAGCCTCTAACCAGCCCAGTTTGGGCAAATTCATGGTGGAGGGAGCCTCTAAAAACCCCAATTTGGACCAATTCATGGTGGAGGGAGCCTCTAAACAGCCCAGTTTGGGCAAATTCATGGTGGAGGGAGCCTCTAAAAACCCCAGTTTGGACCAATTCATGGTGGAGGGAGCCTCTAAAAAACCCAATTTGGACCAATTCATGGTGGAGGGAGCCTCTAACCAGCCCAGTTTGGACCAATTCATGGTGGAGGGAGCCTCTAAAAACCCCAGTTTGGACCAATTCATGGTGGAGGGAGCCTCTAAACAGCCCAGTTTGGACCAATTCATGGTGGAGGGAGCCTCTAACCAGCCCAGTTTGGGCAAATTCATGGTGGAGGGAGCCTCTAAAAACCCCAATTTGGACCAATTCATGGTGGAGGGAGCCTCTAAACAGCCCAGTTTGGGCAAATTCATGGTGGAGGGAGCCTCTAAAAACCCCAGTTTGGACCAATTCATGGTGGAGGGAGCCTCTAAAAACCCCAGTTTGGACCAATTCATGGTGGAGGGAGCCTCTAAAAACCCCAGTTTGGACCAATTCATGGTGGAGGGAGCCTCTAAAAACCCCAGTTTGGACCAATTCATGGTGGAGGGAGCCTCTAAACAGCCCAGTTTGGGCAAATTCATGGTGGAGGGAGCCTCTAACCAGCCCAGTTTGGGCAAATTCATGGTGGAGGGAGCCTCTAAAAACCCCAATTTGGACCAATTCATGGTGGAGGGAGCCTCTAAACAGCCCAGTTTGGGCAAATTCATGGTGGAGGGAGCCTCTAAAAACCCCAGTTTGGACCAATTCATGGTGGAGGGAGCCTCTAAAAACCCCAGTTTGGACCAATTCATGGTGGAGGGAGCCTCTAAAAAACCCAGTTTGGACCAATTCATGGTGGAGGGAGCCTCTAAAAACCCCAGTTTGGACCAATTCATGGTGGAGGGAGCCTCTAAAAACCCCAGTTTGGACCAATTCATGGTGGAGGGAGCCTCTAAAAACCCCAGTTTGGACCAATTCATGCTGGAGGGAGCCTCTAAACAGCCCAGTTTGGGCAAATTCATGGTGGAGGGAGCCTCTAAAAACCCCAGTTTGGACCAATTCATGGTGGAGGGAGCCTCTAAAAACCCCAATTTGGACCAATTCATGGTGGAGGGAGCCTCTAAACAGCCCAGTTTGGGCAAATTCATGGTGGAGGGAGCCTCTAAAAACCCCAGTTTGGACCAATTCATGGTGGAGGGAGCCTCTAAAAACCCCAGTTTGGACCAATTCATGGTGGAGGGAGCCTCTAAAAAACCCAGTTTGGACCAATTCATGGTGGAGGGAGCCTCTAAACAGCCCAGTTTGGGCAAATTCATGGTGGAGGGAGCCTCTAAAAACCCCAGTTTGGACCAATTCATGGTGGAGGGAGCCTCTAAAAACCCCAGTTTGGACCAATTCATGGTGGAGGGAGCCTCTAAAAACCCCAGTTTGGACCAATTCATGGTGGAGGGAGCCTCTAAAAAACCCAGTTTGGACCAATTCATGGTGGAGGGAGCCTCTAAAAACCCCAGTTTGGACCAATTCATGGTGGAGGGAGCCTCTAAAAAACCCAGTTTGGACCAATTCATGGTGGAGGGAGCCTCTAAACAGCCCAGTTTGGGCAAATTCATGGTGGAGGGAGCCTCTAAAAACCCCAGTTTGGACCAATTCATGGTGGAGGGAGCCTCTAAAAACCCCAGTTTGGACCAATTCATGGTGGAGGGAGCCTCTAAAAAACCCAGTTTGGACCAATTCATGGTGGAGGGAGCCTCTAAACAGCCCAGTTTGGGCAAATTCATGGTGGAGGGAGCCTCTAAAAACCCCAGTTTGGACCAATTCATGGTGGAGGGAGCCTCTAAAAACCCCAGTTTGGACCAATTCATGGTGGAGGGAGCCTCTAAAAACCCCAGTTTGGACCAATTCATGGTGGAGGGAGCCTCTAAAAAACCCAGTTTGGACCAATTCATGGTGGAGGGAGCCTCTAACCAGCCCAGTTTGGACCAATTCATGGTGGAGGGAGCCTCTAAAAACCCCAGTTTGGACCAATTCATGGTGGAGGGAGCCTCTAAACAGCCCAGTTTGGACCAATTCATGGTGGAGGGAGCCTCTAACCAGCCCAGTTTGGGCAAATTCATGGTGGAGGGAGCCTCTAAAAACCCCAATTTGGACCAATTCATGGTGGAGGGAGCCTCTAAACAGCCCAGTTTGGGCAAATTCATGGTGGAGGGAGCCTCTAAAAACCCCAGTTTGGACCAATTCATGGTGGAGGGAGCCTCTAAAAACCCCAGTTTGGACCAATTCATGGTGGAGGGAGCCTCTAAAAACCCCAGTTTGGACCAATTCATGGTGGAGGGAGCCTCTAAAAACCCCAGTTTGGACCAATTCATGCTGGAGGGAGCCTCTAAACAGCCCAGTTTGGGCAAATTCATGGTGGAGGGAGCCTCTAAAAACCCCAGTTTGGACCAATTCATGGTGGAGGGAGCCTCTAAAAACCCCAATTTGGACCAATTCATGGTGGAGGGAGCCTCTAAACAGCCCAGTTTGGGCAAATTCATGGTGGAGGGAGCCTCTAAAAACCCCAGTTTGGACCAATTCATGCTGGAGGGAGCCTCTAAAAACCCCAGTTTGGACCAATTCATGGTGGAGGGAGCCTCTAAAAAACCCAGTTTGGACCAATTCATGGTGGAGGGAGCCTCTAAAAACCCCAGTTTGGACCAATTCATGGTGGAGGGAGCCTCTAAAAACCCCAGTTTGGACCAATTCATGGTGGAGGGAGCCTCTAAAAACCCCAGTTTGGACCAATTCATGCTGGAGGGAGCCTCTAAACAGCCCAGTTTGGGCAAATTCATGGTGGAGGGAGCCTCTAAAAACCCCAGTTTGGACCAATTCATGGTGGAGGGAGCCTCTAAAAACCCCAATTTGGACCAATTCATGGTGGAGGGAGCCTCTAAACAGCCCAGTTTGGGCAAATTCATGGTGGAGGGAGCCTCTAAAAACCCCAGTTTGGACCAATTCATGGTGGAGGGAGCCTCTAAAAACCCCAGTTTGGACCAATTCATGGTGGAGGGAGCCTCTAAAAAACCCAGTTTGGACCAATTCATGGTGGAGGGAGCCTCTAAACAGCCCAGTTTGGGCAAATTCATGGTGGAGGGAGCCTCTAAAAACCCCAGTTTGGACCAATTCATGGTGGAGGGAGCCTCTAAAAACCCCAGTTTGGACCAATTCATGGTGGAGGGAGCCTCTAAAAACCCCAGTTTGGACCAATTCATGGTGGAGGGAGCCTCTAAAAACCCAGTTTGGACCAATTCATGGTGGAGAGAGCCTCTAACCAGCCCAGTTTGGACCAATTCATGGTGGAGGGAGCCTCTAAAAACCCCAGTTTGGACCAATTCATGGTGGAGGGAGCCTCTAAACAGCCCAGTTTGGACCAATTCATGGTGGAGGGAGCCTCTAAAAACCCCAATTTGGACCAATTCATGGTGGAGGGAGCCTGTAAACAGCCCAGTTTTGGCAAATTCATGGTGGAGGGAGCCTCTAAAAACCCCAGTTTGGACCAATTCATGGTGGAGGGAGCCTCTAAACAGCCCAGTTTGGGCAAATTCATGGTGGAGGGAGCCTCTAACCAGCAGAGTTGTGGGAAAGCAGGGTGGAGGGAGCCTCTAACCAGCAGAGTTGGTGGAAATCATGGTGGAGGGAGCCTCTAACCAGCAGAGCTGGGGGAAATCATGTTGGAGGGAGCCTAGTATTAGCAGAATTGTGCAACGCTTATGGTGGATGAGTATGAGGATGCGGAGGAATTGGAGAGGTTGAGTACAGACATGGAGTTTCATGTTGGGGTGCTTTACACAGGTGGGCACAAAAATGAAGGCTCTATCCAGTGGTGGTTCATTTTTATCAAAGTGAGCCGGTCGGCACTCTCAGCTGACAGACGGGTGCGCTTGTCAGTGATGATGCCACCGGCTGCACTGAACACCCTCTCAGATAGGACGCTGGCAGCAGGACAGGACAGCACCTCCAAGGCATATAGGGCAAGTTCAAGCCACAGGTCCAACTTCGACACCCAATACGTGTAGGGCGCAGAGGGGTCGGAGAGGACAGGGCTGTGGTCGGAAAGGTATTCCCGCAACATGCGCCTATACTTCTCACGCCTGGTGACACTAGGACCCTCTGTGGCGGCACTTTGGTGAGGGGGTGCCATCAAGGTGTCCCAGACCTTAGACAGTGTGCCCCTCGTTTGTGTGGACCGGTGAGAACTTGGTCGCCTACTGGAGGAACTGTCCTCCCTGCCGCCAACGTCACATGCTGGAAACATCTCCATCATATTCTGCACCAATTGCCTGTGGCAAGCATTGATGCAATTGGCCCTCCCCTCTACCGGAATAAAAGACGAGATGTTGTTTTTATACCGGGGGTCAAGGATAGCAAAGATCCAGTACTGGTTGTCCTCCATGATTTTGACAATACGCTTGTCGGTTGTAAAGCACCCCAACATGAACTCAGCCATGTCTGCCACAGTGTTAGTTGGCATGACTCCTCTGGCCCCACCGGAAAGTTCAATCTCCATTTCCTCCTCATCCTCCATGTCTACCCATCCGCGCTGCAACAATGGGACGATTCGAAGTTGCCCGGAAGCCTCCTGTATCACCATCACATCATCGGACAACTCTTCTTCCTCCTCCTCCTCCTCCTCCTCCTCCTCCTCCATTAAACGCGATGAAGCGGACAGATGTGTGGACCTACTCTCCAGCTGTGACGGATCGGATGCTATCCCTGACTCCTCTGTGTGATCTGAGTTATCCCTGATGTCAATCAGGGATTCTCTCAGAACACACAAGAGCGGGATTGTAAGGCTCACCATCGCATCCTCAGAGCTCACCCTCCTTGTGGACTCCTCAAACACCCGTAGGATGTCACAAAGGTCTCTCATCCATGGCCACTCATGGATGAGAAACTGAGGCAGCTGACTTTGTGGCACCCTAGGGTTTTGTAGCTGGTATTCCATCAAAGGTCTCTGCTGCTCAACCACTCTATTCAACATCTGAAACGTTGAGTTCCAGCGTGTGGGGACGTCGCACAAAAGCCGGTGTTGTGGCACATGCAGGCGTTGCTGGAGAGATTTTAAGCTAGCAGCGGCTACTGTCGACTTGCGAAAGTGGGCGCACATGCGCCGCACTTTCACCAGTAGCTCTGGAACATTGGGGTAGCTCTTTAGGAAACGTTGCACCACTAGGTTGAAGACGTGGGCCAGGCATGGAACATGTTGGAGTCCGGCAAGCTCCAGAGCTGCTACCAGGTTCCGGCCGTTATCACAAACGACCATGCCTGGGCCCAGGTGCAGCGGCTCAAACCATATTGCCGTCTCATCGAGGAGGGCATCCCTCACCTCGGAGGCAGTGTGCTGTCTGTCCCCCAAGCTGATCAGCTTCAGCACAGCCTGCTGACGTCTACCAACGCCAGTGCTGCAACGTTTCCAACTCGTAGCTGGGGTCAATCTAACAGCGGAGGAGGAGGCGGTGGCGGAGGAGGAGGCGGTGGCGGAGGAGGAGGCGGTAGAGGAGGAGGAGGAGGGGGGTGTTCTTCTCGTGTCCCTGCCAGGAATGTTAGGCGGGGAGACGAGGTACACCGGGCCAGTTTGGGAAGCAGTCCCAGCCTCAACTACATTCACCCAGTGTGCCGTCAGTGAAATGTAGCGTCCCTGTCCGCATGCACTTGTCCACGCGTCGGTGGTCAAGTGGACCTTTGTGCAAAGCGCGGAACTAAGGGCCCGCCTGATGTTGAGTGACATGTGCTGGTGCAAGGCGGGGACGGCACACCGGGAGAAGTAGTGACGGCTAGGGACGGCATAGCGAGGTGCCGCAGTTGCCATCAGGTCCAGGAAGGCGGGAGTTTCAACAAGCCGGAACGCCAACATCTCCTGGGCCAGCAGTTTAGCGATGTTGGCGTTCAAGGCTTGCGCGTGTGGGTGGTTAGCAGTGTATTTCTGCCGCCGCTCCAATGTCTGAGAGATGGTGGGTTGTTGTAAAGAAGCGCCTGATGGTGCCTTTGATGGTGCAGGAGAAGGAGATAAGACAGGAACAGGGGAGGATGAGGGAGAAGTCAACAAAGTGGCGGAGGCAGATAAAGTGGTGTCCTGGCTCGTCCTCTGGAGTGCATCGCCAGCACAGTCAGCAGTGGCAGTGGCAGAGGCAGAGGCAGTGGCAGAGGCAGTGGCAGTGGCGTGAACGGCAGGCGGCCTTTGTCCTGCCGTTGCTGCCTGCCACTGATTCCAGTGCTTGGATTCCAAATGACGGCGCATTGAAGTGGTGGACAGGTTGCTCTTCTCAGAGCCCCTAATCAATTTCGAGAGGCAAATTGTGCAGACAACACTATATCTGTCCTCGGCGCATTCCTTGAAAAAACTCCACACCTTCGAGAAACGTGCCCTCGAGGTGGGAGTTTTTCGGGGCTGGGTACGAACTGGAACATCTTGGGAGATTCCGGATGTGGCCTGGCTTCGCCTAAGCTGCTGACCTCTGCCTCTGCCTCTAGCTACCCTTTTTGGTGCTGCACTTGCCTCAACATCCACACTACTTTCCCCGCTTGACATCCCCCCTGTCCAGGTCGGGTCAGTGTCCTCATCATCCACCACTTCCTCTTCCAACTCCTGTCTCATCTCCTCCTCCCGCACAATGCGCCGGTCAACTGGATGCCCTGACGGCAACTGCGTCACATCATCGTCGATGAGGGTGGGTTGCTGGTCATCCACCACCAAATCGAACGGAGATGGAGGAGACTCTAGTGTTTGAGCATCTGGACACAGATGCTCCTCTGTTAGGTTCGTGGAATCCTGACGTGGAGAGGCAGGTTGAGGGACAATGAAAGGAGCGGAGAACAGCTCTGGGGAGCAGGGACAGTTGGGGTTATTGTTCTGTGAAGCTTGGGAATTTTGGGAGGAAGGAGGACAAGACTGTTGGGTAATAGGAGGAGAGGAGGCAGAGTCTGACTGGCTGCTGGACAATGTGCTGTAAGCGTTCTCTGACAGCCATTGCAAGACCTGTTCCTGGTTCTCGGGCCTACTAAGGTTTGTACCCTGCAGTTTAGTTAATGTGGCAAGCAACCCTGGCACTGTGGAGTGGCGCAATGCTTGCTGCCCCACAGGAGTAGGCACGGGACGCCCTGTGGCTTCACTGCTACCTTGCTCCCCAGAACCATTCCCCCGACCTCGCCCACTGCCTCGTCCACGTCCCTTTCCGGGAGCCTTGCGCATTTTGAATTCCCAGTTAGAAATTGGCACTATATACCAGTAGCAAAAATTGTGGGTGCACGTAACCCCAATATATTCTTTGAATTCCCAGTCAGACAATGGCACTATATACCAGTAGCAAGAAATGAGGGTATTTATAACCCCAATATATTCTTTGAATTACCAGTCAGAAACTGGCACTATATGGCAGTAGCAAGAAATGAGGGTATTTATAACCCCAATATATTCTTTGAATTCCCAGTCAGACAATGGCACTGTATACCAGTAGTAAAAATTGTGGGTGCACGTAACCCCAATATATTCTTTGAATTACCAGTCAGAAACTGGCACTATATGGCAGTAGCAAGAAATGAGGGTATTTGTAACCCCAATATATTCTTTGAATTCCCAGTCAGAAACTGGCACTGTATACCAGTAGTAAAAATTGTGGGTGCACGTAACCCCAATATATTCTTTGAATTCCCAGTCAGACAATGGCACTATAAACCAGTAGCAAGAAATGAGGGTATTTATAACCCCAATATATTCTTTGAATTCCCAGTCAGAAACTGGCACTATATGGCAGTAGCAAGAAATGAGGGTATTTATAATCCCAATATATTCTTTGAATTCCCAGTCAGACAATGGCACTGTATACCAGTAGTAAAAATTGTGGGTGCACGTAACCCCAATATATTCTTTGAATTACCAGTCAGAAACTGGCACTATATGGCAGTAGCAAGAAATGAGGGTATTTGTAACCCCAATATATTCTTTGAATTACCAGTCAGAAACTGGCACTATATGGCAGTAGCAAGAAATGAGGGTATTTGTAACCCCAATATATTCTTTGAATTCCCAGTCAGAAACTGGCACTGTATACCAGTAGTAAAAATTGTGGGTGCACGTAACCCCAATATATTCTTTGAATTCCCAGTCAGACAATGGCACTATATACCAGTAGCAAGAAATGAGGGTATTTATAACCCCAATATATTCTTTGAATTCCCAGTCAGACAATGGCACTGTATACCAGTAGTAAAAATTGTGGGTGCACGTAACCCCAATATATTCTTTGAATTCCCAGTCAGAAACTGGCACTATATGGCAGTAGCAAGAAATGAGGGTATTTGTAACCCCAATATATTCTTTGAATTACCAGTCAGAAACTGGCACTATATGGCAGTAGCAAGAAATGAGGGTATTTGTAACCCCAATATATTCTTTGAATTCCCAGTCAGAAACTGGCACTGTATACCAGTAGTAAAAATTGTGGGTGCATGTAACCCCAATATATTCTTTGAATTCCCAGTCAGACAATGGCACTATATACCAGTAGCAAGAAATGAGGGTATTTATAACCCCAATATATTCTTTGAATTCCCAGTCAGAAACTGGCACTATATGGCAGTAGCAAGAAATGAGGGTATTTGTAACCCCAATATATTCTTTGAATTCCCAGTCAGAAACTGGCACTGTATACCAGTAGTAAAAATTGTGGGTGCACGTAACCCCAATATATTCTTTGAATTCCCAGTCAGACAATGGCACTATATACCAGTAGCAAGAAATTAGGGTATTTATAACCCCAATATATTCTTTGAATTCCCAGTCAGACAATGGCACTGTATACCAGTAGTAAAAATTGTGGGTGCACGTAACCCCAATATATTCTTTGAATTCCCAGTCAGAAACTGGCACTATATGGCAGTAGCAAGAAATGAGGGTATTTATAACCCCAATATATTCTTTGAATTCCCAGTCAGACAATGGCACTGTATACCAGTAGTAAAAATTGTGGGTGCACGTAACCCCAATATATTCTTTGAATTACCAGTCAGAAACTGGCACTATATGGCAGTAGCAAGAAATGAGGGTATTTGTAACCCCAATATATTCTTTGAATTCCCAGTCAGAAACTGGCACTGTATACCAGTAGTAAAAATTGTGGGTGCACGTAACCCCAATATATTCTTTGAATTACCAGTCAGAAACTGGCACTATATGGCAGTAGCAAGAAATGAGGGTATTTGTAACCCCAATTTATTCTTTGAATTCCCAGTCAGAAACTGGCACTGTATACCAGTAGTAAAAATTGTGGGTGCACGTAACCCCAATATATTCTTTGAATTCCCAGTGAGTCAATGGCACTATATACCAGTAGCAAGAAATGAGGGTATTTATAACCCCAATATATTCTTTGAATTCCCAGTCAGACAATGGCACTGTATACCAGTAGTAAAAATTGTGGGTGCACGTAACCCCAATATATTCTTTGAATTCCCAGTCAGAAACTGGCACTATATGGCAGTAGCAAGAAATGAGGGTATTTATAACCCCAATATATTCTTTGAATTCCCAGTCAGACAATGGCACTGTATACCAGTAGTAAAAATTGTGGGTGCACGTAACCCCAATATATTCTTTGAATTACCAGTCAGAAACTGGCACTATATGGCAGTAGCAAGAAATGAGGGTATTTGTAACCCCAATATATTCTTTGAATTCCCAGTCAGAAACTGGCACTGTATACCAGTAGTAAAAATTGTGGGTGCACGTAACCCCAATATATTCTTTGAATTACCAGTCAGAAACTGGCACTATATGGCAGTAGCAAGAAATGAGGGTATTTGTAACCCCAATATATTCTTTGAATTCCCAGTCAGAAACTGGCACTGTATACCAGTAGTAAAAATTGTGGGTGCACGTAACCCCAATATATTCTTTGAATTCCCAGTCAGACAATGGCACTATATACCAGTAGCAAGAAATGAGGGTATTTATAACCCCAATATATTCTTTGAATTCCCAGTCAGACAATGGCACTATATGGCAGTAGCAAGAAATGAGGGTATTTATAACCCCAATATATTCTTTGAATTCCCAGTCAGACAATGGCACTGTATACCAGTAGTAAAAATTGTGGGTGCACGTAACCCCAATATATTCTTTGAATTCCCAGTCAGAAACTGGCACTATATGGCAGTAGCAAGAAATGAGGGTATTTATAACCCCAATATATTCTTTGAATTCCCAGTCAGACAATGGCACTGTATACCAGTAGTAAAAATTGTGGGTGCACGTAACCCCAATATATTCTTTGAATTCCCAGTCAGAAACTGGCACTATATGGCAGTAGCAAGAAATGAGGGTATTTGTAACCCCAATATATTCTTTGAATTCCCAGTCAGAAACTGGCACTGTATACCAGTAGTAAAAAATTGTGGGTGCACGTAACCCCAATATATTCTTTGAATTCCCAGTCAGACAATGGCACTATATACCAGTAGCAAGAAATGAGGGTATTTATAACCCCAATATATTCTTTGAATTACCAGTCAGAAACTGGCACTATATGGCAGTAGCAAGAAATGAGGGTATTTATAACCCCAATATATTCTTTGAATTCCCAGTCAGAAACTGGCACTGTATACCAGTAGTAAAAATTGTGGGTGCACGTAACCCCAATATATTCTTTGAATTCCCAGTCAGACAATGGCACTATATGGCAGTAGCAAAAATAGTGGGTGTATATAGCCCCAATTCTATTGCTAGGGGACTTGCAGGGTATTTCTGGGGTGAAGGTGGGGGGGCACACCGTTGGAACGGGTATCGGGGGTATATATCGGGTATACGGGAATACACTGACAGTGTATTCCATTCAGGATCCTGGGAAAGCTGGGTTGCGGCGATTGAGCCCGTCAGTGCCACGTTACACTGACAAGCTTCTCCCTGGAATTTAGCTCTTACAAGAGCTGTTGTGGTTGTCTTCTCCTTCCTATCCTAGCCTGTCCCTGCCTACCCAGAATCTAAGCCCTAGCTAGCTGGACGGAAACCTCCGTCCTCGGTGAATTGCAAGCTCAGAATGACGCGAACCTGGGCGGCGCTGTTCTTTTAAATTAGAGGTCACATGTTTTCGGCAGCCAATGGGTTTTGCCTACTTTTCTCAACGTCACCGGTGTCGTAGTTCCTGTCCCACCTACCCTGCGCTGTTATTGGAGCAAAAAAGGCGCCAGGGAAGGTGGGAGGGGAATCGAGTAATGGCGCACTTTACCACGCGGTGTTCGATTCGATTCGAACATGCCGAACAGCCTAATATCCGATCGAACATGAGTTCGATAGAACACTGTTCGCTCATCTCTAATGAACACATTTATTTTTCCTTAATGAAACACAAGGTGACTTTTCTGAAAATGCTGAAAATTTTTTTTGGGATTTCAGAAATATTAATTTGCCATATAAATCTTTATTAGTCTCCAAATGAACTTATATACCTATTGAACTCTTATATTTTGTGAAGTTCAAAAAGTGTTTCATTGCTAGTAAATCCAAAAATCTCCTTCTCAGCCTAAATTCAGAATTTGAGTTTAGGAAGATTCTCCTCCTTTGCTCTGAGATACACCATGACAAGTAGAATCAGCAGGAGATACATACCCAGGACCAAAGTTTTCCACTGCTTATTATTTGGCAGAATGTAGAAAATAAAATCTTAATTTTGGGAATCTGAGCTGCTAGTCGCACTGAATAAAAGACAAATTATTGAAATTGAATGTTAGTTCCCAAAATTAGTATGATAAGTTCTAAGGACTTAGAACTTATGATACACAAGCAGAGTTATCGTTTTGCAGTTAGAACAGCGGTTTGCATGCTTTTTTAAAAAGATTTTTCTACTATCACTGATACACCTCAGTCCACACAACCTTATATAGTGTATATGACGTCAGCACTGTAAGATGTCTACCAACCAATTACTATTGGCTAAGAGGCTGTCAGATGGCGCCAGAATGTCACACTGAGTCACTAGACAAATGTCTGTTTTGTATTTTTATTGTGCAATAAATGTGAGGTCGCCATTTTAGTGCCCTGGAGATGAATCACCATTTATTTGGATTTGTTAAAGTTCATTACGAATTGGTTTGTCCATCTCTAGAATGTCTGTGGAGAAAATCAGAAGAACTTCAAGTTTACCTAAACCTATAACTCTGCCCTTCACCTAGCCAAACAAGGCTTCTTCACTACTCTCATCTTCTCTTTCTCCAATAACCCTAAAAGAGTCTTTGATGCCTTTCACTCCCTTCTTATTCCGAAGGTGCAGGCAGCTGTCACAAACCTCAGTGATCAAGACTTAAGACAAAATTAACAACATCCATCAGCAAATAACCCAATCTCCAGTCCCCTTCAATCCCTCACTCCTCCTTGTGAACTTTCATCCTTTTGACCCAATAAGTCTTCCAGTTCCTCTTTTTCACCCTACTACATTCATGAGCAACACCTATCTTCTGGTCTCTTTCCCCTGCTTTTACTACTTACTTTACAAATTTTAATCTCTCTATTTATTCTGGAACCTTTCCCTCCTCTTTGAAACATACTGCCATAAACCCACTGCTGAAAAAAACTCTCCCTCAACCCCTTCTGTGCTGCTCACTATTGACTTGTCTCCAACCTCCTCTTCAGACTCCTAGAACACTTGGTCTATTCTTGCCTAATCCACTATCTCTCTGCTATCTCTGTTCTTGTCCCCTTACAATCTATATTTTTTGTGCAATACACTCTTCCTGAAATGGCCCTTGGAAAAGTCTCCTGATAGGTAAAGCCAACCATTGTCCAAAAGGACAGTTGTGCATCTCTCAACATCTTCTCACTATGCTCCACTCTATTGGCCGCAGGGACATTGATTGCTATTGTTTTTTCCCTGTCTTTCTGACCACTCATTTAGTGTATTATTCCCTGGTGCTGTTGGGGTTCCTCAGAACTCAGTACTAGGCCCCTTCTTCTCTCTTTTCACAACACCTATCGGATGAACTGCATTTCTGTGAAACACAAGTGACTGTCTTTCTGCTGTCTTTAACATTATGTCTTCTCTATCGAAAACTGAACTTTTTGTGTTTCTTCCATCTACTAACTTATCAAACTGTATCTCCATTTCCACTGTCTTGGGGGTGTATTTGACTCCGACCTCTCAATTGCTCCACCACATTCAGTCACTTGTTCATTTCAGCTGCATCTCAAAAACATCTCCAGAATTTGCTCTTTTCTCACTGTGGAAACATCAAAACCCTCATTGTCACTTTGATTCAATCTCATCTTGACTATCACAATTCCCTTCTAAATGGTTTGCCACTTACTAAACCCTCTGTCCTGAATGCAGCCACCGGACTTTCTGTCAGACCGGTACACAGACACATCTACCTGGCTGCCCATCCACCACAGAATACAATATACACTTGTCACACTCACCCACAAATCCCTCCATAGCTCTACAGCTACCTACATCTCCTACCTTGTCACTGTCTACCAACCTATCGATACCTTTGACTAAGTATTTATGCATATTGTATGATTTATTGTAGAGTCTGATGACTGAAAACGTTCACACATCTCTACTAGAGATGAGCGAACACTAAAATGTTCGAGGTTCGAAATTCGATTCGAACAGCCGCTCAATGTTCGTGTGTTCGAACGGGTTTCGAACCCCATTATAGTCTATGGGGAACAGATACTCGTTAAGGGGGAAACCCAAATCCATGTCTGGAGGGTCACCAAGTCCACTATGACACCCCAGGAAATGATGCCAACACCTCTGGAATGACACTGGGACAGCAGGGGAAGCATGTCTGGGGGCATCTAACACACCAAAGACCCTCTATTACCCCAACATCACAGCCTAACAACTACACACTTTACACACTCAATACCACCTCTCTGACAGTAGGAAAACACCTTGAAACATGTGTATTTGGCACTTGCAGTGAGGAGAGCTTGTCACCAGCAGTGAATTTGGCCCTTGTAGTAAGTTGAGGTTGGCACCAACATTTGTTTTGAAAATCAGGGTGGATTGAGCCTCTAACCAGCAGAGTTTGGGCAAATTCATGGTGGAGGGAGCCTCTAAAAACCCCAGTTTGGACCAATTCATGGTGGAGGGAGCCTCTAACCAGCCCAGTTTGGGCAAATTCATGGTGGAGGGAGCCTCTAAAAAACCCAGTTTGGACCAATTCATGGTGGAGGGAGCCTCTAACCAGCCCAGTTTGGGCAAATTCATGGTGGAGGGAGCCTCTAACCAGCCCAGTTTGGACCAATTAATGGTGGAGGGAGCCTCTAACCAGCCCAGTTTGGACCAATTAATGGTGGAGGGAGCCTCTAACCACCCCAGTTTGGACCAATTCATGGTGGAGGGAGCCTCTAAACAGCCCAGTTTGGGCAAATTCATGGTGGAGGGAGCCTCTAAAAAACCCAGTTTGGACCAATTCATGGTGGAGGGAGCCTCTAACCAGCCCAGTTTGGACCAATTAATGGTGGAGGGAGCCTCTAAACAGCCAAGTTTGGACCAATTCATGGTGGAGGGAGCCTCTAAAAACCCCAGTTTGGACCAATTCATGGTGGAGGGAGCCTCTAACCAGCCCAGTTTGGGCAAATTCATGGTGGAGGGAGCCTCTAAACAGCCCAGTTTGGGCAAATTCATGGTGGAGGGAGCCTCTAACCAGCCCAGTTTGGACCAATTAATGGTGGAGGGAGCCTCTAACCAGCCCAGTTTGGACCAATTAATGGTGGAGGGAGCCTCTAACCAGCCCAGTTTGGACCAATTAATGGTGGAGGGAGCCTCTAACCACCCCAGTTTGGACCAATTCATGGTGGAGGGAGCCTCTAACCAGCCCAGTTTGGACCAATTAATGGTGGAGGGAGCCTCTAAACAGCCAAGTTTTGGGAAATTCATGGTGGAGGGAGCCTCTAACCACCCCAGTTTGGACCAATTCATGGTGGAGGGAGCCTCTAAACAGCCAAGTTTGGACCAATTCATGGTGGAGGGAGCCTCTAAAAACCCCAGTTTGGACCAATTCATGGTGGAGGGAGCCTCTAACCAGCCCAGTTTGGACCAATTAATGGTGGAGGGAGCCTCTAAACAGCCAAGTTTTGGGAAATTCATGGTGGAGGGAGCCTCTAAACAGCCAAGTTTGGACCAATTCATGGTGGAGGGAGCCTCTAAAAACCCCAGTTTGGACCAATTCATGGTGGAGGGAGCCTCTAACCAGCCCAGTTTGGGCAAATTCATGGTGGAGGGAGCCTCTAAACAGCCCAGTTTGGGCAAATTCATGGTGGAGGGAGCCTCTAACCAGCCCAGTTTGGACCAATTAATGGTGGAGGGAGCCTCTAACCAGCCCAGTTTGGACCAATTAATGGTGGAGGGAGCCTCTAACCAGCCCAGTTTGGACCAATTAATGGTGGAGGGAGCCTCTAACCACCCCAGTTTGGACCAATTCATGGTGGAGGGAGCCTCTAACCAGCCCAGTTTGGACCAATTCATGGTGGAGGGAGCCTCTAAAAAACCCAGTTTGGACCAATTCATGGTGGAGGGAGCCTCTAAACAGCCAAGTTTTGGGAAATTCATGGTGGAGGGAGCCTCTAACCAGCCCAGTTTGGGCAAATTCATGGTGGAGGGAGCCTCTAAAAAACCCAGTTTGGACCAATTCATGGTGGAGGGAGCCTCTAACCAGCCCAGTTTGGACCAATTAATGGTGGAGGGAGCCTCTAAACAGCCAAGTTTGGACCAATTCATGGTGGAGGGAGCCTCTAAAAACCCCAGTTTGGACCAATTCATGGTGGAGGGAGCCTCTAACCAGCCCAGTTTGGACCAATTAATGGTGGAGGGAGCCTCTAACCAGCCCAGTTTGGACCAATTAATGGTGGAGGGAGCCTCTAACCACCCCAGTTTGGACCAATTCATGGTGGAGGGAGCCTCTAAACAGCCAAGTTTGGACCAATTCATGGTGAAGGGAGCCTCTAAAAACCCGTTTGGACCAATTCATGGTGGAGGGAGCCTCTAACCAGCCCAGTTTGGGCAAATTCATGGTGGAGGGAGCCTCTAAACAGCCCAGTTTGGGCAAATTCATGGTGGAGGGAGCCTCTAACCAGCCCAGTTTGGACCAATTAATGGTGGAGGGAGCCTCTAACCAGCCCAGTTTGGACCAATTAATGGTGGAGGGAGCCTCTAACCACCCCAGTTTGGACCAATTCATGGTGGAGGGAGCCTCTAAACAGCCAAGTTTGGACCAATTCATGGTGGAGGGAGCCTCTAAAAACCCCAGTTTGGACCAATTCATGGTGGAGGGAGCCTCTAACCAGCCCAGTTTGGACCAATTCATGGTGGAGGGAGCCTCTAAAAAACCCAGTTTAGACCAATTCATGGTGGAGGGAGCCTCTAAACAGCCCAGTTTGGGCAAATTCATGGTGGAGGGAGCCTCTAAAAAACCCAGTTTGGACCAATTCATGGTGGAGGGAGCCTCTAACCAGCCCAGTTTGGACCAATTAATGGTGGAGGGAGCCTCTAACCAGCCCAGTTTGGGCAAATTCATGGTGGAGGGAGCCTCTAAACAGCCCAGTTTGGGCAAATTCATGGTGGAGGGAGCCTCTAACCAGCCCAGTTTGGACCAATTAATGGTGGAGGGAGCCTCTAACCAGCCCAGTTTGGACCAATTAATGGTGGAGGGAGCCTCTAAAAAACCCAGTTTGGACCAATTCATGGTGGAGGGAGCCTCTAAACAGCCCAGTTTGGGCAAATTCATGGTGGAGGGAGCCTCTAAAAAACCCAGTTTGGACCAATTCATGGTGGAGGGAGCCTCTAACCAGCCCAGTTTGGACCAATTAATGGTGGAGGGAGCCTCTAAACAGCCAAGTTTGGACCAATTCATGGTGGAGGGAGCCTCTAAAAACCCCAGTTTGGACCAATTCATGGTGGAGGGAGCCTCTAACCAGCCCAGTTTGGACCAATTAATGGTGGAGGGAGCCTCTAACCACCCCAGTTTGGACCAATTAATGGTGGAGGGAGCCTCTAACCACCCCAGTTTGGACCAATTCATGGTGGAGGGAGCCTCTAAACAGCCAAGTTTGGACCAATTCATGGTGAAGGGAGCCTCTAAAAACCCGTTTGGACCAATTCATGGTGGAGGGAGCCTCTAACCAGCCCAGTTTGGGCAAATTCATGGTGGAGGGAGCCTCTAAACAGCCCAGTTTGGGCAAATTCATGGTGGAGGGAGCCTCTAACCAGCCCAGTTTGGACCAATTAATGGTGGAGGGAGCCTCTAACCAGCCCAGTTTGGACCAATTAATGGTGGAGGGAGCCTCTAACCACCCCAGTTTGGACCAATTCATGGTGGAGGGAGCCTCTAAACAGCCAAGTTTGGACCAATTCATGGTGGAGGGAGCCTCTAAAAACCCCAGTTTGGACCAATTCATGGTGGAGGGAGCCTCTAACCAGCCCAGTTTGGACCAATTCATGGTGGAGGGAGCCTCTAAACAGCCAAGTTTTGGGAAATTCATGGTGGAGGGAGCCTCTAAACAGCCAAGTTTGGACCAATTCATGGTGGAGGGAGCCTCTAAAAACCCCAGTTTGGACCAATTCATGGTGGAGGGAGCCTCTAACCAGCCCAGTTTGGGCAAATTCATGGTGGAGGGAGCCTCTAAACAGCCCAGTTTGGGCAAATTCATGGTGGAGGGAGCCTCTAACCAGCCCAGTTTGGACCAATTAATGGTGGAGGGAGCCTCTAACCAGCCCAGTTTGGACCAATTAATGGTGGAGGGAGCCTCTAACCAGCCCAGTTTGGACCAATTAATGGTGGAGGGAGCCTCTAACCACCCCAGTTTGGACCAATTCATGGTGGAGGGAGCCTCTAACCAGCCCAGTTTGGACCAATTCATGGTGGAGGGAGCCTCTAAAAAACCCAGTTTGGACCAATTCATGGTGGAGGGAGCCTCTAAACAGCCAAGTTTTGGGAAATTCATGGTGGAGGGAGCCTCTAACCAGCCCAGTTTGGGCAAATTCATGGTGGAGGGAGCCTCTAAAAAACCCAGTTTGGACCAATTCATGGTGGAGGGAGCCTCTAACCAGCCCAGTTTGGACCAATTAATGGTGGAGGGAGCCTCTAAACAGCCAAGTTTGGACCAATTCATGGTGGAGGGAGCCTCTAAAAACCCCAGTTTGGACCAATTCATGGTGGAGGGAGCCTCTAACCAGCCCAGTTTGGACCAATTAATGGTGGAGGGAGCCTCTAACCAGCCCAGTTTGGACCAATTAATGGTGGAGGGAGCCTCTAACCACCCCAGTTTGGACCAATTCATGGTGGAGGGAGCCTCTAAACAGCCAAGTTTGGACCAATTCATTGTGAAGGGAGCCTCTAAAAAAAAAATAAAAAAAAAAAAAAAAAAAAAAAAAAACCCGTTTGGACCAATTCATGGTGGAGGGAGCCTCTAACCAGCCCAGTTTGGGCAAATTCATGGTGGAGGGAGCCTCTAAACAGCCCAGTTTGGGCAAATTCATGGTGGAGGGAGCCTCTAACCAGCCCAGTTTGGACCAATTAATGGTGGAGGGAGCCTCTAACCAGCCCAGTTTGGACCAATTAATGGTGGAGGGAGCCTCTAACCACCCCAGTTTGGACCAATTCATGGTGGAGGGAGCCTCTAAACAGCCAAGTTTGGACCAATTCATGGTGGAGGGAGCCTCTAAAAACCCCAGTTTGGACCAATTCATGGTGGAGGGAGCCTCTAACACCTCTAAAAAACCCAGTTTAGACCAATTCATGGTGGAGGGAGCCTCTAAACAGCCCAGTTTGGGCAAATTCATGGTGGAGGGAGCCTCTAAAAAACCCAGTTTGGACCAATTCATGGTGGAGGGAGCCTCTAACCAGCCCAGTTTGGACCAATTAATGGTGGAGGGAGCCTCTAACCAGCCCAGTTTGGGCAAATTCATGGTGGAGGGAGCCTCTAAACAGCCCAGTTTGGGCAAATTCATGGTGGAGGGAGCCTCTAACCAGCCCAGTTTGGACCAATTAATGGTGGAGGGAGCCTCTAACCAGCCCAGTTTGGACCAATTAATGGTGGAGGGAGCCTCTAAAAAACCCAGTTTGGACCAATTCATGGTGGAGGGAGCCTCTAAACAGCCCAGTTTGGGCAAATTCATGGTGGAGGGAGCCTCTAAAAAACCCAGTTTGGACCAATTCATGGTGGAGGGAGCCTCTAACCAGCCCAGTTTGGACCAATTAATGGTGGAGGGAGCCTCTAAACAGCCAAGTTTGGACCAATTCATGGTGGAGGGAGCCTCTAAAAACCCCAGTTTGGACCAATTCATGGTGGAGGGAGCCTCTAACCAGCCCAGTTTGGACCAATTAATGGTGGAGGGAGCCTCTAACCACCCCAGTTTGGACCAATTAATGGTGGAGGGAGCCTCTAACCACCCCAGTTTGGACCAATTCATGGTGGAGGGAGCCTCTAAACAGCCAAGTTTGGACCAATTCATGGTGAAGGGAGCCTCTAAAAACCCGTTTGGACCAATTCATGGTGGAGGGAGCCTCTAACCAGCCCAGTTTGGGCAAATTCATGGTGGAGGGAGCCTCTAAACAGCCCAGTTTGGGCAAATTCATGGTGGAGGGAGCCTCTAACCAGCCCAGTTTGGACCAATTAATGGTGGAGGGAGCCTCTAACCAGCCCAGTTTGGACCAATTAATGGTGGAGGGAGCCTCTAACCACCCCAGTTTGGACCAATTCATGGTGGAGGGAGCCTCTAAACAGCCAAGTTTGGACCAATTCATGGTGGAGGGAGCCTCTAAAAACCCCAGTTTGGACCAATTCATGGTGGAGGGAGCCTCTAACCAGCCCAGTTTGGACCAATTCATGGTGGAGGGAGCCTCTAAAAAACCCAGTTTAGACCAATTCATGGTGGAGGGAGCCTCTAAACAGCCCAGTTTGGGCAAATTCATGGTGGAGGGAGCCTCTAAAAAACCCAGTTTGGACCAATTCATGGTGGAGGGAGCCTCTAACCAGCCCAGTTTGGACCAATTAATGGTGGAGGGAGCCTCTAAACAGCCAAGTTTGGACCAATTCATGGTGGAGGGAGCCTCTAAAAACCCCAGTTTGGACCAATTCATGGTGGAGGGAGCCTCTAACCAGCCCAGTTTGGACCAATTCATGGTGGAGGGAGCCTCTAACCAGCCCAGTTTGGACCAATTAATGGTGGAGGGAGCCTCTAACCACCCCAGTTTGGACCAATTCATGGTGGAGGGAGCCTCTAAACAGCCAAGTTTGGACCAATTCATGGTGAAGGGAGCCTCTAAAAACCCGTTTGGACCAATTCATGGTGGAGGGAGCCTCTAACCAGCCCAGTTTGGGCAAATTCATGGTGGAGGGAGCCTCTAAACAGCCCAGTTTGGGCAAATTCATGGTGGAGGGAGCCTCTAACCAGCCCAGTTTGGACCAATTAATGGTGGAGGGAGCCTCTAACCAGCCCAGTTTGGACCAATTAATGGTGGAGGGAGCCTCTAACCACCCCAGTTTGGACCAATTCATGGTGGAGGGAGCCTCTAAACAGCCAAGTTTGGACCAATTCATGGTGGAGGGAGCCTCTAAAAACCCCAGTTTGGACCAATTCATGGTGGAGGGAGCCTCTAACCAGCCCAGTTTGGACCAATTAATGGTGGAGGGAGCCTCTAAACAGCCAAGTTTTGGGAAATTCATGGTGGAGGGAGCCTCTAACCAGCCCAGTTTGGACCAATTCATGGTGGAGGGAGCCTCTAAACAGCCCAGTTTGGGCAAATTCATGGTGGAGGGAGCCTCTAAAAAACCCAGTTTGGACCAATTCATGGTGGAGGGAGCCTCTAACCAGCCCAGTTTGGACCAATTAATGGTGGAGGGAGCCTCTAACCAGCCCAGTTTGGACCAATTAATGGTGGAGGGAGCCTCTAACCACCCCAGTTTGGACCAATTCATGGTGGAGGGAGCCTCTAAACAGCCAAGTTTGGACCAATTCATGGTGGAGGGAGCCTCTAAAAACCCCAGTTTGGACCAATTCATGGTGGAGGGAGCCTCTAACCAGCCCAGTTTGGGCAAATTCATGGTGGAGGGAGCCTCTAAACAGCCCAGTTTGGGCAAATTCATGGTGGAGGGAGCCTCTAAAAAACCCAGTTTGGACCAATTCATGGTGGAGGGAGCCTCTAAACAGCCAAGTTTGGACCAATTCATGGTGAAGGGAGCCTCTAAAAACCCGTTTGGACCAATTCATGGTGGAGGGAGCCTCTAACCAGCCCAGTTTGGGCAAATTCATGGTGGAGGGAGCCTCTAAACAGCCCAGTTTGGGCAAATTCATGGTGGAGGGAGCCTCTAACCAGCCCAGTTTGGACCAATTAATGGTGGAGGGAGCCTCTAACCAGCCCAGTTTGGACCAATTAATGGTGGAGGGAGCCTCTAACCACCCCAGTTTGGACCAATTCATGGTGGAGGGAGCCTCTAAACAGCCAAGTTTGGACCAATTCATGGTGGAGGGAGCCTCTAAAAACCCCAGTTTGGACCAATTCATGGTGGAGGGAGCCTCTAACCAGCCCAGTTTGGACCAATTAATGGTGGAGGGAGCCTCTAAACAGCCAAGTTTTGGGAAATTCATGGTGGAGGGAGCCTCTAACCAGCCCAGTTTGGACCAATTCATGGTGGAGGGAGCCTCTAAACAGCCCAGTTTGGGCAAATTCATGGTGGAGGGAGCCTCTAAAAAACCCAGTTTGGACCAATTCATGGTGGAGGGAGCCTCTAACCAGCCCAGTTTGGACCAATTAATGGTGGAGGGAGCCTCTAACCAGCCCAGTTTGGACCAATTAATGGTGGAGGGAGCCTCTAACCACCCCAGTTTGGACCAATTCATGGTGGAGGGAGCCTCTAAACAGCCAAGTTTGGACCAATTCATGGTGGAGGGAGCCTCTAAAAACCCCAGTTTGGACCAATTCATGGTGGAGGGAGCCTCTAACCAGCCCAGTTTGGGCAAATTCATGGTGGAGGGAGCCTCTAAACAGCCCAGTTTGGGCAAATTCATGGTGGAGGGAGCCTCTAAAAAACCCAGTTTGGACCAATTCATGGTGGAGGGAGCCTCTAACCAGCCCAGTTTGGACCAATTAATGGTGGAGGGAGCCTCTAACCACCCCAGTTTGGACCAATTCATGGTGGAGGGAGCCTCTAAACAGCCAAGTTTGGACCAATTCATGGTGGAGGGAGCCTCTAAAAACCCCAGTTTGGACCAATTCATGGTGGAGGGAGCCTCTAACCAGCCCAGTTTGGACCAATTCATGGTGGAGGGAGCCTCTAACCAGCCCAGTTTGGACCAATTAATGGTGGAGGGAGCCTCTAACCAGCCCAGTTTGGACCAATTAATGGTGGAGGGAGCCTCTAACCAGCCCAGTTTGGACCAATTAATGGTGGAGGGAGCCTCTAACCAGCCCAGTTTGGACCAATTAATGGTGGAGGGAGCCTCTAACCAGCCCAGTTTGGACCAATTAATGGTGGAGGGAGCCTCTAACCACCCCAGTTTGGACCAATTCATGGTGGAGGGAGCCTCTAACCAGCCCAGTTTGGACCAATTCATGGTGGAGGGAGCCTCTAAAAAACCCAGTTTGGACCAATTCATGGTGGAGGGAGCCTCTAAACAGCCCAGTTTGGGCAAATTCATGGTGGAGGGAGCCTCTAAAAAACCCAGTTTGGACCAATTCATGGTGGAGGGAGCCTCTAACCAGCCCAGTTTGGACCAATTAATGGTGGAGGGAGCCTCTAAACAGCCAAGTTTGGACCAATTCATGGTGGAGGGAGCCTCTAAAAACCCCAGTTTGGACCAATTCATGGTGGAGGGAGCCTCTAACCAGCCCAGTTTGGACCAATTAATGGTGGAGGGAGCCTCTAACCAGCCCAGTTTGGACCAATTAATGGTGGAGGGAGCCTCTAACCACCCCAGTTTGGACCAATTCATGGTGGAGGGAGCCTCTAAACAGCCAAGTTTGGACCAATTCATGGTGAAGGGAGCCTCTAAAAACCCGTTTGGACCAATTCATGGTGGAGGGAGCCTCTAACCAGCCCAGTTTGGGCAAATTCATGGTGGAGGGAGCCTCTAAACAGCCCAGTTTGGGCAAATTCATGGTGGAGGGAGCCTCTAACCAGCCCAGTTTGGACCAATTAATGGTGGAGGGAGCCTCTAACCAGCCCAGTTTGGACCAATTAATGGTGGAGGGAGCCTCTAACCACCCCAGTTTGGACCAATTCATGGTGGAGGGAGCCTCTAAACAGCCAAGTTTGGACCAATTCATGGTGGAGGGAGCCTCTAAAAACCCCAGTTTGGACCAATTCATGGTGGAGGGAGCCTCTAACCAGCCCAGTTTGGGCAAATTCATGGTGGAGGGAGCCTCTAAACAGCCCAGTTTGGGCAAATTCATGGTGGAGGGAGCCTCTAACCAGCCCAGTTTGGACCAATTAATGGTGGAGGGAGCCTCTAACCAGCCCAGTTTGGACCAATTAATGGTGGAAGGAGCCTCTAACCAGCCCAGTTTGGACCAATTAATGGTGGAGGGAGCCTCTAACCACCCCAGTTTGGACCAATTCATGGTGGAGGGAGCCTCTAACCAGCCCAGTTTGGACCAATTCATGGTGGAGGGAGCCTCTAAAAAACCCAGTTTGGACCAATTCATGGTGGAGGGAGCCTCTAAACAGCCCAGTTTGGGCAAATTCATGGTGGAGGGAGCCTCTAAACAGCCCAGTTTGGGCAAATTCATGGTGGAGGGAGCCTCTAACCAGCCCAGTTTGGACCAATTAATGGTGGAGGGAGCCTCTAACCAGCCCAGTTTGGACCAATTCATGGTGGAGGGAGCCTCTAAACAGCCCAGTTTGGGCAAATTCATGGTGGAAGGAGCCTCTAACCAGCAGAGTTGTGGGAAAGCAGGGTGGAGGGAGCCTCTAACCAGCAGAGTTGGTGGAAATCAGGGTGGAGGGAGCCTCTAACCAGCAGAGTTGGGGGAAATCATGTTGGAGGGAGCCTAGTATTAGCAGAATTGTGCAACGCTTATGGTGGATGAGTATGAGGATGCGGAGGAATTGGAGAGGTTGAGTACAGACATGGAGTTTCATGTTGGGGTGCTTTACACAGGTGGGCACAAAAATGAAGGCTCTATCCAGTGGTGGTTCATTTTTATCAAAGTGAGCCGGTCGGCACTCTCAGCTGACAGACGGGTGCGCTTGTCAGTGATGATGCCACCGGCTGCACTGAACACCCTCTCAGATAGGACGCTGGCGGCAGGACAGGACAGCACCTCCAAGGCATATAGGGCAAGTTCAAGCCACAGGTCCAACTTCGACACCCAATACGTGTAGGGCGCAGAGGGGTCGGAGAGGACAGGGCTGTGGTCGGAAAGGTATTCCCGCAACATGCGCCTATACTTCTCACGCCTGGTGACACTAGGACCCTCCGTGGCGGCACTTTGGCGAGGGGGTGCCATCAAGGTGTCCCAGACCTTAGACAGTGTGCCCCTCGTTTGTGTGGACCGGTGAGAACTTGGTTGCCTACTGGAGGAACTGCCCTCCCTGCCGCCAACGTCACATGCTGGAAACATCTCCATCATATTCTGCACCAATTGCCTGTGGCAAGCATTGATGCGATTGGCCCTCCCCTCTACCGGAATAAAAGACGAGATGTTGTTTTTATACCGGGGGTCAAGGATAGCAAAGATCCAGTACTGGTTGTCCTCCATGATTTTGACAATACGCTTGTCGGTTGTAAAGCACCCCAACATGAACTCAGCCATGTCTGCCACAGTGTTAGTTGGCATGACTCCTCTGGCCCCACCGGAAAGTTCAATCTCCATTTCCTCCTCATCCTCCATGTCTACCCATCCGCGCTGCAACAATGGGACGATTCGAAGTTGCCCGGAAGCCTCCTGTATCACCATCACATCATCGGACAACTCTTCTTCCTCCTCCTCCTCCTCCTCCTCCTCCATTAAACGCAGTGAAGCGGACAGATGTGTGGACCTACTCTCCAGCTGTGACGGATCGGATGCTATCCCTAACTCCTCTGTGTGATCTGAGTTATCCCTGATGTCAATCAGGGATTCTCTCAGAACACACAAGAGCGGGATTGTAAGGCTCACCATCGCATCCTCAGAGCTCACCCTCCTTGTGGACTCCTCAAAGACCCGTAGGATGTCACAAAGGTCTCTCATCCATGGCCACTCATGGATGTGAAACTGAGGCAGCTGACTTTGTGGCACCCTAGGGTTTTGTAGCTGGTATTCCATCAAAGGTCTCTGCTGCTCAACCACTCTATTCAACATCTGAAACGTTGAGTTCCAGCGTGTGGGGACGTCGCACAAAAGCCGGTGTTGTGGCACATGCAGGCGTTGCTGGAGAGATTTTAAGCTAGCAGCGGCTACTGTCGACTTGCGAAAGTGGGCGCACATGCGCCGCACTTTCACCAGTAGCTCTGGAACATTGGGGTAGCTCTTTAGGAAACGTTGCACCACTAGGTTGAAGACGTGGGCCAGGCATGGAACATGTTGGAGTCCGGCAAGCTCCAGAGCTGCTACCAGGTTCCGGCCGTTATCACAAACGACCATGCCTGGGCCCAGGTGCAGCGGCTCAAACCATATTGCCGTCTCATCGAGGAGGGCATCCCTCACCTCGGAGGCAGTGTGCTGTCTGTCCCCCAAGCTGATCAGCTTCAGCACAGCCTGCTGACGTCTACCAACGCCAGTGCTGCAACGTTTCCAACTCGTAGCTGGGGTCAATCTAACAGCGGAGGAGGAGGCGGTGGCGGAGGAGGAGGCGGTGGCGGAGGAGGAGGCGGTAGAGGAGGAGGAGGAGGGGGGTGTTCTTCTCGTGTCCCTGCCAGGAATGTTAGGCGGGGAGACGAGGTACACCGGGCCAGTTTGGGAAGCAGTCCCAGCCTCAACTACATTCACCCAGTGTGCCGTCAGTGAAATGTAGCGTCCCTGTCCGCATGCACTTGTCCACGCGTCGGTGGTCAAGTGGACCTTTGTGCAAAGCGCGGAACTAAGGGCCCGCCTGATGTTGAGTGACACGTGCTGGTGCAAGGCGGGGACGGCACACCAGGAGAAGTAGTGACGGCTAGGGACGGCATAGCGAGGTGCCGCAGTTGCCATCAGGTCCAGGAAGGCGGGAGTTTCAACAAGCCGGAACGCCAACATCTCCTGGGCCAGCAGTTTAGCGATGTTGGCGTTCAAGGCTTGCGCGTGTGGGTGGTTAGCAGTGTATTTCTGCCGCCGCTCCAATGTCTGAGAGATGGTGGGTTGTTGTAAAGAAACGCCTGATGGTGCCTTTGATGGTGCAGGAGAAGGAGATAAGACAGGACCAGGGGAGGATGAGGTAGAAGTCAACAAAGTGGCGGAGGCAGATGAAGTGGTGTCCTGGCTCGTCCTCTGGAGTGCATCGCCAGCACAGTCAGCAGTGGCAGTGGCAGAGGCAGAGGCAGTGGCAGAGGCAGTGGCAGTGGCGTGAACGGCAGGCGGCCTTTGTCCTGCCGTTGCTGCCTGCCACTGATTCCAGTGCTTGGATTCCAAATGACGGCGCATTGAAGTGGTGGACAGGTTGCTCTTCTCAGAGCCCCTAATCAATTTCGAGAGGCAAATTGTGCAGACAACACTATATCTGTCCTCGGCGCATTCCTTGAAAAAACTCCACACCTTCGAGAAACGTGCCCTCGAGGTGGGAGTTTTTCGGGGCTGGGTACGAACTGGAACATCTTGGGAGATTCCGGGTGTGGCCTGGCTTCGCCTAAGCTGCTGACCTCTGCCTCTGCCTCTAGCTACCCTTTTTGGTGCTGCACCTGCCTCAACATCCACACTACTTTCCCCGCTTGACATCCCCCCTGTCCAGGTCGGGTCAGTGTCCTCATCATCCACCACTTCCTCTTCCAACTCCTGTCTCATCTCCTCCTCCCGCACAATGCGCCGGTCAACTGGATGCCCTGACGGCAACTGCGTCACATCATCGTCGATGAGGGTGGGTTGCTGGTCATCCACCACCAAATCGAACGGAGATGGAGGAGACTCTAGTGTTTGAGCATCTGGACACAGATGCTCCTCTGTTAGGTTCGTGGAATCGTGACGTGGAGAGGCAGGTTGAGGGACAATGAAAGGAGCGGAGAACAGCTCTGGGGAGCAGGGACAGTTTGGGTTATTGTTCTGTAAAGCTTCGGAATTTTGGGAGGAAGGAAGACAAGACTGTTGGGTAATAGGAGGAGAGGAGGCAGAGTCTGACTGGCTGCTGGACAATGTGCTGTAAGCGTTCTCTGACAGCCATTGCAAGACCTGTTCCTGGTTCTCGGGCCTACTAAGGTTTGTACCCTGCAGTTTAGTTAATGTGGCAAGCAACCCTGGCACTGTGGAGTGGCGCAATGCTTGCTGCCCCACAGGAGTAGGCACGGGACGCCCTGTGGCTTCACTGCTACCTTGCTCCCCAGAACCATTCCCCCGACCTCGCCCACGGCCTCGTCCACGTCCCTTTCCGGGAGCCTTGCGCATTTTGAATTCCTAGTTAGAAATTGGCACTGTATACCAGTAGTAAAAATTGTGGGTGCACGTAACCCCAATATATTCTTTGAATTCCCAGTCAGAAACTGGCACTATATGGCAGTAGCAAGAAATGAGGGTATTTATAACCCCAATATATTCTTTGAATTCCCAGTCAGACAATGGCACTGTATACCAGTAGTAAAAATTGTGGGTGCACGTAACCCCAATATATTCTTTGAATTCCCAGTCAGAAACTGGCACTATATGGCAGTAGCAAGAAATGAGGGTATTTGTATTCCCAATATACTCTTTGAATTCCCAGTCAGACAATGGCACTGTATACCAGTAGTAAAAATTGTGGGTGCACGTAACCCCAATATATTCTTTGAATTACCAGTCAGAAACTGGCACTATATGGCAGTAGCAAGAAATGAGGGTATTTATAACCCCAATATATTCTTTGAATTCCCAGTCAGACAATGGCACTGTATACCAGTAGTAAAAATTGTGGGTGCACGTAACCCCAATATATTCTTTGAATTCCCAGTCAGAAACTGGCACTATATGGCAGTAGCAAGAAATGAGGGTATTTGTATTCCCAATATACTCTTTGAATTCCCAGTCAGACAATGGCACTGTATACCAGTAGTAAAAATTGTGGGTGCACGTAACCCCAATATATTCTTTGAATTACCAGTCAGAAACTGGCACTATATGGCAGTAGCAAGAAATGAGGGTATTTATAACCCCAATATATTCTTTGAATTCCCAGTCAGACAGTGGCACTGTATACCAGTAGTAAAAATTGTGGGTGCACGTAACCCCAATATATTCTTTGAATTCCCAGTCAGAAACTGGCACTATATGGCAGTAGCAAGAAATGAGGGTATTTGTATTCCCAATATACTCTTTGAATTCCCAGTCAGACAATGGCACTGTATACCAGTAGTAAAAATTGTGGGTGCACGTAACCCCAATATATTCTTTGAATTACCAGTCAGAAACTGGCACTATATGGCAGTAGCAAGAAATGAGGGTATTTATAACCCCAATATATTCTTTGAATTCCCAGTCAGACAATGGCACTGTATACCAGTAGTAAAAATTGTGGGTGCACGTAACCCCAATATATTCTTTGAATTCCCAGTCAGAAACTGGCACTATATGGCAGTAGCAAGAAATGAGGGTATTTGTATTCCCAATATACTCTTTGAATTCCCAGTCAGACAATGGCACTGTATACCAGTAGTAAAAATTGTGGGTGCACGTAACCCCAATATATTCTTTGAATTACCAGTCAGAAACTGGCACTATATGGCAGTAGCAAGAAATGAGGGTATTTATAACCCCAATATATTCTTTGAATTCCCAGTCAGACAATGGCACTGTATACCAGTAGTAAAAATTGTGGGTGCACGTAACCCCAATATATTCTTTGAATTACCAGTCAGAAACTGGCACTATATGGCAGTAGCAAGAAATGAGGGTATTTGTATTCCCAATATACTCTTTGAATTCCCAGTCAGACAATGGCACTGTATACCAGTAGTAAAAATTGTGGGTGCACGTAACCCCAATATATTCTTTGAATTACCAGTCAGAAACTGGCACTATATGGCAGTAGCAAGAAATGAGGGTATTTATAACCCCAATATATTCTTTGAATTCCCAGTCAGACAATGGCACTGTATACCAGTAGTAAAAATTGTGGGTGCACGTAACCCCAATATATTCTTTGAATTACCAGTCAGAAACTGGCACTATATGGCAGTAGCAAGAAATGAGGGTATTTGTATTCCCAATATACTCTTTGAATTCCCAGTCAAACAATGGCACTGTATACCAGTAGTAAAAATTGTGGGTGCACGTAACCCCAATATATTCTTTGAATTACCAGTCAGAAACTGGCACTATATGGCAGTAGCAAGAAATGAGGGTATTTATAACCCCAATATATTCTTTGAATTCCCAGTCAGACAATGGCACTGTATACCAGTAGTAAAAATTGTGGGTGCACGTAACCCCAATATATTCTTTGAATTACCAGTCAGAAACTGGCACTATATGGCAGTAGCAAGAAATGAGGGTATTTGTATTCCCAATATACTCTTTGAATTCCCAGTCAGACAATGGCACTGTATACCAGTAGTAAAAATTGTGGGTGCACGTAACCCCAATATATTCTTTGAATTACCAGTCAGAAACTGGCACTATATGGCAGTAGCAAGAAATGAGGGTATTTATAACCCCAATATATTCTTTGAATTCCCAGTCAGACAATGGCACTGTATACCAGTAGTAAAAATTGTGGGTGCACGTAACCCCAATATATTCTTTGAATTCCCAGTCAGACACTGGCACTATATGGCAGTAGCAAGAAATGAGGGTATTTGTATTCCCAATATATTCTTTGAATTCCCAGTCAGACAATGGCACTGTATACCAGTAGTAAAAATTGTGGGTGCACGTAACCCCAATATATTCTTTGAATTACCAGTCAGAAACTGGCACTATATGGCAGTAGCAAGAAATGAGGGTATTTGTATTCCCAATATACTCTTTGAATTCCCAGTCAGACAATGGCACTGTATACCAGTAGTAAAAATTGTGGGTGCACGTAACCCCAATATATTCTTTGAATTACCAGTCAGAAACTGGCACTATATGGCAGTAGCAAGAAATGAGGGTATTTATAACCCCAATATATTCTTTGAATTCCCAGTCAGACAATGGCACTGTATACCAGTAGTAAAAATTGTGGGTGCACGTAACCCCAATATATTCTTTGAATTCCCAGTCAGAAACTGGCACTATATGGCAGTAGCAAGAAATGAGGGTATTTGTATTCCCAATATACTCTTTGAATTCCCAGTCAGACAATGGCACTGTATACCAGTAGTAAAAATTGTGGGTGCACGTAACCCCAATATATTCTTTGAATTACCAGTCAGAAACTGGCACTATATGGCAGTAGCAAGAAATGAGGGTATTTATAACCCCAATATATTCTTTGAATTCCCAGTCAGACAATGGCACTGTATACCAGTAGTAAAAATTGTGGGTGCACGTAACCCCAATATATTCTTTGAATTACCAGTCAGAAACTGGCACTATATGGCAGTAGCAAGAAATGAGGGTATTTATAACCCCAATATATTCTTTGAATTCCCAGTCAGACAATGGCACTGTATACCAGTAGTAAAAATTGTGGGTGCACGTAACCCCAATATATTCTTTGAATTACCAGTCAGAAACTGGCACTATATGGCAGTAGCAAGAAATGAGGGTATTTATAACCCCAATATATTCTTTGAATTCCCAGTCAGACAATGGCACTGTATACCAGTAGTAAAAATTGTGGGTGCACGTAACCCCAATATATTCTTTGAATTCCCAGTCAGACACTGGCACTATATGGCAGTAGCAAGAAATGAGGGTATTTGTATTCCCAATATATTCTTTGAATTCCCAGTCAGACAATGGCACTGTATACCAGTAGTAAAAATTGTGGGTGCACGTAACCCCAATATATTCTTTGAATTACCAGTCAGACACTGGCACTATATGGCAGTAGCAAGAAATGAGGGTATTTGTATTCCCAATATATTCTTTGAATTCCCAGTCAGACAATGGCACTGTATACCAGTAGTAAAAATTGTGGGTGCACGTAACCCCAATATATTCTTTGAATTCTCAGTCAGACACTGGCACTATATGGCAGTAGCAAGAAATGATGGTATTTGTATTCCCAATATATTCTTTGAATTCCCAGTCAGACAATGGCACTGTATACCAGTAGTAAAAATTGTGGGTGCACGTAACCCCAATATATTCTTTGAATTCCCAGTCAGACACTGGCACTATATGGCAGTAGCAAGAAATGAGGGTATTTGTATTCCCAATATATTCTTTGAATTCCCAGTCAGACAATGGCACTGTATACCAGTAGTAAAAATTGTGGGTGCACGTAACCCCAATATATTCTTTGTATTACCAGTCAGAAACTGGCACTATATGGCAGTAGCAAGAAATGAGGGTATTTGTATTCCCAATATATTCTTTGAATTCCCAGTCAGACAATGGCACTGTATACCAGTAGTAAAAATTGTGGGTGCACGTAACCCCAATATATTCTTTGAATTCCCAGTCAGACACTGGCACTATATGGCAGTAGCAAGAAATGAGGGTATTTGTATTCCCAATATATTCTTTGAATTCCCAGTCAGACAATGGCACTGTATACCAGTAGTAAAAATTGTGGGTGTATATAGCCCCAATTCTATTGCTAGGGGACTTGCAGGGTATTTCTGGGGTGAAGGTGGGGGGGCACACCGTTGGAACGGGTATCGGGGTATATATCGGGTATACGGGAATACACTGACAGTGTATTCCATTCAGGATCCTGGGAAAGCTGGGTTGCGGCGATTGAGCCCGTCAGTGCCACGTTACACTGACAAGCTTCTCCCTGGAATTTAGCTCTTACAAGAGCTGTTGTGGTTGTCTTCTCCTTCCTATCCTAGCCTGTCCCTGCCTACCCAGAATCTAAGCCCTAGCTAGCTGGACGGAAACCTCCGTCCTCGGTGAATTGCAAGCTCAGAATGACGCGAACCTGGGCGGCGCTGTTCTTTTAAATTAGAGGTCACATGTTTTCGGCAGCCAATGGGTTTTGCCTACTTTTTTCAACGTCACCGGTGTCGTAGTTCCTGTCCCACCTACCCTGCGCTGTTATTGGAGCAAAAAAGGCGCCAGGGAAGGTGGGAGGGGAATCGAGTAATGGCGCACTTTACCACGCGGTGTTCGATTCGATTCGAACATGCCGAACAGCCTAATATCCGATCGAACATGAGTTCGATAGAACACTGTTCGCTCATCTCTAATCTCTACATATAGATTGGATTTTGTTATCTATATTATTGGATTTTTGAATCTTTTTGGATTTCCTAACACATAATGGCATCATAGCAAATAGCATAATTTGGAACTCATATATTCACTGAATTGGTGTAATTTTTAGTATGACGTCTCTTGTATCTTCTGTTAGCGTCCCACTCCTGTCTCCACAACTTTTTTGAGCTGCATCGTGCTCTGAAATGCACCACCACATACAATTAGATTAGTACTCATCTATGGCACCCAACTATGGTAACTTCAAACAAGTCCTTTAAGCACATCTATTTGGGCAAGTTGATCACATGACCAGACCACATTGTTCTACATTTCCTCACACTAAGCTAACTTTTTTTTTTTTTTTAACACTTTCTATTCTCTGTCCATAAATTACTTGGCAATCCATGCACTTAACATTTGTTTAGTCATAGATAACAACTGGTGACTGGCTCATACATCTTGAGTTCTATGATTTTATTTGGTGACAGTTTTGGAAATCGCAGCGTGTCCGCTCCGCATATTTTTCCGCAATGTGTGGATGAGATTTTCTAGAAGCCCATCGACTTTGCAGGGACTGCAAACTCTGCCTAAAAGGGGTTTCTAAATTTACAAAGTTTATGACTAGAGATGAGCGAGTAGTATTCGTTCGAATATCGAATCCTATTATAGTCTATGGGAAAAAACGGGAATGTTGTTCCAGTTTCCATGGAAACCAAAGTTCGACACCTTGGATCCTCCAAGTTCCGGAAGTAGCAGGATGAGGAGCACGAGGAGGTTTTTGCATTGAATTCAATGGAATTTTCCCACGTGGTATTCGACCGATACGAGTATTCGATCGAATACTACTCGCTCATCTCTATTTATGACCTATCCTTAATATAGACCATCAGTTTTAGATTAGTGGGGGTGTTTACCCAGTGGTTAACTAAAATCTGGAGCCAACCTCAAACCATGTAATATAGGAACAGGCTGTCTGCTAGATTAAGACTTGGTCTCATCTTCCATGATTTCCATTTGGCATAATACTACATATAGAAAGGAATTATATTGATGAGATAACCCCTTCGAATAGGAATTGTGCCTATATTAAGAATGAAAAGTCCAAGATAAAACAAGGTTCCGAATGTAGTTGTCCACTCCTATTCATTTGATCTGACCAAAGTAAGTTTTAATGCATTAGCACAACTCTTAGTTCCTCTGAAAACTAACACTTTGATTGTCTTAAGGCATTGTGACAAGCAACACCAGGCAAACCTAGACAGATACTGGGCCTGGGGGACCAATGGCAATCTGGATATAAACACTCTATGCTTGTTAAGCTGAGGGTTGAAGACTTTAACTATCACCCAAGGACATACAAACACCTGGAGCCGTCCCTCATTACAGGCCTAAAATATCTAGCCTGTGCTCAATGTTATTAGCTACTGTAGGTCTAGAAATAAAATAATAAAAATGTCTGAAACCTAGATAACCTGCAGGGAACAAAAGAAGTCATAGCCCCCTTGACAATCCACCTGGCTTTGCACAGGTTTATTTCGAGGAGCATAAAAGAATAAGAGAAGACTCTATGTACGATATTTATCTGTAGCTCCTAAATGGTTCACATAGTTAAAAGACATGGGAATCTGATGGAACCTGTAGAGATCTTACCAAGGAGTCTGGCTGTCCTTCTTAGGGACATTCCCTGACATGGTCACTGAAGGGTCAAACTACTGAGCCTTTCTTAGACTAGCAGACAGTTTGAAACCTACATCTAAAACCACTTGACATCATGTTGCAACGTTTTAATATTACACCTGTATTAATTGACCATGTGTGTGACGCCTTAGTGACTATATTGGAAAAGCAAATAAATTCTTGTGAATAAATATACACTAAATAGACACTTTTTGGTCTACACATTCATACGCTAATCTACTCTGCATCGTTCCAATTTTAGCATATGTGCTGCCAAAGTGAGCATGGATGTAACCAAAATCTGTGCAAGTGATGGAGATAGCTGAGCAGATAGGGACTCAATGGTGTGAGAGTGTGCATGAGTGACCACAATTCTATTCAAATGAAGAATGAGGACCCCCATTCTTGTAATCGATGAGGGTCCCACCAATTACACATTTATCTCTCCAAAACATCTCCCACATAGGTGATAAAAGTTTGAAATACAGTTATTCAATGTTATTTTTTGGGTGCATTGTATTTATATTTCAGAACCCTGAAAAAACTTCTGCCACCATCATAAAAAGTGATTTACAGCTTCCAGGAGCTTTCTGATTTTTATATTTAAGGATTGCTATATGCATCTTACCCCTCGTTGACATCAGTGTTTGGATTCCGTCCAGGGAAGTCCGCATGAAGACCCCTCCCCGAATGGAATACCAAACGCAAGTGCAAGCGCTGGTGCAGTAAAAGCACACAGACCCCATAGACTATAATGGGGTCCGTATGCTTAATGCGAGATCTCCACAGGGATCTTACAGTCAGGAAAGTAGTTCACCATCTACTTTCCTGTCCGTATGATTCGTTCGGGCAGTGGGCGGCAAGCACACGGATCCCATTATAGTGTAGTCTGTGTGCTTTTACATCACAGTGCTTGCGTTTGTATGACGTTCGGGGGGGTCCCCATGCGCACTCCCCAGGACGGAATCCAAACGCTGACGTGAATGAGGGCTTAGTTGTCTGTTGATTTTTCTTTAATCTTCATTTGTTTTATATTTTTAATGACATTTTGAGGATTTATTAGATTATCCCTAGAGATATAGTATACAGTTACAATGGTTTAAATTTACAAGGTCGTCCTGCAACACATTGATATTGTAACTTGAGGGTCCTCTATATTTCAACATAAAACTGCAAATAAACATTAGATTACTATGGACTTAAATATTTGCAGTATGTCTTGTGCATCAAGTTGCATTATGTCATGTATTTAACGTATGTGATGCTGCTGGTGTACGTTCAGTTAGGGCTATGAGTGAAGAGCCCACCCCATAAAGAGGAATTGAGGAGGACTTGCAACTCAATCGCCTGTTTTTTTCTCTGGCCCTATTGTTAAAAGGGTTGTCCCGTCACAAGGATCCTATCTATAATGCTTTTTAATGTGAATGTAAGACTTTTCCTAAATACACTGCTTCAGCAAAACTGCTTTGTTTGGCCACTATCTCAGTCTATTCATTTTTTTGTGGCCACAGCCCTGACCTAGCTGCTCCTGAGTTAAGTGATGTGTCTGCCTGCTCTCAGGGGGGAGGGAGGAGGGGCTAAGTGCAGCCAGCCTGGAGGGGGGGGGGTAGTTTACCCTTTGGGGGAAGGGGCCGCCAATACAGGGTTAGACGCCGGCACAGGTGAAGCCAGCAACATCGCTATGCTTCTGCCCTGCATGAAGACAGCAGCGGCAGAAGCGATGCTGCTATTCCGGGGGTGGGCGGAGGAGCGGAATAACAGCATCGCTTCTGTCGCTGCTGTCTTCATGCAGGGCAGAAGCATAGCGATGTTGCTGGCTTCACCTGTGCCGGCGTCTAACTCCCCGGCATCCGCTGTAATAGGCGGATGCTGGGGACTGTTAGACGCCGGCACAGGCACATCGCTATGCTTCTGCCCTGCACCCGCAGGGTGTCGGGTCTGTATTTGCATTGTGAAGGGTAGACTGGTGTATGAGCGCGCACGCAGGACCGGCGGCATCTCGCCGCTTGGCTTTGCATATGTGACCCCGCCCACCAATGATGAAACAAAGCCGGAAGACAGAAGATTTTAGAGGAACGAAGACGGGTGAGTATGCGACGTGGGACAACCCCTTTAAATTCTGAGGTCTTTTTATACCCCAGAGTATAATGATTGAACGCCCAGGGAAATTGACAAACATAAAAAACTGTGTAAGAGAGCCTTCACACGGAGTATACGCTCTGCTTATTCTGAACGTAAAACACATTCATAATGAGCATGTAAAAACCAGCTCCCATTGATTTCTATAGGTGCCGGCATACGTGCGCTCCCCATTGAAATCAATGGTAGGCTTTTTTCCCTATTGCTTTCAATGTGGTACGCACGTATCACATTGAAAGCAATAGGGAAAAAAGCCTCCCACTGATCTCAATGGGGAGTGCACGTATGCCGGCACCTATAGAAATCAATGGGAGCTGGTTTTTACACGCTCATTCTGAACGAGTTTTACGTTCAGAATAAGCGGAGCGTATACTCTGTGTGAAGGCTGCCTTACTGCTGTTTTCGGCACTCTTCAATGACATCACAGATGTAGGTTACATCAGCGCCATTATGCATTGTGACACCAGCCTGACCCACGTGACGTCACTAAAGAGGCCCGAAGACAACAGGGAGCCACGCTGACCTGATCATTATACTCTGGGGTCTGAGATACTTCTGCTGCCAGCCCACAGGATTACTTATTGATCCCTGCTTCTGCCTCTGCTTCCCTTTCTGCCCTCCAAGAGGCCCTCTACATCCTATATCACATCGCTGTTCAAGGCAGAAGGGGAAGTGGAGATAGTTATGAGCCGGGATAGGTAAGTAAATAAGGCCCGTTACCTCCTGGGGTTACTCCATCAGGTAACGACCTGTTTAAGATAGAACAGCAGCGATGCACTGGGCCCCTTCAGGTCATGGGCTTCATAGCAGTTGCTTCCCCGCTCTACTATAGTCCAGCAGAGATGTCATCCATATATAGGAAATCATCACCATGGCTGACAGCATTTTTTCAGATTACAGTGAATAATGGGCCAGGTGACAGCTGTTTTTGAAATGGTTATCACATGGCCATTTTAGAACCCATGATTTTCAATAGGTCTATTCACATGGCACAATCTATGTCCGTTTTGACGGACTAAGGCTAGATTTACATGACTGAGTTTCCAGTGTTTGTCAGATTTACCGGCCTATACGGGACAGTATGTTGCTGGGAGGCAGGAACTCCTAGCAGCATAGATAACTAGGATCCCATTCCAAGCATATTGTTCCTGGTAAATCTGATGAACACACAGATGGCGTTTCACTATTGAAACTCGGTCATGTGAATCGAGGGAAAGATAATGCATATCAGTTTTTTGACGGTCATTATTCAAATGTGAATAGACGCATTGGATTCAATGTGTTCTCAAAATGGATGTGTGATGATGTCACACGAACAGAAAATGAAAAAGCACATGGCTAAAAAGATGGCGCTCAACCCAGTTATATATCAAAAGTATAACAAATCTTTATTGGACAAAAAAAAATTGGATCTAAAAACAATTAAAAGATAACCACTCCACTAAGTGGAATCTTTTGATGGACGTCACATGACCGTTTTTTTTTTTTTTTATTGTCGTGTGAATACTCCTTTATTTCAATCCATTATTTATTATTTATGAAAAAATGTACATTATCCTGGTAGAATGGGGCACGCACTCTATTTTTGCACAGAAATTCTTGGGTGCATCAAATATAATGAAGAGGATACAAGTCATGCAAAGATTATCGACACAATGACAATGCAAGGTATATATGGAGACACAATTCGACATATAAAGGGGGGAAGTCCATTAGGACCCCCCACTGAATCTCCCAAACATCCTTCAGTTCATGACAAAGAATAGCGCTCAAGGGATCAGAAAACAGAGTAGAAATGAAAAATCTATCCCTAATCATTGACGGAGACGGATGACTAGGTGTATTCAACCAAAACTTTCTCAAATTTTGTTTAGGTCTTTCTCTGTATATATACTCCCTTCTCCAGCCTAATAATATTATTAACCATAGATATCAGTTCCACTAGAGGGAGAGCCCGGGTCCAACCAGTGATAAGCAATCAATTTTTTTGCCTGGTACAAAACCCTAGACAACCCTATAAATTCCGGGCTTTCCGAGTCCACACCCTCCCCCAAATGACCTAGAAGGCAAACTAAGGCTCCGTTCTCACAGAGTAACGCGCCACTCATTTAGACACGTATACACGTGTCAGAGCGCGGCACTTCAAAACAAATCCCATTGATTTCAATGGGTGCCGGCTTATGCACGTAACACATTGAAATCAATGGGAGGCTTTGTAACCCATTGATTTCAATGTGTTATGCACGTAAGCGGGCACCCATTGAAATCAATGGGATCTGTTTTGAAGCGCCATGCTCTGACACGTGTATACGTGTCTAAATGAGCGGTGCGTTACTCCGTGAGAACGGAGCCTTGGCGAGCGCAGAAGGGCAATGGAGTATACCCAGCCAAGCAAGGGCAGTACCTGATTCCAGTAATCGGTTAGCTCCTGGCACTCCCACATCATATGCAGGAGATGTGCAGGTTCCATACTGCAGCGGGGGCATTTGGCATCAGAGCGGATATGCATACGGGACAGTCTCTATGGAGTCCTATAGATCTATCCATCCTTAGTTTAAAGATAACAAACTGCTATACACATACAGCTGTGCAGAATTGCGGTTTCATGCATAGTGATAGGACAGCTTGGCGTATGAACACACCTGACTCTCACAAACATGCACAGTTAAAATAAAACACAAAACCATCTCCCAGCTGCCTAATTATTTCCCAGGAATTACACGAAGTACTCAGCTAAGGAATTGAGCTCTCACTATAGGTAATGGGAGATTTTACGTTCCACGCATAAATGCAGTCATTTCCAGCATTTGGGATAAGAGAACACTCATATAGAGATGATCACAATACAATACAACCTAATTAGATGTATAGCCAATAAAGACAAAGTAAACACATCAGTGAGCACGAGTCTTACACTGAAACCCAGCTAGCATGAGGCATACACAGGTGTCAGGGTACTCAGTCTGTTGCAATGGTAATACCAGCTCCTCCAATTATCCTCGCTGCGGATTGTAGAATCCCTGAGTGTTCACACGAAAAATAATTACATAGGAAGAGAGAATGATAGAAAATTGTCAAAAAAAGCAGGAATAGAAATAATAAAAACATCTTCTGAAAATACTTCTTATTAATATTTGAGACTTTCCCCACAAGAGATTAGTCGAATTATTTTGATATGGAAAAATATTTTGGGGAAAACATAGTTTGAGAAGGCAAAAAAAAATATTTCAGATTTGTTCCACACCTACAAGCTTAGGTATACAACAGAGCCTAGTTGGGAGAGACTGTATGGCTACTTAGGATAGGTTCAGATGACACAAAATGAAGAGAGATTCCTCTTCGTTTTCTGCCTTGGGATTGCCGCGATGGAATGCCGATGCACTGACATTCTATTTGGATTTCCTCTGCTGATTAGGAATAGGCCTAGCTGGCAGGGACTTCCGAGCTGCGGCAAGTCAAGCAGGATGATGATTTTTCCACTTCCTGCTGCAATCTCTGCTTCACATTGAAAGCAATGGGAGGCAGATTCGGGACGGAACCTGCCATGGATTTAGAGGCAGAATCTGCTTACAAATCAGTTCAATCAGACACTGAATCAAATTAAAATCAGATCTAGGAGATATGGTAGAAATCTTATAGATATTATGGCACCACTAAAGCTAAGTTCACACGGGGAGCCTTCAGGCGGATTTTGGCACCGAGAGTGGCGTGGGGTTGCGGCTCCCCCCTCCGAAGTCGGCTTGAATGAATGGGCCGATTCCAGAGGTTTCTACTGCCAGGCGGACAAGCCGCTAAAGCTACCTGAAGAAAGGGCAGCCTGCTTCTTTTTTCCGTGAGTGTCAGCATTCTGCTCATGGAAAAAAGTAGCCTGGCAGTTTACTTAGACCACCATTGTGAGGGGGCGGATTATGACGTGGATTACGTGCCATAATCCGCCCCCTCTGCCCGTGTGAACGGGCTCTAATACAGTCATGTGAATAAACTCTAAGCCAACATACAGATAGCTATAATGTACATGTCAGGGCTCGTTCACATCTGTGCCCGGTCTCCGTTCTGCAGGTTTCCGTTTCCTGCACAAAACAGAGGCAGGAGACGGAAACCTGGAGGACTCTTTCATACCCATTCATTTGAATGGGTTTGAAGGATGTCCGGCTAGGAGCGGCAATGAGCGTTTTATGCTCTCCGCCGCGAAACCGGTTTTTTAAAACCGGACACAGAGTCGGACATGCAGTACTCTGTGTCCGGTTTTAAAAAACTGGTTTCGTGGCGGAGAGCATAAAACGCTCACCGCCGCTCATGGCCGGACCCGCTCTGACAGCTTTCCGTCTTCTGCCAGCAGAAGACGGAAAGCTGAGAACGGAGACCCGAACGCTAGTGTGAACCTAGCGTCAAGTGTTGCTTTGTATATGTGCATAACACTGTACATTGTTGCATTTCTTTAGTGCCAAGAACAAGATAGAAACTCAGGACTAAGCAGTGAAACCTTCCCCAAGCAAAACATTTGCAAAAGCTTACCAATCTTTATTCTTACTGAGATCAGCTGCCATAATTGTGTCTAAATCTCAAGCTTATGTATGGAGCCTTCTTATGGTGACCTTATATGGTGGATGGTATAAGCAAATCTGTCACATTAACCCCTTAAGGATCTGTTCATTTTTCATTTTCGCTTTTTCATTTTTCCCTCCTCACATTTCAAGAGCCCTAACTTTTTCATTTTTTTAGTTCACAGAGTCACATGATGGCTTATTGTTTGCGTGACAAATTGTACTTTGTAATGGCACCATTCAATATTCTGTGCAATGTACTAGGAAGATGAAAAAAAAATTCAGAACGAGGCGCAATTGGAGAAAAAATGCATTTTTGCCAATTTCACATGGGTTTAATTTTTACAGCGTTCACTGTTTGGTAAAAATGATGTTACCTGTATTCTGCGTGTCAGTACGAACACGGCGATACCAAATTTATTTTGTATTTGTAAGCGGCAGGTCCTGGGTGTATTATACAGCTGGCATTCGCCCTGTATGGAGAGAGTTCAGCTCCGGAGCTCTCTCCATACATCCCCATGCGACTCAGGACGTAGTATTACGTCCTGGGTTGCTAAGGGGTTAAAATTCAATTTTCCACAATTGATGGTTATTCCTTTTTATCTAGCATTTACAGTTAAGCCCCTTGTACACAACCGTGTACTAGGTCAATGTGCACACTGATCCATTCATTTTTGTGGGACCGTGCACATGACCGTGAATGACATAGTTCTGTGTGTGGATCGACAGTCCAGGCTTGCAAAATATTTTTCATTGCCGTCTTGTACCTAAGGGTCATCCGTTTTCCCGGATTCCCCCATACATATTAGTGTATGGAGGGATCCGTGGAAATGGACAAAAATAGGACATGACCTACAGTTTCACGGTCCAAGTCAATGGACGGTCAAAATTATGGTCAAGTGAATAGCCCCCAGTCACTGACAGTTAAAAATACAGACGTCACAAAGCAAGCTTTCACTGTCGTGTGAATCTTGCCTACAACTATAGAGCCATTTATTCCAACATGAAAACAGCTGTTTCTGGTTCGTTGGCCTTCATTGGTGCAACATATGAAAACCATAGCTCTATGGAATAGGGTCAGGGATCAACCAGACCAGATAACCTGTAATGCAAACCGCAACTTACATAAACTAGTTGTTCTGCTGCCACTCAGACTGGCAATACTATAAATGATGCATAAACCCATATCAGCATTATACTGTGGCACATACATTTTTAATCGATTATTATAGTAAGCAATGGTCTTATTAAACTCTTTCTACTCTTCACTGTACATTGACCAATATTATTAATGAAAGATTATTATATTTTAATTATAAAATACCAAACTGTGGCTGCGCCATGGAGATAAAACATACACGTATTTCTCAATATGGGAATACAGCTTGAAAGAGACAGTAGGAAGCCTGCGCTAAATAGAGTGTGCAAATATAATGAATTTCTGAAAAAAGGGAAAGGGATTTGTAAGAGCAGTAAAGATTTGGGTTATATTGTAACACATCTGTATTGTAAACCCAAGCAAATATATGTAGGAATCGTTTTCAATTTTAAGGGGCTATCCCATGAATAAATATTACATTTATCAGTTAATCAGGAGAAATTTAACTAGTATTCAATTGGAATAGTTTAAATAAAAAAATAAGAAAAAATCCTGTTCCTATGAGTAGATATTTCTATTACTCATTATGGCTCAGTATTCTGATTCTATTAAAATCAGCAGACTAGAAAAATAAAATGTTTAATCAAAACCCCTTTGAGAGCCGCTAAATAATCCGATGGATCCAGCCAATAAACGCCATGTCCACCAGAATCAGCGTTCTCATTTGTATGTAATAGATAAAGTCACTGACCATGTAACTAAGAAGACAAACCTAAGTTAGGCTGAGGCCCCACACTGCGGAAACGCAGATTTTTTTGTTGCAGATTTTGTTGCGTTTTTTTGAGCCAAAGTCAGGAGTGGATTGAACAAAACGTAGAAGTATAAGAACTTTGTATAGAGTTCCCATTCCCTCTGTAACCATTCTTGGCTTAGGCTCAAATATCCTCAACCAAATCTGCAACAAAAAAAGCTGCATTTCTGCAACGTTTGGCCTCAGCCTTAACCTGGATATCAAGGAAAGAAGGTTGGTATACATATCAGGCCGTAACAAAAAATCGCTGTGGGAAAATCATGGTTTTCTCTGCAATGCTTTTCACAGAAAGGGAGCCTTCACACGGAGTAAACGCTCGCTCATTTTGGCAAAATACACATGCAAAAAATACCTGTGCAAAAATAAAATTCCCATTGACTTCAATGACATTTTACACATGTATTTTACACATGTAAAATACACATGTAAAAAACACATGTAAAATATATATTTTTTTGTTTATTTTGCCAAAATGAACGAGAGTTTACTCCGTGTGAAAGCTCCCTTAAAGCCCACAGAGGAAACTTTTCTGCTTCCATTATACCTATAGTGAAACCAGCAGTGTTTCCGTAGGTATAATTGACATGCTGCGTACTATATATTGGTTACTTTTCTGGGGAATGTGCAAGCCTGTCTTAAGACAGGATTCCAGTGAAATAACCCAATAATGGCTGCTCCCTTTAGCCTCATGCCCGACCTTCCAAGAGGCCTTTGTTTAGCAATGACGCTGGGCTTAATACCAGGTATAGTCTCTCAATCGAGGACAGCTGTTTCGATCTGGTTGGATCTCATCAGCCTGATGTAGAGAGGACTATAACCTGGTAGAAGTGAGAGGCTTAGACAGGGTTCGGGGGATATTGTCACTCCTTAGGGAGAGACCACCATATAGGTGTGTGGAGACTTGTTAAGCCTTTAGCACTCCACTTTGCAAGGAACTATGGGAAGAATATGCAAATCTGCCTTCCATGATGTAATTAGGAAGACAGTTGCTGCCTCATTGTTGCAAACCAATAGAGGGCGCTCACTGGAATGTGCAAGCCTGTCTTAAGACAGGATTCCAGTGAAATAACCCAATAATGGCTGCTCCCTTTAGCCTCAATGGGAGCAGCCATTATTGGGTTATTTCACTGGAATCCTGTCTTAAGACAGGCTTGCACATTCCAGTGAGCGCCCTCTATTGGTTTGCAACAATGAGGCAGCAACTGTCTTCCTAATTACATCATGGAAGGCAGATTTGCATATTCTTCCCATAGTTTTCTGGGGAGAAATTCTGACTTTTTAAAATTTAGTTTTTTATGGCAATCATTGTGCAGATGACATGATAGCTTGTTTTTCAGGCTGACACTAAACATCTAGATCTTTTTTTGTGGTACTGCATGTGGAAAACAATAACCATATATTATAATATATTTATAGCTTTTATTGTTACTATTTTGGAGTACATAGGACTCAGCCTGGTTGTACATAACCGTCTTCTTACTGCTGGCCATGAATGACATGGATGTTATCTCTGTGCCAACCGTGCATTCAATGAATAAGGGCTGCGGAAAAACTGCCACAAAAACAGACAGGAAGAGAACCTGCTCCATATTTTGTGGCTCAAACTGTCAGCCTGCACACGGGACCGTGTAAGAGTCCATTCACAATGAGTTTTTTGGTGCTGATTTTGACGCATTTTCCGCTAGGAACTCATTGAAGTCAATGGGAGGCTTTTTTTCCATGTGGATTCTGACACGAATTCAGCGTCAAAATCAGCGCCAAAAAACTCAGTTTTTCTAGCACACGGTCGTCTACTAGGGACTATACTGATTAATCATTAGTAGGGTTGAGCCGATCTTGAGATTTCTTTGAAGAAACGAACGTCACACTTAGGTTGTGCTGTGATAATTTCTTGATTATTCACATGAAATGGTAGAGTAGAGTGAAGCGTTTGTCGGTATGAAGATACCGTCATCAGACTCTCTGACTTGTTCCATGCAGGGTCCGCTAAAGTTGAACAAATTGGTAGCAGTAGGATGCTGTATTGCGGCAGGGGCGACAACGCCAGAGGAATGAAGATCGATTTTAAAATCCAATTTCCGATCATTTTCCAGCCAATCTCGATCGTGAAATTTGCTCAATCGCCGATCGGAATCTGACCCTGTTCCTCAACCCTTTTCTATGGGAAAAGTCACTTTTAGGGTGGAGCGGATCTTGAGATAACCTCCGATCTCGATCCCGGTGGAAAAGATCGGGTCGGAATTCCGATCGCGAATGTGAAATTTACTCGATCGCCGATCGGAATCCGATCTTTTCCAATCCTGATCCCTCAACCCCAATCATTACTCCTTTTTATTGGGAGATGATATGAACTAAAAAAAAAATAGCAATTGAACATTTTTCTATAGTGTCCATAATATGGAATTAGTAACATATTAATTTTATAGTACATACTGCAATTGATACCAATTATGTGTACTCTTAAAAAATATCTTTGTTTTTTCATTCTAAAAAAAATAGTTTGAGGGAGTTTTTGTGTTTTTCTTTGGATTTCTTATGATTTCTGAACACTTTACCATTTTTATTATTATTTTTAAGTTTCACTAAAGGCTTGGCCATGCAATCATTTAAGCTATTTATACAGATTTGCAGCCCACACAACCGGTTGTTGGTACAACTGATTTCTGCCAAATGTATTTTAAGGTAAGTACAGATACAAAACAAAAAACAAGCAAAAGAAAAAAGCTCTGCCTCCCCATCTCTAACTACACATAAATGGCACAGTATACAGTAGACTTAATCCCTGGACTATACATAACCTGAAATGAATGTAAGACTAAAGCCCACGTTACAGAAAAGGGTTTTTTTGTTGTTGCAATTTTTGCGGTGCTTTTTTGAGTGGATACAAAAGGAATGAGAAATCTAATGGAAGCTCATAGGCCGAGTTCAAACAGGTACACGTAAGTTTTTTGGACCCGATTCAGAAATCGGGAACAAACTGCCTTTCCTTAAGGCAAACAAATACAGTAAAATTTTGGCATACGTTTGGAGCATTTTGTCACTGATTTGACCACACCCACTTCCATATAGGCAACACCCTTTTTCTAAGCCACACCCATATTGTCCAAGTTGTAAAGTATCTAAAAATGTCTAAACCACTTGAGAAATGTGGCGCAAGGCATGTTAGACAATTTTTTGGGCACAAGTTACGCCAGTGCATTTTGCCTAGTACATCTTCCCCAGTGTTTTGCATAGTTGCCGCTACAATCTGGAACCGAAGGCATCCTAGCAAATTTCCCAGTACATATATCAGCCTATATGTGAATAGAAACCTACAAATATTAGTGTAAGAGAAGCCCCTTTCATACTATTTGTCTTCTTATCCTCAGTAGAGGTAACGCAGCCCAGTCACATAGATGCTGTGTATTAGATGGCCAAGGCTCCGGCTCAGAGACGCGGGCTGTTAGTACTTCGGGGGCACTCCCAGATATAATTGAAGTACTAACGAGATTGAGGTTAGATTTCCACTGTCATTTCGAATTTTGTTGCTAGGAAACAGGATGTTATGTCAGCTCTCAAAAGGAGCGGCCTCCTCCTGAAATAGTATTATAGGAGCCCCAAATTATATCAGCTGCAACCCATTTGTGTAGAAAATGAGGCTGCTCGTGTAGCTGATAGATTTATTTGTATTGGAGCGGTTTTATCATTTTCTCCACAGTCTAAGCAGTGACGCAGTTTTTTATTTTTTCACGTGAAATCTGCCTTAATGCTTTCCATGTCTGCGTTCAGCACTGAGATGGTTACATGTTTAGCTGTTTTACAGAACAATTGCCTTCTGCCAGTAGTTTCGAGCCCTTCCTGTGAATTAGAAGAAGAATGAACCCAGGTGACACTGTAACAATCTGGAAATGTGTCCAATCCATAATGTCCTTTATTAAAGTGGGATAAAGGGATAAAACAAAGTATAGCGGAATTTTAGCATGTAACCGGTAGGGACTTTTTTAAACTTTTTTTTTTTTACTATACTTAGTGCCTATAAACATATAACATAATATAGTCATGGGTGTGTTACCTACCATGCAACCCAAGCAATTCCATGGGACCGGGGAGATCAATAGGACCCGTGCTGACCATACACCGCTGGATGGTTGTTTGTTTTTTTCTTTTTAAATAGTCCATTACCTATTGAATTATTAATATTAATACTCAACTCTCCTGGCTCCTGGTTCTTTCTCTTTAGTCCAATGTGCTACTGCATATAGCATCCTGGTGCTGTCATCTCCCAGTCATAATGTTCACCAGCCCATGAATCCAGTACATGGTGACAGCCCAGAACTATACAGCTTATGTGATAGGCAAGTGTGCGGACCACAGAGGGAATTTTGTATTGTGTGGGAGCACTAAGGGGACATTATATTGTGTGTGGGAGGACTATACTTTGTGTGTGGGAACTAAAGGGGCAGTAGTTTGAGGGCAACCAAATACATTTCTGCTTGGGGCTGTAAAAATGCCAAATTCAGCCCTGAATGTAGTTCAATGAACAGTTGCATAGAACTTATCTGATATGGTCTTCTACAAAGATGGTCAAATCAGTAATGTATCTGTAATGTTGGAATAGATCGCTGATTGTTAAATAGAAGGCTTTAGAGCTTACCTCCAATTATAAAGCTACTATTCTTAAATGAATAGTACAGGTGAATATAAGAAACTTTGATTATGTTATTAAAAAAACTATGTTTATTCTCCAATTGGGCTACTCTTCTCCTTATTGGCACTCATTCTCCTTCTCTGAACTCCCCTCTCCATAGACTGCTTTGTAAAATGTAACTGAATCTGATAACTGGAGAAGGAATCACATTTCTTCAAAAAGATATATTACAAAAATTCTTATCTTAGGGGCAACACGGTGGCTCAGTGGTTAGCACTGTAGCCTTGCAGCGCTGGAATCCTGGGTTTGAATCCTGCCAGGAACAACATCTGCAAGTAGTTTGTATGTTCTGCATGGATTTCCTCCCATTCTACAAAGACATACTGATAGAAAAAAATGTACATTGTGATCCCTATATGGGACTCACAATCTACATTTAAAAAAAAAAGATTCTCTTATCTGCCTGTACTATTTATTTATGAAAAGTTGTTTAATAATTGGAAATACACTTAATAAATCGTAACTAAACTTTCAGACAATTTTTGATTTCTGGCAGTAATTGTGTCATAATACACTTTACTAACAAATTTTGGATCCTTTCTGTCAAATCCTGCATTTTTTCACTCTTTCCCTTGCTCCTGTATTGTACCGGCTTGTCAGTCAGCGATTTGCAACAACCTATGCTGCAAGAGGAACCACAGATGAGGAGATATTGGGGGTACATTTATCAATGCTGTCTAACCCCTCGTTCACATCTGCGTTTGGTAATCCCTTTGGGGTGTCTGTATGGGGCCCCCCTGAACGGACTACTGAACGCACTGGCAAGCGATGTGCAGTGAAAGAACATGGACCCCATAGACTATAAAGGGGTCCGTGTGCTGCCCGCACAAATCATGTGGACATGAAAGTAGATCACAAAGTACTTTTCTGTCTGCATGTTCTGTGCGAACACCGTGCGGAGAAGCACACAGACCCCATTATAGTCTATGGGGTCCGTGTTCTTTCATTGCACACTGCTTGGCAATGCGTTTGGTATTTGGTATTTTGCATCGGTCAAATTTTGGTTTAATGCATATTGCACATTTTCTATTAGTACAATAAACCTCATTTCAATCCTGAAATATTACTGTGTCCATCAGTTATTAGATGTATCAAACTGAAATGGCTGCTGCAAACACCAAAATATTTAGAACTAAACATGAATAAGATTAATAGGGGTGCCCAAACTTTTTCATAGGACTGTATTTAACTACTGTCTTACAAGAGTGACATGATTTTTTGAGTGCCCCTTTGGGATTCCGAGCAGCGAGTAGTGGGTGTTTCAGACCCCTACTCATATGACTCCTGACAGCATAAAACAGATTATCCAGGGGCAACATGGTGACTCAGTGGTTAGCACTGCAGCCTTGCAGTGCCGTACGCCTTGGTTTGAATCCCGCCAGGAACAACATCTGCAAGGAGTTTGTATGTTCTCCCCATGTTTGTGTGGATTTCCTCTCATTCTCAAAGGCATACTGCTAGGGAAAAATGTACATTGTGATTCCTATATGGGGCTCACAATCTACATTAAAAAAAACAAAAAACAAAACAAAAGACAGGTTATCCAAGTCTGTGTCATACTTCATGACGCTACCTATAACACTGACCTGGAGCATTTTGTGCCGACATCTGACATTCCTGTGGACACTACTATTCATGGACTAACTGGAGCAGCCAGATTGTCTATCCAGGAACTCTATGCGGACTACAGCCTCCACCTGTGGGAGCAGTTCCCTGGCAGAAGGATGCTATCTATGGTGGGAGATAATGTTTGACATGTTCTGGACTGTTGTTATTGTTCCTGTTTTAGTTATATAGTTGTTCCTGTTTTAGTTTACACTATCTACCAATAAGTATTTGGACAACTGTAGTAGAATAGAAATACAACATTTCTTCATATCCAATACTTGGTAGATCCCAGAAGATGCTTCCTTACAAATGGTATTGATCGACACAATACTCCCAGATGCCTGTTGAAACTCCTGATGTATGTGAGCCATTGGTTGGGTGCAGTTTCTCTGGCCAGCACTTGTCAATCTCTATCGGGGGTGTGTCGGGGCACATTCCAACAATCGCCGTTCCCCTTCCACTTCGTAATCACATAGGCCACTGTCGATTTTGGGTAATTTAGTTCGCTTGCTATGTCTCTTAAGGATCGACAATTTCTGTGCTACCCTACAATTACCCCTTTCTCGAAATTGGAAAATTCTGCACTTCATGGCATCTTGCATGTGACTAATGCCAATGTACTAATGCCAATTCTATTTCCTATTTAACGGCGGAAGGCGTGACGTATATCACAACTGCAGATATCTTCATTTGTATGGGTGTTCAGATACTTATTGGTAGACAGTGTAGTGTTGGGATTTGTAAGAGGGTGAGGACTCATGACACAGGTTGCAAGCTTAAAACGTAACTAAATTTTTGGACAATTTTTTTTTTTGGCAGTATTTGTGGCATTATTATATCTCTCTGTATTATAAAAATGAATTCTTGTCTGTCTGTCTGTCTGTTCTCTATGCGCGACCAAACGACTGGACCGATCTTCACCAAATTTGGTACAGAGATACTTCAGGTATCTGGGAAGGTTTAAGACAAGACTCCAACTCGCTCGGGTGTACCGTTGCTGAGATACAGCATTCCCAATACAATGCCCCCCTCCCCTTAGCCAATACAAACCTGCAAGTCTTTCACTCATATTCCAACTGCAATACACACAGTCACTCCACATGCACAATCCAATACTGATATCCAAACTGAGATACGCGCATCAGAGGATTAGATACACAGATAAGCACACAGTATCACACGCCGGAGGATTAGATACACACGTTTTCACACAGTTCCACATGCCGAAGGATTAAACACAAGCGTCTGCACACAGTACACATGCCGGGGGGATTGGATACATGTGTCTGCACACAGTACCACATGTTAGAGGATTGGATACGCGCATCTGCACACAGTTCCACACACCAGAGGATTAGATACGCACGTCTGCACACAGTTGTACACGCTATAGGATTAGATACACGTGTCTGCACACAGTACCACATGCCGTAGGATTAGATACATGCTTCTACACACAGTTCCACACGCCATAGGATTAGATACATGCCTCTTTACACAATACCACACAGTGGAGGATTAGATACGTGCGTCTGCATAAAGTACCACACGCCAGAGAATTAGATATGTGCCTCTGCACACAGTACCACACACCAGAGGATTAGATACGCGCATCTGCACACAGTTCCACACGCCAGAGGATTAGATACGAGCATCTGCACGCAGTTGTACATGCCATAGGATTAGATACACGCGTCTGCACACAGTACCACATGTTGTAGGATTAGATATGCACGTCTATACACAGTTCCACACTCCGTAGGATTAGTTAAGTGCCTCTTCAAAGAATACCACACAGGAGAGGATTAGATACGTGCATCTGCACACAGTACCACACGAACGAGGATTCAATATGCGCATCTGCACATAGTTCCACACGCTGAAGGATTAGATACGTGTGTCTGCAAAAAGAACCACACGGGGGAGGATTAGATACGCACATCTGCACACAGTTCAACACGCTGGAGGATTAGATACGCATGTCTTCACATAGTACCACCGCCAGAGGATTAGATACGCGCGTCTACACACAGTACCACACGGGGGAGGATTAGATACGCGCATCTGCACACAGTTCAACACGCCAGAGGATTAGATACGCATGTCTTCACATAGTACCACCGCCAGAGGATTAGATACGCGCGTCTACACACAGTACCACATGGGGGAGGATTAGATACGCGCATCTGCACACAGTACCACACGCCAGAGGATTGGATATGCACATCTGCACACAGTTCCACAAGACAGAGGATTAGAGATGCACTTCTGCACACAGTACCACATGCCATAGTATTAGATACGCGTGTCTGCACACAGTTTCACACAGCGGAGGATTAGATACGCACGTCTGCACACAGTACCACATGCCAGGGGATTGGATACATGCATCTGCACACAGAACTACATGCCAGAGGATTGGATACGCGCATCTGTACACAGTTCCACACACCAGAGGATTAGATACGCACGTTTGCACACAATACCAAATGCCGTAGGATTAGATACGTGTGTCTGCACACAGTTGTACACGCCATAGGATTAGATACACGCGTCTGCACACAGTACCACATGCCGTAGCATTAGATACGCGTGTCTATACACAGTTCCACACGCCGTAGATACGTGCCTCTTCACACAATACCACACAGAGGAGGATTAGATACGTGCGTACGCACACAGTACCACACTTTGGAGGATTAGATACATACCTCTGCACACAGTACCACATGCCAGAGAATTAGATACGCGTCTCAGCACACAGTACCACACGTGGGAGGACTAGATACGCACCTCTTCACACAATTCCACACAGGGAGGATTAGATACGTGCTTCTGCACACAGTACCACAAGCCGTAGCATTAGATACGTGCCTCAGCACACAGTACCATACGTTGGAGGATTAGATAGACGGCTCTGCACAAAGTACCACACATTAGAGTTTTACTCCAGGTTTCCATAGCAACCCAGCCATTTTTCTTCACTGCTGTATGTCAGTTCTAAAGGAGCAGGGCACTGCGGATGACACTGTTATACAAGGTCACATTTACACAGTTTACTCCAGGTATCCATAATAACTGATCGCAGGATTTTCACTGATATCCAAAATGAGACACATAATCACATGACACTTATGGTCACACACATAAACAACATACAAAATACACCAGTGCAAAATTGGACCATTTTTATGGGGCCACTACACAAACAAAAAATGTAATATACCCGTGCGAAGCCGGGTCCTCCTGCTAGTTTTATAATATAATATACTTTATTAACTAATTTTAGATCATTTCTGTGAAATCCTGCATTTTATCTCTCTTTCCTTGGTTCTGTACTGAGATCTGTATTTGCCTCTAACTGAATGTTACTGTGCATGAGCCTATGGTAGAGAAAATGAGGGGAGGGTCACTTCCAAAAGTTATATCTCAGGCATTATTAAATGCAAACACTTGCTTTTTGTTTCATATTTCCAGAGATATCACTGGTTGCAAACACCGTTGGTATTGTGATTTTTATATCATGTATATTATACAGCTGCACATAATTATCCGAGCCCCCAGTGGAAATAATTTGGAGAACCTTAGTGTCACGTGAAAAAAGAATCTCCTCTTTCATATGATACATAAAGCAAGTTTGTACGTTTTATAATGCTAATACACTGAATTAAATAAATGCAATAAAAAAAGGAAAAAAATATAAAGAAACTAAAAGAATTAAAAGTTCAAACACCCCCCTTTCCCTAGAATACATATAATAGTTAAAAATTACTGTGAAACACATTCACATATTTTTCCCATGCGGTGAATAGGGAAAAAAATCAAAACCGCCGTTATATCACTATTTTACCTCTGATAAAAATTTGAGTAAAAAGTAATCAAAGCAATAGTTTCCAAAATGGTATAACTATAAAGTACACCTGGCCTTGCAAAAAAAAAGATGCCCTATGCATTCCCGTATATGGAAATATAAAAAAAGTTATGGGTGCCAGAATACGGCGACTTTTAGAAAATGTATTTTTTTTTGCATAGATTTTTGTTAAGGGGTAGAGATGAGCGAGTAGTACTCGATCGAGTAGGTATTCGATCGAATACTACGGTATTCGAAATACTCGTACTCGATCGAGTACCACTCGCTGTTCAAATGTAAAAGTTCGATACAGATCCAGCATTGATTGGCCGAATACTATACAGTCAGCCAATCAATGCTGGTTCTTCTCCTACCTTTAGAATTCTTCTCCGAGCAGCTTCCCCACGGCGTCTTCCGGCTCTTCATTCACTCTGCCAGGCATCGGGCCTGGGCAGAGCCGACTGCACATGTCCGCTTGTAGTGCGGGCATGCGTAGTCGGCTCTGCCCAGGCCCGATGCCTGGCAGAGTGAATGAAGAGCCGGAAGATGCAGCGGGGACGCTGCAAGGAGAAGACTGCACTGAGGATCCAGCCCGACACTTGGTAAGTATAATTTGATCGAATGTTGCCTACCCCTAAAACGAGCATTTTCCCCCCATAGACTATAATAGGGTTCGATATTCGATTCGAGTAGTCGAATATTGAGGGACTACTCGAAACGAATATTGAACCTCGAACATTTTACTGTTCGCTCATCTCTATTAAGGGGCTAAAATTTTAGTAAATCTATATAAATCTTATATCCACGGAATTGAAATGAATCATAGAATACAGGTGACATGTCATTTTGGCTGCACAGTGAATGCCTTAAAAGTCTGTAAGAAAGTTGCACAAATGAACTTTTTCTTCAATTCTACTCCATTCAGAATTTTTTTCCTAGCCTCCCAGTACATTGTACAGAATAATAAATGGTACCATTATGAAGAACAATTTGTCCTGCAAACATTAAGCCCTCATATGGGTCTGTAAACAGAAAAAAACCCCCAAAGTTATGGGGTTTGGGAGGCAAAAAGAAAATGGAAAAATGTTACTGCAGGAATGGGTTCACAAAGGACTTTCCATTAACAGGATTGCTTTGTCAGTAAAAGGTAGCGATAACTGCCCCGTCTTTGTGTCTGTAAATCTATATTAGAGCAGAGATTGAGCAGTCTCAAAATCAAACCTCACTTCTATCGATCTCTATCACTAATCTGCTTGTGTAATTGCTTTAATTTCTATTGCTCTATGTTGCAGTGAGATGAAACATAGACCCTACATTATCTCAACCACTACTGTCTGCAACTAGCTTCTGTTGACACTTGGAGCATCTTATATACTGTATATGACATCAGCCGTCTATGGTGTCCACCCACCACTGACTGTTGGCTGTCAGGTGGTGCTAGAATGTCAGAGCCAAAGGGCAGGTTCACACCAGTGCCCCGTCTCTGCCTTGCGGGTTTCCGTCTTCTGTCCGAGTAACTGGACAGGAGACGGAAACCCAGCAATCAGTTTTCAAACCCATTCTGCATGTTCGACTTTGTGTCCAGTTAAAAAAATGGTTTCGCCGCGGAGAGGCACAAGACGCTGACGGGCGATCACTTTGAAAACCCATTCAAGTGAATGGGTTTGAGAACTGACTACTGGGTTTCCATCTCCTGTCCAGTTTCTTGGGCAGAAGACGGAAACCCGCAAAGCAGAGACCGGGCACAGGTGTGAACCCGCCCTAAGTCACACATGTGTCTTTCCTGCTATTTGCTCAGTTTAAAAGTGTTAAATGAACAGTTTGGAATATTCGGGAAGAATCTGATCAGTAACAAAGTGATTCATTGAGTAACTGCTAGAGATCTGGTCATGTGAATCTAGGCTTACGATATATTCACAGCGATATCTGTGTCTGTCCCATTCATCTCAGTGGCTCTTGCATTTTTTAACTCACTATCTTCCTAGGGCCTGTCTAGACTTCTCTTCATGTACACAGACAAGTTTATCAGGCAAAGTCCAACAATCTAGAAACTGACTTTTGCCAAAATTGTGGTCGCATATTATCATTCACTGGCACCATGGGCATGGACTTCTTATTGTAGAATATTTGTCAGTGACAATAAACATCTAAGCCCTTCTGCTAAAAAGAAGTTGTTACATCGTGACTATAAACCTAGTATTTGGCCCAAGTGATTAGAACAGTGAGTAAGGAGAGCCATCTGTGATTCTATTAAAATTGGACTCAGCGCACTAATAATAACTAATGTGCTTTTTTTGACAGGGCAACATATTTACCAAAAACTTCTGCCAACTGTAGAGGCATATTGATAATTGGTTTATGTTTACCAGTCTATCTGATTACAGTAGAATTTGGCAATAGTCTTTAAGAATACATATGTTCATAGGACACCCAAGGCTGACTCAAGTGATCCCTGCTCTGTTGTGACTGCCTTGGTTTGTCTTAAGGGGCCAAAGTGGTCAGCTGCTAACTCATAATCATGACCCTGCTTATTCTTGACCTCTGAACCTGTTGCCTCTTTTTCAGACTCTGCACAAACGCTGCCAGTCCTGACCTTATCCTACTTTCTTGCTTGAACCTTTGGTGCTTTACATTGGTGTCTTTTAGCCCTAGGCTAAGGTTTTTTTGATTACCCAATATACATACAAACTGCCATTGAAAAAGCAAAACACTGACCCAGTATGTGCTATTGTGAAAAATTTCTGTCTCTTAGGTCAGGGCTCCATTTGGCGTAAATGCCACAATTTGCCTGCTGCGTTTTTTAGTCACAGCAAAATGGATGAGATTCCCATCTGCACTTTGTGGTAAAATCCGCGCAGCGGACATGTTGTGATTTCCAAAACCTCTGAACTTTTTGTGCAAAGTGTAGCAGGAAGAACTGCAATACGTTGACGCTGTGGTCTTTCCTGCAGCGCATTTTTGCTACGGAACGCCACATGGGCCTGTATTTTAAATATTAAAATGCACAAAAGCAAGTGTCAGCACAGTGTATGCTTAAACTAGGAGTTGTATGCATTGCTTACCATTGGGTTTTCCATAGACATACGTGTCACTTTACTTTAACATAACTTCGGCTGTGTTTGTCTAAGGTTGGTTGCAGACAACTGGCTGTGAAGGCATGGACGATGCACGGAGGACACGTGGATGTCACCCTGTGCTGTCTCTGCAACTGCCGTGCTTACGTGGTCCCTTTCATTAACTGAATAGCAATCATGGAAGCGGGGCGGCAAAATAGGACAAGAATAGGACCTGTTCTATATTTTGCAGCCCGAACTGTCTGCTCGTACATGTATGTAACCAAAGAAATGAATGGGTTAGTGTACTATCCAGGTAAAACACAGACAGCACTCTGATCTTGGCCCCGGTCGTCTGCAAGTGGCCTTAGAGAGCTAGAAATTCAATAGATAGTTTCCTAGGAGCCCTGACTATGTTTTAAGCCAATTTAAGCTCTTTCTCAAACCAAACTTATTTGACTTGAAAGAAATCTTTGGACCAAACCATCCAAATCCAAAATGAAACAAATCTTGAAAGTTTCCCCCCTCTCTAATTGGTGTCCTGTGGGTGTGTAGTAGCACCCTACTACATAATGCCTATTCCACTCTCCCATTAGTATAGTTGTTTTCATTGCAATCCTGCCTTCAAGGAGCCAGTACTTTCTTTTGTTTTCTTCCCCCTCAAAGTGCATATAAAAATCTATATAGATTACATGGACCGGATCACAAGAATGAATTACAGTGTCACATGTATATCCACCTCCGCTTGCTGTGGTTGATAGTTATTCGTGATAGCAGCACCTGTATTGGTAGTCTTCTTCACACACTGTATGCTTTTACATTTACATAGTTCATAAGTCTTTGGACTTATCTGTTTATTTGCTTGTACTGCTTTCCATCAATTGTGTATCAAACACTCCATTCCTGTATAAATGTGCTTGCCTTTAGATATTGTGTTATCCTGGCCTGATGAAGGAACCTAGAAGCAGTTCCGAAAGCTTGCAATATGTCATTATTTTTTGTTAGCCATTAAAAAAGGTATCAACTACTGAGAACTGTCAGTCTTTACATTTCATAAGCTGTCACCTAAATAATGTTCCCTGAATAAATGAAATCATGTTCTAGATACTGAATATACATATATTTATATATGGAAATCAGATAATCTGTAAATCATCTTTTTCCAAGTTGAACAAGTCCTGTGTATCTCATTATATGTGAGACCTTCCATTCCATTTAATAATGTAGTTGTTCGCTTTTGAACCCTCTCCAGCTCTCCAATATCCTTTTTAGAATAAGGGAAATTGAATTCCATATTCTAGATGTGGTTTTACAAAGGATTTATAGAATGATAATATAATATAGGCTTGCATGTTATTTATATCTCTTTTTTATGAACCCTAAAATCCTATTTGCTTTTCTAGCTGCCACTTGACACTGAGTGATGCTGCTTAGCTTACATTTAACCACAGTACCCAAGTCCTCCTCTTGTTCTGCTGTACCCAATGTTATTACATTTCCAAAATATGCTGTAATATGATTACTGTGACCAAGGTACATAACTTTACATACTTTATGCAATACAATACTTGATACAATAATAATAATAATAATAATAATAATAATAATAATAATACTTGTTGAGATACAATACTTTATCAACATAAGATGTCATCTACCTTGATCTGCTATGCAAACAATATATTTTTAATACATTGTGGGGAATCGCTCAGGTAGATGCTTGTAGCAGTGCAGGACACAGGGACACAAACACTGGATTGCACACAAGTTCAGGCTTTATTCACTTGTAACACATACACTGCTTTTGCAAAGCCACAGGATAAACAAAACAAATACCTTCTTGGCTGAGAAACTAACTTAAACGTAAGGAAACTTTTCCCTGACTATACAGGAGACTGGCTACCAGTCTCCCACCTTGGCAATAACAACAATGGGTGGCACAGTACCTGCTTTGGAGGTCCGGTCTGGACAGTTCAACTCTGTCAGTGTGGTGCCACCCTGCTAGTCTTCACACACAGACTGTTATTAGGGTCTGATTAGTCAGCTGACCTCCCTGGTGTGAATCTTTACCAAACACCCTTTAGCTGCCTGGCTGGGACATGCCTGTCTTCCCAGACCACACCCTTCACTCTCTCACAACATTTATATTCCATCATTCTTTATTTTAACTTTCTCAATAATATTTTTGTAGGATAACCTCTTCAAATAAGTGGTTTCACCATTTAACAACATCGATTACTTACAGGTATATAAACAGAGAAGCAGGCAAAGTACAATTTTACAGTGCCATTACAGTACAAGCATCCGCATGTAACTTCCATATTTTATGGCTAATTGCTTAGTTGGTTTTAAGTGGCAAGTCCACGTACAGCCCAGCAGTTACTATTTTACTGTCACAGGTTTTGTCAGGAGCAGGGTCGGAGCCTCTGTAGCGCTGTACAGAAGTTGCTGGACCTCTCCTGTCTGTGCTCCCGAGTCCCCCGCTTCCGGGTCTCGGGAGGCAGGCTTGAACCTCCTCAGCATTGTGCGGGGGTTTCCGATCCCCTCCTGAGCCAGACGGGGAACTTCTCTCTTTTGGCCTAGAGGTGAGCCAGAGCCAATTTAAGGAGAGTTCTGGCTCTGGACCACCGCTGATTACCGCAGTTGTTTTTCGAGTCCTGGTAGTAAGCTTTTGTCCTGTTATCTGACTGCTTGTGTTACCTTGACCTCTGACCCTGCCTCCTGATTTGTGTACTGTGCCTGTTCCTGTTTATGACCCCCAGCTTGCCTCTCCTCCCTGTACACCATTTTGTAATGCTCTATGGTTCTTGTCAATGACTCGGTCTGCCTGACACTCCTTTTTGTTTCCCCACTGTACTGCGTTGCCCTCTTGTTGACCTGGACCATACAAGTATGCTTTTACTCTCTGCTGCTACCTGCCTCAGCCTTCTGGATCCTTGGAACTGCACCGCTACCTTTGCTGGTAAGAGATCTCAGTGTTTAGTTTACTGTGATTTGTGGTGCGTTGTGTGTTTCCTGACTCATACCACTCTGCCCAGCAATGCAGCCAAGTCCATCCCCACCATCTGGGGCTCTGGTGAACACCATTGTGAGGTTGGAGTGGGTAATAGAGATGAGCGAGTAGTGAAATATTCGAGATTCGATTCGAGTAGAGCCTCAATATTCGACTACTCAATCGAATATCGAATCCCATTATAGTCTATGGGAAAAAATGCTTGTTTCAGGGGAAACCACTATTCGTCTAAAGGAGAGTCACCAAGTCCATGAGTAGTAGGAGGAGAGTGTTTAGGAGGAGCAAAGTGCAGTTGAGAAGTGTTGAGGAGGAGCGCTGTGCAGTTAAAGCGCACAGAGCCCATTAGACTATAACGGGGTCCTTGTGCTTGCATTATGATCTATCGGGTCCATGCACTTTAACTGAACAGCTTTTGCAATTGCGCTGATATTTCATTCGGGGGGTCCTCCTGCAGACTCCTTCTGGACGGGAGGCAAGCGCTAATGTGAAACGGCCCTAAAAGCAAAGTGGAAGGAGTAGGACACAGTGCGGGGAGAATGATAGACCCACAGGATAGTACTGCAGCAAGTGGCAAGCACACGGAGCCCATTATATGCTATGGGGTCCATGTGCTTAACTGTCCAGCACTTGCAGTTGCGCTGATATTCTGTTCGGGGGGTCCTCCTGCGGACTCCTTCCGGACGGGAGGCAAGCGCTAATGTGAACCGGACCAAAAAGCAAAGCGGAAGGAGTAGGACACGGTGCGGGGAGAATGATAGACCCACAGGATAGTATTGCAGCATCCTTTCTGCAGAACCAGCATTGATTGGCTGAATCCTATACAGTGTATAGCATTCCGCCAATCAATGCTGGTTCTGTAGGAGGCTCGTCTTTGATGAGGCGGAGTCTAAGATCGGACCACAAGGTAGATTGCATATTTAACATTAGAGCAGTCTACATTGTGGTTGGCTGAATGCTAAACACTGTATAGGATTAGGCTCGTCTTTGCTAGTTGGGAGAGCTGGCAGCTTGCGGTTATGCGGGAGCTGAATTTTTCTCATAGGAATGCATTGACCAGCGTTGATTGTACAGTGTACAGTATTCGGCCAATCAACGCTGGTTCTGGCCGGAGGCTCGTCTGTGACGAGGCGGAGTCTAAGATCGGACCATAGCAGTCTTCATATTACACTGTATAGCATTCGGCCAATCAACGCTGGTTCTGAATCGAATCTTTACTGCAAATAGCGAGTAGTATTCGATAAAGTACAAGTATTTTGAATACCGTAGTATTCAATCAAATACCTACTCGATCGAATACTACTCGCTCATCTCTAGTGGGTACGGCATGGATGGTGTTAGACACACAGCTCCATGTTAACCATTTTGATCAGTGTTACTAGTACTGGTTCTCACTCTTGGCTCAGATCTGTATATTTTTCTGTAACAGGCTATCATCTCAAGTCAATTTGTAAACTTTCTTATTTATCAAACAGGGGCATAACTAGCAATGACTGGGCCCTCTTTCCTAGCCCCATACAGTACAATGCCCTCTTTAAGAGTGTCCATATGGTATACCCTTATTTACTGGCCCCCACATGATAAAATTTGCCTTTTCTAGCCCCACATGGTATAAAGCCCCTCTTTACCCCCACACTGTATATTGCCTCCTTATTGGCACCTATGCAGTTTGCTTCCTCCATACAGCAAACACCCCCTTTACTGACTCCCCACACTGTATACTTCCCCTTTACTGGCCCCCAGGCAGAAAATGCCCCCTTACAGGCAGTGGCGTAACTAGGAATAGCGGGGTCCCGTGGCGAACTTTTGACATGGCCCCCCCCTTCCTGACCGACACCGAAGATCTTGACCGACCGCCCCCCCACGCCGCATTCCTGCACGATCTATTATGTCCCATAGTGGCCCCTGCACACAGTATTATACCCCATTGTGGCCCCTGCACACAGTATTATACCGCATTGTGGCCCCTGCACACGGGATTATGCCCCATAATGAACACCCACAAACAATTATTATACTCTGTGGTATTTTCAGACGCTAGAGTATAATAATCGGAGACCAAGGGGAGATACAGACATAAAAAAAAAAGTTACTTACCTGCTCGGCTGCAGTCTTTGGTGCTGTTGGCCATCTTTAATAATGCACGGATGTCACGTGACATTTCATGCCCTCCCTCCATCTGCTCCCAGTTTCATGCACCCCTCATCTCTACCCCCATTTTCATGTCCTCCCCTCCATCTCTGCCCCTAGGTTACTGTTGCTCCTCATCACACATACATACACACTCACACACAGACACACACTCTCCATCCTGCATCTCACATCCCCCCATCAGTTCAATACAATACAATACAATACAATACACAGAGCGCCCCCTGACTACTATTAGACAGTCATTAGTAACAGCAATTGCAGGCAAGTCTGAATACAAACAGTGTGTAGAGTACTGATCCATCTACTGACACTGACCTCCCCCTCCTCCTAATACACAGATATCAGGACACTGTCCTCTCCTCCTAATACACAGATATCAGCACACAAACCTCTCCTCCTAATACACAGATATCACTCACAGACCTCTCCTCCTTATACACAGATATCACTCACACATACATACACACTCACACACACTTACACACAGACACTCTCCATCCTGCATCTCCCTCCCCCCTCCCCTTTAGTACCTAGCAGCACATTTCTCCTTCTCTTCCAGGAATGCACGGGCTATAGACACACCCACCTAGTCATGTGATGGATGACGTCACATAAGGTCCTACAGGTCCTACAAGCTTTCCCCACTCTTATCACAGTTACAACGGTTTGTCTGTGATAAGAGCGGGGGTAGCAGAGGTAGCTGTCGCCGGGCCCCTAATGTTCCGGGCCCTGTGGCAGCTGCCTCTGCTGCTATGGCGGTAGTTACGCCACTGCTTACAGGCCCCCATAGAGGAAGTGCTAGTGAATTTAGGTCACGACCTGCCCCAGGCTGCTTCATCGTTTGTCCATTACCTTGACAACCCCAGAGGATAATGAGCAGAGGTCCAGGGGAGGTGATTAAACATAACTATAAGAATGTTACTCAACTCTCCTGGGCTTCGGCACTGTTCTTTGGGAATCCTGAATGATGTCAGAGACTGCTGAAACTTCTGATTAGGCCTCATTGGTCATGTGATCACATTAAGTCATCATGCTGACATGACCCCCATGAACATTGAGGCCCAATGTGATTACAGCATTATGATGTTACAGCAGTAGTTCCACCACTGTTGTTATGAAGGTGGAACTACTGGGGTCGTTTATGGAGGGATGGGGCGTATAAATAGTATAGTATAGGGAACTGTGAGCTGTTTTGTGTGATGTAGTTTAGAGAAGTTGGCAGTTCTCCTGTATGATATAGTAAAAAGGATTTGTCAAATCTCCTGTGAGCAACAGGTAGAGGACCTTAGGAGAGTGGAGACTACTTTATAGTAAGTGTAGTGTACTTTATAGTAACCTGCAGTATGTGAAATACCTCTTCAACACATATCTCCTATGAGTCTGAAACTTACTTGTAAGGCAGTGGCCATCTTAGATACATTCACAAGCTGAAAATCTTGCAGTTTATGGTGTTCCAGCATTGTAGTCCTTATCCTTGGATCCGTTATTTTTATTGTTTTTTTATTGTCTGTCTTTAATGTAGTCCCGAGAAGGTGTTTTAATCTGCCTGAGGACCTAGAAAACAGCTAAGGGCGGGTTCACACCTGCACCCGGTCTCCACTTTAGCCAAACTGGCAGGTTTCCATCTTCTGCCCCGAGAAACCGGACAAGGGACGGAAAACCTGGCGGTCAGTTTTCAAACCCTTTCACTTGAATGGGTTTGCAAGGTGAGCACCCGTGTGCGGTGAAACCGGGGTTTTTTTTGCTGCGGAGAGACAGAAGACGCACCTGGGCAGTCCCTTTGCAAACCCATTCAAGTGAATGGGTTTGAAAACTGACCACTGGATTTCTGTCCCCTATTCAGTTTCTCACGGCAGAAGATGGAAGCCCGCCGGATTGGATAAAGTGGAGACCGGGCTCAGGTGTGAACCCGCCCTTAGCTGTTTTCTAGGTCCTCAGGCAGATTAAAACACCTTCTCGGGACTACATTAAAGACAGACAATAAAAAAACAATAAAAAGTTTTATCATCTGATATCACTGGGCTTCAAAAGCTATATTATAAATATAGATATATTTTATACATGAAATGTAATTATTTTATGGCTATATCCTCAAATGAAATGTTTCTGCAGCGCATGAGTCCATTCACACAGCATCTACTCACCTGGAAATCCATATAATTGGTCAGTTGGTGAATTATCAGGCTGAATAATCCACACCGTTCAGCCGCCCTACATACAAGATCTAAAGAAGATAAAGGCAAAGAATCAAACATGTTAGTATCTGGATTTACCCACCGGTATATGGAATGAGATATAATTTGGTTGTTTATGCTTCGCGTCTTTTTTCATATTTTCCATCTCTTCCTTCCCAAATTTGTATTTTTCTGTCTAAGGCTATTCTTTGTGTGACAAGCTGTGCTTTTATTTGGAATCATTTTGGGGTAGATATAATATTTTGCTTAGTTTTTATTAATCTTTTGTTGGTCCATGTGAAAAAAAACTACAATTTTATTATTATTTTTTGCATTTTGTTTTTACAATGTTTACGATGTATGAAAAATAACAACTTTATCCAGTGGGTCGTTACAAATATGACAATATCATATTTATATTGGTTTTATTATGCACTATTACGGCACTGGGTGTTTATAATATGCGTAATAGTACGCTTATTATATTATGTATATAATATATATAGTATATAGTATAGCGTGGAGCAGGCGGTATTAAACAGGGTACATGCAAATAAAATGTACTTCAATATAATAAGCAGTAAATAGATGGAAGAAAAAAAGAAGTAACATGGCAAGAAGGGGAAGTAACAGAATTCTATTATTACTGTTACGTCTGATCTATGCTGCAGACAATCTCCGGTGTGTCCGACACAGACAACATGCTACTAAATCTATAAAACAACATAGATCAGAAGTATGACAGTGGTCAGCAAGGTCACTGTCGATCTAATATGGCATATTAGCCAGCTGCTGAACAATCTCTTGTACATACATGCACATTGACATAAGTTTTAAAAGTCACCAAGTACAAAAGCCAGTTGTGCGCCAATATTGAGAGCCGTATGATTGGTCTTCGCCTACAAAGTAAACATGTATATGTGTTATCATTGAGGTTGTCATGGAGATCTAAAAATACATAACAGCAGGAGCTGAAGGGTTCAATGTAACTATACAGGAACAGTAATTGACAACAGGTAGGGTTAAGAGATTATGATTCATACTGTACATAGGCCAATGTAAAGTTTATTCCACTGGGGAAAAGGGAAAACTAATAAGTAATGTACACTCATTGACGTAAAAAAACTAACACACCAAGAAGGAATTGTTGGAATCGAATGAATGTAATATTGATATATGTAAGAGATTATATCAGAGTAAAAGGATAAACGTATTGGGGAAAACTGTACTATTGAAAGGAGGTTCTAGTACCCTGTTGGGCCGTCTCTAGCCTGGATACAAGATGAGATATGGTAGGGAATGGAGGCATATGGGTTCTGCGTGGTATCCTGCTTGCCAATAGATGATGCAGCTCGGCACACTAGCAGGTTGCCAAAGCTGGCATCCCAGCTGGCCCCATACATACAGTACAGACCAAAAGTTTGGACACACCTTCTCATTCAAAAAAGTTTTCTTTATTTTCTTGACTATGAAAATTGTAGATTCCCACTGAAGGCATCAAAACTATATCACTACTAGTTGTGACCAATTGTCATATGTGATTGGAGATAAGCGAACACCATTCGATCAAATAGGTATTCAATCAAATATCAGGCCGTTTGAGGTATTCGTTTGCAATCGAATACCACGCGGCATACACAGTAAAAATTCGTATCCCCTCCCACCTTTCCTGGCGCTTTTTTTTTTTGCACCAATAACTGTGCAGGGGAGGTGGGACAGGAACTACGACAACGTAGGCATTGAAAAAAAATTGGAAAAAGCCATTGGCTGCCGAAAACACGTAACCTCTGATACATAAGAATAGTGTCGGCCATCTTTGTCTCATTTTCGTTTTGGAGTGATAGGGAGAGCTTGTTCTCAGTGTGAGAAACATAAAGTGAACCTGCAAATTATGCAGCAGGGTACCAGCAGGAGACATGGGCGTGGACGTGGATATTCAGCTGGGTATCCAGTCCAGAGTCCAGGTACTGGAGAGGGGCTGCCAGCACCCAATTCACTCATCATCATCCTCCTCCATCCGCAGCCCCTTCATCCTAATGTAATTGTTAAAAAACTTAATTTTTTTTTTAAAATTTTAATTAATTTTTCAGGCCCAAGGGCCTGCAAAGCATTTTTTTTAGGGCTCCAGCCCAAGGGCCTGCAAAATAATTTTTTAGGGCTCACCCCCAAGGGCCTGAAATCTAATTTTTTAGTGGTCACCCCAAGGGCCAAAAAATAAAACACTGCTGCCACAAGGCTCTAGTCACCCCAAGGGACAAAAAATAAAACACTGCTGCTGCATGGCTCTAGTCATCCAAAGGGCCAAAAAATAAAACACTGTTGATGCATAACTCAACTCACCTGACGGTCAAAAAATACTGCTGTTTAAAGGCTCTACTCACTCCAAGGACCAAAAACACTGCTTGTACAATACGCTACACACTTCCAGGGGCCTAAAAACTGCTGGTGCAAGGCTCAACTAACCTCAAGGGCCTAAAACACTGCTGGTGCAATACTCTACTCACTCCAAGGGCCAAAAAGACTGCTGGTGCAAGGCTCACCTAACCTCAAGGGCCTATTTGCTATGAGTAAGGGACCAGGGAAGTCCTGAAACGCATCAGCTATGAGCAATTTTTGAATCCTTCTTTTTTGTTGTTTTTTTTCTGGATCTTTTTCACTCTGTATATGTGTTCTGTTTTGTTTTAACTAATGGATTAAAAGCTATGTTTTAATGAAGAACCCAAAGAGTGTGGACCCAATTTTTCTACTTCTGAAGTTATTGGCCTAAAACACTGCTGGTGCAAGGCTCAACTAACCTCAAGGGCTAACAACACTGCTGTTGCAAGGCTCTACTCACTCCAAGGGCCAAAAACACTGCTGGTGAATTTTGTTCAGTTCCAAAGGACTCTGTGTTTAGATTTGGCTCAGTCGCAGCTCCAGGACATGCCTTGGAAGGCAAGGTTTCCTTTAGTGGCGCCATCTCAGCAGGATGATGATGGTGAAGCTTGGTTAAATCTGGTGTCAGAAGGGAAAGTGGTTTCTGATCTACATCTAAAGTACTGGAGCATGTTGTTTGGACTATTAACACCTCATCAGAACCCTGTAGAGGTAATGTAGAGTCCGATATTAGAGGACCATTAACGGTAGTAGTGGTTGCAGCCAATTCTCCACCTTTGCGGTCCTCTAAATAAAAGTTACCCCCAGGACTCAATGCCAAAATGTTATCAGTTTCCCAATCACAATCAAGGTCAACGTCTGGGTCCTCAGTCCAATCCACTGCATCAATCTCACACAATGAGAGTGATGGTTCTGGAACCACCGTTTTAGGGGCTAACAATTTTAAAGGGGCTAACACTCTGCTGGTGCAAGGCTCAACTCAACCAAAGGGCTAAAAACTCTGCTGGTGGAAGGCTGAATTAACTTAAAGGGCCTAAAGCTCTGCTGGTTAAAAGGCTGAAGTCACCTCAAGGGCCTCAATCTCTGCTGGTAGCTCAGCTTAAGGGCCTCTAACTTAATTTGGAAGGGCTCACGTTAAGGGCCAGAAAAGTGAATTTTGGATGGTCTTACCACATCACACACACACACACACACACACACACACACACATTCACAATGACAGTTAAGAGTGGGTACTGTTGGATTTCCCATTGCCTATTCCATCTGTGATTGTCATGGGCAACATGATTTAAAGGGGTGCTTGGTAATGTTTCTTTAGCTTAAAATTTGGGTTTCTGTCCATCCAATTGGGGAGGAAAGAAGGTTTCCAGGTATTTTTCCACTTTCATAGTGGGTTTTTTGAATGTGGAAAGTGCGTAGTTGATAGGCTCTGATGGTGGGGTAAAACTGTGACTTGGGCTTGTTAGATGCCCCAGGCATGCTTCCCCTGCTGTCCCAGTTGCATTGCAGAGGTGTTGTCATCATTTGCTGAGGTGTCATAGTGGACTTGGTGACCCTTCTGAGTCGAATTTGGGTTTCCCCTGAAACTAACGGTTTTTCCCCATAGACTATAATGGGGTTAGATATTCGTTCGAATAGCCGAATATTGAGGGGCTATTCGAAACGAATAACGAATATTGAATACTTCACTGTTCGCTCATCTCTAATAATGAACAGAGGCCCAGAGGAGGTGAGTAAACATAGTGTTACTCACCTCCCATGCACTACGGTGCAGGTCTTCGGGTCTCCTGGATAACATCAGAAACTCTCATGTAGATCACGCCAACGTGATATTACATAATGGCACTGATGTAACCCGTGTGACCTGTGATTAGGCCTCAGTGGTCTCTAACATAATTCAGAGGGCTAGAAGACTGGAATTGTATCACAGGAGATATGACTTACACTGTTTGTTATTGGGTCCGAGGGAGTATTTGGCAGATACTGTCCTTGAGCACTGGTAGGCATAATAGTAGAGACAAGAATTGTGTTAGAGTACTGTAGCAGACATGGTAATGGAGCTCTCTGCCATGGTATTGGGGCACTGTGGTACACATGTTGGTGGATTGATGGCAAGCAATGAAACACTGTGACACTGGGAGGGGGCATTGTTTTACTATAAATGTCTCCTACTGGCTGAGTGTATCTTCTGTATAATAATCACTGGAAAAATTTTCCTCTATAAATTATGGCTGTATCTTATGTTCAGGTGTGTCTTATCAGAATATTACTATTATTCTTAAAATGACATGTCGTTCAGGTATATTAAAAATAAAAATAATATTAAAAAAGTAAAATGATTAGAGATGAGCAAACACTAAAATGTTCGAGGTTCGAAATTCGATTCGAACAGCCGCTCAATGTTCGTGTGTTCGAACGGGTTTCGAACCCCATTATAGTCTATGGGGAACAGATACTCGTTAAGGGGGAAACCCAAATCCGTGTCTGGAGGGTCACCAAGTCCACTAAGACAACCCAGGAAATGATGCCAACACCTCTGGAATGACACTGGGACAGCAGGGGAAGCATGTCTGGGGGCATCTAACACACCAAAGACCCTCTATTACCCCAACATCACAGCCTAACAACTACACACTTTACACACTCAATACCACCTCTCTGACAGTAGGAAAACACCTTGAAACATGTGTATTTGGCACTTGCAGTGAGGAGAGCTTGTCACCAGCAGTGAATTTGGCCCTTGTAGTAAGTTGAGGTTGGCACCAACATTTGTTTTGAAAATCAGGGTGGATTGAGCCTCTAACCAGCAGAGTTTGGGCAAATTCATGGTGGAGGGAGCCTCTAAAAACCCCAGTTTGGACCAATTCATGGTGGAGGGAGCCTCTAAACAGCCCAGTTTGGACCAATTCATGGTGGAGGGAGCCTCTAAAAACCCCAGTTTGGACCAATTCATGATGGAGGGAGCCTCTAAACAGGCCAGTTTGGGCAAATTCATGGTGGAGGGAGCCTCTAAAAACCCCAGTTTGGACCAATTCATGGTGGAGGGAGCCTCTAAACAGCCCAGTTTGGACCAATTCATGGTGGAGGGAGCCTCTAAAAACCCCAGTTTGGACCAATTCATGATGGAGGGAGCCTCTAAACAGCCCAGTTTGGACCAATTCATGGTGGAGAGAGCCTCTAAAAACCCCAGTTTGGACCAATTCATGGTGGAGGGAGCCTCTAAACAGGCCAGTTTGGGCAAATTCATGGTGGAGGGAGCCTCTAAAAACCCCAGTTTGGACCAATTCATGGTGGAGGGAGCCTCTAAAAACCCCAGTTTGGACCAATTCATGATGGAGGGAGCCTCTAAACAGCCCAGTTTGGACCAATTCATGGTGGAGGGAGCCTCTAAAAACCCCAGTTTGGACCAATTCATGGTGGAGGGAGCCTCTAAACAGGCCAGTTTGGGCAAATTCATGGTGGAGGGAGCCTCTAACCAGCCCAGTTTGGACCAATTCATGGTGGAGGGAGCCTCTAAACAGGCCAGTTTGGGCAAATTCATGGTGGAGGGAGCCTCTAAAAACCCCAGTTTGGACCAATTCATGGTGGAGGGAGCCTCTAAACAGCCCAGTTTGGACCAATTCATGGTGGAGGGAGCCTCTAAAAACCCCAGTTTGGACCAATTCATGGTGGAGGGAGCCTCTAAACAGGCCAGTTTGGGCAAATTCATGGTGGAGGGAGCCTCTAAAAACCCCAGTTTGGACCAATTCATGGTGGAGGGAGCCTCTAAACAGCCCAGTTTGGACCAATTCATGGTGGAGGGAGCCTCTAAAAACCCCAGTTTGGACCAATTCATGATGGAGGGAGCCTCTAAACAGCCCAGTTTGGGCAAATTCATGGTGGAGGGAGCCTCTAAAAACCCCAGTTTGGACCAATTCATGGTGGAGGGAGCCTCTAAACAGCCCAGTTTGGACCAATTCATGGTGGAGGGAGCCTCTAAAAACCCCAGTTTGGACCAATTCATGGTGGAGGGAGCCTCTAAACAGGCCAGTTTGGGCAAATTCATGGTGGAGGGAGCCTCTAAAAACCCCAGTTTGGACCAATTCATGGTGGAGGGAGCCTCTAAACAGCCCAGTTTGGACCAATTCATGGTGGAGGGAGCCTCTAAAAACCCCAGTTTGGACCAATTCATGATGGAGGGAGCCTCTAAACAGCCCAGTTTGGGCAAATTCATGGTGGAGGGAGCCTCTAAAAACCCCAGTTTGGACCAATTCATGGTGGAGGGAGCCTCTAAACAGCCCAGTTTGGGCAAATTCATGGTGGAGGGAGCCTCTAAAAACCCCAGTTTGGACCAATTCATGGTGGAGGGAGCCTCTAAACAGCCCAGTTTGGACCAATTCATGGTGGAGGGAGCCTCTAAAAACCCCAGTTTGGACCAATTCATGATGGAGGGAGCCTCTAAACAGCCCAGTTTGGACCAATTCATGGTGGAGAGAGCCTCTAAAAACCCCAGTTTGGACCAATTCATGGTGGAGGGAGCCTCTAAACAGGCCAGTTTGGGCAAATTCATGGTGGAGGGAGCCTCTAACCAGCCCAGTTTGGACCAATTCATGGTGGAGGGAGCCTCTAAACAGGCCAGTTTGGGCAAATTCATGGTGGAGGGAGCCTCTAAAAACCCCAGTTTGGACCAATTCATGGTGGAGGGAGCCTCTAAACAGCCCAGTTTGGACCAATTCATGGTGGAGGGAGCCTCTAAAAACCCCAGTTTGGACCAATTCATGGTGGAGGGAGCCTCTAAACAGGCCAGTTTGGGCAAATTCATGGTGGAGGGAGCCTCTAAAAACCCCAGTTTGGACCAATTCATGGTGGAGGGAGCCTCTAAACAGCCCAGTTTGGACCAATTCATGGTGGAGGGAGCCTCTAAAAACCCCAGTTTGGACCAATTCATGATGGAGGGAGCCTCTAAACAGCCCAGTTTGGACCAATTCATGGTGGAGAGAGCCTCTAAAAACCCCAGTTTGGACCAATTCATGGTGGAGGGAGCCTCTAAACAGGCCAGTTTGGGCAAATTCATGGTGGAGGGAGCCTCTAAAAACCCCAGTTTGGACCAATTCATGGTGGAGGGAGCCTCTAAAAACCCCAGTTTGGACCAATTCATGATGGAGGGAGCCTCTAAACAGCCCAGTTTGGACCAATTCATGGTGGAGGGAGCCTCTAAAAACCCCAGTTTGGACCAATTCATGGTGGAGGGAGCCTCTAAACAGGCCAGTTTGGGCAAATTCATGGTGGAGGGAGCCTCTAACCAGCCCAGTTTGGACCAATTCATGGTGGAGGGAGCCTCTAAACAGGCCAGTTTGGGCAAATTCATGGTGGAGGGAGCCTCTAAAAACCCCAGTTTGGACCAATTCATGGTGGAGGGAGCCTCTAAACAGCCAGTTTGGGCAAATTCATGGTGGAGGGAGCCTCTAAAAACCCCAGTTTGGACCAATTCATGATGGAGGGAGCCTCTAAACAGCCCAGTTTGGACCAATTCATGGTGGAGAGAGCCTCTAAAAACCCCAGTTTGGACCAATTCATGGTGGAGGGAGCCTCTAAACAGGCCAGTTTGGGCAAATTCATGGTGGAGGGAGCCTCTAAAAACCCCAGTTTGGACCAATTCATGGTGGAGGGAGCCTCTAAACAGGCCAGTTTGGGCAAATTCATGGTGGAGGGAGCCTCTAAAAACCCCAGTTTGGACCAATTCATGGTGGAGGGAGCCTCTAAAAACCCCAGTTTGGACCAATTCATGATGGAGGGAGCCTCTAAACAGCCCAGTTTGGACCAATTCATGGTGGAGGGAGCCTCTAAAAACCCCAGTTTGGACCAATTCATGGTGGAGGGAGCCTCTAAACAGCCCAGTTTGGACCAATTCATGGTGGAGGGAGCCTCTAAAAACCCCAGTTTGGACCAATTCATGGTGGAGGGAGCCTCTAAAAACCCCAGTTTGGACCAATTCATGATGGAGGGAGCCTCTAAACAGGCCAGTTTGGGCAAATTCATGGTGGAGGGAGCCTCTAAAAACCCCAGTTTGGACCAATTCATGGTGGAGGGAGCCTCTAAACAGCCCAGTTTGGACCAATTCATGGTGGAGGGAGCCTCTAAAAACCCCAGTTTGGACCAATTCATGGTGGAGGGAGCCTCTAAACAGCCCAGTTTGGACCAATTCATGGTGGAGAGAGCCTCTAAAAACCCCAGTTTGGACCAATTCATGGTGGAGGGAGCCTCTAAAAACCCCAGTTTGGACCAATTCATGATGGAGGGAGCCTCTAAAAACCCCAGTTTGGACCAATTCATGATGGAGGGAGCCTCTAAACAGCCCAGTTTGGGCAAATTCATGGTGGAGGGAGCCTCTAAACAGCCCAGTTTGGGCAAATTCATGGTGGAGGGAGCCTCTAAAAACCCCAATTTGGACCAATTCATGGTGGAGGGAGCCTCTAAAAACCCCAGTTTGGACCAATTCATGATGGAGGGAGCCTCTAAACAGCCCAGTTTGGGCAAATTCATGGTGGAGGGAGCCTCTAAAAACCCCAGTTTGGACCAATTCATGGTGGAGGGAGCCTCTAAAAACCCCAGTTTGGACCAATTCATGGTGGAGGGAGCCTCTAAAAACCCCAGTTTGGACCAATTCATGGTGGAGGGAGCCTCTAAACAGGCCAGTTTGGGCAAATTCATGGTGGAGGGAGCCTCTAAAAACCCCAGTTTGGACCAATTCATGGTGGAGGGAGCCTCTAAACAGCCCAGTTTGGACCAATTCATGGTGGAGGGAGCCTCTAAAAACCCCAGTTTGGACCAATTCATGGTGGAGGGAGCCTCTAAACAGGCCAGTTTGGGCAAATTCATGGTGGAGGGAGCCTCTAAAAACCCCAGTTTGGACCAATTCATGGTGGAGGGAGCCTCTAAACAGCCCAGTTTGGACCAATTCATGGTGGAGGGAGCCTCTAAAAACCCCAGTTTGGACCAATTCATGATGGAGGGAGCCTCTAAACAGCCCAGTTTGGACCAATTCATGGTGGAGAGAGCCTCTAAAAACCCCAGTTTGGACCAATTCATGGTGGACGGAGCCTCTAAACAGGCCAGTTTGGGCAAATTCATGGTGGAGGGAGCCTCTAAAAACCCCAGTTTGGACCAATTCATGGTGGAGGGAGCCTCTAAACAGCCCAGTTTGGACCAATTCATGGTGGAGGGAGCCTCTAAAAACCCCAGTTTGGACCAATTCATGATGGAGGGAGCCTCTAAACAGCCCAGTTTGGACCAATTCATGGTGGAGAGAGCCTCTAAAAACCCCAGTTTGGACCAATTCATGGTGGAGGGAGCCTCTAAACAGCCCAGTTTGGACCAATTCATGGTGGAGGGAGCCTCTAAAAACCCCAGTTTGGACCAATTCATGGTGGAGGGAGCCTCTAAAAACCCCAGTTTGGACCAATTCATGATGGAGGGAGCCTCTAAACAGGCCAGTTTGGGCAAATTCATGGTGGAGGGAGCCTCTAAAAACCCCAGTTTGGACCAATTCATGGTGGAGGGAGCCTCTAAACAGCCCAGTTTGGACCAATTCATGGTGGAGGGAGCCTCTAAAAACCCCAGTTTGGACCAATTCATGGTGGAGGGAGCCTCTAAACAGCCCAGTTTGGACCAATTCATGGTGGAGAGAGCCTCTAAAAACCCCAGTTTGGACCAATTCATGGTGGAGGGAGCCTCTAAACAGGCCAGTTTGGGCAAATTCATGGTGGAGGGAGCCTCTAAAAACCCCAGTTTGGACCAATTCATGGTGGAGGGAGCCTCTAAAAACCCCAGTTTGGACCAATTCATGATGGAGGGAGCCTCTAAACAGCCCAGTTTGGGCAAATTCATGGTGGGGGGAGCCTCTAAAAACCCCAGTTTGGACCAATTCATGGTGGAGGGAGCCTCTATAAACCCCAGTTTGGACCAATTCATGGTGGAGGGAGCCTCTAAAAACCCCAGTTTGGACCAATTCATGATGGAGGGAGCCTCTAAACAGCCCAGTTTGGACCAATTCATGGTGGAGAGAGCCTCTAAAAACCCCAGTTTGGACCAATTCATGGTGGAGGGAGCCTCTAAACAGGCCAGTTTGGGCAAATTCATGGTGGAGGGAGCCTCTAAACAGGCCAGTTTGGGCAAATTCATGGTGGAGGGAGCCTCTAACCAGCCCAGTTTGGACCAATTCATGGTGGAGAGAGCCTCTAAAAACCCCAGTTTGGACCAATTCATGGTGGAGGGAGCCTCTAAACAGGCCAGTTTGGGCAAATTCATGGTGGAGGGAGCCTCTAAAAACCCCAGTTTGGACCAATTCATGGTGGAGGGAGCCTCTAAACAGCCCAGTTTGGACCAATTCATGGTGGAGGGAGCCTCTAAAAACCCCAGTTTGGACCCATTCATGGTGGAGGGAGCCTCTAAACAGCCCAGTTTGGACCAATTCATGGTGGAGAGAGCCTCTAAAAACCCCAGTTTGGACCAATTCATGGTGGAGGGAGCCTCTAAACAGGCCAGTTTGGGCAAATTCATGGTGGAGGGAGCCTCTAAAAACCCCAGTTTGGACCAATTCATGGTGGAGGGAGCCTCTAAACAGCCCAGTTTGGACCAATTCATGGTGGAGGGAGCCGCTAAACAGCCCAGTTTGGACCAATTCATGGTGGAGGGAGCCTCTAACCAGCAGAGTTGGTGGAAATCAGGGTGGAGGGAGCCTCTAACCAGCAGAGTTGTGGGAAAGCAGGGTGGAGGGAGCCTCTAACCAGCAGAGTTGGGGGAAATCAGGGTGGAGGGAGCCTAGTATTAGCAGAATTGTGCAACGCTTATGGTGGATGAGTATGAGGATGCGGAGGAATTGGAGAGGTTGAGTACAGACATGGAGTTTCATGTTGGGGTGCTTTACACAGGTGGGCCCAAAAATGAAGGCTCTATCCAGTGGTGGTTCATTTTTATCAAAGTGAGCCGGTCGGCACTCTCAGCTGACAGACGGGTGCGCTTGTCAGTGATGATGCCACCGGCTGCACTGAACACCCTCTCAGATAGGACGCTGGCGGCAGGACAGGACAGCACCTCCAAGGCATATAGGGCAAGTTCAAGCCACAGGTCCAACTTCGACACCCAATACGTGTAGGGCGCAGAGGGGTCGGAGAGGACAGGGCTGTGGTCGGAAAGGTATTCCCGCAACATGCGCCTATACTTCTCACGCCTGGTGACACTAGGACCCTCTGTGGCGGCACTTTGGCGAGGGGGTGCCATCAAGGTGTCCCAGACCTTAGACAGTGTGCCCCTCATTTGTGTGGACCGGTGAGAACTTGGTTGCCTACTGGAGGAACTGCCCTCCCTGCCGCCAACGTCACATGCTGGAAACATCTCCATCATATTCTGCACCAATTGCCTGTGGCAAGCATTGATGCGATTGGCCCTCCCCTCTACCGGAATAAAAGACGAGATGTTGTTTTTATACCGGGGGTCAAGGATAGCAAAGATCCAGTACTGGTTGTCCTCCATGATTTTGACAATACGCTTGTCGGTTGTAAAGCACCCCAACATGAACTCAGCCATGTCTGCCACAGTGTTAGTTGGCATGACTCCTCTGGCCCCACCGGAAAGTTCAATCTCCATTTCCTCCTCATCCTCCATGTCTACCCATCCGCGCTGCAACAATGGGACGATTCGAAGTTGCCCGGAAGCCTCCTGTATCACCATCACATCATCGGACAACTCTTCTTCCTCCTCCTCCTCCTCCTCCTCCATTAAACGCAGTGAAGCGGACAGATGTGTGGACCTACTCTCCAGCTGTGTCAGATCGGATGCTATCCCTAACTCCTCTGTGTGATCTGAGTTATCCCTGATGTCAATCAGGGATTCTCTCAGAACACACAAGAGCGGGATTGTAAGGCTCACCATCGCATCCTCAGAGCTCACCCTCCTTGTGGACTCCTCAAACACCCGTAGGATGTCACAAAGGTCTCTCATCCATGGCCACTCATGGATGAGAAACTGAGGCAGCTGACTTTGTGGCACCCTAGGGTTTTGTAGCTGGTATTCCATCAAAGGTCTCTGCTGCTCAACCACTCTATTCAACATCTGAAACGTTGAGTTCCAGCGTGTGGGGACGTCGCACAAAAGCCGGTGTTGTGGCACATGCAGGCGTTGCTGGAGAGATTTTAAGCTAGCAGCGGCTACTGTCGACTTGCGAAAGTGGGCGCACATGCGCCGCACTTTCACCAGTAGCTCTGGAACATTGGGGTAGCTCTTTAGGAAACGTTGCACCACTAGGTTGAAGACGTGGGCCAGGCATGGAACATGTTGGAGTCCGGCAAGCTCCAGAGCTGCTACCAGGTTCCGGCCGTTATCACAAACGACCATGCCTGGGCCCAGGTGCAGCGGCTCAAACCATATTGCCGTCTCATCGAGGAGGGCATCCCTCACCTCGGAGGCAGTGTGCTGTCTGTCCCCCAAGCTGATCAGCTTCAGCACAGCCTGCTGACGTCTACCAACGCCAGTGCTGCAACGTTTCCAACTCGTAGCTGGGGTCAATCTAACAGCGGAGGAGGAGGCGGTGGCGGAGGAGGAGGCGGTGGCGGAGGAGGAGGCGGTAGAGGCGGAGGAGGAGGGGGGTGTTCTTCTCGTGTCCCTGCCAGGAATGTTAGGCGGGGAGACGAGGTACACCGGGCCAGTTTGGGAAGCAGTCCCAGCCTCAACTACATTCACCCAGTGTGCCGTCAGTGAAATGTAGCGTCCCTGTCCGCATGCACTTGTCCACGCGTCGGTGGTCAAGTGGACCTTTGTGCAAAGCGCGGAACTAAGGGCCCGCCTGATGTTGAGTGACACGTGCTGGTGCAAGGCGGGGACGGCACACCGGGAGAAGTAGTGACGGCTAGGGACGGCATAGCGAGGTGCCGCAGTTGCCATCAGGTCCAGGAAGGCGGGAGTTTCAACAAGCCGGAACGCCAACATCTCCTGGGCCAGCAGTTTAGCGATGTTGGCGTTCAAGGCTTGCGCGTGTGGGTGGTTAGCAGTGTATTTCTGCCGCCGCTCCAATGTCTGAGAGATGGTGGGTTGTTGTAAAGAAGCGCCTGATGGTGCCTTTGATGGTGCAGGAGAAGGAGATAAGACAGGAACAGGGGAGGATGAGGGAGAAGTCAACAAAGTGGCGGAGGCAGATGAAGTGGTGTCCTGGCTCGTCCTCTGGAGTGCATCGCCAGCACAGTCAGCAGTGGCAGTGGCAGAGGCAGAGGCAGTGGCAGAGGCAGTGGCAGTGGCGTGAACGGCAGGTGGCCTTTGTCCTGCCGTTGCTGCCTGCCACTGATTCCAGTGCTTGGATTCCAAATGACGGCGCATTGAAGTGGTGGACAGGTTGCTCTTCTCAGAGCCCCTAATCAATTTCGAGAGGCAAATTGTGCAGACAACACTATATCTGTCCTCGGCGCATTCCTTGAAAAAACTCCACACCTTCGAGAAACGTGCCCTCGAGGTGGGAGTTTTTCGGGGCTGGGTACGAACTGGAACATCTTGGGAGATTCCGGGTGTGGCCTGGCTTCGCCTAAGCTGCTGACCTCTGCCTCTGCCTCTAGCTACCCTTTTTGGTGCTGCACTTGCCTCAACATCCACACTACTTTCCCCGCTTGACATCCCCCCTGTCCAGGTCGGGTCAGTGTCCTCATCATCCACCACTTCCTCTTCCAACTCCTGTCTCATCTCCTCCTCCCGCACAATGCGCCGGTCAACTGGATGCCCTGACGGCAACTGCGTCACATCATCGTCGATGAGGGTGGGTTGCTGGTCATCCACCACCAAATCGAACGGAGATGGAGGAGACTCTAGTGTTTGAGCATCTGGACACAGATGCTCCTCTGTTAGGTTCGTGGAATCGTGACGTGGAGAGGCAGGTTGAGGGACAATGAAAGGAGCGGAGAACAGCTCTGGGGAGCAGGGACAGTTGGGGATATTGTTCTGTGAAGCTTGGGAATTTTGGGAGGAAGGAGGACAAGACTGTTGGGTAATAGGAGGAGAGGAGGCAGAGTCTGACTGGCTGCTGGACAATGTGCTGTAAGCGTTCTCTGACAGCCATTGCAAGACCTGTTCCTGGTTCTCGGGCCTACTAAGGTTTGTACCCTGCAGTTTAGTTAATGTGGCAAGCAACCCTGGCACTGTGGAGTGGCGCAATGCTTGCTGTCCCACAGGAGTAGGCACGGGACGCCCTGTGGCTTCACTGCTACCTTGCTCCCCAGAACCATTCCCCCGACCTCGCCCACGGCCTCGTCCACGTCCCTTTCCGGGAGCCTTGCGCATTTTGAATTCCCAGTTAGAAATTGGCACTATATACCAGTAGTAAAAATTGTGGGTGCACGTAACCCCAATATATTCTTTGAATTCCCAGTCAGAAACTGGCACTGTATACCAGTAGTAAAAATTGTGGGTGCACGTAACCCCAATATATTCTTTGAATTCCCAGTCAGACAATGGCACTATATATCAGTAGTAAAAATTGTGGGTGCACGTAACCCCAATATATTCTTTGAATTCCCAGTCAGACAATGGCACTGTATACCAGTAGTAAAAATTGTGGGTGCACGTAACCCCAATATATTCTTTGAATTCCCAGTCAGAAACTGGCACTATATGGCAGTAGCAAGAAATGAGGGTATTTATAACCCCAATATATTCTTTGAATTCCCAGTCAGACAATGGCACTGTATACCAGTAGTAAAAATTGTGGGTGCACGTAACCCCAATATATTCTTTGAATTCCTAGTCAGACAATGGCACTATATACCAGTAGCAAGAAATGAGGGTATTTATAACCCCAATATATTCTTTGAATTCCCAGTCAGACAATGGCACTGTATACCAGTAGTAAAAATTGTGGGTGCACGTAACCCCAATATATTCTTTGAATTACCAGTCAGAAACTGGCACTATATGGCAGTAGCAAGAAATGAGGGTATTTGTAACCCCAATATATTCTTTGAATTCCCAGTCAGAAACTGGCACTGTATACCAGTAGTAAAAATTGTGGGTGCACGTAACCTCAATATATTCTTTGAATTCCCAGTCAGACAATGGCACTATATACCAGTAGCAAGAAATGAGGGTATTTATAACCCCAATATATTCTTTGAATTCCCAGTCAGACAATGGCACTGTATACCAGTAGTAAAAATTGTGGGTGCACGTAACCCCAATATATTCTTTGAATTACCAGTCAGAAACTGGCACTATATGGCAGTAGCAAGAAATGAGGGTATTTGTAACCCCAATATATTCTTTGAATTCCCAGTCAGAAACTGGCACTGTATACCAGTAGTAAAAATTGTGGGTGCACGTAACCCCAATATATTCTTTGAATTCCCAGTCAGACAATGGCACTATATACCAGTAGCAAGAAATGAGGGTATTTATAACCCCAATATATTCTTTGAATTCCCAGTCAGACAATGGCACTGTATACCAGTAGTAAAAATTGTGGGTGCACGTAACCCCAATATATTCTTTGAATTCCCAGTCAGACAATGGCACTATATACCAGTAGCAAAAATTGTGGGTGTATATAGCCCCAATTCTATTGCTAGGGGACTTGCAGGGTATTTCTGAGGTGAAGGTGGGGGGGCACACCGTTGGAACGGTGATTTGGGGTGTATATATGGGGTATACGGGAATACACTGTCAGTGTGTTCCATTCAGGATCCTGGGAAAGCTGGGTTGCGGCGATTGAGCCCGTCAGTGCCACGTTACACTGACAAGCTTCTCCCTGGAATTGAAGTTATATGTAAGCCCAATATATTCTTTGAATTCCCAGTGAGACAATGGCACTATATGGCAGTAGCAAAAATAGTGGGTGTATATAGCCCCAATTCTATTGCTAGGGGACTTGCAGGGTATTTCTGGGGTGAAGGTGGGGGGGCACACCGTTGGAACGGGTATCGGGGGTATATATCGGGTATACGGGAATACACTGACAGTGTATTCCATTCAGGATCCTGGGAAAGCTGGGTTGCGGCGATTGAGCCCGTCAGTGCCACGTTACACTGACAAGCTTCTCCCTGGAATTTAGCTCTTACAAGAGCTGTTGTGGTTGTCTTCTCCTTCCTATCCTAGCCTGTCCCTGCCTACCCAGAATCTAAGCCCTAGCTAGCTGGACGGAAACCTCCGTCCTCGGTGAATTGCAAGCTCAGAATGACGCGAACCTGGGCGTCGCTGTTCTTTTAAATTAGAGGTCACATGTTTTCGGCAGCCAATGGGTTTTGCCTACTTTTTTCAACGTCACCGGTGTCGTAGTTCCTGTCCCACCTACCCTGCGCTGTTATTGGAGCAAAAAAGGCGCCAGGGAAGGTGGGAGGGGAATCGAGTAATGGCGCACTTTACCACGCGGTGTTTGATTCGATTCGAACATGCCGAACAGCCTAATATCCGATCGAACATGAGTTCGATAGAACACTGTTCGCTCATCTCTAAAAATGATTGCTACTCTTTAAACAGTATTTTAGAAAACTTTGTATAGTTCTACTTATAAAAAACAAAAAACTTGAGAGTCTTCAGTAGTTGATACCTTTTTTAATGGCTAACTAATACAAAAACAAACATTTTCCTTATAGTTCTTCTTAGTTAAAGGGATTCTACCATTAAAACCCCTGTTTTTGTGGATAAGATGTCGGAAGCGATGGGGGCGGTCCCCAGTGCTTAAAAAGCACCATCTTCAATGTCTTCTTCCGGTGCCGGCTCATAAGTTCTAGCAAAGCAGAGCAGACTGCGCAGACGCACAGGCCACGGGAAAATGGCCGCTAACAATACTGTGCAAGCAGCCATTTTCCCGTGACCTGTGTGCAGTCTGCTCTGCCCAAGCCCCGAGGCCTAGAAGTTACGAGCCTGCGCCGGAAGAAGACATTGAAGATAACGCTGGGGACGAAGAAGGAGGCGGCGCTTGGAGACACTTCTCTGACAGAGGTGGGAATGATGCCCCTATTGCTTTTTGAGTGCTGGGGACCGCCCCCATTGCTGCGAGAGAACTCATTTGCATACCGGTAAAAACCGTATTTCTAAGGAACGGCGCAGCGGAGACCACGTCTACAGGTAAGAGACGAATAGCCTTTCTAAAGGCTATTCCGACGTCTTATCCACAAACAAAAGGGTTTTAATGGTAGAATCCCTTTAACCCCTTTCCGCCACAGGTATTTGCCATTTTTGGTTTTGACTCCCTATCTGGGTCTCCCTCAGAGGTCATGGGTCTTCCAGCAGGACAATGACCCAAAACATACTTCAAAAAGCACTAGAAAATGGTTTGAGAGAAAGCACTGGAGACTTCTAAAGTGGCCAGCAATGAGTCCAGACTAGAGATGAGCGAACACTAAAATGTTCGAGGTTCGAAATTCGAATCGAACAGCCGCTCACTGTTCGTGTGTTTGAACGGGTTTCGAACCCCATTATAGTCTATGGGGAACATATACTCGTTAAGGGGGAAACCCAAATCCGTGTCTGGAGGGTCACCAAGTCCACTATGACACCACAGGAAATGATGCCAACACCTCTGGAATGACACTGGGACAGCAGGGGAAGCATGTCTGGGGGCATCTAACACACCAAAGACCCTCTATTACCCCAACATCACAGCCTAACAACTACACACTTTACACACTCAATACCACCTCTCTGACAGTAGGAAAACACCTTGAAACATGTGTATTTGGCACTTGCAGTGAGGAGAGCTTGTCACCAGCAGTGAATTTGGCCCTTGTAGTAAGTTGAGGTTGGCACCAACATTTGTTTTGAAAATCAGGGTGGATTGAGCCTCTAACCAGCAGAGTTTGGGCAAATTCATGGTGGAGGGAGCCTCTAAAAACCCCAGTTTGGACCAATTCATGGTGGAGGGAGCCTCTAAAAACCCCAGTTTGGACCAATTCATGGTGGAGGGAGCCTCTAAAAAACCCAGTTTGGACCAATTCATGGTGGAGGGAGCCTCTAAACAGCCCAGTTTGGACCAATTCATGGTGGAGGGAGCCTCTAAACAGCCCAGTTTGGGCAAATTCATGGTGGAGGGAACCTCTAACCAGCCCAGTTTGGGCAAATTCATGGTGGAGGGAGCCTCTAAAAACCCCGTTTGGACCAATTCATGGTGGAGGGAGCCTCTAAACAGCCCAGTTTGGGCAAATTCATGGTGGAGGGAGCCTCTAACCAGCCCAGTTTGGACCAATTCATGGTGGAGGGAGCCTCTAAAAACCCCAGTTTGGACCAATTCATGGTGGAGGGAGCCTCTAAAAACCCCAGTTTGGACCAATTCATGGTGGAGGGAGCCTCTAAAAACCCCAGTTTGGACCAATTCATGCTGGAGGGAGCCTCTAAACAGCCCAGTTTGGGCAAATTCATGGTGGAGGGAGCCTCTAAAAACCCCAGTTTGGACGAATTCATGGTGGAGGGAGCCTCTAAAAACCCCAATTTGGACCAATTCATGGTGGAGGGAGCCTCTAAACAGCCCAGTTTGGGCAAATTCATGGTGGAGGGAGCCTCTAAAAACCCCAGTTTGGACCAATTCATGGTGGAGGGAGCCTCTAAAAACCCCAGTTTGGACCAATTCATGGTGGAGGGAGCCTCTAAAAAACCCAGTTTGGACCAATTCATGGTGGAGGGAGCCTCTAAACAGCCCAGTTTGGGCAAATTCATGGTGGAGGGAGCCTCTAAAAACCCCTGTTTGGACCAATTCATGGTGGAGGGAGTCTCTAAAAACCCCAGTTTGGACCAATTCATGGTGGAGGGAGCCTCTAAAAACCCCAGTTTGGACCAATTCATGGTGGAGGGAGCCTCTAAAAAACCCAGTTTGGACCAATTCATGGTGGAGGGAGCCTCTAAAAACCCCAATTTGGACCAATTCATGGTGGAGGGAGCCTCTAACCAGCCCAGTTTGGACCAATTCATGGTGGAGGGAGCCTCTAACCAGCCCAGTTTGGGCAAATTCATGGTGGAGGGAGCCTCTAAAAACCCCAATTTGGACCAATTCATGGTGGAGGGAGCCTCTAAACAGCCCAGTTTGGGCAAATTCATGGTGGAGGGAGCCTCTAAAAACCCCAGTTTGGACCAATTCATGGTGGAGGGAGCCTCTAAAAAACCCAGTTTGGACCAATTCATGGTGGAGGGAGCCTCTAAACAGCCCAGTTTGGACCAATTCATGGTGGAGGGAGCCTCTAAAAACCCCAGTTTGGACCAATTCATGGTGGAGGGAGCCTCTAAACAGCCCAGTTTGGACCAATTCATGGTGGAGGGAGCCTCTAAAAACCCCAATTTGGACCAATTCATGGTGGAGGGAGCCTCTAACCAGCCCAGTTTGGACCAATTCATGGTGGAGGGAGCCTCTAACCAGCCCAGTTTGGGCAAATTCATGGTGGAGGGAGCCTCTAAAAACCCCAATTTGGACCAATTCATGGTGGAGGGAGCCTCTAAACAGCCCAGTTTGGGCAAATTCATGGTGGAGGGAGCCTCTAAAAACCCCGGTTTGGACCAATTCATGGTGGAGGGAGCCTCTAAAAACCCCAGTTTGGACCAATTCATGGTGGAGGGAGCCTCTAAAAAACCCAGTTTGGACCAATTCATGTTGGAGGGAGCCTCTAACCAGCCCAGTTTGGGCAAATTCATGGTGGAGGGAGCCTCTAAAAACCCCAGTTTGGACCAATTCATGGTGGAGGGAGCCTCTAAAAAACCCAGTTTGGACCAATTCATGGTGGAGGGAGCCTCTAAACAGCCCAGTTTGGACCAATTCATGGTGGAGGGAGCCTCTAAACAGCCCAGTTTGGGCAAATTCATGGTGGAGGGAGCCTCTAACCAGCCCAGTTTGGGCAAATTCATGGTGGAGGGAGCCTCTAAAAACCCCGTTTGGACCAATTCATGGTGGAGGGAGCCTCTAAACAGCCCAGTTTGGGCAAATTCATGGTGGAGGGAGCCTCTAACCAGCCCAGTTTGGACCAATTCATGGTGGAGGGAGCCTCTAAAAACCCCAGTTTGGACCAATTCATGGTGGAGGGAGCCTCTAAAAACCCCAGTTTGGACCAATTCATGGTGGAGGGAGCCTCTAAAAACCCCAGTTTGGACCAATTCATGCTGGAGGGAGCCTCTAAACAGCCCAGTTTGGGCAAATTCATGGTGGAGGGAGCCTCTAAAAACCCCAGTTTGGACGAATTCATGGTGGAGGGAGCCTCTAAAAACCCCAATTTGGACCAATTCATGGTGGAGGGAGCCTCTAAACAGCCCAGTTTGGGCAAATTCATGGTGGAGGGAGCCTCTAAAAACCCCAGTTTGGACCAATTCATGGTGGAGGGAGCCTCTAAAAACCCCAGTTTGGACCAATTCATGGTGGAGGGAGCCTCTAAAAAACCCAGTTTGGACCAATTCATGGTGGAGGGAGCCTCTAAAAACCCCAATTTGGACCAATTCATGGTGGAGGGAGCCTCTAACCAGCCCAGTTTGGACCAATTCATGGTGGAGGGAGCCTCTAACCAGCCCAGTTTGGGCAAATTCATGGTGGAGGGAGCCTCTAAAAACCCCAATTTGGACCAATTCATGGTGGAGGGAGCCTCTAAACAGCCCAGTTTTGGCAAATTCATGGTGGAGGGAGCCTCTAAAAACCCCAGTTTGGACCAATTCATGGTGGAGGGAGCCTCTAAACAGCCCAGTTTGGGCAAATTCATGGTGGAGGGAGCCTCTAACCAGCAGAGTTGTGGGAAAGCAGGGTGGAGGGAGCCTCTAACCAGCAGAGTTGGTGGAAATCAGGGTGGAGGGAGCCTCTAACCAGCAGTTAGTATTAGCAGAATTGTGCAACGCTTATGGTGGATGAGTATGAGGATGCGGAGGAATTGGAGAGGTTGAGTACAGACATGGAGTTTCATGTTGGGGTGCTTTACACAGGTGGGCACAAAAATGAAGGCTCTATCCAGTGGTGGTTCATTTTTATCAAAGTGAGCCGGTCGGCACTCTCAGCTGACAGACGGGTGCGCTTGTCAGTGATGATGCCACCGGCTGCACTGAACACCCTCTCAGATAGGACGCTGGCGGCAGGACAGGACAGCACCTCCAAGGCATATAGGGCAAGTTCAAGCCACAGGTCCAACTTCGACACCCAATACGTGTAGGGCGCAGAGGGGTCGGAGAGGACAGGGCTGTGGTCGGAAAGGTATTCCCGCAACATGCGCCTATACTTCTCACGCCTGGTGACACTAGGACCCTCTGTGGCGGCACTTTGGCGAGGGGGTGCCATCAAGGTGTCCCAGACCTTAGACAGTGTGCCCCTCGTTTGTGTGGACCGGTGAGAACTTGGTCGCCTACTGGAGGAACTGTCCTCCCTGCCGCCAACGTCACATGCTGGAAACATCTCCATCATATTCTGCACCAATTGCCTGTGGCAAGCATTGATGCGATTGGCCCTCCCCTCTACCGGAATAAAAGACGAGATGTTGTTTTTATACCGGGGGTCAAGGATAGCAAAGATCCAGTACTGGTTGTCCTCCATGATTTTGACAATACGCTTGTCGGTTGTAAAGCACCCCAACATGAACTCAGCCATGTCTGCCACAGTGTTAGTTGGCATGACTCCTCTGGCCCCACCGGAAAGTTCAATCTCCATTTCCTCCTCATCCTCCATGTCTACCCATCCGCGCTGCAACAATGGGACGATTCGAAGTTGCCCGGAAGCCTCCTGTATCACCGTCACATCATCGGACAACTCTTCTTCCTCCTCCTCCTCCTCCTCCTCCTCCTCCTCCATTAAACGCGATGAAGCGGACAGATGTGTGGACCTACTCTCCAGCTGTGACGGATCGGATGCTATCCCTGACTCCTCTGTGTGATCTGAGTTATCCCTGATGTCAATCAGGGATTCTCTCAGAACACACAAGAGCGGGATTGTAAGGCTCACCATCGCATCCTCAGAGCTCACCCTCCTTGTGGACTCCTCAAACACCCGTAGGATGTCACAAAGGTCTCTCATCCATGGCCACTCATGGATGAGAAACTGAGGCAGCTGACTTTGTGGCACCCTAGGGTTTTGTAGCTGGTATTCCATCAAAGGTCTCTGCTGCTCAACCACTCTATTCAACATCTGAAACGTTGAGTTCCAGCTTGTGGGGACGTCGCACAAAAGCCGGTGTTGTGGCACATGCAGGCATTGCTGGAGAGATTTTAAGCTAGCAGCGGCTACTGTCGACTTGCGAAAGTGGGCGCACATGCGCCGCACTTTCACCAGTAGCTCTGGAACATTGGGGTAGCTCTTTAGGAAACGTTGCACCACTAGGTTGAAGACGTGGGCCAGGCATGGAACATGTTGGAGTCCGGCAAGCTCCAGAGCTGCTACCAGGTTCCGGCCGTTATCACAAACGACCATGCCTGGGCCCAGGTGCAGCGGCTCAAACCATATTGCCGTCTCATCGAGGAGGGCATCCCTCACCTCGGAGGCAGTGTGCTGTCTGTCCCCCAAGCTGATCAGCTTCAGCACAGCCTGCTGACGTCTACCAACGCCAGTGCTGCAACGTTTCCAACTCGTAGCTGGGGTCAATCTAACAGCGGAGGAGGAGGCGGTGGCGGAGGAGGAGGCGGTGGCGGAGGAGGAGGCGGTAGAGGAGGAGGAGGAGGGGGGTGTTCTTCTCGTGTCCCTGCCAGGAATGTTAGGCGGGGAGACGAGGTACACCGGGCCAGTTTGGGAAGCAGTCCCAGCCTCAACTACATTCACCCAGTGTGCCGTCAGTGAAATGTAGCGTCCCTGTCCGCATGCACTTGTCCACGCGTCGGTGGTCAAGTGGACCTTTGTGCAAAGCGCGGAACTAAGGGCCCGCCTGATGTTGAGTGACACGTGCTGGTGCAAGGCGTGGACGGCACACCGGGAGAAGTAGTGACGGCTAGGGACGGCATAGCGAGGTGCCGCAGTTGCCATCAGGTCCAGGAAGGCGGGAGTTTCAACAAGCCGGAACGCCAACATCTCCTGGGCCAGCAGTTTAGCGATGTTGGCGTTCAAGGCTTGCGCGTGTGGGTGGTTAGCAGTGTATTTCTGCCGCCGCTCCAATGTCTGAGAGATGGTGGGTTGTTGTAAAGAAGCGCCTGATGGTGCCTTTGATGGTGCAGGAGAAGGAGATAAGACAGGAACAGGGGAGGATGAGGGAGAAGTCAACAAAGTGGCGGAGGCAGATGAAGTGGTGTCCTGGCTCGTCCTCTGGAGTGCATCGCCAGCACAGTCAGCAGTGGCAGTGGCAGAGGCAGTGGCAGAGGCAGTGGCAGTGGCGTGAACGGCAGGCGGCCTTTGTCCTGCCGTTGCTGCCTGCCACTGATTCCAGTGCTTGGATTCCAAATGACGGCGCATTGAAGTGGTGGACAGGTTGCTCTTCTCAGAGCCCCTAATCAATTTCGAGAGGCAAATTGTGCAGACAACACTATATCTGTCCTCGGCGCATTCCTTGAAAAAACTCCACACCTTCGAGAAACGTGCCCTCGAGGTGGGAGTTTTTCGGGGCTGGGTACGAACTGGAACATCTTGGGAGATTCCGGGTGTGGCCTGGCTTCGCCTAAGCTGCTGACCTCTGCCTCTGCCTCTAGCTACCCTTTTTGGTGCTGCACTTGCCTCAACATCCACACTACTTTCCCCGCTTGACATCCCCCCTGTCCAGGTCGGGTCAGTGTCCTCATCATCCACCACTTCCTCTTCCAACTCCTGTCTCATCTCCTCCTCCCGCACAATGCGCCGGTCAACTGGATGCCCTGACGGCAACTGCGTCACATCATCGTCGATGAGGGTGGGTTGCTGGTCATCCACCACCAAATCGAACGGAGATGGAGGAGACTCTAGTGTTTGAGCATCTGGACACAGATGCTCCTCTGTTAGGTTCGTGCAATCGTGACGTGGAGAGGCAGGTTGAGGGACAATGAAAGGAGCGGAGAACAGCTCTGGGGAGCAGGGACAGTTGGGGTTATTGTTCTGTGAAGCTTGGGAATTTTGGGAGGAAGGAGGACAAGACTGTTGGGTAATAGGAGGAGAGGAGGCAGAGTCTGACTGGCTGCTGGACAATGTGCTGTAAGCGTTCTCTGACAGCCATTGCAAGACCTGTTCCTGGTTCTCGGGCCTACTAAGGTTTGTACCCTGCAGTTTAGTTAATGTGGCAAGCAACCCTGGCACTGTGGAGTGGCGCAATGCTTGCTGCCCCACAGGAGTAGGCACGGGACGCCCTGTGGCTTCACTGCTACCTTGCTCCCCAGAACCATTCCCCCGACCTCGCCCACGGCCTCGTCCACGTCCCTTTCCGGGAGCCTTGCGCATTTTGAATTCCCAGTTAGAAATTGGCACTATATACCAGTAGCAAAAATTGTGGGTGCACGTAACCCCAATATATTCTTTGAATTCCCAGTCAGACAATGGCACTATATACCAGTAGCAAGAAATGAGGGTATTTATAACCCCAATATATTCTTTGAATTCCCAGTCAGACAATGGCACTGTATACCAGTAGTAAAAATTGTGGGTGCACGTAACCCCAATATATTCTTTGAATTACCAGTCAGAAACTGGCACTATATGGCAGTAGCAAGAAATGAGGGTATTTATAACCCCAATATATTCTTTGAATTCCCAGTCAGACAATGGCACTGTATACCAGTAGTAAAAATTGTGGGTGCACGTAACCCCAATATATTCTTTGAATTACCAGTCAGAAACTGGCACTATATGGCAGTAGCAAGAAATGAGGGTATTTGTAACCCCAATATGTTCTTTGAATTCCCAGTCAGAAACTGGCACTGTATACCAGTAGTAAAAATTGTGGGTGCACGTAACCCCAATATATTCTTTGAATTCCCAGTCAGACAATGGCACTATATACCAGTAGCAAGAAATGAGGGTATTTATAACCCCAATATATTCTTTGAATTCCCAGTCAGACAATGGCACTGTATACCAGTAGTAAAAATTGTGGGTGCACGTAACCCCAATATATTCTTTGAATTACCAGTCAGAAACTGGCACTATATGGCAGTAGCAAGAAATGAGGGTATTTGTAACCCCAATATATTCTTTGAATTACCAGTCAGAAACTGGCACTATATGGCAGTAGCAAGAAATGAGGGTATTTGTAACCCCAATATATTCTTTGAATTCCCAGTCAGAAACTGGCACTGTATACCAGTAGTAAAAATTGTGGGTGCACGTAACCCCAATATATTCTTTGAATTCCCAGTCAGACAATGGCACTATATACCAGTAGCAAGAAATGAGGGTATTTATAACCCCAATATATTCTTTGAATTACCAGTCAGAAACTGGCACTATATGGCAGTAGCAAGAAATGAGGGTATTTGTAACCCCAATATATTCTTTGAATTCCCAGTCAGAAACTGGCACTGTATACCAGTAGTAAAAATTGTGGGTGCACGTAACCCCAATATATTCTTTGAATTCCCAGTCAGACAATGGCACTATATACCAGTAGCAAGAAATGAGGGTATTTATAACCCCAATATATTCTTTGAATTCCCAGTCAGACAATGGCACTGTATACCAGTAGTAAAAATTGTGGGTGCACGTAACCCCAATATATTCTTTGAATTCCCAGTCAGAAACTGGCACTATATGGCAGTAGCAAGAAATGAGGGTATTTATAACCCCAATATATTCTTTGAATTCCCAGTCAGACAATGGCACTGTATACCAGTAGTAAAAATTGTGGGTGCACGTAACCCCAATATATTCTTTGAATTACCAGTCAGAAACTGGCACTATATGGCAGTAGCAAGAAATGAGGGTATTTGTAACCCCAATATATTCTTTGAATTACCAGTCAGAAACTGGCACTATATGGCAGTAGCAAGAAATGAGGGTATTTGTAACCCCAATATATTCTTTGAATTCCCAGTCAGAAACTGGCACTGTATACCAGTAGTAAAAATTGTGGGTGCACGTAACCCCAATATATTCTTTGAATTCCCAGTCAGACAATGGCACTATATACCAGTAGCAAGAAATGAGGGTATTTATAACCCCAATATATTCTTTGAATTACCAGTCAGAAACTGGCACTATATGGCAGTAGCAAGAAATGAGGGTATTTGTAACCCCAATATATTCTTTGAATTCCCAGTCAGAAACTGGCACTGTATACCAGTAGTAAAAATTGTGGGTGCACGTAACCCCAATATATTCTTTGAATTACCAGTCAGAAACTGGCACTATATGGCAGTAGCAAGAAATGAGGGTATTTGTAACCCCAATATATTCTTTGAATTCCCAGTCAGAAACTGGCACTGTATACCAGTAGTAAAAATTGTGGGTGCACGTAACCCCAATATATTCTTTGAATTCCCAGTCAGACAATGGCACTATATACCAGTAGCAAGAAATGAGGGTATTTATAACCCCAATATATTCTTTGAATTCCCAGTCAGACAATGGCACTGTATACCAGTAGTAAAAATTGTGGGTGCACGTAACCCCAATATATTCTTTGAATTCCCAGTCAGAAACTGGCACTATATGGCAGTAGCAAGAAATGAGGGTATTTATAACCCCAATATATTCTTTGAATTCCCAGTCAGACAATGGCACTGTATACCAGTAGTAAAAATTGTGGGTGCACGTAACCCCAATATATTCTTTGAATTACCAGTCAGAAACTGGCACTATATGGCAGTAGCAAGAAATGAGGGTATTTGTAACCCCAATATATTCTTTGAATTCCCAGTCAGAAACTGGCACTGTATACCAGTAGTAAAAAATGTGGGTGCACGTAACCCCAATATATTCTTTGAATTACCAGTCAGAAACTGGCACTATATGGCAGTAGCAAGAAATGAGGGTATTTGTAACCCCAAAATATTCTTTGAATTCCCAGTCAGAAACTGGCACTGTATACCAGTAGTAAAAATTGTGGGTGCACGTAACCCCAATATATTCTTTGAATTCCCAGTCAGACAATGGCACTATATACCAGTAGCAAGAAATGAGGGTATTTATAACCCCAATATATTCTTTGAATTACCAGTCAGAAACTGGCACTATATGGCAGTAGCAAGAAATGAGGGTATTTGTAACCCCAATATATTCTTTGAATTCCCAGTCAGAAACTGGCACTGTATACCAGTAGTAAAAATTGTGGGTGCACGTAACCCCAATATATTCTTTGAATTACCAGTCAGAAACTGGCACTATATGGCAGTAGCAAGAAATGAGGGTATTTGTAACCCCAATATATTCTTTGAATTCCCAGTCAGAAACTGGCACTGTATACCAGTAGTAAAAATTGTGGGTGCACGTAACCCCAATATATTCTTTGAATTCCCAGTCAGACAATGGCACTATATACCAGTAGCAAGAAATGAGGGTATTTATAACCCCAATATATTCTTTGAATTACCAGTCAGAAAATGGCACTATATGGCAGTAGCAAGAAATGAGGGTATTTGTAACCCCAATATATTCTTTGAATTCCCAGTCAGAAACTGGCACTGTATACCAGTAGTAAAAATTGTGGGTGCACGTAACCCCAATATATTCTTTGAATTCCCAGTCAGACAATGGCACTATATACCAGTAGCAAGAAATGAGGGTATTTATAACCCCAATATATACTTTGAATTCCCAGTCAGACAATGGCACTGTATACCAGTAGTAAAAATTGTGGGTGCACGTAACCCCAATATATTCTTTGAATTCCCAGTCAGAAACTGACACTATATGGCAGTAGCAAGAAATGAGGGTATTTATAACCCCAATATATTCTTTGAATTCCCAGTCAGACAATGGCACTGTATACCAGTAGTAAAAATTGTGGGTGCACGTAACCCCAATATATTCTTTGAATTACCAGTCAGAAACTGGCACTATATGGCAGTAGCAAGAAATGAGGGTATTTGTAACCCCAATATATTCTTTGAATTACCAGTCAGAAACTGGCACTATATGGCAGTAGCAAGAAATGAGGGTATTTGTAACCCCAATATATTCTTTGAATTCCCAGTCAGAAACTGGCACTGTATACCAGTAGTAAAAATTGTGGGTGCACGTAACCCCAATATATTCTTTGAATTCCCAGTCAGACAATGGCACTATATACCAGTAGCAAGAAATGAGGGTATTTATAACCCCAATATATTCTTTGAATTACCAGTCAGAAACTGGCACTATATGGCAGTAGCAAGAAATGAGGGTATTTGTAACCCCAATATATTCTTTGAATTCCCAGTCAGAAACTGGCACTGTATACCAGTAGTAAAAATTGTGGGTGCACGTAACCCCAATATATTCTTTGAATTACCAGTCAGAAACTGGCACTATATGGCAGTAGCAAGAAATGAGGGTATTTGTAACCCCAATATATTCTTTGAATTCCCAGTCAGAAACTGGCACTGTATACCAGTAGTAAAAATTGTGGGTGCACGTAACCCCAATATATTCTTTGAATTCCCAGTCAGACAATGGCACTATATACCAGTAGCAAGAAATGAGGGTATTTGTAACCCCAATATATTCTTTGAATTCCCAGTCAGAAACTGGCACTGTATACCAGTAGTAAAAATTGTGGGTGCACGTAACCCCAATATATTCTTTGAATTACCAGTCAGAAACTGGCACTATATGGCAGTAGCAAGAAATGAGGGTATTTGTAACCCCAATATATTCTTTGAATTCCCAGTCAGAAACTGGCACTGTATACCAGTAGTAAAAATTGTGGGTGCACGTCACCCCAATATATTCTTTGAATTCCCAGTCAGACAATGGCACTATATACCAGTAGCAAGAAATGAGGGTATTTATAACCCCAATATATTCTTTGAATTACCAGTCAGAAACTGGCACTATATGGCAGTAGCAAGAAATGAGGGTATTTGTAACCCCAATATATTCTTTGAATTCCCAGTCAGAAACTGGCACTGTATACCAGTAGTAAAAATTGTGGGTGCACGTAACCCCAATATATTCTTTGAATTCCCAGTCAGACAATGGCACTATATACCAGTAGCAAGAAATGAGGGTATTTATAACCCCAATATATTCTTTGAATTCCCAGTCAGACAATGGCACTGTATACCAGTAGTAAAAATTGTGGGTGCACGTAACCCCAATATATTCTTTGAATTACCAGTCAGAAACTGGCACTATATGGCAGTAGCAAGAAATGAGGGTATTTGTAACCCCAATATATTCTTTGAATTCCCAGTCAGAAACTGGCACTGTATACCAGTAGTAAAAATTGTGGGTGCACGTAACCCCAATATATTCTTTGAATTCCCAGTCAGACAATGGCACTATATACCAGTAGCAAGAAATGAGGGTATTTATAACCCCAATATATTCTTTGAATTCCCAGTCAGACAATGGCACTGTATACCAGTAGTAAAAATTGTGGGTGCACGTAACCCCAATATATTCTTTGAATTCCCAGTCAGAAACTGGCACTATATGGCAGTAGCAAGAAATGAGGGTATTTATAACCCCAATATATTCTTTGAATTCCCAGTCAGACAATGGCACTGTATACCAGTAGTAAAAATTGTGGCTGCACGTAACCCCAATATATTCTTTGAATTCCCAGTCAGAAACTGGCACTATATGGCAGTAGCAAGAAATGAGGGTATTTGTAACCCCAATATATTCTTTGAATTCCCAGTCAGAAACTGGCACTGTATACCAGTAGTAAAAATTGTGGGTGCACGTAACCCCAATATATTCTTTGAATTACCAGTCAGAAACTGGCACTATATGGCAGTAGCAAGAAATGAGGGTATTTGTAACCCCAATATATTCTTTGAATTCCCAGTCAGAAACTGGCACTGTATACCAGTAGTAAAAATTGTGGGTGCACGTAACCTCAATATATTCTTTGAATTCCCAGTCAGACAATGGCACTATATACCAGTAGCAAGAAATGAGGGTATTTATAACCCCAATATATTCTTTGAATTACCAGTCAGAAACTGGCACTATATGGCAGTAGCAAGAAATGAGGGTATTTGTAACCCCAATATATTCTTTGAATTCCCAGTCAGAAACTGGCACTGTATACCAGTAGTAAAAATTGTGGGTGCACGTAACCCCAATATATTCTTTGAATTCCCAGTCAGACAATGGCACTATATACCAGTAGCAAGAAATGAGGGTATTTATAACCCCAATATATTCTTTGAATTCCCAGTCAGACAATGGCACTGTATACCAGTAGTAAAAATTGTGGGTGCACGTAACCCCAATATATTCTTTGAATTCCCAGTCAGAAACTGGCACTATATGGCAGTAGCAAGAAATGAGGGTATTTATAACCCCAATATATTCTTTGAATTCCCAGTCAGACAATGGCACTGTATACCAGTAGTAAAAATTGTGGGTGCACGTAACCCCAATATATTCTTTGAATTCCCAGTCAGAAACTGGCACTATATGGCAGTAGCAAGAAATGAGGGTATTTGTAACCCCAATATATTCTTTGAATTCCCAGTCAGAAACTGGCACTGTATACCAGTAGTAAAAATTGTGGGTGCACGTAACCCCAATATATTCTTTGAATTCCCAGTCAGACAATGGCACTATATGGCAGTAGCAAGAAATGAGGGTATTTATAACCCCAATATATTCTTTGAATTCCCAGTCAGACAATGGCACTGTATACCAGTAGTAAAAATTGTGGGTGCACGTAACCCCAATATATTCTTTGAATTCCCAGTCAGAAACTGGCACTATATGGCAGTAGCAAGAAATGAGGGTATTTATAACCCCAATATATTCTTTGAATTCCCAGTCAGACAATGGCACTGTATACCAGTAGTAAAAATTGTGGGTGCACGTAACCCCAATATATTCTTTGAATTACCAGTCAGAAACTGGCACTATATGGCAGTAGCAAGAAATGAGGGTATTTGTAACCCCAATATATTTTTTGAATTCCCAGTCAGAAACTGGCACTGTATACCAGTAGTAAAAATTGTGGGTGCACGTAACCCCAATATATTCTTTGAATTCCCAGTCAGACAATGGCACTATATGGCAGTAGCAAAAATAGTGGGTGTATATAGCCCCAATTCTATTGCTAGGGGACTTGCAGGGTATTTCTGGGGTGAAGGTGGGGGGGCACACCGTTGGAACGGGTATCGGGGGTATATATCGGGTATACGGGAATACACTGACAGTGTATTCCATTCAGGATCCTGGGAAAGCTGGGTTGCGGCGATTGAGCCCGTCAGTGCCACGTTACACTGACAAGCTTCTCCCTGGAATTTAGCTCTTACAAGAGCTGTTGGTTGTCTTCTCCTTCCTATCCTAGCCTGTCCCTGCCTACCCAGAATCTAAGCCCTAGCTAGCTGGACGGAAACCTCCGTCCTCGGTGAATTGCAAGCTCAGAATGACGCGAACCTGGGCGGCGCTGTTCTTTTAAATTAGAGGTCACATGTTTTCGGCAGCCAATGGGTTTTGCCTACTTTTCTCAACGTCACCGGTGTCGTAGTTCCTGTCCCACCTACCCTGCGCTGTTATTGGAGCAAAAAAGGCGCCAGGGAAGGTGGGAGGGGAATCGAGTAATGGCGCACTTTACCACGCAGTGTTCGATTCGATTCGATCATGCCGAACAGCCTAATATCCGATCGAACATGAGTTCGATAGAACACTGTTCGCTCATCTCTAGTCCAGACCTGAATCCCATAGAACTCCTGTGGAGAGATCTCTTGATGACAGTTTGGAGAAGGCCCCCTTCACATCTCAGGGACCTGGAGCAGTTTGCCAAAGAAGAATGGTCTAAAATTCCAGCAGAGCATTGTAAGAAACTCATTGATGGTTACCGGAAGCGGTTGTTCACAGTTATTTTATCTAAAGTATTAGACTGAGGGTGCCAATACTTTTGTCCGGCCAATTTTTGGATAGATAGATAGATAGATAGATAGATAGATAGATAGATAGATAGATAGATAGATAGATAGATAGATTTACAAAAGTAAAACAACTTACAATAAGACAACTGTTGGATAGAAATGAAAATACCAAGATCTTTTGGTGTGGGCAAAAAAATCTGCTGCCTTAAACTATTTCAACATGTACTCTGTGTATGGTAGGATGCCTTAAATCACATAAATCTGTCATTGGCATTTTAAAGATTTATAATATTATGCCTGGGTCTCCTTAGCTCTGGGATGAATATGTCATGGTTGGTTTTATAGGATATCCACTTATCATCTGGAGTAACTTGAGCTGCAATATATTTTTTCTCCATCTATATCTTCTTGACAATGTACACGGAGAAAGCCAACCACAAAGCATTTTAGAAATTTCATTTTGGTATAAAACCCATTATATTTTTAAATAATTTTCCTCTTTTAATAAAGGGTTCTATCGGAGACCCAAGTTGAGTTACAGTGACAGTAGGAAATTCATTGCAAATCCAGATATTTCCATAATTTTTGGAGGATAAAAGTATCATGTTGATGTTATTTCATACATCACCCATCATACATTTCCATTCATCTTCTGTAATGTTACCACAGTTTTTATATCCAATTCTTGAAAACCCAAAAGTGTCTCCTAAAAAGCATCTGTCACATGAAAAACTCTCTATTTTTACAAGAAGCATTGCCACAAGTAAGATAGTCAGTGCACCTATCCCTACTAAATGGTGTTCAAATTGTTGGTTGGAGCAAAAGGTTCCCTACATAATATACAGATGAGGGTAGTGAAACTCTAGACATACTTGTTAATACAGAGAAGATGAAACTTGAGGGGAATGGTCACTTCAAACACTTATATCTCAGGCGTCATAAAACGTTGGACTATGGTGCCATATGGCACAAAGATTGGCATATTTATTTGCAGCTTCTCCAATTCTGACTGTGTTTTCAACTGGTGAAGCCTCCAGAGATAATAATGGTAGAATCTTATCTATGACATCAGGACCATTCATAATGGCTACTTCTCAGAGTGGCAAAGTGGCCCTTGTATCAGTGACAAAGTGAGATAAAAAGATTCCAGCTCCACTCGAAGTCCTTAAAACGTAACTTTTATTGCAGCTGTTAAAAGTTCACTGCATGTAAACAAGCATTAAGGCCTTGATGATGTTTCCATTTCTTAAACAAACTTGACTCCCTAGTTTGACTCCCTAGTTTGTACTTGTATAAGTGACCAAATGTAAGGGTGACACTGGTGAAGAGTGGTCAAGCAGAGGATGAAAGTCTGTATTGGTGGCAAGTATGAAAGGTTGTAACAAGCCAATAAGTCAGGACAGGCAGTTCAGGTTCAAAGGTCGGGAACAGGAAGAGGTCCTACACAGAAGGTCAGTAGAACAGGATCAGAATTAATAGTAAAGTCTGGTATCCTGGATAACCCCTTTAAAGAGTGCAAGCAGATGCAAGAAGATATCACATGATCCTTCCTCTGTGTAGGTCAGTGTAAAACTAATGACTGTGAAGGTTGGTATCAAACTAATGACAGTAGATTATAGGGAGGCTTCCACACTTTCCAAAGATGTCTTTCTTATTCTGCATTGCAGCTTCATTTTCATGAAAATTAGCTTTTTTTTTATTCTTATGCAAGTTGTCAGAAAGGGGTTTTAAAGCTGTTTCTTCTCCAGCTTGGGCTTCACTCTCTGTTGTAGATAATCGCCCTTATCTGCCACCCAGGCCCCCCATTGCATAAGTAATATCTTCTACTTTATCCCACTTTACAGTTAGGGGCAGATATCTAGACAGATAACAAAGCCCTGGCAAGAGAAGAAACACTGCTCTAGCCGTTTCAGCTAATCTGCATAAGAATTAAATCCTCCATTTGAAAATGGAGCTGCAATGCGGAAAAAGAAAGACATCTTTGGAAAGTGTAGGACCTGCTCTACAATGTATTTTTACTATTGTACTGTCACTATTGTCACCCATTTTCCTGCTGACAGACTCACCTTAACTTGAAGGTAGAAGACAAATCGCCCCACCCTGCCTCCTAAGTTACTGTCTTCAGTGTGGAAGAAAATACTTATCATCCTTGTATAGCAGTAAGATGACTTCATTATTGTCATCTGCATTTTTCTCAATATCTGGACCTTCTTTCTCAACCATTCATGTTACTATGGTATCATACAATATCTAGAAGTCTACTAGACAGAAAATATGAGAAGACAAGCAATATCATATCCTGTTAAAAGAAAAACTCTCATATCCATTGGGTATTCGCATATAATAGTTACTTATTCAGGCATGCCAGTACAGGGATACCTTTCTTATCTATTACAAAAATAATTGTATAACTAAAGTATGTTTCTGCATTTTCTGAAGGAGGAACCATATATATATCATATATCCTGCTCTCTGTAACATAGTGCTGATGATGATACCAAACAGTGACAGAGAAACATGTGATAGTTACATGACATGTCTCTTCATGGATCCAAGAGCTAACAATATACATTGAAACCTCTTTGAGACGACCATCCAAAATTGCATTAAAAAGTGGTGTTTCGAGGGGTGGTCTTTAGAAAGAGGAAGAGTTTGCACTGTTTAAGAGGGAAGACTCCTCCTTGTAATATACTGTAGATGGCGTCTGCTTCGGAAACTCTTGGGTATAAGTGCAGGTTTTCTGGTGTCTGGTAGTGCATTCTCCATGACAGCAGAATTGAGCCGTTCCTTACTGTGACCTGTGATCTTGCACACTAGGCCTGTCAACTGCAACCTGTCATCCTTTATACTGTCACTGAAGTGCTGTACTACATGTATACACATCATCTATCTATCTATCTATCTATCTATCTATCTATCTATCTATCTATCTTTAACTGATATATAGGCTTCTAGTTGGGCCTGATCCAATACAAAAAAGGCTGCATTTTATGCAAAGCCAAGAGTGGCTATAAAAGGAATGGGAAATATATACAAAACACTTATACTTCACCCTTCTTCTCAATCCACTGCTGACTTTGGCTCAAAAAACTGCAGCAAAATCTGCCAAAAAAAAAAAAAAAAAGAAAGAAAAAAAGCTGCGTTTCCACAATGTTGGGCCTCAGCCTTATTAAAACATGTAATTTCATGAGAAATACACATTAAACGACATACTTCTTACCATTTATAATTTTATAATTGTGCTTAGAATGTGTTGCCAAATATCGGGTGAAGTCAAATTACCTACAAGAACTACAAGTCTGACACTAGTCAAATACTGAATAGCAAAGGAATTAGTTGATTAATAAAAAAGAAACTGTGACTAATTACATCCAACCAACATTGCAAATTAACTCAGTGTGAAAGCAAATAATGGCCTCTGCTACATTTAGTATTCCATTCCAAATACAACACGGACAGAAAAGAACAATTGCTGCAAGATGGCTGTATGCTGGGCCTTCACAGGCTATTATTAACTATGTACTGTGCTACAGCAATTGTCAGCGCTATGTATATCCATTGTTGCATAACTAGGGCTGTAAAATTAGTTTTTTTTTGTTTTTTTTTAAATAAATTCTTTATAAACATTTTACAAGAATGCAAAATAACAAAACAAGACCATAGCATAGCAGGACCGGAGAAACCGGACCCACAAAGCAAAAACAAAACAAAACAAGACAATAACAGTCAAACATCTAAAACAACCCACCTAGAGTCGAAAGGGACAGGAGGAAAAAGAAAGAAGAAAAAAAATAGGGGGGGGGGGCACTGTGAGCTCCCTCCACTGACCCGCCAACAGCAAAGAAGCAGCAGCCAAGCCTGTACGCTTGGGCATTCCGAAAGAGAAACTACAGAGTCCAATCCAATCCAATATCTTCCTCAGGAAGGTGGCAGAGATGGCTTCTCTGTGCAAAGCAGTTGGCGGGTCAGTGAGGAGGAAGTTGGACACCCTGCCAGTGGAGTAGATGGAAGAGGATAGTCCAGCCAGTCTGGCAAGGTCAAATCAGGAAGATCCAGGAACTACGCCAAGGAAGACACTTGGTCTGGGGAGTGCAGAATGAACAGGGCTCAGATGCGTCGTATCTGGAGGTGGAAAGGATGGCCCCAATGGTAAGTACCTCCAGAGTACAGCTTGTAAGACTGGTTTTAAGAGTCTTCGCATGGCCAGAGTGTGACGGGAGATGTCCGGGATCAGTTGGATCAGATTATCCATAAAGGAGACAGAGCTATGTCGCCAAGCAGCCTGAAGAATGTCTTCTTTCTCTCTAAAGAAATGCACTCGACAAAGAACGTCTCTCGGCATGGCGAGGACCCAGCACAAGGTGGATCCTATCAAGATTGATCTCCGTATCCATGGGGCGGGAGTGAACGCTGTTGAAGATTGAAGAGACAACAGACCTGAGCTCAGCCGGAGGGACAGAGTCAGGGATACCCCACAGCTTGATATTGTTCCGCCGGTTCCTGTTCTCCTGGTCATCCACCTGAAGAAAGATATGTCTGTTGAGGGTGCATTGAGCAGACAATGACTGTTCCACCGCTGTAAGACATTGATCAATGGATACCGTCTGCTGATGTTGGGTGGTGACTTGAGTCGACAAGGATTGAAGATCTGACTTAAACTCCGACATGAGCTTCTCCTGCTTCTCCTCAACCCTACGGTCAATCAACTCTAGGTCCGACTTGGTAGGCATAATGCGAAGAAGATCCCATATGTCTGACAGTTTAGGATGTTTAGGATGATGAGACAATGAGGCAGCATCTGGAAGTGAGGAGCCGGACACGTCAGAGGAGGGAGGAGAATGTAGGGCTGCCGGGGTAAAGACAAAGTCCTGGTCAAAGCTGGCAGGGGCGAGCGTCAGGTCAGGAGCATGTGTCCGAGAGATGTGGAGGGGCGGCCCAGGAGGAGGCTGCGGGTCCAGAGTATGCAAGGCTGGACCTGAGCCTCCCGCAACTGCAGAGGGGGGCCAGTAGGGGGGAGCCAGGCAACTTGAGGGGGCATGCCAGGTGCAACAGATGAGGTCCCCAAATTGTGGACAGAGCCCTGCTGGGAAAGGCTGGGGAGAGGAGACAGCAACAGTACCTGGAGGGCACAACAAGGCAGATGAGTAGGAGAAGGTACCAGGAGCTTGCAGCAGAGAGCCAACAGCAGCCATCCCAGGTAGAGGCGGTGGAGAGGCAGGGAGAGACTGTAGAGCTGTAGACAGCTGGTGCGCAGGAAGGGAGGAGGGCTGGAGCCGACACGGCACCACTCAGTGTCGGCACCATCTTGGCCTCGCTGGCAGTATCCAGGGAAGAGGCAGAAGACAATAGAAAACCGTCTGTCTGTGGTTCCACCTTGGAGGAGGTGATGCCCCTGCGTCCCAGGTGGCGGACCATGACAGGTAGAGGGTCCAAACACAATCCAGACCGCCTTTAGTGAGGTTAAAACTTCCAGGGGACCGGGAGCTGCTGAGGTAGTTGACTGCACATGCTGATGGCTAGCTAGGACTGTAAAATTTGTATGCAAAGAAAAAGGCGTGATGATTTGTCTTGTGATTCTGTTTTTCCAATTGTTTCTTACCTGAAGTCTGGTAATGACTGCAAAATGTGGTATTATATTAACTATTTTACTCCATGGATGATTGGTAAAGCCAGACAGTTTGTTAATCGAAGGCTTCATGCAGGAGACTGTATGGTGGTACGTGGACTTGCATGTGGCTCTGTATTACAGAGCCAAAAGGAATCTAAGTGCAACTGTATGATCCTCAGTCAGGTGCTGTATAATGGAAAGTCCACCAAAAACTGTTTGCTTCTGTAGAAAATCCCTGTTAGGCCGGGTCCCCATGGGTCGAAAACACTGAGTTTTACAGTAATTGCAAAGTGGATGGGATTCATGCGAATGCCATGCCCAATTTGCGGTAAAAAACGCAACATGAACACGCTACGATTTCCAAAACTGACGCGGTTTTGGAAATCGCAGCATGTCAATTATATCTACAGAAATGCTGGTGGCTTCCCTGTAGACATAATGGTAACAGGAAGTCCGTTTAAAGTGCTGTGGAAGAACCGCGATGCGTTCCCTCCGCGTTTTTTACCAAAGCGCATTAGCGCTGCGGATTGTCCCGTGGGACCTTAGCCTAACAGAGGATCTCACTGACCTTTATCAATGCCCTGTTATGACCCTATAAAACATTCAGTCCTAACATAGCTATGTACGTGATGACTCAGAAAATTATAGCACAACGCTGAGTCAACTATTATTAGCGCAAAGCAATTCTCTGAAGAAGCAAACAGACGTATCTATTTCTGGACTACTGGAAGCAAGTGGTATAATAATAGGTAATTATAGTAAGTAGTCCAGTCCAGAACCGGATATTAAGGAAATCATATTGGTCCAGGAGGCACCACAAATATATCAAAACAGAATTTTACTTTAATTTCAAGCTCCAAGTGTCAACATAAGGAATCAACAGCAGGAAATGGGGTCGGGGGAGATAGAGAGCAATAGAGGTGGGAAAAGGCAGGGCAGTAACAAAGCAACACAAGAAGAACTTTGATTTTGTATTAAAAAGACCACTAGTCTGAAAAGCCCCTAATGCAACATGAAACTGAACACTTCTGACCGCATGCTTGTTGCTAAAGCCATGTAAGGGTAAGTTCACATCTGCGTTGGTATTCTGTCCGGGGGAGTCCGCATGGGGACCCTCCGAACAGAATACCAAACGTAATTGCAAGTGCTGTGCAGTAAAAGCACATGGACCCGATAGACTATAGTGGGGTCAGTGTGCTTGCTGCGAGCTGCCCACACATATCATGCGGACAGGAAAGTAGATTATGAACTACTTTCCTGTCCGCATGTTCCCTGCGGAGATCTGGTGGCAAGCACAGGGACCCCATTACAGTCTAGGGGATCTTTTACTGCACAGCACTTGCAATTGCGTTTGGGGGGTCCCCATTTGGACTCCTACGGACGGAATACCAACACAGATGTGAACGAGAGGTAAGAGGATCAACAGAACAACTGTCAGTGTACTCCCATCTTAATACGTAACTATACCAGACATTTTCTTTCAGTATTTGTGTCATTAATACATTTTGTTGTGTACTTAATAAACTAGTTTTGGCTCCTTTTTGTGATATCCTGCACTTTTTTATTGTTTACCTTGCTTCAGAGCTGTGCCCAGTTTCTCACTGTATACATTGTACGAGCATGTGTGTAATGAAGGGAAAAGGATGGTGGGTGAATCGCTTCAAACAACTACGATTATATTTGTATTCACACATTTGTAAAGCATTGACAACTCATCAGAACCTCTGGATATTTTCAATCATATTGGTCAGATATTGATCTGAAGTTCATCAATATTTAGGGCCTAGAAAAACCTCTTTAACCCCCTAACATTTGTATTAAAATTGTAAAATCTTCCCCAAAATGTCGCATTTACAGTAAATATAGTGGGCAAATATCTCTGGTTCCTTAAATACATTTTAATCCTTTCGCGATCCAATACAGTTTAGCCTTAAACCTACAAAATGTTATCCCTGGATTCCATTGTTTTATTTCAATATATCTTTATAAGTCCTTGTATTTTGTGCCCTTTGGATCAGTTTTTATTAATTTTGTTTGTGAGAGGTGAGATAAAAATAAGCCTTGAACTCAGAACGGTTAAAGGGATCCTATCATTAAAACTCAATTTTTTGTCCCTAACACATAGGAATAGCCTTAAGAAAGGATATTCTTCTCCTACCTTTAGATGTCTTCTCCGGGCCGCCGTTCGGTATAAATCCGTCTCGTCAGTATACCGATGTCTTCTCCCATCTTTTTTCATCGGTATGCAAATTAGTTCTCTCGCAGCACTGGGGGCATCCCCAATGCTGTGAAAGAACTCTCCAGCGCCGCCTCCATCTTCTTCTGGAACGGCTTCTTTTCGCATCTTCTTCCAGCACTGGGTTCAAACTTCTAGGCCTCAGGCATCCGACTGCACATGCCTGCTGGCCATAAGAAAATGGCCGCTTACAATACTGTGTAAGCGGCCATTTTCTTGTGGCTGGCAGGCATGCGCAGTCGGCTTTTCCCTAGGCCTAGAAGTTTGAAGCCAGAAGAAGACGCAAAGAGGACCCGTTCCTGAAGAAGATGGAGACGGCACTGGAGAGTTCTCTTGCAGCATTGGAGACGCCCCCAGTGCTGCAAGAGAACTTATTTGCATACCGAAGAAAACCGGGATTTATACCGAACGGCGGCCTGGAGAAGACATCTAAATGTAGGAGACAAAGAACCTTTCCTAAGGCTATTCCTACGTGTTAAGGACAAAAAATTGAGTTTTAATGATAGGATCCCTTTAAGGTCGAGCAGGTGCTTTAAGGAAAAGCTGGTGTTTTTGTTGAAGATTTTGTTTAGATTTTCTTGAGCCATATCTAACAGTAACTTCAATATAAATAAAGCATTTATTCTTATCCCATCTGATAAATCCACTCCTGGCTTTGGCCCAAAAAATGTAGCAAAATCTGCAACAAAAACAGCAGCTTTTCCACAACGTGTGGCTTCAGCCAAATAAAAGCCATTGTCACCAATTAGTAAAACAAGGAGACAGATCGATCAAACAGCGTAAAAATATCAGACATGAATTTCTATATAGTACTAATTTATCTGTGGAAAAGAAATACTAAAAAAGAAAGAAATCAACCCGAATGCTAATGTTTGCTTGAAACAGCATTACCAAGGCTTTTCATCTACTGCCTACAGTACAGTCAGCCCTGCGGATATGACACTGTTCAAACAGTTACTGAGACTGATTGGAATTGTGGTTAAGAGGTCAGAAGTGCCAATGTGTGCCCCATTACCGCTCTAAGGATCTCTTGTTTCCAGCAGAGTGTGTCCTTGATTCTCCACTGCTGCACATTATCAGATGAGACAATACAAAGGAAAGCTAGGCTACTCTTAGAAATTGCTTCTCATTATAATTCTTAAGAAAACATATAAGTCTAAATAGGAAATACTTCATTGTCACTCTAGAAGTACATTGGAACAAAAAAAAACTTTCAAAAAGTAGTAGGAATGCTGTCAACGTGAAGGAAAAGGCTCCAAACAACACAGACCCTGAAAACTAAAATTTTGTGTCCCATGTTATAATTCTGCAAGAATGAACTCCTCATGAAATTTAATATGGAATAGTGTGTTGTGTCCTTGATGCACCTGGCAAAATAAGAAATATAAAGGGGTATTCCCATGAACGTTATCGTATATTTGTACAGAATTCAAAGTTAAACATTTTTACATATATTAGTAGTTAAAGATTCTGCAGAATTTTAAAGATTTCCTCTGACCATTTTAGCGATGACAGTCTGTTGTCTTGATCGGTTGCCAATGGATGTGGCTATGAATGCAGAAACTTTCTATGGTCTCCGACTTGTGAAACCCAGCTATGATTTTCTTATTGTAGCTGGGTCATCAGAAAGGGACACTACATGTATCAGAAGATATCCTGGCCACAATAAGGAAATCATGGTGGATTGTCTGATCTTAGAAAGTTCCTGCATTCATAGTCATATCCACTGGCTACTGATCAAGACAACAAGACTGTGACCACAAGATATTTAGAGAAAATCTTAAAATTCTGTAAAGTGTTTAATTACTTTAATTTAATTTAATTTACAAATTCATAAATAGTTATGTTCAAGGAATACCTCTTGAGGCCCCACGTGGCGTTTAACAGTCAAGGCAAAGTTGATGGTATCCTTGGTAAACTCATGCCCATTTTGTGGTATAAACCGCGGTGCAGACACACAACGGTTTCCAATACCATTGTGCTTTTATAAATCACAGCATGCCAATTATACCGTCGGAAATGCCAATGATTTCTCCAAAGATATAATTGAAACAGAAAGTCCGCAGAGGAAACCTCTCTCAACTTTCTGTCTAAAGCGCTGTGGGAAGAAACGCGATGTGTTCCCACTGATGTTCTTTTGTCAGCACATTTTTACGTGGGCCCTTAGCCACAGAGAAAAAAATATATTACTCCTTGAAATACCAGTGTGTGATGTGTAATTTTTGACTGCATTCCCTGGCAGTCAAAGCAGTGTCTTGAACAAGTGGCATAAGACTGAGGGGTGAACATTTATTAAAGGAAATGCCCCACAAATAAATATTAATAGAAGATGACACATAACACATTTTCAGTTGGGATTGGAATAATATATAAAAATGTTCCTTTGTGTAGATATTGCTGTTATATACAGACATTTGATATGGCACCTCCTACCCATGCTCAGTCAGTCGCTCATACGGTCTGGATCCTTTTGTACTTGGAAGCAGATTAATTCTTGCTATTGTGGGGGCCAGTATAAAAAGGCTTGCGCTAAAAGTAACTAAACACATTATGTGGACTTGTGTAAAGGGAATCAAAGGAACACCAGGGAGCATCATACCAAACATATAATGACAATATCTAGACACACAATCATTTTTTTAATGATCCCAATTGACAATTAGTTACATTTTTCCTGATTTTTGCCCTGCAGGAAACCGCACAGATCTTTGGATCAACGTTCTTGCTTAATTCCGATAAACTTGTATATTGCGGTTTGTTATATAAGCCTGTTTGTCAAAACGAAATTCTGCAGGAAAATGTTCCATAATATTACAGTTCAGACAGTAAAGGACTGCTTTCAGAATTGTATCCAAAACTGGACACAATATAGGCTAAATGGCTTATAGACCAGGGTCCGAGGCTCCAAAAACATCCAGTGGCAAATAATTGCCTATTTTCCCTCCATTATAAACTGACCTCATAATCAACTGTATCTGCATCCGCTTACTATTGGTTACCATTGTGGGGCACGGAGGCTACTGAGGTATTAGTTGAATCTTGTGAGATGCGTCTTGCGAATATTAGCGAAGTTTGTCTGGCCAAACACAACAGAACAGGGAGTGATATTATTATATTGTGGTGTCTCCTCGGCCCAGGGGAGGTAAGTAAACGTAACAAAAAGTGCCCTCTTCTGGTCTTTTCTAGTCTGCTGAATGATGCCAAGAAAAGCTGAACCCTGTGATTGGACCTCATCAGCCATGTGGGTCACTCAGGCATCAGCTCAAAGAGGATGGGGACCCAGGCCAGAGCCCGGGAATGTGAGAAGCACAGTTTGTTATGTTTACTAATGTACCTTGGGCTTCTGCTGATTATAGTATGGGGTCTGAAGAGATCCTATAGTATAATAGTAATTCATGGGTAGCGAACCTGCGTGGAGGACCATTATAAGATATTATACTGTGTGGAAGGCCGCTATGGGATGTTATACTGTGTAAGGGCCACTGTGGGCCACTATATTGTGTAGAGGGTCACCATGGAACATTATATTGTTTGGGCGCCACTATCTAACATTATACTTCAAGGAGGGGCGTTATGGGAAATTATTCTCTCACAGGGATCTCTTGCATGATTGGGGGGGATGTACTTTCTGAACAGCTTGAAGCCCATGGTACCCTTAATCTGCCCCTGACTGGACAGCGTACTAAAGTTAATGTTACACCAGTGCTTTTCTTCTCTAGACATCTTACCTTTACTAATACTGAATATCTTGTTGGCCTTTGGTGCAGCAGACTGGCATTATATGCTGGAGTTTAGTTTATTACCAACAAGTATTTCCAAATCGTTCTCTATTGTCTGCTTGATCTCTACTGTATTAACTACTTCCAGACCACCCATTGGGTTTTTACATCTGGAAAGTAATTGTCTTGTTCTGCAAGGACGTACATGCAGCTGCTGAAACTGAGCTCCCAGGAAGAAGGCAGGGAAAATTTATTACCTTCCCTGCCTTCCCGATTGCTGTGTATACAATGTTCAATGAGTTATGGGCGCGGCCATGATGCGGCTGCCCTCTGACCTGGAGGTCATGTGATCCACCTAGATCTTAGTGTGTGAGAGCTGCTGGGTCATACAGGACTCAGATCAGCTCTGTAGCAACGGGCAGGAGTTCGTATTCCTCTTGTAACTGGGGATTAATGTACCAGCCACAGGGGAAATCAGCCTCCCCCCCAAAAAAAGGGATCAGATGTCCCCAAAAATCTATTATGACCTAATTGGGACACAATGTGAAAAAAAATTTATAGAAAAGTTTTTTAAAAAAGTAAATAATTAAAAAAAATAAAATAAAATAATATATGTTAAAAATACGTCATTATTAGAGATGAGCGAACACTAAAATGTTCGAGGTTCGAAATTCGATTCGAACAGCCGCTCACTGTTCGAGTGTTCGAATGGGTTTCGAACCCCATTATAGTCTATGGGGAACATAAACTCGTTAAGGGGGAAACCCAAATTCGTGTCTGGAGGGTCACCAAGTCCACTATGACACCCCAGGAAATGATACCAACACCCTGGAATGACACTGGGACAGCAGGGGAAGCATGTCTGGGGGCATAAAAGTCACTTTATTTCATGGAAATCCCTGTCAGTTTGCGATTTTCGCAAGCTAACTTTTCCCCATAGAAATGCATTGGCCAGTGCTGATTGGCCAGAGTACGGAACTCGACCAATCAGCGCTGGCTCTGCTGGAGGAGGCGGAGTCTAAGATAGCTCCACACCAGTCTCCATTCAGGTCCGACCTTAGACTCCGCCTCCTCCGGCAGAGCCAGCGCTGATTGGCCGAAGGCTGGCCAATGCATTCCTATGCGAATGCAGACTTAGCAGTGCTGAGTCAGTTTTGCTCAACTACACATCTGATGCACACTCGGCACTGCTACATCAGATGTAGCAATCTGATGTAGCAGAGCCGAGGGTGCACTAGAACCCCTGTGCAAACTCAGTTCACGCTAATAGAATGCATTGGCCAGCGCTGATTGGCCGAATTCCGTACTCTGGCCAATCAGTGCTGGCCAATGCATTCTATTAGCTTGATGAAGCAGAGTGTGCACAAGGGTTCAAGCGCACCCTCGGCTCTGATGTAGCAGAGCCGAGGCTGCACAAGGGTTCAAGCGCACCCTCGGCTCTGATGTAGGAGAGCCGAGGGTGCACTTGAACCCTTGTGCACCCTCAGCTCTGCTACATCAGAGCCGAGGGTGCGCTTGAACCCTTGTGCACACTCTGCTTCATCAAGCTAATAGAATGCATTGGCCAGCGCTGATTGGCCAATGTATTCTATTAGCCTGATGAAGTAGAGCTGAATGTGTGTGCTAAGCACACACATTCAGCTCTACTTCATCGGGCTAATAGAATGCATTGGCCAGCGCTGATTGGCCAGAGTACGGAACTCGACCAATCAGCGCTGGCTCTGCTGGAGGAGGCGGAGTCTAAGATCGCTCCACACCAGTCTCCATTCAGGTCCGACCTTAGACTCCGCCTCCTCCAGCAGAGCCAGCGCTGATTGGCCGAATTCCGTACTCTGGCCAATCAGCACTGGCTAATGCATTGTATTGGCTTGATGAAGCAGTGCTGAATGTGTGTGCTTAGCACACACATTCAGCTCTACTTCATCGGGCTAATAGAATGCATTGGCCAATCAGCGCTGGCCAATGCATTCTATTAGCGTGAACTGAGTTTGCACAGGGGTTCTAGTGCACCCTCGGCTCTGCTACATCAGATTGCTACATCTGATGTAGCAGTGCCGAGTGTGCATCAGATGTGTAGTTGAGCAAAACTGACTCAGCACTGCTAAGTCTCTGCATTCGCATAGGAATGCATTGGCCAGCCTTCGGCCAATCAGCGCTGGCTCTGCCGGAGGAGGCGGAGTCTAAGGTCGGACCTGAATGGAGACTGGTGTGGAGCGATCTTAGACTCCGCCTCCTCCAGCAGAGCCAGCGCTGATTGGTCGAGTTCCGTACTCTGGCCAATCAGCGCTGGCCAATGCATTCTATTAGCCCGATGAAGTAGAGCTGAATGTGTGTGCTTAGCACACACATTCAGCTCTACTTCATCAGGCTAATAGAATACATTGGCCAATCAGCGCTGGCCAATGCATTCTATTAGCTTGATGAAGCAGAGTGTGCACAAGGGTTCAAGCGCACCCTCGGCTCTGATGTAGCAGAGCTGAGGGTGCACAAGGGTTCAAGTGCACCCTCGGCTCTCCTACATCAGAGCCGAGGGTGCGCTTGAACCCTTGTGCAGCCTCGGCTCTGCTACATCAGAGCCGAGGGTGCGCTTGAACCCTTGTGCACACTCTGCTTCATCAAGCTAATAGAATGCATTGGCCAGCACTGATTGGCCAGAGTACGGAATTCGGCCAATCAGCGCTGGCCAATGCATCCCTATGGGAAAAAGTTTATCTCACAAAAATCACAATTACACACCCGATAGAGCCCCAAAAAGTTATTTTTAATAACATTCCCCCCTAAATAAAGGTTATCCCTTGCTATCCCTGCCTGTACAGCTATCCCTGTCTCATAGTCACAAAGTTCACATTCTCATATGACCCGGATTTGAAATCCACTATTCGTCTAAAATGGAGGTCACCTGATTTCGGCAGCCAATGACTTTTTCCAATTTTTTTCAATGCCCCCAGTGTCGTAGTTCCTGTCCCACCTCCCCTGCGCTGTTATTGGTGCAAAAAAGGCGCCAGGGAAGGTGGGAGGGGAATCGAATTTTGGCGCACTTTACCACGTGGTGTTCGATTCGATTCGAACATTGCGAACACCCTGATATCCGATCGAACATGTGTTCGATAGAACACTGTTCGCTCATCTCTAGTCATTATTAAAGGATATAGCCCCACCCACGACGACACCATACAAAAGAAAAATTACTGTAACGGAGAGTAAAAACTATTTTAAAAAGTTTTTTAGTAGCACTTTGTATTATTACGTAAAAAAAAAAAAAAAAAAAATGTAAAAAACAGACAGGTTTTCCTCCTTATTTATATTTTCCAGGATATAAAAAATTAAAACACATGCAAAAATAAAAAAAGAAATTAGAAATTATATGAATAATGCAAATGATAAAAAAGTTACAGCTCTCAAAACCGCACGTACAAAAACCCAAAAATAAGTCTTGTCCTAAACCAGAAATTGGCCCAGTACTGAAGTGATTAAGCAAACATTAACCCATCAAATGCCTCAGTCAAACGTGACCAGTAGCACACCAGAGGCACTGACAGCACATGGGCACCACCATTTTTGGTGAGATCATTGTTACTATGACTATTATTGAAGGTTCCCAGATTTGTCATTCGTATAGGGTCTGGATTTAGGGTATGGATTTCCCAATATACTGCAATGCTATATTGATCCGAAAATAAAAGTTTAAAAAAATATATAAATTCCAACCAAACTCCTTTCTCTGGATCAGAAATAAAAATAAATATACATATATAAAAACAGATACACATTAGGTATCACCGCATCCGAAAATGCCAAAACTACAAACAATGTACTGGGGAAAAATTTAATGAGCTGAACTGTAGTTTTTTCAACTTCCCTAAAATTTGAGCATTCAAAGCATCAGACTTTTTCCAAAAATGTATAAATAAATAAGCACATTGGCCCTGTATACGAAGATATAAAAAGTTATGGGTGTCAGAATATGCCGACTCCGAGAAATTAATTTTTTCAAAGTTTTGTCATTTTTGTTTTTCAAAATGTTAAAATGGTGTTAAAATGTAAAGACACTATATAAAATTGGTATTGCTGTAATTATAATGATCTGCTGATTACATATAAATATGTCATCTTGGCTGCAAAGTTAACACTGTAAAATAAAGCCTGTAAGAAATTCACACAAACCCAGGTTTTCTCTTAATTTCACCCCACTGTAAATTTTTCTTACCTTGCCAATACATTATACAGAATATTAAATGGTACCATTATGAAGTACAACTTATCAATCAAAAATGAAGCCCTCACTTGGCTCTGTGAATGCAAAAATAAAAAAAAGTTATGGCTAGGGATTAAAAAATGTGAATCAAAAAAAGGCTGAAGGGGTTAAGAAGGGGTTGAAATAGGTAAGGGGTTAAGAATAAGTGGGCTTTGTAATGTTTGTGAAATCCCTTTCCCTATGGTGTCAGCTGAAGTGAGTTCTCCTGTAGACATGTGAATGACATCTGCGTTCGGTTTTCCGTTCAGGGGCTCTGGTAGGGGACCCACTGAATGGAAACCTAATCCACTTAAAAAAGCGGTTACCAGCATACCCCATAGACTATAATGGGGTCTTCCTGGTTTCCACCTGAAACCTTTACAAGGGAACAGGACCCCTGTATAAAGAGCCAATGCTAGTGTGAAGCCAGTCTGCATCAGTACAAATATCCTGTATGTTGCACAGATTAAGGCCAGCTGCAGACAACCGTAACTGTGTTCAGTGTGCTATCCGTGTATTTCATGGATGGCACACTGACCCATTCATTTTAATGGACCCATACACAGGACTATGAATTTCATGGTCCCATGTGCAGACCGACAGTCCATGCTGCAATATATGGAACAGGTCCTATCCCTGTCCTATTTTGCGGCCCTTGCTTCCATGCCTCATGGGGAAGGAGGGGGGATGTCCTCGGGCTTGGGCTTTTAATTCATGGCCGGCTGGTTGCAGCATGGTCGTCTGCAACTGTTCTTAGACTAAGACCTCATGATGCAGAAACACAATTTTTTTTTTGTCGCAGATTTTGTTGTGGCTTTTTGAGCCAAAGCTAAGAAAGACTACAAAAGGAATGGGAAATAAATAAGAAGCTCTTATAGTTCTACCTTCTGCTCAGTCCACTTCTGCCTTTGGCTCAAATCAAAAACACAACAAACTTTGCAACAAAAAAGCTGCATTTCCGCAATATGGGGCCTTAGCCTTAGGGTGAATTCACACTGAGTAAACGCTAGCTTATTCTGAACGTAAAACACGTTCAGAATAAGCGGCGTCTAAAGCAGCTCCATTCATTTCTATGGGAGCGGGGATACGAGCGCTCCCCATAGAAATGAATGGGCTGCTTCTTTCACTCCGTGCAGTCCCATTGAAGTGAATGGGGAGTGCCGGCGTATACGGCAAGCTCTGCTCATGCCGGAGCGTACACGCCGGCACTCCCCATTTACTTCAATGGGACTGCACGGAGTGAAAGAAGCAGCCCATTCATTTCTATGGGGAGCGCTCGTATCCCCGCTCCCATAGAAATGAATGGAGCTGCTTTAGACGCCGCTTATTCTGAACGTGTTTTACGTTCAGAATAAGCTAGCGTTTACTCAGTGTGAATGCACCCTTAAAAGGGGTTGTCCACCTTATCATCTTAGCTGGTGAAGGCAATTATTTTTACCTGCCTAATTGGAGGCTACTTGGTTCGAGGTTCGATATTCGTTTCGAGTAGCCCCTCAATATTTGACTACTCGAATCGAATATCGAACCCTATTATAGTCTATGGGGGGAAAATGCTCGTTTCAGGGGTAGGTAATGTTTGATCAAATTATACTTACCAAGTCCACGAGTGAGGGTCGGGCTGGATCCTCTGAGAAGTCTTCTCCGTGCAACATCCCCGCGGCATCTTCCGGCTCTGAATTCACTCTGCCAGGCATCGGGCCTGGGCAGAGTCAACTGTGCATGTCCGCACTACAAGTGGGCATGTGCAGTCGGCTCTGTCCAGGCCCGATGCCTGGCAGAATGAATTCAGACAGTGGCGTAACTAGGAATGGCGGGGCCCCGTGGCGAACTTTTGACATGGGGCCCCCCCCCATCCCAACTGACGCCGAAGACCTCGACCGACCCCCTCCTCCGCACTCTATTATGTCTCTTACTTGCCCCTGCACATAGTATTAACCCCAATAGTGTCCCCTGCACACACAGTATTAACCCCAATAGTGTCCCCTGCACACACAGTATTAACCCCAATAGTGTCCCCTGCACACACAGTATTAACCCCAATAGTGTCCCCTGCACACACAGTATTAACCCCAATAGTGTCCCCTGCACACACAGTATTAACCCCAATAGTGTCCCCTGCACACAGTATTATGTTCCTCTGTGGACACCCATAAACAATTATTATACTCTGGGGTCTTTTCAGACCCCAGAGTATAATAATCGGAGACCCGGGAAATAAAAACATAAAAAAAAAAAAACACTGTTGCTTCTTACCTGTTCCCCTGTGTTGTGCTGTGCTGTCCTCCTCTCGCGTCCTTCGTTAATGACGTCGGACGTCACATGACCCGGGAAGCATGCCGGGTTCATGTGACGTCAGAGACGTCAGACAGCAGTAGGACGGAGGCCTGGCAGGATCGCGGAGAGGTAAGTAACAGTTTTTTATGTTCCCTTACCTCTCCGGTCCGCCGATCATTATACTCGGGGGTCTGCAAAGACCCCCGAGTATAATGATAGCCCTTGTGGGGCCCGCGGTGTCACTTGCCGATCCCGGCCCAGCCAGGATCGGCAAGTGAATAGGACCCGTAACTGCCTATTGAAAAAAAACCGCAGCGGTAGCGGCTGTCACCGGGCCCCCTAATGGCCCGGGCCCTGTGGCAGCTGCTACTGCTGCTACCACGGTAGTTACGCCACTGAATTCAGAGCCGGAAGACGCCGCGGGGAAGCTGCATGGAGAAGACTTCTAAAGGTAGGAGAAGAACCAGCGTTGATTGGCCGACTGTATAGCATTCGGCCAATCAATGCTGGTTCTACATCGAACTTTTCCATTTGAATAGCGAGTGGTACTCGATCAAGTACGAGTATTTCGAATAACGTAGTATTCAATCAAATGCCTAACTCGATCGAATACTACTCGCTCATCTCTATTTATAACCCATTGATTTCAATGTGTAGCGTGTGTAAGACCGGCACCCATTGAAGTCAATGGGATCTGTATTGAAGCGCCTCGCTCTGATACATGTATACGTGTCTAACTGAGCGGCGTGTTACTCCGTGGGAACGGGGCCTTACTCTGTAGAAGGAGATGCCAAGGCAGGGAGTGGCAGGGCCGCTGCATCGTATCAGAAGTGACTCACGACCACATATAGCTGACGGCAACGTTACTCGGTTTAGCTTATTTATACTGTTGCACTGCTTAAAAAAGCCTAATCTTCTAGCAATTCTGAACATCTATTGCTTTCACACATGGAGGAGTTGTGGCTTGGTATATTCAGCTTTAATTAATTCCATGTCATTAATTGGATGTCCTGATAAGCAATGTGTCTGACAGCATCAACATCAGTTCACCTTCAGTGAGGTTCTCAAACCTTTTACCTTAGCTAAGATACACCCTAGACCAAAGCTATGGCATGGCCACTACAGATCCAGAGTACGAACTACCTTCAGCTAGTTACTCCAGCCATTAGTAGGCTCAAACAGACTACCACTCATCTTTCCCTGGTTGGTAAATTTGCCTAATTATACAAATGAAAGAGGTGTCATTGCCATAACTAGATACTAACATGCCATTGACTCAAAACTTGATGGACCCCAATCCTCTATGAGACCTGTGCTCATGGTCATGACAAGGGAATGCCTATTGTTCTCTTAAATAATGACATGAGACAGTTTAGCGGATTAAATCGGCCACAGCAGCCGTTTCTTTATTAATAAAAAACAAACAACATTTTAAAGTGACAACATTTTAAATGACCAACAATATCCCCAGTCACAGATGCCCTATGCGTCTATTCCCCTATACCCATACCTAACTGACGTAGGAGGTTCTCGAAGCCTAAAACTTGTGGTCCTAAGGACCAATTACCATATCCTAATGCACCATTGGGTATTACCCCCAGTCATTCCACTAACTCGGGGGCACCATTTGTTTTATGTGTCCCTGATGCTCAGTTTATCCAGATCACCAATCTGTCCACATTTCCTCATGCCTTTGGGGAGTTCAGCCCCTCCCACAGGGCCACCCCCCCATCCCAACCATTTTTAAACACCACCAACTTCGAGGACCCCCCCCTTCCCTGCCCAGCTACTGCGAAAATCCTAACTTCAACCAAACCACCTAAAGGGAGGGTGGGTGGTTGATGCTGCTTTCTCCCTAACACTACCTGACTGGCGGGAATCTTCCTGCTCTTCCTTTTTATATCCCACTTATTTAACCCCTCCCCTTTTCTCCCCCTCCTAATGGCTATTCCTAATTTAACCCCTTCTGTCTTGCACTCCCTCTCGTCATCCCTGTCATGAGGCCTACCTCCTATGGCTGTGCCTCATAGTCCGGCCTTACTTTTGGTTTGCCATCCAGCATTCCCTGAAACAGATTTTGACAAGAACTTGACAGAACTTGACAGAAGTGGCCAAACAAAGGGATTTTATATATGGGCTTCGGGCATGTATTATTCGGTTATTAAAATCCGCCATACTATTTATAAACCAGTTCAGACAGCAAGCCGCAGCTCGTCCTTCCAGGAGCTAATATCTGTGCATGGAGATGAAATATACAGTAGTTTTCAAACAAATAGCAGTCCCACATCACATCACAACCCCTCCCCCCCCCAAAAAAAAAAAAAAAGAAGGACATGCATGCCACTCAGGGCCCTTCCACACTAAATACTTTTCTGCGCTATCTGTGGAAAACAGATCGAACAGCACATGGACCCATTATAGTCAATAAAGCCATTCACACATCCAGTGGCGTAACTACCACCATAGAAGCAGAGGCAGCTGCCACAGGGCCTGCACAGTTCTACTCAAGCACAGCTGAGGGGGATTATTGGCGCCAAAAACACGCTCATTATATGGCGTCCCAGCAAGCTTGACAGTTGCTGAAATGTCGGAGCAGGCGGATCATGAACACCAACATGCTCATTATATGATGTTCCAGCGAGGTGCTGAGATGCCGGGACAATCACAGGCACAGTGTAAGAAACAGGTTCAGCGGCAGGCCAGCTTGAGAGCTGCTGAAATGCCGGAGCATGCAGATCATCATCGCCAACAACACACTCATGATATGGCTTCCCAGCGAGCTGCTGACATGCTGGAACTATTATGGGCACAACGCGAGGAATGAGTTCAGTGGCAGCCCAGCTTCACAGCTGTTGAAACGCCGGAGCAGGTGGATCATCAACACCAACAACACGCTCATTATATGGTGTCCCCGAGCTGCTGACATGCTGGAACAATCACAGGCACGATGTGAGGAACAAGTTCAGCAGCAGGACAGCTTGATAGCTGCCGAAATGCCGGAGCAGGCAAACTATTGACGGCAACAATTTGCTGAATATAGGCGGATCATCGACACCAACAACCCGCAGACGAAGTCGTGGGTAGAGGCTAGTAATAAATACAGAGCTGCAAGTGCTTTTTCTTCCTCAAAAAATAATTTAAAAAAAAATCTATGTTGCAGTACAAATTCTAATGAAATTTCCACTATCTACGATTCATCAAATCATGAAGACTTTGAGGTTCTTAGTAGCGTCAATAGACACAGTACTTTGGGCTATTGTACACAGTTGGAGTTTTCAGCACAATATGTTTCATCATTGGAATGGAGATATGTAGAAGATTCGTACAAAAATAAGCTTAGACCCAGCTTCAAGACAAGACCTGAAATACCATGCAAACTAGAGAAAGGGACGAATTTACAATTCAAGGAGTCACTTATCATAACCACAGATGCCTCACAGAAAGGTTGGGGTGCTCATCTACAAACTTTGTGGGTGCTAGCCCTTTTGAAAAAAAATTGGACTGATGCTGATCTTCAAATTTTCAAGAGATGAAAGCTGTCAGGTTGGAACTGCTACACTTCAAACTGTTGATCCAGACAAATTATCTATGTTTTCCTTCATGGCTTGTATGTATTCAGTATAAATCTGCAATGTAGAAATGCAATGGAATGAAAAGGTATATAAGTGCTTGCCACTGTCATTAAAGAAGTCACCATCTTTTTTTTTGCAAAATACTGGTGGAATCTTTTTTTCTTTCTTTAGCTTATTTGTATACCGCATCATATTTTGCAGTGCTTTTACAGACATTGTGGTCACTGTCCCATATAGGGTTTACAATCTACATTTCCTATCAGTGTGTCTTTTCGAGTGTGGGAGAAAATCAGAGTACCTGCAGGAAACCCACGCAAACATGGGGAGAACATGCAAACTCCTTGCAGTTGTTGTGGCAGGAATCGAACCCAGGACTCCAGAGCTGCAAGGTTACAATGCTAACCACTAATTCATATATATCTAGTGGCACTTAGGTAATAACTATCTCCACATTTCCACCTACACTTTATGCAGGGTTGTGTGTATGATATATGCATATATGTGTTTACGGTGGGTGAGTGTACTTTATGTATAATGTAGGTTGGACATCAGACACATATGAAAAACTAGCCTCTGCCCGCGACTTTGTCTGTGGGTTGTTGGTGTCGATGATCCGCCTATATTCAGCAAATTGTTGCCGTCGATGGTTTGCCTGCTCCGGCATTTCGGCAGCTATCAAGCTGTCCTGCTGCTGAACTTGTTCCTCACACCGTGCCTGTGATTATTCCAGCATGTCAGCAACTCGCTGGGACACCATATAATGAATGTGTTGTTGGTGTTGATCATCCACCTGCTCCGGCATTTCGACCGCTGTGAAGCTGGCCTACCGCTGAACTTGTTCCTCACGATGTGCCCATGATTGTTCCGGCATGTCATCAGCTGGCTGGGAAGCCATATAATGAGTGTGTTGTTGGCTCTGATGATCTGCATGCTCCAGCATTTCGGCAGCTCTCAAGCTGGCCTGCTGCTGAACTTGTTTCTTGCACTGTGCCTGTGATTGTTCTGGCATCTCGCTGGAATATCATATAATGAGCATGTTGTTGGTGTTGATGATCCACCTGCTCCGGGATTATGGCAGCTGCCAAGCTGGCCTGCCGCTGAACTCGTTACTCGTGCTGTGCCTGTGATTGTTACGGCATGTCAGCAGCTTGCTGGGACGCCATATAATGAGCGTGTTGTTGGCGTCAATGATCCCCCTCAGCTGCTCTTGAGGAAAACTGTGTGACTTCTGGCTTCCTTCATAGCTGTCGTTGTTTGCGACAAATTAGATTTTCTTTTTCCAGGGATGTTTTAAAAAACCTGCCAATTTGGATTAAAGGTGTTTGCTCTTGTCGTTTTGTCAGCAATGCATGGAGCAGATCAGATAATACGCAAATGTATATACACACTGTGGGTTAGCGTGTGTTTACACAGAGAGATAACAGCCAGGCTGAGATAAAGCTGCTTCTAAGAGATGTTCAATTTACTATATGAACAAAAATTCATAACAGTCATGAAGCCATGTCATTTACCGGGATAAAAAGTAGCCTATATTTAATTGAGGTTACAATCTATCTATGTGCCGAATTTCATTCAAATCCATTCTGCCATTTTTGCGTGATTGGGGAACAAACATCCAAACATACAAACTTTCACATTTATAATATTAGTAGGATGTCCACTTCTGCTGTAAGTCTCTCTCTCTCTTTATATAAAGATTTATTTCTTCTTTTTTTTTACATACAGTATGTGTAAGGTGTACAGCTTCAAGGAGTAATCCAGAGGGGATTCCAGCATTCTTCTATGTTAAAAGCAATTTCTTTATTTAGAACATGGTTAAGAGCACAAAGTGCACTTCATAGCAGTAGACCCTCTTAAATGTTTCATACTAACAATACATTCTTAGTCATAGCATTTGGCTATTGTAGACACAAATCAAAAAATCTGTGCATGAAAAGGAAATCCTGGGACTGTGTTGTATGGTAGTGAGCTGACTCCAAATCTTTAACTTTCATTTGAATATGTTACAGGTGTACATACATATCCAGGGGTGTAGCTGTAAGGGGTGCAGAGCTAGCCATTGCCACCAAGCCCTTGAGACTGAGGAGTCCCAAACACCTCACTATAGTATAGTTCAGTGGCATAACTAGGAATGGCAGGGCCCCATGGCAAACTTTTGACATGCCCCCGACCGACACCGAAGACCCCGATTGACCCCCTCCTACGCATTCTTGTGCGCTCTACTATGCCTCATAGTGGCCCCTTCACACAGTATTATCCCCCATAGTGGCCCTTACACACAGTATTATCCCCCATAGTAGCCCCTGCACACAGTATTAGACCCCATAGTGGCCCCTCCACACAATATTATCCCCCATATTGGCCCCTGCACACAGTATTATCCCCCATAGTGGCCCCTGCACACAGTATTATGTCCCTTAGTGGCCCCTGCACACAGTATTATCCCCCATAGTGGCCCCTGCACACAGTATTATCCCCAATAGTGGCCCCTGCACACAGTATTATCCCCCATAGTGGCCCCTGCACACAGTATTATCCCCAATAGTGGTCCCTGCACACAGTATTATGTCCCTTAGTGGCCCCTGCACACACTATTATGTCCCTCAGTGGCCTCTGCACACAGTATTATCCCCCATAGTGGCTCCTGCGCACAGTATTATGTCCCACTGTAGACACCCATAAACAATTATTATACTCCATTCCACCATGCAGAAGAAGGCGCTATCATTCTGGACTCACATACAGGGCAGCAGCCCTGGCTCTTACCACCACCAAGCCTGGCTGAGCCACAGAGCCCCAAGAAAAACTGATACCCCCCAACCAAGCATCAGCCATCTACCAAGCCAAAACCCCCAACATGCCCTGAACAAGGCTCAAATAAAAGGAGTCATTGAGAGAGACAAAGAGCGGTACATCGAGGAATGGAGAAGCGCAATAAATAACTCCAAGAAACTCACTGTGTACCAGTCATTGCAAAGAGACTACACCATGGCCACCTACCTGGAGAGAATACGCCACCCCAAACACAGACAGACCCTGAGCTGGTACAAACTGAGCGCCCACAACCTGGAGATGGAGATGGGGCGACACAGGCAGACGTACAAGCCATGGGAGAACAGACTGTGCCAGCACTGTGACCAGGGGACCCTAGAAGACGAGACCCATTTCCTGCTACACTGCACCAAATACTCAGCTGTGAGGGCCGTCTACTACCAAAGACTCTCTGCCCACATCCCAGACTTCAAATCTGCAGACTAGAAGAGGAAACTCTACCTCCTACTGGGAGAGGAGGAGACCACTGTAGAGATTGCTGCCCAATACGTGTCCAGCTGTCACCAAACAAGAGGAAGATGAGACTCCACAGACTGTTATACCCCAAACCACCCGCCCCACCCCACCTCCCCATATAGCAGTCATCAACTAAGAGGAAGATGAGACCCACGGATTGTTATACCCCAAACTACCCGCCCCACCCCACCTCCCCATATAGCAGTCACCAACTAAGAGGAAGACGAGACTCCACAGACTGTTATACCCCAAATCAGCCACCCCCCCACCCCACCCTACTCTCCCCCTCGACTCCAACTCCCCCCCCCACTTTACTAGCTTTGGCAATGCCAAATATCTCTTCGGACGTGCCAATAAAGCCTATTTGATTTGATTTGACACTCTGGGGTCTTTTCAGACTCCAGAGTATAATAATCAGAGACCCAGGGGGAGAAAAACATTAAAAAAAAACACTGTTACTCACCTATCTCCCATCTCCTACGCTGTCGGCCTCCGAAGTAGTTGATCTTCAATGACGTCAGACGTCACATGACCCGGGACGCAGACCAGGGTCATGAGACGTCAGACAACTAGGCCGAAGTCTGCACTGATCATGGAGAGGTAAGTAACAGTGTTTTTTATGTTTCTTACCTCTCCCTGTCCGCCAATCATTATACTCGGGGGTCCGAGGGGTGCTAAGCACACACATTCAGCACTGCTTCATCACGCCAATACAATGCATTAGCCAGTGCTGATTGGCCAGAGTACGGAATTCGGCCAATCAGCGCTGGCTCTGCTGGAGGAGGCGGAGTCTAAGGTCGGACCTGAATGGAGACTGGTGTGGAGCGATTTTAGACTCCGCCTCCTCCAGCAGAGCCAGCGCTGATTGGCCGAATTCCGTACTCTGGCCAATCAGCGCTGGCCAATGCATTCTATTAGCCCGATGAAGTAGAGCTGAATGTAGAGCTGCTTCATCACGCCAATACAATGCATTGGCCAGTGCTGATTGGCCAGAGTACGGAACTCGACCAATCAGCGCTGGCTCTGCTGGAGGAGGCGGAGTCTAAGATCGCTCCACACCAGTCTCCATTCAGGTCCGACCTTAGACTCCGCCTCCTCCGGCAGAGCCAGCGCTGATTGGCCGAAGGCTGGCCAATGCATTCCTATGCGAATGCAGAGACTTAGCAGTGCTGAGCCAGTTCTGCTCAACTACACATCTGATGCACACTCGGCACTGCTACATCAGATGTAGCAATCTGATGTAGCAGAGCCGAGGGTGCACTAGAACCCCTGTGCAAACTCAGTTCACGCTAATAGAATGCATTGGCCAGCGCTGATTGGACAGAGTACGAAACTCGACCAATCAGCGCTGGCTCTGCTGGAGGAGGCGGAGTCTAAGATCGCTCCACACCAGTCTCCATTCAGGTCCGACCTTAGACTCCGCCTCCTCCAGCAGAGCCAGCGCTGATTGGCCGAATTCCGTACTCTGGCCAATCAGCACTGGCTAATGCATTGTATTGGCGTGATGAAGCAGTGCTGAATGTATGTGCTTAGCACACACATTCAGCTCTACTTCATCGGGCTAATAGAATGCATTGGCCAATCAGCGCTGGCCAATGCATTCTATTAGCTTGATGAAGCAGAGTGTGCACAAGGGTTCAAGCGCACCCTCGGCTCTGATGTAGCAGAGCCGAGGGTGCACAAGGTGTAGTTGAGCTAAACACACACATTCAGCACTGCTTCATCACGCCAACAGAATGCATTGGCCAGCACTGATTGGCCAGAGTACGGAATTCGGCCAATCAGCGCTGGCCAATGCATCCCTATGGGAAAAAGTTTATCTCACAAAATTCACAATTACACACCCGATAGAGCCCCAAAAAGTTATTTTTAATAACATTCCCCCCTAAATAAAGGTTATCCCTAGCTATCCCTGCCTGTACAGCTATCCCTGTCTCATAGTCACAAAGTTCACATTCTCATATGACCCGGATTTGAAATCCACTATTCGTCTAAAATGGAGGTCACCTGATTTCGACACCCAATGACTTTTTCCAATTTTTTTCAATGCCCCCGGTGTCGTAGTTCCTGTCCCACCTCCCCTGCGCTGTTATTGGTGCAAAAAAGGCACCAGGGAAGGTGGGAGGGGAATCGAATTTTGGCGCACTTTACCACGCGGTGTTCGATTCGATTCGAACATGGCGAACACCCTGATATCCGATCGAACATGTGTTCGATAGAACACTGTTCGCTCATCTCTAGTGCTTTCCAAATATAGCTTATTATTATACTGACAAGGAAACACTCAAAGTACAGGGGAATAAATCATTCTGCTCTACCTATGCTATTGTTTTGCTCTATATTTCTGCTATAACTTTTAGAACGTCTCTCTAAGCTTTTAATGTTTCTCCTGAATTATCCCCAACTGCATTTTATTCTCCCACTCCAAATCTGGTATCCTGCAGAGCCTCTTTATTTCTGAGACATATATTCTTCCTAACTGGAGAATTTTTCTTGTACTGTTGCCACACTCTTTATAGTAGTAGGTGCTTTGGTTACAGGACGGTTACCTATAATGATAATAGACTTTATCAATATCCCGCCAACATATTCCATACAGTAAAAGCAGTAGGAGTAGGAGAGATGGAGTGACACAATAGACAAATACGTCTTGGTTTTCTCTAATACAGTGGTGCACAGAATGGTGGAGATATAACTAATGTTTCTGAAAATATCTTTTAGCAAAATTTAAAGGATTTGAACAATTTTGCAATCATTTATTGTTGTGCATCCAAAATGGAAGCAACTTTGCAAATAGCTTTCAATAAATGGAATCTGTCACGAAAATAATTGATATTGAGTCATTGCCAGCACCCAATCCCTCCATCCCACCCTGCTATAATTGACACGTACGCTGTCTGGCCCCAAAATCTTTGCAAGACTTTAAGAGAGGTAGATCACAACCAATCTACAACAGTCTGGAATATAAACCAAAAACGTAAGCTAACACAAAGAACACATTTTGCATTATGGCATACAAGTGGTTTTCCATGAGTAACCGGAGAACCGACCTTAAATTTTTACATGAGAGGCCCAAATAGGTTAAAACACAAGTATGTCATCAAGATGCACAATTATAAAATGTCCAGTAGAATGCTGAAAAATATCATTAACCAAATTTTGAAAAACAGCAGGAGCATTACTCAAACCAAATGACCTGACCAAATATTCATAATGTGCAGCAAATTGAAGTAGTCTCAGCACGCCGGATGATTCGTTTTTTTAAAAAATTCCCAAATTTTATTGTGGAGACATGCTCCAAGTTAAATATATACAGTCCTATGAAAAAGTTTGGGCACCCCTATTAATCTTAATCATTTTTAGTTCTAAATATTTTGGTGTTTATAACAGCCATTTCAGTTTGATATATCTAATAACTGATGGACACAGTAATATTTCAGGATTGAAATGAGGTTTATTGTACTAACAGAAAATGCGCAATATGCATTAAACCAAAATTTGACCGGTGCAAAAGTATGGGCACCTCAACAGAAAAGTGACATTAATATTTAGTACATCCTCCTTTTGCAAAGATAACAGCCTCTAGTCGCTTCCTGTAGCTTTTAATCAGTTCCTGGATCCTGGATAAAGGTATTTTGGACAAACAATTCAAGTTCAGTTAAGTTAGATGGTCGCCGAGCATGGACAGCCCGCTTCAAATCATCCCACAGATGTTCAATGATATTCAGGTCTGGGGACTGGGATGGCCATTCCAGAACATTGTAATTGTTCCTCTGCATGAATGCCTGAGGATTTGGAGCGGTGTTTTGGATCATTGTCTTGCTGAAATATCCATCCCCGGCGTAACTTCAACTTCGTCACTGATTCTTGTACATTATTCTCAAGAATCTGCTGATACTGAGTGGAATCCATGCGACCCTCAACTTTAACAAGATTCCCGATGCCGGCATTGGCCACACAGCCCCAAAGCATGATGGAACCTCCACCAAATTTTACAGTGGGTAGCATGTGTTTTTCTTGGAATGCTGTTTCTTTTTGGACGCCATGCATAACGCCTTTTTTTATAACCAAACAACTCAATTTTTGTTTCCAAAATGAAGCTGCCTTGTCCAAATGTGCTTTTTCATACCTCAGGCAACTCTATTTGTGGCGTACGTGCAGAAACGGCTTCTTTCTCATCACTCTCCCATACAGCTTCTATTTGTGCAAAGTGCGCTGTATAGTTGACCGATGCACAGTGACACCATCTGCAGCAAGATGATGCTGCAGCTCTTTGGAGGTGGTCTGTGGATTGTCCTTGACTGTTCTCACCATTCTTCTTCTCTGCCTTTCTGATATTTTTCTTGGCCTGCCACTTCTGGGCTTAACAAGAACTGTCCCTGTGGTCTTCCATTTCCTTACTATGTTCCTCACAGTGGAAACTGACAGGTTAAATCTCTGAGACAACGTTTTGTATCCTTCCCCTGAACAACTATGTTGAACAATCTTTGTTTTCAGATCATTTGAGAGCGGGCTGTCCATGTTCGGCGACCATCAAACTTAACTGAACTTGAATTGTTTTGTAGAAAGAAATGGTCCAAAATACCTTCATCCAGGATCCAGGAACTGATTAAAAGCTACAGGAAGCAACTAGAGGCTGTTATCTTTGCAAAAGGAGGATGTACTAAATATTAATGTCACTTTTCTGTTGAGGTGCCCATATTTTTGCACCGGTCAAATTTTGGTTTAATGCATATTGCGCATTTTCTGTTAGTACAATAAACCTCATTTCAATCCTGAAATATTACTGTGTCCATCAGTTATTAGATATATCAAACTGAAATGGCTGTTGCAAACACCAAAATATTTAGAACTAAAAATGATTAAGATTAATAGAGGTGCCCAAACTTTTTCATAGGACTGTATATATATTGTTCTTGGAAAAGCAACAGGTGGATATGTCCTTGTGCAGACGGGACAGAAGGACGAGTAAGCCAACAAGTAAGTAAGTTGGCTTACTCATCCTTCTGTCCCGTCTGCACAAGGACATATCCACCTGTTGCTTTTCCAAGAACAATATACAGTATATATATATATATATACATATATATATATATATATATATATATATATATATATATATATATTTTTTTTTTTTTTTAACTTGGAGCATGTCTCCACAATAAAATTTGGGAATTTTTTTTAAAAAACAAATCATCCCGCGTGCTGAGACTACTTCAATTTGCTGCTTGTATTGTGTCTGTGCCGGACATGATGTCCCAGGCATCCGGATGACTACAAGCACCTACTACTCCTGCATTAACAGTAAGAGACATTTATCATTTTTGTAATACGGGCTGAGACAATTTTTTCTTCTTTGCATATATTCATAATGTGCCTCTGGGGTATTAAAGGCTGTTGTCCACTCGTCCCCCTTGTGAATACATATCAGATTATATGTTCCCCATTGATTGGGATGGAGAACCACCTTGCTCCAGAGATCTGATTTAGGGTGGGTTCACACCAGAGCCCAATCTCCATTATGCAGGTTTCCGTTTTCTGTCAGCAGAAGACGGAAACCAGCATTCAGTGTCTGCCGGTGAGCACCCATGAGTGTCTTCTGCTCTCCGCAGCGAAACCGTTCTTTTCTTTAACCGGACACAAATTCCTGCATGTCCGACTTTGTGTCCGGTTAAAAAAAAATGGTTTCACCGTGGAGAGCAGAAGACGCTCAAGGGTGCTCAAAGACACTTTTCAAACCCATTCAAATGAATGAATTTGTAAAACTGCCTGCCGATTTCCGTCTCCTGTCCAGTTTCTCAGGCAGGAAACAGAAACCTGCATAACGGAGATCGGACACTGGTGTGAACCCTCCCTTAGTAAGTAGGAAATGAGAGGAAGAGGGTACTGTTTTTTAACTGGGAACTTATTTAAATTGTGGTAGTCAATACATGGTCAAAATCCTTCTCCATTTTTCTGAACAAACGAAAACCCACCACCTCCCGGTATAAAGATAGATATGAACTTTGCAAAGGCTATCTTTAATATGATTCTTCATGGCCTGTCTCTCTGGACCAGAAAGATTGTATAAACATCTTTAGGAAGCTCAGAATCAGGAAGAAAATCAATAGCACAATCATGTAATCTATGAGGCGGAAGCAAATCGGCCCCAGACTCAGTGAAAACAGCTAGAAAATTTTGAATATAATCATGAAAAGTCAGAGTAACAAAAGCAATGGTCTGAGATATGTAAGATTTGAAACATTTAAAATTCCATTTAACATCCCCATGATATTATCAAGAAAAGAATCTTAACTGGCAGTACCGTATATACTCGAGTATAAGCCGAATTTTTCAGCACAGTTTTTGTGCTGAAAAAGCCCCCCTTGGCCTATACTCGAGTCACGCAAAAAAAAAAAAAAAAAAGGGGGGGGGGGGGTCTATGACCAGCTGCAATAGTAATGTATAGAATATCCCACAAAATAGTGAAAAAAAAGAAGCTATAATAAAAAAATAAAGTAAATAAAGTTCTAAATCCCTCCTTTCCCTAGAATACATATAAAAGTAGAAAATGACTATGAAACACATAAACATTAGGTATCCCTGTGTCTGAATGTGCCCGGTCTACTGAATATAGGGTATCTGCAGTGCTCCTGTTCTGTCGGGAAGGGGTTAATAGGAGCACTGCAGATACCCTATATACAGCCAGGCTGAATTCCAAGTAGGGGAAGAAAAAACCCAGTCCTTAAGCTCAGGGAAGGGGCAGACAGACAACCAAAACACCCCCTCCCCTTTCCCAGCAACCAGCAACTACTGCACCCAAAAACTCAAACCATTTTTATTTTTTAAATTTTGCAGTAGCTGCTGCATTTCCCCCCCTCGGCTTATACTCGAGTCAATAAGTTTTCCCAGTTTTTTGTGGTAAAGTTAGGGTCCTCGGCTTATATTCGGGTCGATATATACGGTAATTTTCTTTTTGAAATTGATGGGAATTGATTCATTGCTTAGGTGTTTTTCCACTTAGGCGCCTAAGTTTTTCTGGAACTGGATGCATGAGACACTTTTTAAGAACATGACCAGCATATTCACTCCAAAAACACAAACCCTACTGTCTCCTGAATAATCACCTGTCACAAATAGATATAGTGGATCATAGTTGCATGGCTTCTGGGTGTGACTGTAGGGTAGACATGAATGGAGGCAGAGGAGTGAAGACCAAAGGATCACTAAATAAATGAATAGCTAGTGTCATGGTTTCGTCCAAAGATGAGGGTTGCAGATAGTTGACTGACAAGTTCTTTATAGTGTCAGGTTGGCTTTGACGAAACTGACAGAAGAGAGCTGGATCACTGACAATGAAGCGATCAACTTCTGAACTCAGAACAGTAATCCTCAACAGAATGGCAGCCTTCGCCAAGGGGAACCAGATTGGATTCAGCTGCAGCTGTAAGATCAGGTCTGTCATAGAGTAGTCCCAGAGCAGCAAAAAAGAGTTGACCGAAAACAGTGCTGGAGCATGAGGTTTTAATGAAATGGCCCATTCTTGAGGGTCTCCTTTGCAGGAGAGAAATAATGATGTCAAACCATTGCTGCTCATTACCTGAAGAATGGGTTCACAGATTGAAATACAATTTGCAAATATCTTGTCGGGAAGATTTAATTCCGTCTCCATGGAACCAGTGGAGACAAAAGGAACTTGAGGTTGTGATCTCTTTTGCTGTTGAACCCTCTCAACCAAATCCTGGACCAGCTGGGTAAAATTTAGCATCTGGTTTTTGAGTTTTTGCATATGTTCTATAATGGGTAAAAAAAAAAGCTATTATAGGCCTGTTACAATAGTATCTCTGAAGCAAATATCTGAAACTGCAGGAACTGGCTAACAAAGAGTAGTAGAACAAGCTATTTAAAATTCACACAGCACTGAGCGTTAGATCCTGGACACCTAAACATCTTCACCAGCGCCAGCCGCCAACCCAGATGGATTAAAACTAGAATAAGAAATAAATGCTCAACAAAGCCTAACTCATAATAAACTCAAAAGACAGAAGAATGAACATGTCCAAGTCAGTCCAAGAAGTAACAAGCCAAAGGTCAATAACAAAGTAGTCCAGCACAAGCGATCAGGGTATCGAAGCAGCATAAAATTGCAACCAAATAGCATGCACCTGAATAGCATGCAGCATGGACAGGGATTAAATATTCCCCCTCAACTGCTAATTGGATCAGCATAGACATAGAGAGCCCTGAAAACTACAGGAACTTCATAGGTTGGCAAGGTAACCTCAAAGCAAAAGCAGCTTAAGGCTAAGGCTCCACATGGTGTACCGTAGCAAAAAAACACTGCAGGAAATACCATGGTGGCAATGCATCGCGGTTCTTCCCACAGCGCTTTAGACAGAGAGTTCGCAGAGGTGTCCTCTGCAGACTTTCTGTTTCACTTATACCTCTGGGGAAACCACCTACATCTCCGTAGGTATAACTGACATGCTGCAATTTCCAAAAACATGCCGCTGAAATGTCAACAACTTTGCTCTGACTATAAAATGCTGAGTTTTTTTTCCACGGTGTTTCCACCGCGGGCAAATAGTGGCACTTGTGCAACATGGGGCCCCAGCCTAACTGAGATTCCTGACAGATGATGTCATATACACAATATGAGTGTTAGGAACCAAATACAGTATAGAACGGACATTTAGTCCTGGGCAACCAGACTCCCCTGCACACTGAGGCAAAACAGCACTGAGCATCCAACTCCCTCCAAACCGGAGCAGAACCAGGCCCCAAAAGTGTTTGTCAGATGGTGGAGATGCACTGGTTAACTCTGGGACTCAGAACTGCAGCCATCCAGAGGGTGTCACACTCACAGCGCACCTCAAGTTAGAGCGGGACTCAGAAAACCCAAAAACCACTCACCTAGGTGGGCGAAGAAACAGATGAAGCTTGTCAGTGGAGTTGAGAGCAGTAACGGGAGTTTCCCAGGAGATGGCAGAATCACCACAGAGTAGTCGTTCAGACAAGGTCGGTAGTCAGGAGGTCACACAGTTTCCAGGGATGAGACAGGAGGTAGTCAAACAAGCCGGGTCATATACTGGACGTCACATGGTACAGAAGGATGAAGCAAATGGATAACCAGACAAGGCGGGTCATACACTGGAGATCACGATGTACAGAGTTGCAGGTTAAGGAGAGATGGTCTGGCAAGCCGTATCATACATTAGAGGACATGTCGTTCAGAATCGCAGATCAAGGAGAGGAGGTCTGGAAGGCAAGCAGGGGCATACTCGGGAGGCAAAATAGCAGATACACAGTAGGAGGCAGGAAAGCAGGTCAGGGGCAGACAGATCAGGGTGAGCTGTTACAAGGGAGGTCTGAATAACCAGTGGCGAGCTGGAGTCATAATCAGGCTCTAAATAGCCTCCGGCTCACTGCCTGACCCGCTGACCCTGGAAATCCGGGTTATAGTCCCAGGAGGAGACCGGCAACCCCCACAGACTATTGTGTAGATTCTGGTCCTCCCCTGAAGGACTCAGAAGTGCCAGACTCGGTGCAGCTAGTAGAGCAGGCTGGCAGCCTCTGTACATCGCAGCAGAGTCTCCAGCCCGGCACCTGAAAATAAGATGCATAAGCATGAGCATAAGACATTTGAAGTAATGGTAGAAATAGGAAAGGATTTGTGATATATCACACTGCATCATATAAAACACTCAGTTGTGAAAAGACTAGAATTGCAATCCATAAAGTGATAGAATCTTAGGAATAGGAGAGTTTAGTCAGATTTAATTAATTAATTAATTACAGGTAGATTAGTGATAGAATACTAGATATTAGGAGTGAAGGGGAATATCTGTGCTGCTGTTGTGACCATGAATCTGACAGCAGTATTGCTGCACTAATACAGTTAAATAGAGATGAGTGAGTACTATTCGAAACGGCAGTTTCGAATAGCACGCACCCATAGGAATGAATGGACGCAGCCGTCACGCAGCGGATTAAGCGGCAGGATGCCGGTCCCATCTGCGTGCCGGCCCCATTCATTGCTATGGGTGGGTGCTATTCGAAACTGCCGTTTCGAATAGAGATGAGCGAACAGTGTTCTATTGAACACATGTTCGATCGGATATCAGGCTGTTCGATGTGTTCGATTCAAATCGAACATCACGTGGCAAACTCCAAAAAAATTCGATTCCCCTCCCACCTTCCCTGGCGCTTTTTTTGCACCAATAACAGTGCAGGGGAGGTGGGACAGGAACTACGACACCGGAGGCATCGAAAAAAATCGGAAAAAGTCATTGGCTGCCGAAATCAGGTGACCTCCATTTTAGACGAATAGTGGATTTCAAATCCGGGTCATATGAGAATGTGAACTTTGTGACTAAGAGACAGGGATAGCTGTACAGGCAGGGATAGCTAGGGATAACCTTTATTTAGGTAGGAATGTTATTAAAAATAACTTTTTGGGGCTCTATCGGGTGTGTAATTGTGATTTTTGTGACATAAACTTTTTCCCATAGGAATGCATTGGACAGCGCTGATTGGCCAGAGTACGGAATTCAACCAATCAGCGCTGGCTCTGCTGGAGGAGGCGGAGTCTAAGATCGCTCCACACCAGTCTCCATTCAGGTCCGACCTTAGACTCCGCCTCCTCCGGCAGAGCCAGCGCTGATTGGCCGAAGGCTGGCCAATGCATTCCTATTGGTAGCAGTGCTGAGCCAGTTCTGCTCAACTACACCGTGTGCCGGTCAGCCCATCTGATATAGCAGAGCCGAGTGTGCACACTCGGCTCTCCTACATCAGATGTAGCAGAGCCGAGTGTGCACACTCGGCTCTGCTACATCTGATGTAGCAGAGACGAGTGTGCACACTCGGCTCTGCTACATCTGATGTAGCAGAGACGAGTGTGCACACTCGTCTCTGCTACATCTGATGTGCCGGTCAGCCCATCTGATATAGCAGAGCCGAGTGTGGATATAGGAATCCATAGGAATGCATTGGCCAGCGCTGATTGGCCAGAGTACGGAATTCGACCAATCAGCGCTGGCTCTGCTGGAGGAGGCGGAGTCTAAGATCGCTCCACACCAGTCTCCATTCAGGTCCGACCTTAGACTCCGCCTCCTCCGGCAGAGCCAGCGCTGATTGGCCGAAGGCTGGCCAATGCATTCCTATTGGTAGCAGTGCTGAGCCAGTTCTGCTCAACTACACCGTGTGCCGGTCAGCCCATCTGATATAGCAGAGCCGAGTGTGCACACTCGGCTCTCCTACATCAGATGTAGCAGAGCCGAGTGTGCACACTCGGCTCTGCTACATCTGATGTAGCAGAGACGAGTGTGCACACTCGGCTCTGCTACATCTGATGTAGCAGAGACGAGTGTGCACACTCGTCTCTGCTACATCTGATGTGCCGGTCAGCCCATCTGATATAGCAGAGCCGAGTGTGGATATAGGAATCCATAGGAATGCATTGGCCAGCGCTGATTGGCCAGAGTACGGAATTCGACCAATCAGCGCTGGCTCTGCTGGAGGAGGCGGAGTCTAAGATCGCTCCACACCAGTCTCCATTCAGGTCCGACCTTAGACTCCGCCTCCTCCGGCAGAGCCAGTGCTGATTGGCCGAAGGCTGGCCAATGCATTCCTATGGGAATGCAGAGACTTAGCAGTGCTGAGCCAGTTCTGCTCAACTACACCGTGTGCCGGTCAGCCCATCTGATATAGCAGAGCCGAGTGTGCACATTCGGCTCTGCTACATCAGATGTAGCAGAGCCGAGGGTGCACTAGAACCCTTACGCACACTCGGCTCTGCTACATCTGATGTAGCAGAGCCGAGTGTGCACACTCGGCTCTGCTATATCAGATGGGCTGACCGGCACACGGTGTAGTTGAGCAGAACTGGCTCAGCACTGCTACCAATAGGAATGCATTGGCCAGCCTTTGGCCAATCAGCGCTGGCTCTGCCGGAGGAGGCGGAGTCTAAGGTCGGACCTGAATGGAGACTGGTGTGGAGCGATCTTAGACTCCGCCTCCTCCAGCAGAGCCAGCGCTGATTGGTCGAATTCCGTACTCTGGCCAATCAGCGCTGGCCAATGCATTCCTATGGGGAAAAGTTAGCTTGCGAAAATCGCAAGCTGACAGGGATTTCCATGAAATAAAGTGACTTTTATGCCCCCAGACATGCTTCCCCTGCTGTCCCAGTGTCATTCCAGGGTGTTGGTATCATTTCCTGGTATGTCATAGTGGACTTGGTGACCCTCCAGACACGGATTTGGGTTTCCCCCTTAACGAGTATATGTTCCCCATAGACTATAATGGGGTTCGAAACCCGTTCGAACACTCGAACAGTGAGCGGCTGTTCGAATCGAATTTCGAACCTCGAACATTTTAGTGTTCGCTCATCTCTAGTTTTGAATAGTACTCACTCATCTCTACAGTTAAAGAACAGTTAACTCTTTCATTGCCAATAATCTTATTTTGTCTAAGTCTGATGAGCATTTTAAATATTACAATGCATAAAAGCAAGTGGTAGCACAGTGTGTGGTTAAAGAGTAAGGAGTTTGTTGGAAGCAGGCCCGTAAAGTGTCTTCATATTCTGATACCCCTGCGGATACCCCCCTGTGGGACAATCCTGGTTTACCTGACCTTAATGAGTTACCTGATGCCGGGTCCTGGTCACGTTATGGTGTGTACTCCTTATCAGATCTGTACGTGCAAGGAATCTTTGTTACATTTGAATCTCACGCGAGATTCCCCGCCATCGTCTTCCGCTTCCTTCAAATTCGACATTCTCTCTCCTCTTTATTCCCCATCCAGCCGAGTGCTATCTCTGAATACCCACTAATTGGTGTGCTGCGCTCTCAGGGTCCGGGGGGGCCTGATTTCTGCTCTTTATGAATATCTCATTCATGCGAAAGTGTCTTTGTCCGAGGCTCCGGCCCTGACGCACTAGCGCACCAATATCCCAGAGTTGACAGATGAGACATTTCACGATATTTTGGAGTCTCCTCTATATGTTTCACCCTCGGCTAATAAGCTGATTCAAATATTTATTTTACACCAATGTTACCTGACCCTGGTCCGTCTGCACAAGATGGGTCGTTTGCCTGGCCCGAATTGCCTCAGGTGTCCGCATCCCCATGCGGATTTCTGGCACATGATGTGGAGCTGCCCCACTATGCAGGCCTTCTGGAAAGGGGTGGTGGATCTCCTGGCTGTTATTCTGGGTCGCCCTGTACCGTTCTCTCCTGAGGTTTGCTTATTTGGTGTGTTGGAGGAGGAGCTGTGGCAGCATCATGTCCGGATCTTTCTCCGGGAGTGTCTATTCTATGCCAGGAATGCCATTGCCCTCTGGTGGATGGCCCCATGGTCTCCGTCGGTATCTCGATGGCGGAAACTGGTTAATTCGATCCTCCCATTTAATCAGATTATATATAAAGGTAGGGGCTGCCCTCACAAATTTACTAAGGTTTGGGGAGCGTGGTGTGCATCCCCTGTTACCCAATACCCTGCCCCTCACTGCGCACGGCCTTGGGCGCCTTTCTGTCTTAAGACGGGTCTTCCACTGGATGGACCCGTGGCCCAGGTGTTGGTATACCTTATGACCGGTGACACTGAGATGCCCTGCTACTGGTTGCACCTTTCAGTGTTTGGAGTGAGTATGGACTGAGACGAGATGGCGCTGTGGTAGTTCTTTGTTTAAGAATTTTTTGTAATTTATTTTATGCTCTTCTGTATACACTCACTGACCACTTTATTAGGTACACCATGCTAGTAACAGGTTGGACCCCCTTTTGCCTTCAGAACTGCCTCAATTCTTCGTGGCATAGATTCAACAAGGTGCTGGAAGCATTCCTCAGAGATTTTGGTCCATATTGACATGATGGCATCACACAGTTGCCGCAGATTTGTCGGCTGCACATCCATGATGCGAATCTCCCGTTCCACCACATCCCAAAGATGCTCTATTGGATTGAGATCTGGTGACTGTGGAGGCCATTGGAGTACAGTGAACTCATTGTCATGTTCAAGAAACCAGTCTGAGATGATTACAGCTTTATGACATGGCGCATTATCCTGCTGAAAGTAGCCATCAGATGTTGGGTACATTGTGGTCATAAAGGGATGGACATGGTCAGCAACAATACTCAGATAGGCTTTGGCGTTGCAATGATGCTCAATTGGTACCAAGGGGCCCAAAGAGTGCCAAGAAAATATTCCCCACACCATGACACCACCACCACCAGCCTGAACCGTTGATACAAGGCAGGATGGATCCATGCTTTCATGTTGTTGACGCCAAATTCTGACCCTACCATCCGAATGTCGCAGCAGAAATCGAGACTCATCAGACCAGGCAACGTTTTTCCAATCTTCAATTGTCCAATTTCGATGAGCTTGTGCAAATTGTAGCCTCAGTTTCCTGTTCTTAGCTGAAAGGAGTGGCACCCGGTGTGGTCTTCTGCTGCTGTAGCCCATCTGCCTCAAAGTTCGACGTACTGTGCGTTCAGAGATGCTCTTCTGGCTACCTTGGTTGTAACGGGTGGCTATTTGAGTCACTGTTGCCTTTCTATCAGCTCGAACCAGTCTGGCCATTCTCCTCTGACCTCTGGCATCAACAACGCATTTCCGCCCACAGAACTGCCGCTCACTGGATGTTTTTTCTTTTTCGGACCATTCTCTGTAAACCCTAGAGATGGTTGTGCGTGAAAATCCCAGTAGATCAGCAGTTTCTGAAATACTCAGACCAGCCCTTCTGGCACCAACAACCATGCCACGTTCAAAGGCACTCAAATCACCTTTCTTCCCCATACTGATGCTCGGTTTGAACTGCAGGAGATTGTCTTGACCATGTCTACATGCCTAAATGCACTGAGTTGCCGCCATGTGATTGGCTGATTAGAAATTAAGTGTTAACGAGCAGTTGGACAGGTGTACCTAATAAAGTGGCCGGTGAGTGTATGTACTCTGCTGATTGCATTATCTGTTTTGTTATATCACCTTCAATAAAACGAGTTAAAAAAACAAAAAGAGTAAGGAGTTTGTAGCCACTGCTTACCATCCATTTTTCCATAGACATACATGTCACTTTCACTTTGACATAACTCCAGCTGTGTTTGGCTTAGAGGACTAGAAATTGGTTAAGTAGGTTCCTAGAAGCCCTGGCAGTGTTATACACTGTTTCAAGCCAACTTAAGTTCTGTTTTGTATCGAATTTATTTGACCTGAAACAAATCTAAAACCCAAGTCCAAAACTAAATGAATCTTTAGAGGTTCATCCATCTCTATTCTTATCTTAATTAGGGTTGAGCCGATCTTGTGATTGCAGGATCGTTTTTAAGATCCAATTTCTGTTTATTTTCTATCCGAATTCGATCCCGATCCCAAATCCAATCCTAATGCAAGTCAATGGGATTTATTAATGATCGAAAATCAGATTTTAAAAACGATCCAATTCACTACACAGCGTGGAGTAAAAAAATTGAAGGCTTCAATTTTTGGACTCCATGCTGTGTAGTGAATAAAAAATCCTCACATCTCCCCTCCCTGTACCCGCCCACACTCTCCTAAGCCACAACAAGCCCCGCCTACTCCCAGCATCAGTAACACTAGCCTAGGGAAGCATGCACGGCGCATGTGAATGAGAGAGGACAGAGAACGACGGCCTGGAGCTCTGGGGAGCGGCACTGGTTCTGTGCAGGTAACTAGGGTTGAGCGATCGGGATCGGAATTCCGTTATCGATCTTGTTTAGGCGGGATAGGAAACCAATCGCGATGGTGAAATTTACTTGATCGGGATCCGATCTTTTCCAATCCCAATCGCTCAACCCTAATCCTAATCTGAACTTGCAATTTAAAAATGTGTTAAAATCTTGACACCTTGAAATTTGAAATCTCATAAATGTGAAGTAATACATTTTAAAGTTAAATATAATAATATTTGAAATAAGAAATGTACCTTTTTTGGAATTAATGTCAAACATTCCTTAAACATATGTATAAATACATAAGGTTCCAAAATAACCTTTCGCTAGAATATGCAGACAGTAAATATCTGAATATATATAACCTGTGATGGGAATAAGGAAGGTAGTGCGTGAAGTGTAGACACCTTGGCCTGGATTCAATGCTTTCCCATAGGGGTATTACAGCTAAAGCATACTTTAACTGCCATTCACGTTACTCATGATTACTGAATCTCCTCTATTGGGTTTATAGTGATAAACAGTCAGTGGATGCTCTTGCCCAGAAGGTATTCACACTTCCCAAAGCAGACTGCAGACTTCATCACTCTTTCTAGGAATCCAACACGCTGTATTAGGTGATTTACTAGAACTATTAACAGTGTGCTAACCATTTGCTGGCAAATTCACCCTGAAAATGCTGCGCTGCTTCAGATATGGCTGCTCTTTCCTTTTATTATTACAGTTTCCAACAGTAATGACTTGATGCAACCTCGCTGTTCCCAGATGAGAGGCTTAAGCAACAACTCAGAGACTTTTTCCACTTGTGGCTTGAATATTGCTGCTGCCAATACAGGATTGTTTGGAGTTTTTCTTTGAAGACATAAAAGCAAAGGTCTATACATGGATGCTTCAGTCTGACATTTTTACCCACAGTAGCTTATAATGAATCAACTGCGACTGATAGTTTCAAAGAAAATATTCTCTTAAAAGTAAAGCTCCTTCTGTATTCTAAGGTTGTATATTTAATCTGCCAATGGAGATATTGTCTACCTATTTAATACACACAAACTCCAATATAATTGCCTTTTTCCTCAGACTGGACTAGTTGTGCCTACATGGATAGTGGAATAACTTTTCAACTTTCTACCTATTCCTTAAAGAGGATTTCATAAAGATAGGTCATCAATATCAGATTGGTGAGGGTCCCACTACTGGCACTCTTCTCCATTAGCTGCTCATATACCAAGAATCAGGGGTGTAACTACCAGGGTAGCAGCGGTAGCAGCTGCCACAGGGCCTGGGACACTAGAGCGCCCGGTGACAGCTGCTACCGCTGCAGATTTAAAAAAAAAAAAAAAAAAAAAAAAGGCCGTTACCTGCTGGAGTAACTCCAGCACATAACGGCTCTATTTACTGCAGCACCGGGTGCTGCCTGAAGATGAAGAGGAGTTGCCTCCTCGAACAGTCCATCTTTTAACAGTAGTAAAGTTAGCAATTGCTGCCTTTACTACTGTACCCAAGCAGCAACTGCCGCCTGCTGTCCGGGCTCCTGCCTCCCGGCACTTGCATTGTGACAGCGGGCAAGAGAAGCTTCTATCTCCTGCCCGCTGTCCAAAGCCCTGTGCCAGCATCTATACTAGTAGATTGAAGGACCTGAGACATGACGTCATCAAAGGTCCTTTAACCTACTAAGATAGAATCAGCGTATTTTGTGGGTGGAGCTACCCGATTTGTACAGGTCAGTGTACAATGGCGGGAATGGGTTGTAGGCTGTGAGGAAGAGGGGTACATGGGTGTGCAGGCTGTGTGTGAGAAAGTCTGCACCCCCATTCCTTCCGTTCTCACACACAGCCTGCAAACCCATGTACCCCTCTTACTCGCAGTCTGAAACCCCCATTCCGCCCTATGTGAGCAAGTGGAGGGAATGGGTGGTGTAGGCTGTGTCTGAGCAAGAGGGGTACATGGGCATGCAGGCTGTGTGTGAGCAAGAGGGTGACCTGGGGGCGCAGAATGTGTGTAAGAAAGAAGGGGGAATGGGGGTGCAGGCTGTGGGTGAGTAAGAGCATGGTGGAATGTGGGGTTCTCCCCTCCAGATCACCCCCTTACTCGCACACAGCTTGCACCAGCATTTCCCCTATTGCTTATACACACCCGGCACCCCACATAACCCTCTTATTCACATACAGACTGCACGCCCATGTACCCCTCTTGGAGAGGGCCCTATGTCAAAAGTCCGGTATGGGGGCCCCGTCATTTCTAGTTACGCGACTGCCAAGAATAGAGTAGGAAGCAGACAGCCGAGTCATGATTGTAGCCAGAATAGTATACAGTCCTATGAAAAAGTTTGGGCACCCCTATTAATCTTAATCATTTTTAGTTCTAAATATTTTGGTATTTGCAGCAGCCATTTCAGTTTGATATATCTAATAACTGATGGACACAGTAATATCTCAGAATTGAAATGAGGTTTATTGTACTAACAGAAAATGTGCAATATGCATTAAACCAAAATTTGACCGATGCAAAAGTATGGGCACCTCAACAGAAAAGTGACATTACTGTTTAGTAGATCCTCCTTTTACAAAGATAACAGCCTCTAGTCGCTTCTTGTAGCTTTTAATCAGTTCCTGGATCCTGGATGAAGGGATTTTGGACCATTCCTCTTTACAAAACAATTCAAGTTCAGTTAAGTTTGATGGTCGCCGAACATGGATAGCCCGCCCTCAAATGATCTGAAAACAAAGATTGTTCAACATAGTTGTTCAGGGGAAGGATACAAAACGTTGTCTCAGAGATTTAACCTGTCAGTGTTCACGGTGAGGAACATAGTAAGGAAATGGAAGACCACAGGGATAGTTCTTGTTAAGCCCAGAAGTGGCAGGCCAAGAAAAATATCAGAACGGCAGAGAAGAAGAATGGTGAGAACAGTCAAGAACAATCCACAGACCACCTCCAAAGAGCTGCAGCATCATCTTGCTGCAGATGGTGTCACTGTGCATCGGCCAACAATACAGTGCACTTTGCACAAGGAGAAGCTGTATGGGAGAGTGATGAGAAAGAAGCCGGTTCTGCAAGCATGCCACAAACAGAGTCGCCATTTGGACAAGCCAGCTTCATTTTGGAGGAAGGTCCTGTGGACTGATGAAACAAGGATTGAGTTGTTTGGTCATACAAAAAAGTGTCATGCATGGCGTCCAAAAAAAACAGCATTCCAAGAAAAACACTTGCTATCCACTGTAATATTTGGTGGAGGTTCCATCATGCTTTGGGGCTGTGTGGCCAATGCCGGCACCGGGAATCTTGTTAAAGTTGAGGGTCGCATGGATTCCACTCAGTATCAGCAGATTCTTGAGAATAATGTTCAAGAATCAGTGACGAAGTTGAAGTTACGCCGGAGATGGATATTTCAGCAAGACAATGATCCAAAACACCGCTCCAAATCAACTCAAGCATTTATGCAGAGGAACAATTACAATGTTCTGGAATGGCCATCCCAGTCCCCAGACCTGAATATCATTGAACATCTTTGGGATGATTTGAAGCGGGCTGTCCATGCTCGGCGACCATCAAACTTAACTGAACTTGAATTGTTTTGTAAAGAGGAATGGTCCAAAATACCTTCATCCAGGATCCAGGAACTGATTAAAAGCTACAGGAAGCGACTAGAGGCTGTTATCTTTGCAAAAGGAGGATCTACTAAATATTAATGTCACTTTTCTGTTGAGGTGCCCATACTTTTGCACCGGTCAAATTTTGGTTTAATGCATATTGCACATTTTCTGTTAGTACAATAAACCTCATTTCAATCCTGAAATATTACTGTGTCCATCAGTTATTAGATATATCAAACTGAAATGGCTGTTGCAAACACCAAAATATTTAGAACTAAAAATGATGAAGATTAATAGGGGTGCCCAAACTTTTTCATAGGACTGTATTTGTTTCTATTAAAGGTATGTATTATTATTCTTTTGGGAGGCGTTTTAGATCTGACAGATTTTGGTAAGATTTTTTTGTTGCAGATTTTGTTGCGTTTTTTTGAGCAAAGCCAAGAATGGTTACAAATGGAGTTGGATATATATAGGAAGCTCGTAAACCTCTAACTTCTGTTCAGTCTAGTCCTGACTTTGGTTCAAAAAAACGCAACAAAATCTGCAACAAAAGAAGCTGCGTTTCTGCAAAAAGGGGCCTTAACCTTAGTGTTTTTTTCCTGCAATGTGTACATGAAATTAAACAAAATATGAATTCACTTTGCCGGGGCTGTGTGTTATATTGCTGCTTTTTCCAAAAACATGGGGTCTGCCTCAAAGGGCTTTCCTGCAAACATAACAATATTTACATTCTAGACAAATAAAATGCAAACATTTGACATATATAATAATTGTATCATAATGCTTTATGGGAAAATGCCTTTAGGCTGGGGCCTCACGTGACATAAACGCCCTGGTTTGGCTGCAGCAAAAAACGCAGTATTTTACAGTCTCTGCAAAGTGGATGGGATTCTAGTGAATCTCATCCAAACACTGCGGAAGAATACACATGGCAGACACACTGTGATTTCCAAAACCGTCACAGTTTTGGAAATTGCTGCATGTCAATTATAATTACGGAAATGCCAGCAGTTTTCCTATAGATATAATGGAAGCTGAAAGCTCTCAGAGTAAACCTCCGTGAATTTTCTGTGAAAAGCGTTGCGGGAAAAACCCCAATGTCTTGCCGCTGAGGCTTTTCCCACATTGCTTTTTTGCTGTGGCCTGTTACAAGAGGCTTTAGCTTTAAACTAAAAGAAAACACTTACCTTCAAAGTAAACTGCGAGTATTCCATTAATCCAAAAATGCGTAGTGTTCTTAGGCATCACATTTTTGCTAGTAGATCTTATCAACTCCAGTAAGATCATTTGAAAATCTAGCGTGTTTTCGCACAGGCTCGATATGGAGTTATTATCTTTTGACTTTACTTTCTAAATACCTTATCAATACATTTCAAAAATTTTAGGATTTGAAGGCTTTTGTCTCATATATTTTTCCTCCTTGCCTATGATTTGTGTGCTCCAAACTAAGCAATGTATCTTTTAAGGAGAGTCTAGTTGTGTGAGCTTTTTTCTTTGTCCATAGCCCACAGGCAAGAATAGCGACCCTTTTAAGGCCTGGTTGACATCTGCGTTCGGTAGTCCGCTTGGGGACCCCCAGAACAGAATACCGAATGCATTAAAAAATGGTTAGCAATGAAACTACACAGACCTCTCAGACTATAATAGGGTCCATGTTTTTTCCATCCGATGTCCGCACGAATCATGTGGAGACAAAAACCGTGTGGTTTCATTGTTCACCGCTTTTTAATGAATTCGGTATTCTGTTTGGGGGTCCCCAAGTGGACTCCCCAAATGGAATACCGAACACAGATGTGAACTGGGCCTAAGCAGTGTGTAGACGGTACATATTAAAATTCAAAGTGAATGTAAGGTGAAGGACAGAAAAATGTACATGTGGTAGAGAAGATCCACTATCCAAGTATCTTTACATATCTTACTTGGCTTTTGTATTTCCTTATTGGCTTTTCTTTTATCTCTCTATAAAGGGTTAGCTTTTTTAATAATCTTTTGTAATATTCCTAAAACATTTAAATAAAGAAATAAAATTGCTGATGCAGTGCTAACATTCTGTCCTCAAATGAAATGTTGGAAATCCCAGCTTTGCAGAGTTTATTATACTCTAGGAGGAAAGCCGTAGATCAGAGCATATGATTAACTTGGTTTTATTTAGCTTATATTCATTATCCGTCTTTGGCTAAATTATTTTGTATTTCAGGGTGGAAATCGGCAGCCGCAGCAGTGTGAAACTGTTCAGTCTTTGTAAAAAGAGAATAAATGTTATTAAAAGTAAAACCTCTTCATGTCTTGGGTAAATCAAGAGTGACTACATCCTTCTTTTCCGGGAAGATTATCTATATGGATTCAGAATTTCTAGCCCCACTGCTTGCTAGGGCCCAAATACCCATATAAATGGATGTGACACTGATACAGATGTGGTCAGGAACTTCATTGTGCCCTTTTGCCTTGCACAGTTCCACCTGCTGCACTACTAAAATGTGACTTATACTTTTGCATGTAAGAAAAGCGATTATAAACTGACAATATTTCATTCCCTGTGGTAAGCAGAAGTAGCTGCACTACTTACGCAATTCTCCTGTTGTTCCTACACTTCTCATGCTTGCCCAGGAACTCCAAATTTCAGCCAAGGCAGGTGGCTCAGCTACCATTGCATTATGTCAGTCATGGCCATGTGATGGACTACTGCTTGCATCAGCAACCTTCAGTACTTAAATATACCTCTCTGGACCAGAAATTACCTCTGTTGGCCTGAGTTCCTGATTGTTTAGCAGCTGTAGCCTCCTTTCTCTCCTCCCGCTTTCTCAAACTCAACATGGAGAAAACAGAGTTCGTCATCTTCGCTCCACCTCATATGGCCCCTCTACCTGACCCATCTATCAAAGTTAACAGTACCACGCTTACCCCTGTCCCACAGGTCTGTTGCCTTGGGATAATCCTGGACTCTGACCTATTCTTCAAGTTGCACGTTCAAACCCTCAACACGTCCTACCACCTCCAACTCAAGAACACCCAACAAACATCTAAGCTGCTAGTCCATGCCCTCATAATCTGCCACTTAGATTACAGCAACAACCTTCTCCATGGACTCCCAGCGACACTCTCGCCCCCTTCCAGTCCACCTTAAACTGTGCTGCTCGCTTAATTTGCCTCAGCTCCCGTTCTTCATCGGCTGCTCCCCTCTGCCAATCCCTTCACTGGTTACCCATTGCCCAGCGAGTTCAAGTTACTAATGTTAACATACAAAGCCATCCACAACCTATCTCTGACCTAATATCCCGCTACCTGCCAACACGTAACCTCAGATTTTCCAAAGACCTCCTACTCTGCTCTGCTCTCATCCGCTACTCATACAACCATCTCCAAGATTTTTCCTGTGCATCCCCCATATTCTGTAACTCCTTACCAAGTTACGTAAGACTGACCCCCACAATCACAGGCTTCAGCTTTTTTTGATTCAATAGAATGGACCTGCATCACAATACAAATCCATGGACAAGAGAGATGCTGTTTCGAGAAAAAAAATGCGGATCCAGTTTTCTAATCCTGGTCAACCAGTTTAAAGTAAAAAGCTTTGATGCACTTTCTATCATAGAACTGCATGATCAGTAATTCCCAGATATCTACCTATTAATGAAAACATTTCTTTCTGCCCAGTAGTGACTCATGACATAGCGTACGGCAGCTGTGATAATGTAATAACAAACACAGGTGCTGCTTGCAGTGTATTCTCGGAATGGATTATGCATAGGGACTGTCTCAATGTTCTGCTGGGTGTTATAGTGCCTATGTTCACATTCAGCTGATGGTTCTATGAGATCTGCCACAGGAAATCTTAAATTCCTCTGACCGCCCTGCAGAAACATAAAAGGAGCACTTCTGGTCTATTAGGCATGTATTTGGCAATTGGTAATCATGAAATACTAACAAACATCCTCTTAAATGTAGAGACAGCAGCTGCTTCCCATGTCCTGAAATGATCCTTAGTAGAAGATGGAGCTCATCGTTCCCTCCCCTGTGGACAGTCGATTATGTCTCTCGTTGTTCCATGTCATTACTGTCAGAGTAGTAAACACCATTAATTATAGTATTGATATTGGAGTCGGGCACCAAGGTGGTTTCCACAATTCTAGATCTGATGTCACCAGAGTCATCATTCTGTTTCAAATGAGCTTTACCATTGGTCTCTGTTATAATCTATATTATAGCAAAAACTATTACAATATTAACATTTATTAATAAAATACACAATTTATATATTTTCATAATTATGAAATTAAGAGATTGGGAGTGGCATTTTGTGGTGTGACACAAGTAATATAAGCAATAGAAGCTGAGGGCTGGTTGTACAGAAAATACTTAAAGAAACTATGTTTAAATATAGGGGCCCTAACATAAAATGTTATTCACCTCTCCAAGATCCCTGCCTCTCCAGATTCCAGGAAAATGCTTGGAGATTCTGTTTCACCCAATTTTTGGCAAAGGCAGGTCATCGGTCTGGCCAGCGAGCGCCTGAGCTGACATTTTCAAGCAGTCTCTTGGGACCATTAGAACTGGATTGCCAGGGGAATGGGGGATGGTGAGCAACATTTTATGTTAGGACGCTCATCTTTAGATGCTTAAAGGGGTTGTCCAGCCTAAAATTTTATCTATTAATTAGGCTAGGGGAGGTGAAAAAATAAAAGAAAACCATACTCACCTGTCCTCATTGTTTTGGCAACTCTCCGCATGGTCCAGTCCTGCAGTTGCATTGTTGTCTTTATAGTCTTGTACTGTGAAGGGGTTGTTCTCCACTGCCTAGCAGTAACACTGAGCTGTAAAGTTGGCCTCTCTGACAATACAGAGAGGTAGCTGAAACTAACTCTAGAGCAGGGGTAGGGAACGTACATCTCTCCAGCTGTTGCAAAACTACAACTCCCAGCATGCATACTTGCTCTGCTGTTCTGGGAACTCCCATGGAAGTGAATGGAGTATGCTGGGAGTTGTAGTTTCACAGCAGCTGGAGAGCCAAAGGTTCCCTACCCCTGCTCTAGAACCAAAGAATATACCGAAAAAGCTGGAAGTGCATGTGAACTGCAACATTACAGATGTTAGAGTTTCATGCAGTTGACTGAATGGGGTCGTTGACTGCATCAGTGCATTGCAGACACTGCACTATGTGGCTGGGCCCATATACATGTAGTACTTATAGGCCATTACAGGTTACAGGTGTTCAGACTGCTCATAGACCTTTAATGACGTTGGATGAATGCTCTTTCTAGGAATGTTGTCATAATATTCTTTCATGGAAAGATGAATTAGGCCTCATTCACATCTACGTTGGTATTCCATCCGGGGAAGTCTGCATGAGGACCCCCCAAATGGAATGCCGAATGCAACTGCAAGCACTGTGCAGTGAAAGCACATGGACCACTTAAACTATAATGGGATCCGTGTGCTTACCGCCAGATCTCCGCACAGACCATGTGGACAGAAAAGTAGTTCACAATCTACTTTCCTGGCCACATGATTAGTGTGGGCAGCATGCGGAAAGCACACGGACCCCATTATAGTCTATGGGGTCCGTGTGCTTTCACTAGCACACTGCTTGCAGTTGCGTTCGGTAGTCCGTTCGGGAGGGTCCTCATGCGAACTCCCATGGAAGGAATACCAATGCAGATGTGAATGAGGCCTTACAGAATAAAGTGGAAACTTTAAACATGGCAACCCTTTTTCCACCTTTCGGTTACGGCTCTGCTAAGACAATTGTTCATTGATAAATTACACTAATCATTTTGTTAGAATTGTCTGTTCTGATCCACTTTTACATTAGCGTAGAACACCTTTAAGTAAAAAGTTTTCACCATGTGCATTAGCAAATGATTTGGGCATAGATAAACTGTGGTTGGAGATAGAACAATGTCCTAAAATCTGAAAAAAGGGATTGCAGAAAAGGCTTTGAGAAAACGTCCATTTTGCAAGGCTACAAAATGATGTAGCGGTTAAAAAATATAGTTTTCTAGTGATGGATTTTTGACACATAATGTTGGTTCTGAAATAGCAGGGAAAAGGTGGCGGTATTATCAATTTATTCTGAAACTCTAGGTTCTTCCCTTGCAAAATGGCTTATTGCAATAAAAGTTCCAGTTTCCCAGCACTTGACAGGTATAGGCAGAGTATTTTCAGCATAATTTTAATTTATATGACTCTGCGCTGTTTACCCTTAAATTCTAGCAAACATTCAGCAGATTACTGCCAGGAAGCTGCCACACTAACTACAAACACCTGCCAAGCTCTGTCGCAGAGCGATTCCTCAAATTGTAGGAGAAATCTCTGCAGCCTGGAATTCCGGGGTTTGGTAGGAAAATATCAGTAGCATTTGTACAGGTAATAAAGTTTAGCGGAAACAATTAGATAACATAAGTTTGTGAAGAAGTTGTGCAAGGTGTTATGGCATCCTGTCAAAGTGTGCATATTCTTTTTTAAGACTGTGAAGGTAACATGTACAAACACTTATTTATACAGCTTTACAGGAAGCTTTCAAACTCCAAGGATTTTCCATTGATTTTCAATATGGAACTTGCTGTCCCACCTTAAGTGCGGAAATGTTCATTTGTCTCTCTTCTTTAGCAACTACAGCAATAAGATGAATTCATTATGGATCTCTAAAAAGATGTCTGTAGATGAACTCAGACACTGTACCAAATAAAACAGTACTGTGCAGATGCTAGATTTTTACGTCCAAACCAACCCCCACCCCCAGTATCCAACTCACATCATAGTCCTATCCCTTATTCACTAAGGGTGCATTCACACTGAGTATACGCTCACTGATTCTGAATGTTAAAACACTTTCAGAATCAGCGTGTACAAAGCAGATCCCATTCATTACAATAGGAGCTGGCATACGTGCGCTCCCCATTGAAATGAATGGGCTGCTTTTTTCCCTATTGGTTTCAATGTGATACGTGCGGGCGCAAAATTACGCGGCATATATGCTCGTAACTCCCATTGAAATCAATGGGATCTTTTTGAGCGCGCAAACTGCTGACACGCGTATACGTGCCAGTTTGCGCTCCACTTTACTACGTGTGAATTCCCCCTAAGGGAACCTGGAGACTTGATTGTGAAGGGGGAACAGATTATGTGAGAGCAGAAGTAGAACAGCAGAAGAACAAGGGGCAGGACTTAGGTGAATCTCAGGTCATGTGGTAGATCTCCATTGTATTTGCAGGCAACCAGAGAGAAAGAGACATCGTGTTTGTACAGCAAATTGTTTGACTAATGATGTGACTCATGCAGCGCTGCACCTCCCATGAGGCGACCTGAAGCGACCTCTTCAGGCGGCGCTATGCCAGGGCCTCGGGAGGGCGGCATTTTTGCTGACCTAAGCCAGTCCAGGACAAGCTGTCCTGGACTGGCTTAGCGTCACTGTGTCTGCAGCCCGACACGGGAAGTGAGCGGTGTATTGGGGCGGCCCTGCTGGACGCAGCGTTGCTCCAGTGGCCACCCCTCACACTCAGGCAGAAAGCAGGTCCTCTCCCTGCCTGCTCTCTGCCTGCGAACGCCGCTCGCTCCGCTCGGCCCCGCCCCCTTCCCGCTCGACCCCGCCCCCTTCCGCTTGGCCCCACCCCTTTCTTGCGATCCCCGGGGGGGTGGCTTTCTGACGCCGCTTCAGGCAGCAGAAAGCCCAGGTTCACCCTTGGACTCATGTAAGAAGATGAAAGCAGGATAAGGAAAAACACTACTTACACTACTACTGAGAGGATGGTAAAAAAAAAAAATGGAGTGTCCCTTTAATAAATTTGACTCTAATAATAAATATAATGTGTTATATCATATAGAAGATACAATATAAATGTCCAATATGCATGTACGTAGTGGGATCCTTATGGGTCTCCTGGGCCTAACTACATAGCCAACACGTACGTATAGTATCTATATAATAAAGCAGAACCCTCAGTCATCAAGCACTTTAGAGATTTAGTCAATGACTGATAAGTTTACCATTTTATAGATGACTGTGTCTATGTCACTGTGTCATGGGGGTGGTACTTCAGTATGCCATTTTTGTGATGCTATAAGTACAGCACACAATAAAAAATATTAATTGAATGAGGAGTGAAACATATTTGCTTTATCCTAGAACCGGAGATTACAATGGCCTAAGGTTACAATATTTTAGTTTACAATAATTTTTCATTTTCATTATAACCACATTCAAATTAAAGTGTAAATAAAACTTAATTTTTTTCATTAATCAAGTGTGCAGGTGAAGGGGAGAAACTTTGCAATTTACTTTGCTAAAGAAAAATGGCTGTGTCTTTAACATTACTCCTATCTTTACTTCTTATTGCAGTGGTTTCTGTGCACAAGCTGTATTACTTTACAATGAATTCTATGGAAGGGAGAGGAAAGAAGAAGGAGGAGAGAAACAGAGATATGAGGTGATCTGCAGAATCAAATCTGTAGGAGAAGGCTATATAGTAAAGATGTCTCTCTGCCCCAAGGAGCTCTCCTTTTCCTCCCTCTTCCTATCTCCATAGACTTCTATTGTTCATATTTGACCAGTGGCAGAAGAAGGCAAATGGAAGAAACTGACTGATTTTATTTAAAGGGAATCTGTCACCAGAACCTAGCATATCAATCCAGCCCTACAGATAGTTTATGGTTAACTAACTCAAACAGGGTTTTCCTATTGTGAATCTGTGTGTTACGGTTGAGATGCAAGGGCAAATAACAGCAAAAGCAGAAACTGGCTGATAACAGCGAGCAATTTAAAACAAGTACAGCACTGCAAGCCAGAGACAGACCCCCAAATGCCTTCACCAGTGTTAATCGCAATGCTAGATGGACTTTGCAGAATTTGACAGTCTGAATTGCCACGACCAGAAATTGTAAAGGTAATAAATGCTCCACTATCTGAAACCAAAACAGAACCCACAATTGACTTACAGGGTAGATCAGAAACAGGAGAATAATCATCCAAGCAAAGGGTCAAAATCAGGTTATCATGTACATCAGAGGCAGAATCAGGAGACAAAAGCGATATCCAATAGAAAGCCAAGGGTCAAATCTGAATGTGTATGTCAATGGCAGAATCTTCAGACAAACAAGGGTGGACAGAAAAGCAATCCAATACATACTATTAGGTTTACAGCCAAGCTAGGAAACTAAATTAGCAGGCATCTTGGTCAGGAGGGAGGAGCCTTATATATGCTTCCTCAACTGCTAATTGGATGAGCCCAGGGAACTTCTGAAACTGCAGAAGCTTCCTGGGTTGACATGGTAACCTTAAAGGTATAGCATCTGAATTGAGAATCCTGACACTGTGCCTCTTTTGCCAAGATATTGGCATTTTTATCAATATGCAAATGAGTTCTTTGGAACAATTAGGGTATTACAACCATTTCTTATCTATCTAAGGATTTGATATTCAGGGATCTGGTGACAGACTCCTTTTAATAAAATATATTACAAAAATTGTTATCTTCACCTTCACTATTGTGTTAATATGTTTAAGGCAAAGCCAATCTGCTTGCTTGGTTACAGGTAACGTTGGGTTAATCTTCATAATGTAAAATAACAGTGAATCAGAGCATTGCCATGGCTGCAAATAGAGCCAGTCAGAAGATGGTTTATTACTGGCGTGCAATGCTGGGCTGTCTGATACGGCCTCTCTAGGGTACAGTCTACAGGGGCAACAACAGCTCAATTGGTGCTCAAAGCTCATGTTTCAGTTAGTTTCCCATATCACCACTGGTTCAACATAATAGACATAATTTTGCCAATTATAAATTTAATTACCATCTACGTCCTATTTTCCACCTCATCCCATCCATACATGCACAATTCTTTGTGGCACCCTAACCACATCATTCCTAGGTCACCCCTCATCCTCTGTTACATTTAGGTCTCCTTCACAACCTTTTTTCTAAACTCTTGTACAATATGCTATTATTTTGCAAGTGCAGATGCCAGCAGAAGGAGGTTCCCTTTTATTACTATACACGTTGTGCTTTGTCCAGGTCCCAGAAGACGCTGGTCCTCAACAGAAAAAGTGATTTACAGTTTCCAGGAGCTATTTGTGACTGTAATGGCCCATGCAGATGGCTGAGTTCACTCAAGAAACACAGTCTGTATGATGGACACATGGTGTTGACGGACAATGACCTGTATAAACTGAACACACTCATCATTTAAGTATTGGACAGTAGAGTTAAGTTTATAAGTTCAGTCCATAGTGTTGTGTCTGGTCCAGGAATGTGGCTGTGCTTCTGCATGTTCTCATTTTGTCATGTCATATTTGACATTTAGGTATTTTTACGTATTGGATTTGATATTAGATTTTTAATGACAATGGTCTTCTCACCAATGTATTTCAATAAGTGAATGAATAAATAAATTATTGCATTAATAATTTAATACATATACAATGCATTTGGAAAATCTTCAATTCCCTGTACTTTTTTGAAATTGTGTTAAATTGCAGCCTTGTGTGTTTTCGACAAGTCCTCAATATAACCAAATGTGGAAAAAGTGAAAGTGTCTGAAGACTTTCTGAATGCATTGACCGGTTCAGTATACTTTTTGCATTGTATACTTTTGTCAGGTTTAGCAAAGGTGGTCTTTTAAATAATCCCTTTGAGCTTGTCGATATGCCCATATTTCTTGCTGATTTCAGGACTGGCGTGTTTGGTAAAAATGAAGGCTATTTTCTTTGGTACATCTTAATAGAACTCAAGACTCCTTAAAAGTAATTACACTTCAGGTAGAAAGAATATCCCGTTAAGAAGGACTTCTGGCTGCGAGTGTGCTGCTCAGAGTGTAAGAGCACTAGTCACTTTATCTGACAGCAGATCGATAGTATGATGAACGATAGGTAATTGGGATTAGGATCTCATTTTTCTGTTTCACAGGAATATGGCATTTCTCTACTGTAATCTAGCTCTCGCTGCAGACAGCGCATATATTAAAAAGGCATTTGGGGAAATCTAAAAGTTCCGTGTTCCTGCACCAATGAAGATCTCTGAAGATATTGGTATTCAGATCATATTTAAAGTGTAAAAAATAATGGAATGTGCCCAGTATAGAAGACCAGCATTCTTTGTACTGATGGTGAAGATGGCTATATTATTCTAAAATACCATCCCGTATAAAAATAGCTCTTCAAAATAATGAATGGATGTTGCGGCTTCATCATCTTCTTAAAGGGGCTCTATCAGCAAAATCATGCTGAATCAAGGCTATTCAGGCATCGCTAAAGTTATATTAAACTACACCCCCCCCCCCCCCCCCGTTTTAAAATAATAACCTAAAAAAGAATGTACTCTACTTACGGATCGTGCACGCTGGGCGGGCATTGAGGGTGTGTCTTCATCTTCATCCATGCCTCTTCTTCCTCCGATGTCCTTGGGTCCCGTCTTCCTCCGGCGCTCGTGAACGGACGTTGACAAAAAAAAAATAGCCTGGGTACATGCGCAGTAGCCGTAGTAGAAGCCGCATGCTACTGCGCATGCGCCCAGGCTATTTTTTTTTATATCAGTGTCCGTTTGCATATGTGAGGCTCTAGCAGCATGATTTTGCTGATAGAGCCCCTTTAAAGTGAAATATATAAGTAACATTGTGCTAACTGCCTTCAATTAATAATAGTCATTTCTATGTGATAATTATTAGAAATGAGCGAGTACTATTCGAAACTGCCGTTTTGAATACCTCTCTCCCATAGCAATGAATGGACGCAGCCGACACCGGCGTCCGGCCGCTTCACCCCTTGCAGTTTGGCCGCATCCATTCATTGATATGGGAGCGTGCTATTCGAAATGGCAGTTTCGAATAGTACTTGCTCATCTCTAATAATTATATATCACATTGTAATATTATATATTCAACTCTTAATCCCACCATAGTAGTTTAAAGGGATCCTATCATTGGATACCCTTTTTTTCTCCCTAGCACGTATGAATAGCCTTAAAAAAGGCTATTCTTCTCCTACCTTTAGATGTCTTCCCTGCGCCACCATACAGTAGAAATCCAGGTTTTCTTCGGTACACAAATGAGTTCTCTATCTATGTTTGGGTAATTCCACTTCCCTATCCACATGAAATATGCGGAGAGAAAAGTGTTGCAAGCAGCACTTCTCTCTCCGCATTTTCATGCAGAAACCGAGCGGAAACTACATGGATCCCATTATAGTCTATGGGGTCCACCAGTTTCCTAAGGTAACCGCTTTTTCATGCGGATAGGTTTCCATTCGGAGGGTCCACAAGCGGAATCCCCAAACAGAAACCCGAATGCAGATGTGAACCGGCCTAAGAGAAACATTGTAACAAAGTTAATTCTCATTTTGTGCAGATTATAATGTTCTACTGGGTTCAGAGCCCATCATTTCAGACTGAAGTAATCTATAATAATGTTGAAATGGACTATGACCACAGATGAAGCCCAGGCAACACCATGTTCTAGAACTATAAACCGTATTGGAGCCTCTATGGCCAGGGTCGACTTTTCCCTACACAGCCTCTGGTTACTAAACTTCTCGACATTCAGACTACATTAGTTATACCACAGCCATAACTGACGAGAGTAGAACAAATATGACTAGTGGACAGAATATTAAAATAGTATATCTTGCTTTATTCCAGAAAACTTACAAGATATCAATTTGTTCCATTCCATATCAGTAAAACACCCTGGGAGTCATGCGTGACAAGGTTTCACCTTTATGTCTTCATCAGGAACGGAACTCCAAAGTACACTCCTTAAAGGGGCTCTATCACTAGCAAAAGTCATTTTTAACTAATCACATCTTTGCATAGCCTTTAGAAAGTCTATTTCACACCTACCTTTAGTATATAGATTGCCTCAGTGGTTTCTGAATAAGTCCGTTTTTATTCATATGCTAATTAGACTGTTGCACGATACATCCTCCACTCCTCTCCCTGTTGTTTCCTATGGGAGGCTGCTGCTGCTGATGACTCAGCTTCCTGTTTGCACACACACATAGGAGATAATAGAAGAGAGGAGGCTGCTGGGAACTTCCTGTGCTGGCTGAAAGTTCAGGGCTCGTTCACATCTGCGTTCACTGTCCTTATTGCAGGTTTCCGTTTCCTGCATAAAACAGATGCAGGAGACGGAAGCCTGCAGGAGACTTTCTCACCCATTCATTTGAATGGGTGAGAAAGCTGTCCGGCCGTGAGCGGCAGTGAGTGTTTTGCGCTCTCTGCCGCGAAACCGGGTTTTTTAATCCGGACACAGAGTCGGACATGCAGTACTCTGTGTCCGGATAAAAAAATCCGGTTTCGTGGCAGAGAGCCTAAAACGCTCACCGCCGCTCACGGCCGGACCCGGTCTATGGTTTCCGTCTTCTGCCATGTAGAAGACGGAAACCATAGAACGGAGACATGAACGCAGGTGTGAACCCAGCGTCATTAGCCTATGAATAAAAACGGACTTATTCAGACACCACTGAAGCAATCTACATACTAAAGGTAGGTGTGGAATAGACTTTCTAAAGGCTATGCAAGGATGTGATTATCTAAAAATGACTTTTCCCAGTGATAGAGCCCCTTTAAATCCAGTTCAGATACATACAAAATATGGCTGTTGTGTGATTATAGCCTTACTCTTTATCATTTCAGCTGGTACAACCACAACCGTTCTCCGTTTTGAGTAATGTACTAAAAGACTTGATTTTTTACTTGATTTTTTTGTTCCATACTGCTGAGACCTGAGCAGTCAGGTCCAAACAATAGGTAGATGCTCTCACAATAAAAAAAAAATGAACTGGAAAAAAATAAACCCAAAACCAAATAAATGCATACTGTGCATAAACTCTATTCAACTCAAAAGTGTGCAATACAGTATGGTGAATATTGCAGTGCTCCAAAACGAAGCAGAGCTCATATATAATACAAGCCGGCATGGAGCAACCCATAATGCCCCACTTCTGTAGCCAATCTCATTTTATTTGTTTATATATATTATCCCATAGCCCTGAAGCAAGACTGCGGCTTTAATCAATGTAGTGCGTGTGCACTTCCTCTGGGACAAAGATGCCGACTGGGCTATTAGCTATTTCACATCCAGGAAACCTGCTCAGCAACGCTCTGCCAGTTTTCTTTGTAATGAAAAAGTTCAGGAGTCACGGTGAGGCCAGCAATGGGATTCATATGCCAGCCCAGACAGGAAAACGGAACTATAAACATTTCATTGAGCTGTAACATACCCGCACAGAGAATAGGACCCCACAGGGAATTGTGTGGAAAACAGTTTGTATAAGGAAGTTCCCGTTAATCTATTTAGCGCTGGAGCAGTCTGCTACATATAGTAATGAGTGAAGTGTTAGAGCCTCAGCCCAAATATTTTAGGGGAAAATGTAACAGCAACACACTTCAATAATAGTATGATTGTTGTTTAAAAAGGACATAGGCACTATAAAGAGCAAAAAGTATATGAAATATCAGCTGCGATAGAAATGTTACACATAGTGTGCACCTTGGATTAATCTGTTTTCTATGTCTTCCATGCAGACACGAGGAGCGGGTTGTCTGTGTTGAACTGAATCCTCCAGTCCTGGATGATCCACATTTATATTGTGAGATTTAAAGAGCAGATATCCGGGAAATTTAGAGCTCCGTGTAACTTTGCTTGTTTTAAGATTGTGAAATAAATTTGTGATATTTTATTTGTTCAAATGAAAGTTTGGGATAAATAGTTGATACATTTTTCATCTTTCGGTCTTAAAGGGGTTTTCCGGGCTAAAAATCTTTTTTTTCTTTTTTTTTAAAAAAAGGTCTGTCAGTGCTATTAATGGGTTAGTAAATTAACCCAAATACTTTTAGCAGAGTTTTGAGTGATTTCTGGGTTTCTCTGAGAGCTCCTGGCATCCTCTGCATTTGTTTACTTGGTGTAGCTTCTACAGCAGCTACTGTTATAGCTCATGCAATGCATCATGGTAGTTATAGGATGACTCACACTACCTTCCTCTCCCATCCCTCTCTCACTCCCTCACACCTCCCCCCTGTCTCCGTAGTTATGCCGCCCACTACTAGCCCCTCTCAACTAACTAATTCAGTGTAGACCGTCCAAACTTTCTTCTGCGGCAATGGCTCCTAATCTTCTTTGACTCTGCTGGTATGTGCGCAATAGTCCTGGCCTTGCGCAGTAGCCAGTACTCCATCTCTATTGCACAGGCATGAGAGGCTCTGGCAGACTTTGCAGAAGGAAGTCTAGATAGGAAAACAGTCAAGTATATGGGGTGGAGGAGAATATATCCCTTTTTCGCCGCCCAAGGCGAACGACAGAAAGGGGATGGGGCAGAACGAAGGGGGCGGGGTGGAGCGAAGGGGGCGGAGCGGTGTTAGCAGGCAGAGAGCATGCAGGGAGAGGACCTGCTCTCTGCCTGAGCATCAGGGGAGGCTGGTGGAGCAGCGCTGCGTCCACAGGCCCTTCCCAATCCAGCTTGTCCTGGACTGGCTTAGGTAAGCAAAAATGCCGCCCCCCACCTTCCCGGGGCCCTGGCATAGCGCCGCCTGAAGTGGTCGCTTCAGGTCGCCTCATGGGAGGTGCGGCGCTACCCTGGGGTGGATACATGACCACCCCAGGGAAATGGGTAAACATACATTTTTGCTAAAGTTTGTAATATAGAAAGTAGGTGGGTGGAAGGTATTTAGACTAGTGTAAAAATTGCATTTTATCCCGGAGAACCCCTTTAAGTACAGGGATAGGGAGTACAGGAAGTAAGAGCGTTAGAGATCTCAATCATTTTGAGAATATTTGTTCTTCCCAAGAAAGACAAGCAAAGTCATCGCTGCATGCACAGTGTACTCTACAAACTATAAATATAGTTTTGAACACTTAAAGGGGTTTCAGCAGTCTGCCGGCAGTCTTTTCTTTTCTGCAATTAGCAGAATGATTGTTCTGCCGGCAAGAGCAGTTAGTTAGTGATGTCCATGATTATAGCAATGCTGTGTAAACAATAAGAGGAAGAAGTTCACATAGCAGGCAAACAAAGCAGAATTTCTATAGCAATATATTTAGGAAAATTCTTCAATTTACATAAGCTAATAGAATAGATAGGATCCTTGAGATGGGACAATTTAATTGAGAAGGGACTCTAGTGAGTTGTACCCTATTTCTTAACAAAACAATTCAGTGAAGCAAGAATGATGTCATCCACAGTAGGTGAGCAGTAGCTTTTAAGGAGGAATGCCTTGAATTCATCTATCTTAAGGAATATCCTGAGACAGATCACACTTGTGTCCTGTACTCACAGCATCATGTGAGTGAGGAACAGTAAAGCTGCAATAGTAGGAGACTTCACACCATCCTAAATCAGCTGTGACATGACTTCGGAGGGCAGCAGTCATGTAGGAAGTTATATATAAAGCATGTCTTTATATCTAAGATCAGTTAATAGTCTTGAGTGTGTTTCTTTAAGTTGCTCCTAGGGTGTATTGCTTTTTCTTATGGAGATTCAGCTGGTATAAGGATCCTTAAAGGCAGAACTCTCCCTGTTTTGTATTGCTGCAGAGCAAGAATCCAAAGCAGACATCACTGGGTGTCTTTCATTTGGCTTATAATTCTAGGCAATATTGCATAGCATTTTTAACGGGTTGGACATTGCATATAAGGTATCTACCTATAGGTGGCACTAGAGAGGCAGTTTTCTTCTTTAAATTTTGTAGAGTATTTTTTTGTCATCTTCAATTAAGGAAGGATATATATAGGGAACTGCATCTAAAAATTATATGTGTAGTTTCTACATGCAGCAGCACATGATGGGCTTTGAAAGTTATTTTGTATAAAAAGATCCCCCACATATACATAGTTATGCTGCGGTGTAGTTATCAAAAACATTAGCACCATTGATGGTCCACATATAATGCCTTAGTCTTCTAAGGAACATATTGTTCATTATTATCAATCGTGTTCCGAACAAAGGCCTTCAGGTTAACACCCACTTCAGCCGAAATATGTTTAGCTTACGTCTTTAGAAATTCTGCGTTCATATTCTGGAACTCTTAAATAGAGACTAGTCTGGTCACCTCAACTCAGTTTCAGAACTTCCACCTCTCTAATCTTTCTGTAGTATGAAATTTCACAGTCTAACTTTGATGTATGAGATCTAAGAATTCTCAATTCCTCATGTAAATTAATTAATGTCTGGGCTTTCAACTGTATTAAATAACATAAGTCTTGAGAAGCGTGTTCTACGCTGGACTTAAAGTAGGTCTGAGACTGCAGTGATTGCTCCAAGATGGCACTGCTGCTGTAGGATGAATGCTTAGGAAGTAGTAGCTGTTCACTGGTCCACATAATTGTCCCATTAAAAAAAGATCCTATATACTGACGGAAAAGAAGTCGTAAAATCGAGAGGGTCCGATCATAGTTTTAGTAGTCAAATTTTGTAAAGTTATATAACATGGTTCAGTTTTGATATGCTATAAATAGGGAGCATTAAAAGGATTGATCTGACTCTGACACTGATCCCCTGCCACTCCTAATCTGAGGCCAGAGAATATCACCAAGCAATGACCAAGTGGAACCACTCTTACGATTTCAACCTCTATATCATACTGACTGACAAGGTTTGAAAAAAAGCAATTCTCCAGCAAAAAAAATATAAAGTTTAACTTTTACTTGAAATGATTAAAAAGAGACATACAAAAAAGTGGATCCATATATAAAAACAGAAACAAGCTTGCGCATTTCGGGACGTAGATTTCATTCCCTTAGTTATAAGCTTTCACTAAGGGAATTAAATCTACGTCCCGAAACGCGTAAGCTTGTTTCTGTTTTTATACTGTATATGGATCCACTTTTTTGTATGTCTCTTTTTAATCATTTCAAGTAAAAGTTAAATTTTATATTTTCTTGCTGGAGAATTGCTTTTTTTCAAGCCTTGTCAATATTGACTCCGTACCACAGTCTGGAGCTCTCTCCGTGCAATACACATCGGAAGAACACCCCACATCGGAAGAACTGTTAATCATGTGCATGGGGTTTAAGTCACCTTAGTCTATTCCTGCATTCACCACCAGAGGCCCTTCAACCACCACTAGGCTCAGTGAGCTGAAGACAAGAGAGGAAGTGCCCCCAGGGAAGAACTCCATCACTATTAGGTACAATGCAGCCCCACCAGCGCCACATTAACTCTGGAGCTGAAATAGAGTCAGTTGAACTATGGGCCACCGCTGACAACTACTGCTACTCTTCTCTAGGTCCTTCTAATTGGGTGCTGTACATTCAATGTTTTTGGGCCAAGAAATACAGTCTGTGTGTTCAATGTATTTCTCTGTTTCCTTTTATTTCATTTTGTAGGACTGATATAATAAAGAGCTATCAGAAAGAAAATAAGAAACTAAGCATGTTTCTCCTAGATAAAAATGGAATACAGGATGTATTCACTGGCAACACTGCTCAAACAAAGCAAGGGAAAAGGGGATTTCTTTCGGCTTTTTCTAGTCATATGTATAGTTTGGCTAATTACTTTCAACGGGTGACAATGATATCATATAAAATAAGATCGTTGTTGTGGGAACACCCCTTTAACTAGAATGTGAGTGCAAGGGAATATGGCCTGAACCCCAGTTTGTTATTAATGGACTTCTACTATAATGGGATGTATACATTCTAATGTGTGTATATATTTATATACAGTATATATATATATATATATATATATATAGTAAGAAGGTGACAGGCAGGGTAATGGAATCTTGCTATATCTCCTCCAGGTTTTTAATTTATGTGTGGTCCAGTGAGTAGGCCTCAGCTCCAGGTGTGAGTCCTTGACTCATCACTGGGACAAAAAAAGGCTGCACATTCTGCACTCCATTGCAGGTCCATGGAGCGAAAGAAGGTGTATGGCTCTGTCCTGTAATCCTGAGTTCAATGAGACAAAGTTGTGCTTGTTTTGTTTGTGTGGCTGATAGTAAGCCACACGTATAGTTAGGTTAACATTACTGTTTAGTTAGGGGGCGTTCACACTACCATCGGTGTCCGACAGGTAGTGTCCGCTCCTAGTGTCCGCTCAAAATCTGTCACGGACATTAGGAGCGGACACTAGCTGTGTCCGTGACACCTGTCATTCATTTCAATGGGCATCGGGTGCGTTGTTTTGCACTCCGTGCCCGTCCTTCCCTGTCCGCAAGTGAAGATGTCCGACTTCTCAAGCGGACAGAAAAACCCTGCATGCTCTGTCCGCTCCCTTAGTTTAGGTTTTTTATTTTGTTTTTTTTCCTGAAGTTAAGGCTGTATTTTGTTTTGCTCATTTGGTGCCTGAAGTCAAGGTTTATTTATTTAGCTGTTTTTTTCTAAATAAACCAGTTTGCTGCATATTTTGTGTCCCTGACTTGATTGTTTGGGTTCGCACCACTGCTTCTACCGAGCTAACTTCCCCATTATATATATATATATATATATATATATATATATATATTTGATTGGTAGCCAGCAGCCTAGTGTTGTCATGTAATCAGTCCCTAGTTTGTTACACCTTTTTCATATTATGAAGTATAAATGGAAATCCCCTCAATTACCATTGTGCATCTCTCTGGTGTCTGTGTATTACTTGTCTTCTGGCCAGTGAAACCCTTTTATGGCAAATTTGGAAGCAATCAGGCAATAAGGTCACATTACTGTAAGGCTGAGGCCCCACATTGCTTTGGCTTGGAAAATCGGAGCAAAATCTGCAACAAAAAAAGATGCGTGTGTGTAAAGTGGGACCGCTGCGTCATGCTATATTCACACAACTGTGTCAAACTGATCTGTTTTTATCTGCCGCTCTGCATTCATTCATTTATCTGCTTTTGAAGGACAAATGGATGAATTTCATTGGTCTGTTTTGTTACCCAATCCATTGATGCACTGGACTGTATAGCACGTGGCAATGGACTGATTGACTGATATCTACTGGAAATAAGCAGAATGTATGACAGCAAGGAGGGATCTAGAAAACTGCGAGGAATTGATACAGAAAGTATATTGGAAAATTGTGGAACGTTTCACTATACAAACAGTAATACTTGTCATTCCATATTGGTCTGAAACTGGACAGTCCCTGGGAAATACAGCTGAGACACATATTAAGGGGCCCTAACAATGTAAGAGTATTGCATTCTTTTACGCAGCCTTTCCGTAACACGGAGCCTTAGCTAGAAAAGGAAAGTTAGTGAGAGCGAGTACAATTTCATATCTGGTCAGAAAGGCAATGCACTATAAATAACCAGATGTTTTAAATATTTCTCATCTTACCAGACAATTACAGGGTTAAAGTCGTTTTTCAAATGTTTACATGCAGCGCTCACAATATATACCTAACATTGGAAGCCGTCTCTCTCATCAGTGGTCGTGACCTTGAACACGGGAATTTTATTTCACTCTGTCAATCAAAGAGAAACCAGTACCAATGATTTCAGAAACCGATTTCTATTTCCTATTGTAATTTCACATAATCAGATTCTGAATGAGAACATTCTGATGAGACAAAAAGCGAATGCTGATTGTGGCATGGTTTTCAATTGCATTTCAACACATATGGAAAAAATTACATTTTAATGGAGGTGCAATAGTGAATCCCTTTATCAACTGAACACAATAATGAACTCAATCTACTAGCCATCCTTGAACCTAGCAGGTTGGACGGTATACTCTGGTTGCATCTACAAACGGAGAAAGCGTGTATTGGAATATTATTAATTATTCTAATTACAGAATGGAGTTGAATGAGAGGGAACAGTGGCAGCGATTTTGAAAGCAGAGCTAGCGTAGGCAGCAACTTTTTTGTTTTACTGTTCTCTCTGTGCTTGTGAGCATTTATACCAATGTATTAAGATAAAAATCTTTCGTATTAAGCAAAGAAACACAAAAAACAATTCATGTGAGTGACTTTTGCCATGATCATCAGTGATAGGTACTTTTTAAAAAAAACTAACGAAAAAAACAGAAAACAAAGAGAAGTAGCTAAATAGTACTACTGCTATTTTAGGGAAACAGATACAGCTCATGTAAGTGTCATGGCTGCTGCATTTTTGCATTTAGGTCCAGTTTCACTATTGTGGTTATGAGTATGACAATGGCATATCTAATGCGATGCATCTTTGGAGTAATGTGATGCATCTTGGTGCATCTAATTTAGGCTAAAAAAATTTTAGCATGCTAGAAATGTGAGCGTGAATTCTCAGAAAAAGGGGTGTGCATTAAATATGCCACAATGGCTAAAAATGCGCCAAAGTAGTAATGAACAATTCTGGTTCAAAGTACACCAATTAAAAGGTGGTATAAACTTGAACCAGACAGTCTAAAGATACACCAGATTTACTTTCTAGCATCAGTCACTGTGATAAATCTGGTGTATTTTGAGCATGCCTAGCTAAATTTTCACTATTACCCCTCGTTCACATCTGCGTTTGATAATCCATTTGGGAAGTCCGCATGAGGACCCCCCGAACGTACTACCAAATGAAATTGCAAGCGCTATTCAGTAAAAGCACACGGACCCCATTGACTATAATGGGGTCTGTGTGCTTGCCACAAAATCTCCACATGAGTTATGCAGAGAGGAAAGTGGATAGTGAAGCAATTTCCTCTTCGCATGTTCCCTACAGAGATTTTGCGACAAGCACACAGACCGCATTATAATCTGTCTATAGCTTATGTCTATATGTCTATGTCTAGTCTCTAGCTTTCACTGGCACACCACTTGCCAGTGCGTATGGTATTCCATTTGGGGGGGTCCCCATGCAGACTCCCTCGAACGGAATACCAAAGCAGATGTGAACCAACCCTGAGTGAATCTGGGCCATAGGTTTTTTCTTCTTTTGGTCCATTTTGCAGACCATTAAAGTCCATATGTCTGTGAAAATCATGAACATCACATATGTGCTCTCTATTTTTCACAAAGATTGAAAAGTACAGGAAATTATTTTTTAAAAATGTCGATCTGTTATCATGGAATTGAGTAATGGATAATCCTGGACAGCACACCACATGTAAAGTAGCAGAGTGAGGAGTTATCTGTGAATATCACAAACCTTACACGTCTGTAGATTTCTGCCGTGTGAATAAGGCCTGGGCATGCAATAAGGCATTAACATATTATTAGAGATGATCGAACACTAAAATGTCCGAGGTTCGAAATCCGATTCGAACAGCCGCACACAGTTCGTCTGTTCGACCGGATTTCGAACCCCATTATAGTCTATGGGGTAGGCAAAATTCGATAAAATTATACTTACCAAGTCCACGAGTGACGGTCGGGCTGGATTCCCCTTGAAGTCTTCTCCCGGCGCAGCGCCCCCGTGGCGTCTTCCGGCTGGAATTCACTCTGCCTAGGCATTGGAGCCTAGGCAGAGCCGACTGCGAATGCGCGGTTGGCTCTGCCCGGCCCGATGCCTGAGCAGAGCCGACTGCGCATGCGAGGGCATGCCCGCGCATGCGCAGTCGGCTCTGCCTAGGCCGAATGCCTAGGCAGAGTGAATTACAGCTGGAAGACGCCGCAGGGACGCTGCACGGAGAAGACTTCTAAAGGTAAGAAAAGAACCAGCGTTGATTGGCAGAATGTATAGCATTCTGCCAATCAATGCTGGTTCTGCATCGAACATTAAACTTCGAACAGCTAGTAGTGTTCGATCGAGTATGAGTATTTCGAATACCATAGAATTCGATCGAACACGTACTCGATCGAACACTACTCGCTCATCTCTACATATTATGCAAATATCATAGTTATGTCATCAAGCATTTCATAATAAGGGTGGAATAGTTAGGGGGTAACTATGTTCCCAAAGGGCATACATATACCTGAAAACCTACAGTACATTAACACAGGCAGCAACGTTGGCGAATGATACATAGGTATATTCCATCAGTGTCTGTAAGGCCGGGGCCTTACGGCTAGAAATACCGTGGCATTCTACAGTAACTGCAAAGTGGATGGGAATCTTAGGAATCCCAAACCACTTTGCACTAAAAACCACGGCACGTACACACCATTTTTTCCAAAACCGGCGCTGTTTTGGAAATCGCAGCATGCCAATTATATCTCTGGAAACGCCAGCGGCATCCCCGTAGATATAATTGTGGTAGAAAGTTTGCAGAGGAAAACTCTCTTTAAAGCGCTGTGGGAAGAATCTCAATGCGTTCCCGCTGTGGTTTTTCCCACAGTGCTTTATAGCTGCTGGTCGTATCGTGGGGCCTTAGCCTAAAACCGATTCCTTATAACTTTTTAAAATCTGTTACTTGTTGAAAATCCAAAGTCTGTCACATGCAGATAACTGAAGTTTGGCTGAATAGAATATGAAAAATCTCAGACAATTATTGACATGTAAAGTCCACAAATATTTCAAAGATTTTTTTTCTGGTAATAAAAATGAAATGGATTTTCTGTGTACACTGTCCCTTGTTTTTTTTCTTTTTTTCTGTGTATTCCTTGTTTTTATGACTTCACTGTTACGCTCTTTAGGTATACTTTTAGATTCATCCTGTTCCTGTTTCCAGTATACTGTGCCCGGCATCTTGCTGTAAACATGATTTATAGACTTATTTGCTGTATGGACACACTATCTTTGCTGTTTATATTCTGTTGACTACAGTTCTTTTCCCGATTCCTTTACTGCTCATTATATATGTACATTGTAGAATTGTACAAATGGTTTGTTTCACCACAAAACAAAATGTAATAAAAACCAAAGCTAAAAAAATACAAAACCGATGACTTTGTTTTATGAAACAAACTAAAGTCCGCTAATAAAATCTGCAAATACATCCAATTTTATATATTTTTTGCATTTTGTAATATATTCTGTTTTAAATATTTTTTAAACATTTATGGCTCACTATTTCACTTAACTTCACTTTAAAACGTATAGGAAATTGTATGAAAGTTACTTTCCTTGCAAGAATTTGATACAGGCCACTACAATATGATTAGTCGAAGCAATAAATATATTAAAACACATAAATATATTAAAATGCATAAATGAAGAAAAAAGGAGTGAAGAAATTATGCAAATAACACCTACGGAGCCAGCCAAATTCTCTCAGTTGAACATAAACGCTTCCTAGAACTATCACAGTTGATATAATAAACAAAAGACAGTTTACACCGAAGGTTATACTATTCCCTGGCCACAAGAATATCATCCCAGTGCAAGACGTGGAAAAATTGAAAAGCATAAATTCACACGCCACATTTTAGCACAAACTGTGAAAAATAACACAACACCTTTTTAATGACTGCTGGTTAACAAATCATTGCAGGAAAGCACAATCTCTAACCAATAAAGTTTGCAATAAAAAAAGAGCATCAAAACATTAAGTTGACTCAGGGGAAAGCTGGATAATATATACCCTATGAGCAAGTCCTCAAAGCTGATCCTGGAATTATTTGATTCTTATTCACCATGTTTACATTGTGGAAATTCGCATACTATGTATGTTTACTGCATGTTGGTAAAATTGGCATCTAAAAGATGGAAATGCCATGTTCTTATTGTTGGTATTAACCTTTTAACAAATGAAGTCAATAGTCTCGTCCTCTGACCTGCAGTAGTGACCCCTTCCCCTCACACCTTCTCCAATCTCTGTCACCTGCTGTCACGACTTACCTTACTAAAATATTTAACCTCTCTCTCTCTTGGAATTTTCCCTTCTTCTTTCAAACATGGTGTTACAACTCCGCTATTGAAAAAACCCTCCCTGGACCCATCCTGTGCTGCTAATTATCGACCCGTCTCTAACTTCCCCTTCATCTCCAAAATCTTGGAACGCTTGGTCTATTCTCATTTAATTCACCATCTCTTTGTTAACTCTTTGCTTGACCCCTTACAATCTGGTTTTCGCACTGTACTGAAACGGCCCTCACAAAAGTCTCCAATGATCTCCTAATGACTAAATCTAATGGTGACTTCTCTCTCTTTATTCTTCTGGACCTCTCAGCCGCATTAGACACCATTGACCATCAACTTCTCCTCACTATGCTCCTCTCAGTCGGCCTCAAGGACACTGTGCTCTCCTGGTTCTCTTCTTATCTCTCAGACCGCACTTTCAGTGTATCATTTGTGGCTTTTGTCTCTTCCCCTCTTCCTCTTTGCTGTTGGGGTCCCTCAGGGCTCAGTTCTAGGCCCGTTGCTCTTCTATCAGGCTAGACGCTACAGCGATGCCTCTGGTCTGTGCCAGTCACTACACTGGCTGCCTATTCATTATAGAATCAAATATAAAGTTATCACCCTCATCCACAAGGCTCTCCATAATGCCGCACCTCCCTACATTTCCGCCCTCATCTCTGTCTACTGCCAAACCCGTGTTCTCCGTTCACTCAATTACCTAACACTTACAACCTCTATTATCAGAACTTCCCAAACTCGTATACAAGACTTCTCCCGAGTTGCACCACTTCTCTGGAATGCTCTATCCCTGACAATCAGATTAACTCCCAATTTCTTCAGCTTCAAGAGCAAACTAAAGACACCTCTTTTCAGACAGGCCTATCACAATTCCTAATGTAAACTCTTCCAAGTCGTTATTAGAGTCCCTAATACAAACCCTCCTCACCCCCGCATTACCCCACATGACATGATGCCATATCAGACTAACTGTAAGTAGAGATGAGCGAACAGCATTCGATCGAGTACATGTTACATCAGACATCAGGCTGTTCGCACTGTTCGATTTCATACGAACACCGCGTTGAAAATCAACGCGCCACCTTCCCTGGTGCTTTTTCTGCACCAATAACAGCGCAGGGGAGGTGGGACAGGAACTATGACAATCGAGGCATTGAAAAAAACTAGGAAAAAGCTTATTATTATTATTATTATTATTAATAATAATAATAATAGTTTTCATATATTAGGATTTTTATTTGGTTATGACAAGTAAAAGTCATGCTTATTCACGCAAACATCAATGTAGGTATATAGTCCTAGTTTAATCAGATCCTCTGGTTAACAATAGAAATGTAATAAATACATAATATGTAGCCAAAATAACTTTTACCCACCTTTTGAATCTTTCTGGAATGGTTCCTCCGTTACTCCAATTTCCTGTTTATTTCTGAAACACAGAATATTGCTTAGGGCTCGTTCACATCTGCGGCCCGGTCTCCGTACTTAGGTTTCCGTTTCCTGCCTAAAACACAGGCAGGATACGGAAACCTGCAGGAGACTTTCTCACCCATTCATTTGAATGGGTGAGAAAGCTGTCCGGCCGTGCGCGGCGGTGAGCGTTTTGCGCTCTCCGCCGCGAAGCCGGGTTTTATAATCCGGACACAGAGTCGGACATGCAGTACTCTGTGTCCGGATAAAAAAATCCGGTTTCGCGGCGGAGAGCGCAAAACGCTCACCGCCGCGCACGGCCGGACCCGGTCTGTGGTTTCCGTCTTCTGGCATGCAGAAGACGGAAACCACAGAACGGAGACCCCAGACGCAGGTGTGAACCCAGCGTTACCTGAATTTCAGCGAGACCTTTGATACTGTGCCACATAAAGAGCCAATAAATTATTGGAGATGGGATGAAATCACTGGATAGTTCATGGGACTCATAGTTGGCTGATGAATAGATATCAGAGCATTTTATTGTTAATGGATTACATTTTGAGGACAGACACCTCACAAGTGGTTTACCTCGAGGGTCTGTCCTGGATACTATTTGTGATTAGTTATGTATATATTGTATTGTGTCTAGTTACGGCTCTTGTTAATTGTTGTAATTTTAAGTGTGAGTATTCCTACTGCGTGTGTTAATGTTCAGGATGTTAATGCAATTGCAAACAGTCATTTGCAGGTAAATTTCAAGAGGCCAAAAGGCTTTGTGTAGGGAGATATGACATATCCCAGCTAAATCCTGCATGGCCAAAACTCAGCAAGAAGGAACAAAGGAAACGCATCAAAGGTATTTATGTCTTAATTCAGGTTTAATAACCATCTGAATACAGAAGTATGGTTGGGGGACCCAGACCCCTTTATGACATTGAGCATTTGCACTGTTAATATTTATAATCTCCCCAAATTACATATCAGTTGAAGGGAATATGATATTATGTTTGGTATGCCTGGAGTTCCCAATATCCTAGTCCCAAAATAAGTAATATCCCTGTTGATATGGTGCAGGTAATTACCTTGCCCCATTTACAGGTAGGAGACTGAGTCTAAGGCCCCAATGGCCGTAAACGTCATGCTAAAGCGCTGCGGGAACATTTGTAGTGTGAACGCATCGCGGTTCTTACCGCAGCACTTTGAACAGAGTTTTCTTCCGCGGACTTTCTGTTACAATTATATCTACGGGAAAGCTGCCGGCATTTCTGTAGATATAAATGACATGCTGCAATTTTCAAAACCGTGGTGGTTTCGGAAATCGCAGCATGTCTGCACTGCGATTTTTCCCGCAAAGTGGGGATAGGATTCGCATGAATCCCATCCACTTTGCAAGTACTGTAAAACACCAGCAAATCGCAGCGTTTCCAGCCCATGGGGCCCTGGCCTTAATGGGTTTTCCATCAAAAATTGGTCATCAAGAGGAACCCCTTTGTTAGATACCTAGAGCTCCAACCAAACTTGTAGTCTGTCCAACTGCCAGCCAAGTTCCACACCCAGGTTTGAACAAGGTCTGTTTCTTTGTTTCTCCCTTTTATTTTGCATACTGTTGTGCTTGTATGTATGTCATTTTATGTCATTTTTTTTTAATGGTAACAAAGGACCATCATTTTTGCGTATATTATATCTTAAAATTTTAAAAGATCGTTCATGGCTATAAATATCACCACAATTCCAATAGGGAAAAAATATCTTTAAATATATACTACAAAACTGATTGAGGTGCCGCCATTTTGTGGAGGATCCATGAAGATCTGGGACCAGTGATTCATTGCCATTGAAGCCTATTGAAGACATTGTGGGGAACCGCTCAGGTAGATGCTTGTAGCAGTGCAGGAAACAGGGACACAGACACTGGGTTGCACACAAGTTCAGGCTTTATTCACTTGCAGTGCGTTAATTGCCTTTGCAAAGGCACAAATAAACAAAACAAAACCTTCTTGGCTGAGAACTAAACTAAATACAATCAAACTTTTCCCTGTCTATACAGAAGCCTGGCTACCAGACTCCCACCTTGGCAACAACAACAGGTGGCACAGTACCTGCTTTGTATGTTCAGTCTGAACAGGTCAGCTCTGTCAGTGTGGTGCCACACTTCCCAGACCTCACACACAGACTATAGTAGGCCTTGATTACCCAGCTGACCTCCCTGGTGTGGGTCTTTACCAAACACCCTTTAGCTGCCTGGCTGGGACATACCTGTCTTCCCAGATGACAGCCTTCACTCTCTCACAGCATGTAATAGAAGTACTGGTATGTTGCAATGCATCTTGAATATACAGCTTTCCAGCAGCATTTTTTTTTTTCTGTAATGTGTGAATGGGATTAACTAAAATCTCATTCACTTTACTGGTATTGTAAAACGCTGCATTTTTGTTCAGCAGCAAAAAAAAGTATGTTTACGAAACGTGGGGCTTCAGCCTCTAGTAACCCCTCGTACACATCTGCATTTTGTTATCCGTTCAGGGAGTCCACATGGGTACCCCCAAACAGACTACCAAATGCACTGACAAGTGGTGTGCAGTGAAAACTAAAGACACATCTTTTCAGACAGGCCTATCATAATTCCTAATGTAAACCGCATGAATAATGTGGACATGAAAGTAGATCACAAAGTACTTTTCTGTCTGCATGTTCTGTGCGGAAACCGTGCGGAGAACACATGGACCCCATTATAGTCTATGGGGTCCATGTGTTTTCACTGCACACCGCTTGGCAATGCATTTGGTATTCCGTGCAGGGGGTCCCCAGGCAGACTCCCTGAACGGATTACCAAACGTGGATGTGAACGAGGGGTAAGCAACAGCCAAAAACACTCTTGGGAAAAGATTACGGTGGAAATGCATTGCTTTTTTTTCTGCATTGTTTTTCACAGAAAATCCAGAGTTTTCTGCTGCAGTTTTTCTGCCTCTATTATACCTATATGTAATCCACCAGTATTTCCATAGGTATAACTGACATGCTGCAATTTACAAAAATGCTTGCATTTTTTAAATCACAGCCTTTCCGCTGCAGATTTTGTTTCTGCAATGTGTGGATTGTATTAGCAGGTACTGCAGGGATTGTAAAATGCAGTTTTTTGATGTAGGACCCTGGCCTTAAGTGGTTTAGCTTTGGGATAGTCCTATAAAAATGAATGGAGGAGCAGTGCACCACCATTCTCATGGTGGGTTATCTCCCCAGCATTCCTTTGTATAGGGTATAAGCTGCATTTGTGGGCAAACCCCTTTAATGCATTATGGTGGAGGAGAGGAGTATGCAATATTTAATGTTCCCACCATTCCAAAATGTTTTCTGTAAATGGAAGTGTACCAGTGAAATTATTCAGGAGTAAAAACAACGGTAAAAATATAATACCCAGATGTGATATTATGCCCAGAATTAAGCAATGATTTTCTGGATTTTCAATGTATTGTGACAGAAACAAGAATTTTGGTTGTAAGTTCAATTGTCCTAGAGTTCCTAGCGGCCGAAGTATGTTTTGTCTTCAATCTAATACAAAATATATGAAACATACCTATTTATCATCGTCCTGGTTTCCAGCCAACTTCTTATTGCACCCTACCTGGAGTAATGTACAGTAATGTCTGTTATGATTTACACTTTAAATATGATACATTTACTCTAAGATGCAAGTAGGAAACATTTTCTTTCCGGAGACAAGTGCCCACTGATATAAAAGTAACAGCTCTTTCAAACTAACTGCTAATGTCAAAGGGTTAACTTATCAGCTTCGCACGCCAAGGCAATCCTTAACAAATAATAATACAGATTTCAAGCTCAGCTGGAACGGTAATTAACCCAAAGCAGAAAGGCGATTCTCTTCGAGACACAATTAGTCGAGATACAATTTTAGATTATGTGAAGGATAGCTAAGAGCCTTTACCTCCACCAGCAGTTCCCTGTGCATTGACAGTATGAGTTCCAGAGGATCAGAGCCCTGCAGCACTCATTAACATTTTCTTTATTAGATATTAACATAGCAGAATACCATTAACTTGCACAACTGATGCTGTAACTGGGCAACCAAGCTTCACAACTGCAGTGTTATCTCTCATTTAGTCATAAGTTATACCAATGACATTAACATTAAAAAAACGATAGAGGAGGCAGTCTGATAGGAGTGATCTGACAAACATAAGTAAAGTAAGTTTTAGTAAAAAATATGGATAAATTAACAGTCCAAACATATTTTAGGGGGATGGAAGACTGAGTTTCCTCATGGCCCCCATTTCCTAGGTAACCCTAAGGCTGAGTTCACATGTATCCGCCTCAAAATCTTGACCAAAAAGTCGGCTCCCATTGATTTCAATGGGAGCCAGTCATTTCTTTTTTCCGGGAGCCAGAATAAAAAAGAATGGACATGCTCATTCTTCAGACGGATTGTGCCTTACGATATCCACCTGAAGAAACTCCCTCCCAACTAGGCCTAATCTGGATCGCAGTGCTACGACTGGATGCTGGTGCTGGTGCAGCTGCCCCGTATTTTGGACCAGAACCTGAGGCAGCCTCGGCATCAAATCCCAATCCAAAATACTCTGTCTGAACTCAGCCTAAAGCTAAGGCCCCATGTAGTGGGTTGCGGCGAAAAAGTGCTGCTGGAAAAACCATGGCGGAGACTCATCAGGGTTTTTCCTGCAGCGCTTTCCATAGAAATTCTGCAGAGTTTCCACTTCAATTATATCTATAGGGAAACCACTGGCGTTTAAGTAGGTATAATTGACGTGCTGCGATTTCCAAAAACACAACAGTCTTGGAAATTTCCGCTTCAGGTTTTTCTCTGTAATGTATGAATGGGATTCGCCCCAGCCTGAGGGTAAGTTCACACAGAATTTTTTGGTCAGGATTTTGAGGCCATATTCGCCTCAAAATCCTGACCAAAAAGACAGCTCGCATTGAAATCAATGAGAGTCACTCAGGAGCTTTTTCCGGGAGCTGGCTTGTGCCGACTCCCAGAAAAAGAAGAGAGGTGCTCATTCTTCAGGCCGTTTCGCCTTGCTATTCGGCCTGAAGACACTCCCTCCTCCCAACTAGGCCCATTCATTGAGAGCGTGGCTGTGTGCCAGTGCAGTGCACTGGCTTTCAGTCATGGCTACCTGGTAGCCTCCGCCTCAGGTTCCGATCCAAAAGCCGGGTCACACCGGCATCCAGCTGCACTGCATCGGCATCCAGCTGCGCGCTCCGCTTCGGATTAGGCCCAATGAATGGGTCTAGTCTGGAGGTGGGAGTTTCTTCAGGCCAAATCGTGAGGCGACTCGGCCTGTAGAATGAGCACCTCTCTTCTTTTTTCCAGGAGACAGAAGAAACGGCTCCTGGAAAAAGCTTCTGAACAGCTCCCATTGATTTCAATGGGAGCTGTCTTTTTGGTCAGAGTTTTGAGGCGATTATGGCCTCAAAAGCCTGACCATAAAACTACGCGTGAACTTACCCTTAAGAGTTTGGCAAGATCACTGGTGACCCTGGTGTAATGAGACATTTTCATTAGATCACTGTTAAATCATGTGTATCCAGGTATTCTCTGTATCCATAGTAAATAAATAAAATATAGAAATAAAATAAAGATTTTTTTAAAAATATAAGCGTAAGGAGTAAGTAAAATAAAAAGTTCCCATTTCTCAAAAAATACACTCAATATACCTTAGGATCCAATGCTCAGGTATTATTATGATGGTGTCACAAAGATTTACAGTACCCAAAATATAAAATAAATATCCCTCAACACTGATTTTTGTCTGTAGACCTATCTAGTTTTTGTGTTAATAAAAAAATAAAAATGAAAAAAAAAAAAATGATGTAGGATATAGATTCAGAGGAAGGGATCACAGCAATATCATCCACAAGTCTTCCACTTTCTTTGACTAAACCTGCAGCACAAAGTGACCTGCACTGGGGATTTGAAGCCCACAGTATGTCAATTGTTGCTGTAGGCTTTTCCTGCTGCTTTTAGCCTTTGCAGGTAATACCTGATTCACATCTGCATTTGGTAATCCATTCGGGAGTCTGTCCATCCATGAAATGTGAAATGTCACTGTGGTCGCGTCATGCCTCCACCATCATTCTGTATTGAACGCAGAAGCTCCAACTAGTGCATAGGTGTCAAACACAAGGCAGGCAGGCCAAATCTGGCCCACAGCCTTGTGTTTTGTGGCCCGTAGGCTGGAGCCACGTCTGCGATGATGTTTTTCCAGCCAGGCTGTCTACCGCTCTATGGTACCACTTGTGCCAAAAAAGTAGCATGTCATGTTACAGAGCAGCCAGGCTTTATTGAAACAGGTTGAAGACGGATGAAAATTTTGGAGCACTATCTAAGATGGGACCCCAAAAGGAGAGCCTACTAAAGTTGGAAAGTGTGGCTTTGTTTCTTTCTAACTCACTGCAATCCTTTGACAAAATAAATTCTGCAGATTTCACCGTACAGTCTAGTATATTGGAGATTACTGTAGGTCAGGGGTGCTCACACTTTTTCAGCGTGTGAGCTACTTTATTAGCTGACCAAGGCAAAAGATCTACTAGGGCGGGGCTGGGGCGGTCCTGTGGGCTGGGCTGGGGCAGGCGTGTGGGCGGTCTATGGGCGGGGCCTGGAATGTGGGCGGGGCATGCAGATCGTGAGAGCAGGAGACCGTGGCATTCTGTGGCTGCCCAGGGATCCCCGTTGTCTCCTTGTTCACAGCGCAGGCTGAGAGTTATCTCTGGACACTGACAGGCTGAGGCTGCGGCAGCCCCACCTGCCAGTGTCCGGAGATGATTCTCAGCTTGCACTGTGAATAAGCAGACACCGGGGATCCCTGCATCCCGCGATCGACCCATACGTCCTTTGTGATCTACCAGTAGATCGCGGTCGACGTATTGGGCACCCCTGCTGTAGGTCAGTTTAAGTGGTGTTCACACTTGCGCCTGTGTCCGCCCTGTGTCATTCCAGCGGATTTCCGTTCTCAGCCTGGGCGAAACAGGGGACGGCTTCCAAGTGGTCAGCTTTACAACCCATTCATTTGAATGTCTTTTTAAAGGTAACTGCCGGTGTCCACCTGCAGCCTCTCCGCTGGGAAACCATTTTTTGGGCCGGACACAAAGTCAGACATTCAAATGAATGGGTTTTAAAGCTGACCACCGGGAAGCCATCCTCTGTCCAGTTTCGCCGGAACTAAGGACGGAAACCTTGCAGAAAGACTGAGGGTGGACATGGGCATGTCATTCTACACACACACACACACACACACATACACACATCACAGGGTAACATGTAACAAGGATGGAATATGTTTAAAAATTATGGATAGCTGTCTAGGAGCCATTACTGAGAAAAAGAAATATATGTAAATTTGCAATTTTACACCAAAACAGTCAAATAAAAGACATGCATGTCATAAAAGCAAGAAAACCTTGTTCCACCATCACTCATGATGAAGAATTGGTGTACATTTGGTGATTTGCTGATGCTAACACAATCCAGCATTGATGTGTATATGAAGCTTTTTCGTGCCCGTAGCCAATAACCTTGCATTTATGAACTATGGATATCCTCATCAATGTTTTCATTATTTGACATTTCAAAAGGAAATTCATGGTAATAGTAGTAGTGATCTCTGCTGAGCTAATTTTGGCACATTCACAATCTGAAGTACCTCCTGACTACCTAGCTCCCCCCAGCCCTCGCCGGCCTCCATCCGTCTTCCTACTAATATCCTGTGGCTAATGCCTCACTAATTGCAATGTGTCACTTCTGCTGGTAACAATTCATTGTTAAACAAAATTACACTTCACAGTTCGGCTTTTTTCCACTTTCCTTGGGTCAGGTTAAAAAGCTTATGAAGTCTTAATGTTTGATCACTTTGTAGACTTTAGTATGCCAAGTAAAAAGATGTAAGTGACAAGGTAAGTACCTTCTCGAACAGTTTGTTCATGCAGTCCGTTTTTATATAGTTCTCATGTAACGACCGCATTCTAAAGACTTCTGTAGACATTTCATTTTGGCTTCAATGCAAAAAATACTAAAAATCACTAAAATAAATGTCAGGAATAAACTTGTGTAGCTGTATATATCCGTGTGAGAATATGTGCCCTGACGCCAGGTTCACACCTGCGTTCTGGTCTCCGTTCTATGGTTTCCGTCTTCTGCATGCCAGAAGACGGAAACCATAGACCGGGTCCGGCCGTGCGCGGCGGTGAGCGTTTTAGGCTCTCCGCCGCGAAACCGGATTTTTTTATCCGGACACAGAGTACTGCATGTCCGACTCTGTGTCCGGATTATAAAACCCGGTTTCGCGACGGAGAGCGCAAAACGCTCACTGCCACGCACGGCCGGACAGCTTTCTCACCCATTCAAATGAATGGGTGAGAAAGTCTCCTGCAGGTTTCCATATCCTGCCTCTGTTTTAGGCAGGAAACGGAAACCTCAAGTACGGAGACCGGGCGCAGATGTGAACGAGCCCTTAGAAAGAAATTGTGTCAACAATCATATTTTTATAGGGGTTTCATCTACTGTATTAGGGAGTAGTGAGTTAACAAAGGGAAGACCTCTCTTTAGGATACTTATCTTGTGGCCACAGTGAGAGTGGTTATAACAAGCATCTTCTACTCTGGAGAACCTGTCCTGTTTTGCATTATACAGAAAACCTATTGATCTGAATGGGTACAGCTCAAAGTGGACTTGTTAAGTTGGTGTTTTTTTGTTTTTAAAGGAGTCTTTCAGGTCCTAAATGCCTCCAAGATCTTTAAAGGGATTCTACCATTAAAATCATGTTTTAAAATTGAATACTGTGTAAGCGGCCATTTTTCTTGTTTCCTCGGGCATACGCAATCTGCTCTGCCCAAGGCCTAAAAGTTTGAACACTGCTCCAGAAGAAGACATGCAGAGAGGCCATTCCTGAAGAATATGGAGGCGGCGCTGGAGATTTCTCTCGCAGCATTGGGGACACCCCCAGTGCTGTTTGAGCGCTGGGGCCCGCCCCCAGTACTGCGAGAGAACTCATTTGCATAAAGATGGAAACCGGGATTTCTACCGAACGGCGGCGCAGTGAAGACATCTAAAGGTAGGAGAAGAATAGTCTTTCTTAAGGCTATTCCTACGTTTGATCGAGAAAAAATGTGATTTTAATGATAGAATCCCTTTAATAGGAAACATACCTTGGTGACCACAAACTGACGAAGCAATGCAAAAATAATAATCTCTTCATGGATATTCAAACGAGCCTCAAGGACATTCAGATGGGCAAAGGTTTGCTGACAGCTGAGGATATAAATGTCACAGTTAATGGGACTACTTTGGGACAACAGCATAATTTTGGCAAATCTGGTAAATCCGGCTTACTCCTGATGCACTAAAGACTAACTTATATATCCATAAAAAGATGATTATCTCTGCATTGCTTCATCAATTAGTGGCCACAAAGGTACGTTTCTGCTCCCATTAAAGGTGCTTATGTAGCACTATTACTGATTTGGGAAGCATTTTAGACTCCCTTTAAGGCTGGGGCTCCATGTGGCATAAACACCATGGTCACTGAAAACATCCACACATTGCAGAAAAATACATGTGGTGGAAACGCTGTGATTTCCAAAACAGTAACAATTTTGAGAATTGCAGCATGTCAATTATACTTAAACGCCAGCGGTTTCCCTATAAGTATAATGTTAGCAGAAAGTTTGTGACAAACATACCCAAATATGATGCCAGTTAAAAGTTCAAGCCCTCATATGGCTAAGTTGACAGTAAAATAAAGAATTTAGGAATTTTGGGAGGTTGTGAAGAAAAATATGAAAAAGTCACTGACTCATTACACCCAAACTAACCTGAATCCTTAAAGGGTTAAACAAGTCATTCATATACTGCACCTCGGACTAATACTGCTCTATCACAGTTAAAGATCAGCTGAATTGACCCCAAGTATACAACTGGTAGTTACAGTCCAGCAAAGTGATGCACTGAAAAACCTGTAACTCAGAATTGCATTTTCATAATGTTTTCTAGAATTTTTTTCTTCAAAATAGGGCACACCTGTTCATTTTGTATATCTACTCTCCTTACATATGCAAGCAAACTGCTAAACTACAAAAATTCTAACTATATTTGCAGTATATAGTAGTTTATAATATACAGTACTTACTATGCAGCCCTGCAGCTTTTCAGCATGTATATACAGTAGGTGTCCTTGGTGTGGAGCACTTCTATGATAAAAGTATTTTCTATTGTCTATTTCTATTGTCATTCAGTACTCGGCTACAATAAAGTCTGCTCCAGCAGTATATCTTTGTCTTGGATTAACACCAGGGACTCCTGTAAATATAACAGGTATGCAGAGTATATCCTGTCCCTTGGGACACTGACTATGAATAGATAAGCAGATGCTAAATGTCAATCAGATATACAACACCTACAGTCCTATGAAAAAGTTTGGGCACCCCTATTAATCTTAATCATTTTTAGTTCTAAATATTTTGGTGTTTGCAACAGCCATTTCAGTTTGATATATCTAATAACTGATGGACACAGTAATATTTCAGGATTGAAATGAGGTTTATTGTACTAACAGAAAATGTGCAATATGCATTAAACCAAAATTTGACCGGTGCAAAAGTATGGGCACCTCAACAGAAAAGTGACATTAATATTTAGTAGATCCTCCTTTTGCAAAGATAACAGCCTCTAGTCGCTTCCTGTAGCTTTTAATCAGTTCCTGGATCCTGGATAAAGGTATTTTGGACAAACAATTCAAGTTCAGTTAAGTTAGATGGTCGCCGAGCATGGACAGCCCGCTTCAAATCATCCCACAGATGTTCAATGATATTCAGGTCTGGGGACTGGGATGGCCATTCCAGAACATTGTAATTGTTCCTCTGCATGAATGCCTGAGGATTTGGAGCGGTGTTTTGGATCATCACTTCGTCACTGATTCTTGAACATTATTCTCAAGAATCTGCTGATACTGAGTGGAATCCATGCGACTCTCAACTTTAACAAGATTCCCGATGCCGGCATTGGCCACACAGCCCCAAAGCATGATGGAACCTCCACCAAATTTTACAGTGGGTAGCATGTGTTTTTCTTGGAATGCTGTTTCTTTTTGGACGCCATGCATAACGCCTTTTTTTATAACCAAACAACTCAATTTTTGTTTCCAAAATGAAGCTGCCTTGTCCAAATGTGCTTTTTCATACCTCAGGCAACTCTATTTGTGGCGTACGTGCAGAAACGGCTTCTTTCTCATCACTCTCCCATACAGCTTCTATTTGTGCAAAGTGCGCTGTATAGTTGACCGATGCACAGTGACACCATCTGCAGCAAGATGATGCTGCAGCTCTTTGGAGGTGGTCTGTGGATTGTCCTTGACTGTTCTCACCATTCTTCTTCTCTGCCTTTCTGATATTTTTCTTGGCCTGCCACTTCTGGGCTTAACAAGAACTGTCCCTGTGGTCTTCCATTTCCTTACTATGTTCCTCACAGTGGAAACTGACAGGTTAAATCTCTGAGACAACGTTTTGTATCCTTCCCCTGAACAACTATGTTGAACAATCTTTGTTTTCAGATCATTTGAGAGCGGGCTGTCCATGTTCGGCGACCATCAAACTTAACTGAACTTGAATTGTTTTGTAGAAAGAAATGGTCCAAAATACCTTCATCCAGGATCCAGGAACTGATTAAAAGCTACAGGAAGCGACTAGAGGCTGTTATCTTTGCAAAAGGAGGATGTACTAAATATTAATGTCACTTTTCTGTTGAGGTGCCCATATTTTTGCACCGGTCAAATTTTGGTTTAATGCATATTGCGCATTTTCTGTTAGTACAATAAACCTCATTTCAATCCTGAAATATTACTGTGTCCATCAGTTATTAGATATATCAAACTGAAATGGCTGTTGCAAACACCAAAATATTTAGAACTAAAAATGATTAAGATTAATAGGGGTGCCTAAACTTTTTCATAGGACTGTATTTATATTTTTCCGTTAAAAGGGTCAAATATACCTCCCAACTCTCAAAGGACAGAAAGACGGACAGTACGTGCGGCGCAATATGCATGCCACGGTAAATTTAGGTCCACCCACTTCTACGTTGACTCCGCTCAATCTGATCAATTTTTCTATGTGCCCCCACACAGTATAATGCTCCTAAAGTCACCCATTATATGCCCTCACATTGTAATGTTCATCTCCAAACACCCCACAGTATGCAATCCCTCTACTCGTACCCTAGTTTAAACTGGGTGAAACTAGTAGACATTTAACTACGGGGGTAGTTGGATGAGGACAATAAACTGGGGCTACTGGATGGGGACATTAAATTGGGGACAATTAGAGAGGGACATTAAACTGGGGGCATCTAGAGGGGGACATCAAACCATAGGAGTAACTAGAGGGTGACATTAAACTGAGGACAACTAGAGGCAAAGATGTCTCCCTCCAGCTACCCCTAGAGTTTAATTTCCCCCTCTAGTTGCCCCCTGTTTAATGTTCCCTTCCAACTTGCCCCCAATTTAATGATATGCTCTATCTACCCCAAGTTTAATGCTCCTTCCATCTTCCCTCAGTTTAATGTCCCCCTTAATCTTTCCCCAGTTTAATGTCCCCCTTCATCTTTCACCAATTTAATGTCCCCTTTTCATCTTCCTCAATCTAATGCCCCCCCTCTATCCGCCCCCAGTTTAATGCCCCCTTTTCATCTGCCCCCAGTTTAATGTCCCTCTCTCCATCTGCTCCCAGTTTAATTTCCCCTTTTTATCTGCCCCCAGTTTAATGTTCCCCCTCCATTTGCCCCCACAGTTTAACATAATAAAACACTGATACTTACCTCTCCTCGCTCCCCTTCTGCTCTGTCTGAGGTCTGCCTCTCCAGACTGTTGAGGAAGCTACAGGGGTGATGTGAGTGATGTCATCACATTGTGGCTACAGGGTCAGTGCGTACAGGAGCACAGTGATGAAGCAGATGCTGTCTGTGGACGGCTCCTTCTTCATCACTGTATTCTGGACACAAATGAGTTGAATCAGGGGCATACCTCCCACTGATTGAGACTGCGGGACAGGACCCACAATCTGTCACTGTCCCGCCAAATTTGGAATGATTGGGAGGTATGGGGTTAAATAGGCCAAAAATGAAAAACTAAAAAAAAAATATCTGAGGACTCGGCTCTGATACCTCATCTCATACCTGCATCATCTTAATATGAAGCAGAAAGCTCATTTTGTCTCTAGAGGTACGATTATTATCCCTGCTACTGAAGGGGGAAGAATTAGGGATTAGAGTTAGGGAGGAGTCAGGGGCGTGTCTTAACGTTGTTCCTGACAGGTTTTTTTCAGGCAATGACCATTACTGCAGTAATATAAAAGGATGGTGGAGCAACTGAGAGGAGAGGATTTGCAGCTCCGCTGTCATCTGGTATTAGTGCAGCCATGGACATTGCCCTAGAAAACCTGGCAGTTTCAAAGCCAAAATAGAAAAAAATTTGAGTGCTAACCCCCAACTTCTGCTCCCTCCAAATCTGCTCCCTCTCCTCCAGCAGCAGGAAACTCATCCAGGATGGTTTTCATATAGAGAAGAGCAGAGCCAAAACAAGCTGAGGGGTCTGATTTATAGGATGTAGGTGGGTATCAGGCTAGATATCCTAATTTTTATTTTTTTCTTCCTTAGAGAACCCCTTTAAAGTACAGATGAGAGCAGCATGCGTTAATACTATTATTCTATCTGGTGCCACGGCCACTGTAAAAGAAGAGGTGCCTGCACATGTACCATTCGCCCCATTCACTTCTATAGGAATTTTAAATATGGACGACCAAGTATGCACCAGGCAGTGTAGGGGTGAGGGACCCCCCATTCTGGAGATCAGTTCACAGAAGTGAGACCCACATCTAGCAGATATTTATGAATATTCTGTGGCTATAGCACAAATGTCTGAAATGCAATAGCCCTTTAAGACGGACAACATGTTTCTATATTTAACATTTCAGAAATCTCTGTTGCATTTTAATCCAATGCTTAGATGTGTTTCTTGATTCAGATATAATTTATTACATTTCCCCCAGACTTAAACAAGTTGAGAATTATCCTGACACGAAGCCTGATAAGTCATAAATCAAAACCTTTGGTATAGTAAATGAGGATTTAGGCCATTATAAGTTAATACAGCTATAAATAGCACCCGTCTCGTATGGAATATTGAGGTGACGGCTGGAGGAGATTTCAGGAAATAAGAGCAGTGATCAGTAAGTCCTGCCTTCTTGACTTCCTAAGCGCTGATGGAAAGATAAAAAGTTGCCATCAAGTACTGTACATGCAAAAAATTGACAGCTTGTAACAAATAATACCTTGAATCACCATTTTCCCGTATTATAAATTTACGGGTGTTAGAGCTCCTCCCTGTTTATATTTAACCCTTATTCATCACTCGCTCTTCCGATGATCGGTTTCATGGTGATTTTTTTATAAGACCTTCTCTATATAAATATTGGATTGTAGCATTGGAAGGGAGATCGGGCTGCACTGGGTCATGTGCATGAGGCTTAGGGTTGGTTAACATCTGCATTTGGCAATCTGTTCAGGGAGTCCGCATGGGGACTACCAAACGCACTGGCAAGCGATGTGCAGTGAAAGCACACGGATCCTCATAGACCTCCGCATGGAACATGCGGACAGGAAAGTACTTCACAATCTACTTTTCTGTCCGCATGACTCTTGCGGAAAGCACACAGACCCCATTATAATCTATGGGGTCCGTGTGCTTTCGCTGCAGTGTGTTTGGTAGTCCGTTGGGGGGGGGGTGTCCCCATTCAGACTCCCTGAACAGATTACCAAACGCAGATGTGAACCAACCCTTAAGGACAAAGCCAAAACCACCAACCCCCAAACACAACCTATTTTGCCCAGTTACAACCAGCGTTTCCATAAATAACATAACCCTTTCAAGGGCAAATAAAAGGTTTTTTAAAGAGACAGAATCCAAATTCATTGATGAACATGTTACAGTGATCCGTATTTTTCAATTTTGTACATATTCTACAAAACACATTTTGGCTAAGGCCGCAGATTTAGCGGATTTCATGTCTGCCATGGCCAAAATGTGGTGTTTATGCAACTTGGGGTTCCGGCCTTTAACTTTTGTATGATTAACAGGTTACACATATTATTCCTTGTAGGAAAGTCTTCTGTCATTATCCCCAGTGTTCTAGGTCCTCCTAGACCTTCACACAGCTGGAGGGTAAAATAACATTATTTTTGCCTGCAGCTGCCACTCATGGAAGATTACCACTTAAGAAAATGTCAGTTAAAAACAAATTTTTGCCTTCCTGCACCCGGTGTCACACTAACCCACTAGAGTGCGCAGGGTCTAATACTATCATAGTCCAGGAGAATTTAAATGGTACTATGGTCTCTTTCCTAGGGGTTGTTAAATAGTGTACTCTCTGATATAATTTTATCTGGTGAGCCCAAGGAATCTCAGTTCCACGCTGCCTGCACACCTTCACCTTATTATCTTTCACATTCTGGACTTCTGTTATGTATATTGCGCTCAAATCCATACAGTTCATTGTTACTTAGTAGATAAAGACAGAAGTCCATCAAGTCAAACTTATAAATCCACTAAGTAGATCCAGAAGGCCTAAAAACCCTACAAGATAGACGCTAATTGTCCCATCAGAGGAAACAATTACTTCCCAACTCCAAATATGGACTAAATCCTTGAAAGAGGTCATATTCTGTATGAGGCCATAAAAAGTGGTCAGGTACTGTGTGGAGGCCATAAAAAGGTGTCATGTATGGTGTAGGGGGGCAAAAAAGAGTCACAGGTTGTGAGGAGGCCATAAGAAAGGGGTCATATAATGTGGGGGTGGCATAAGAAAAAGGTCATTTACTGTAGGGGGCCATAAAAAGTCGGGTCATATACTATGTGGGGCAAAAGAAGGGTCATATGACGTGGCGAGCTAAACAAAGGGGGTCATATTCCATGTGGGGGCAAAAAAGCAGGGTGCTATATCACACGGGGAGCAAAAAATGGGGTGGTTATATACCTTGCAGTGGGCCAGAAAAAGGGGGTCATATACTGTATGGAGAGCCAGAAAAAGAGAGTTATATACTGTGTGGGTAGCCAGAAAAAGGTTTTATATTGTTTGGGGAGGGCAGAAAAAGGAAGGCATGAATCATGGGCCAAATAAAAAGAAGTTTTATATCATGTGGAGGCCAGAAAAAAGTGGGTGCTATACTATGTGGGGCAAAATGAGGGGATTTATTGATCTGCCAGAGGACGCAGATCTGAGTTGAACACATATGCGGCTGAAGGAAGGAGCTGACACAGGTCAGCTTCTCGCTTCGCCGCTGCCCGCGTCTCTCCCTGACACATGCGGCTGAAGCTGCTCGCGTGCTCGCTTCGCTGCTGTGTGTCTCTCTCGCTGACACATGCGGCTGAAGCAAGGAGCTGACCTGTGTCAGCATCTCGCTTCGCTGCTGCCGCCGGCTCCTGGCTTGTAGACGCGATGTGACAAGCCAGGAGCCGGCGGCAGCGGCGAAGCGAGGAGCTGACACAGGTCAGCTCCTTGCTTCAGCCGCATGTGTCAGCGAGAGAGACACACAGCAGCGAAGCGAGCACGCGAGCAGCTTCAGCCGCATGTGTCAGGGAGAGACGCGGGCAGCGGCGATGCGAGGAGCTGACCTGTGTCAGCTCCTTCCTTCAGCCGCATGTATCAGCGAGAGAGGCGGGCAGAGAGCGGCGAGGGAGCGGAGGAGAAGGTAAGTTTAATGTGGAGGTGGAACGTGATTCTGGGGGCAGATGAAGGAGAGGACGGTATGACAGTGGGGGCAAAGATGGAGAGGACGGCATGACACTGGGGGCAGAGATGTGGGGACATGAATCTGGGGGCAGAGATGGAGAGGACATGAATCTGGGGGTAGAGATGGGGGACATGAATCTGGGGGCAGAGATGGAGGGACAGGAATCTGTGGGCAGAGATGGGGGGACATGAAACTGGGGGCAGAGATAGGGGGACATGAATCTGGGGGCAGAGATGGGGGACATGAATCTGGGGGCAGAGATGGAGAGACATGAATCTGGGGGCAGAGATGGAGGAACATGAGTCTGGGTGCAGAGATGTGGGGACATGAATCTGGGGGCAGAGATGGAGAGGACATGAATCTGGGGGCAGATGAAGGGTGTATATGAAACTGGGGGAGAGATAGAGGGGGGACATATAATTTACGGGTGACTGTAGGAGGATTATACTGTGTGCGGGCACATGAAAAATTAACGAGTGGGTGGAGTCAACACAAAAGTGGGCGGGGCTAAATTGCCGCGGCGCGCTACGCGTGCCACACATTTTGTTCCTCTTTCGGTTCTTCAAAAGTTGGGAGGTATGAATTAGTATAAAGTGTAATTTAGAGTTTTCTTGGAAATACAGCATCAGTTGTACCTTATAAAGGTCCTGGATCTAGCTTAATAGTGAACTTACACATGACAGATTTCCTTTAAACATTAGATAATACAATCCCTTTAAAAGAGAACTTCCCTCAAATATCATCAAACAAGGAAAGATCAAAACCAGTAACGCTGTAAAGGTTTACAATAATATAGGGTTTGTTCACTTGTTTTCACTATGGAACAAAAACTACATAAGAAAAAATGATACCCTGGAAAAAAATGACACTGCAATTATTTACAATGGAAGTGAAAGACAAAAGAGCCATGAGACTGTATACAGCTATGAGCCGGATAAGACAAGGAAGTCTATATATACAAAAGACAAGGACATTTGAACGAGGTGGAGAATCACTATCCAGAATAGCTGCCATTGTTTCATAGTACAGATTACCCATGAACCTTCTTTCTATTCAAAAAGAACTTTTGTCTTTTCATATTTTAGTACTGATAGCAGTCGGCAATATACGTAAAAGACTACACAAATGACATAGTATTATAAAGGATACAATATGCTCAGCTATTGCATTTCTTTTAGTTAAAGGTACAGTTTACCAATAGTCCATATCTATGTTTTTCCATTCTATAACGAAATGGCCCTTTATTCCAAAAATTGGTTTTGTGTAGAGATGAGCGAACAGTGTTCTATCGAACTCATGTTCGATCGGATATTAGGCTGTTCGGCATGTTCGAATCGAATCGAACACCGCGTGGTAAAGTGCGCCATTACTCGATTCCCCTCCCACCTTCCCTGGCGCCTTTTTTGCTCCAATAACAGCGCAGGGTAGGTGGGACAGGAACTACGACACCGGTGACGTTGAAAAAAGTAGGCAAAACCCATTGGCTGCCGAAAACATGTGACCTCTAATTTAACCGGTTAAGGACCGCCGTACGTAAAATTACGGCCTGCGGTCCAGGTACCTAAAGACCGGACTATTGTAAAAATACGTCCTGTCTTTAGGTACCTATTTCGCGGGGGGATGGGTGCGGGGAGGACGGGGGTTAGGTGTTACTAACACCTAACCCCTTCCTCAATAACGTCCAGTCGGAACTGAGTCCGACTGGACGTTTTAACCCTTTCGATCGCGCCGTGAAACATCACGGCGCGATGGAAAGGCATCCGCCGACAATTAAATCAGATCGGCACCCCCCGCGGCGAGATCGGAGGGTGCCGATAGCAGTAAAAGGTAGTCTGGGGTCTGGCCAGTGACCCCAGACTGCCCGAAGCCCCCACATACCTGGTGATCCTGCCAGGACCTTCTGATGTCAGGCTGTGCGTCTACACAGCCTGACATCCTGCTACGGAATGCCATGTGGGACACCTGCAGGCTGTGTCTCACATGGCATTCTATATCAGCAAAGTATTGCTGATTGAAGTGTCCTAAATGGACACATGAAAAAGTAAAAAAAAATGTAAAAAAAATAAAATGAAGTGTATGAAAAAAATTAATAAAGTTATAAAGCCCAAAAATCCCTTTTTCTCAATAGAAAATGAATTATATAAAAAAAGAACTAAAAAGTAATAAAAACAATTCATATTTGGTATTGTCGCGTCCGTAACAATCTGTACAATAAAACTGAAATAATATTTAATGTACACGGCGAACGCCGGAAAAAAAAAACGGAAAAAACTCGCCGGAAGTAATGATTTTTCGCCATCTCACCATACAAAATATGCTATAAAAAGTGATCAAAAAGTCATATGCATCCGACAACAGTACCAATAAAAAGCGCAGGTTGTCCCGCAAAAACTAAGCCCTCAACCAACTCTGTCAACCGAAAAATAAAAATGTTACGCCTCTTAGAAGATGCGATGCAAAAAACATTGATTTATGTCCCCAAATGTGTTTTTCCTCTGCAGAACTAGTAACACATAAAAAAATACTATAAATGAGGTATCGCCGTAACCGTACCGACCCGCAGAATAAAGGGAACATGTTACTTATACTGTACGCTGCATGGCGCAAAATTAAAAAAGTAAAACTCAATGCCAGGATTGATTTTTTTTTTTTAAATCCAGCAAAAAAGGGTTAATAAAATGTATTCAATAAGATGTAGACACCCAAAAATGGTGTCATTACGAAATGCATCTCATCCCGCAAAGAATAAGCCCTTATATGGCCGCGTCACCAGAAACATAAAGAAAATATAGCATCTCACAATGTGAAGACAAAAACCCTCAAAAATCGCCAAATTATTAGAACACAACTGGGTGCGTCATGTAGGGAATATATAAGCTGTGTGAGCGGATATCAGGGGACACCCCAGATTTACAGCTTATGAGGGAACAGACACCAGAAGTGACCCCTAAAGTGACCCCCAGAGTGACTCCCCCAATCATAGGAGCTACGGGGACATAGTAGGGAATTTGGTGTTTGCAATGTCCTCCGCACAGCTTATACATTCCCTCTTCGCCATCCGCTGTGCAGTCACGTCCGGGATACTAATACTCACTACACCCCCTGATAAATTCTTTGAGGGGTGCAGTTTTCAAAATGGGGTCACTCCTGGTACCCCATGGAATCCACTTTTCTGGTACCTTACAGGCTCTACAAACATGACATGGCGTCCAGATACCAAACATCTGAATCTGTGCTCCAAAAGCCGCATAGCGCTCCTTCCCTTCTGCACCCTGCTGTACGTCCAAACTGCAGTTTATGACACATGTATGACACATGTATGACACTGGTGTACCCCCGGATAATGGACATAATGTCATATGTGGGTATAAACTGATACTAGGGCACAGCCGGACACAGAAGGGAAGAAGGGTCATTTGGTTTTTGGAGCACAGACGGTTTGGTTTTTGGATGCCATGACACTTTTGTAGAGCTGAAACGCCAGTAATTTGGAATCCCCTGATAAATTACCTTATTTTGGAAACTACACCCCTGAAGGATTTATCCAGGGGTACAGACAGCATTTTTAACCCCCAAGTGTTGCTATAACTTTATATATATAACTATAACTGTAGTGGATTGTGAGAGGTGAAAATGACCATTTTTCCAGGAATACGTCCTTTCAGTGCCTAATATATTGTGCCCGACTTGTATCAGAGATGAACGCTCTAAAAGCTGTTGTGCCTGGGATACCCGTTTAACAGTTTTTGGAGTGTCTCTGCTGACATAAGTCGGGCACAACATGTTGCACACTGAAATGGCAAATCTGTAAAATTTTCATTTTTAACTTCTCTATCAGTTGCGATTTCATTTCTGGAAACTAAATAAATGCAACACTCAAGGGTTAAAAATTCTCGCTACACCACTTGATAAATCCCATCAGTGGGGTAGTGTCCAAAATAGGGTGACATGTCTGCGGATTCCACTTTATTGGCAATTCAGGGGCTTTGCAAAAGTGGCAAAAAAAACCAAACTGTGCTCCAAAAACCAAAATAGCGCTCCCTCCCTTCTGTCCCCGGTTGTGCCCAAACAGCCGATTCTACCCACATATGGCATTAAGTACGTTATCCGGGGTACACCAGTGTCATACATGTGGGCATACACTGCTATTTGGGTACCCAGCAGGGTGCAGATGTGAAGGAGCAATATGTGCTTTTGGAGTGCAGATTTAGATTCTTCGTTTTTGGACACCACGTCACATTTGCAGAGACCCTAAAATTGCCCCTACAAAATGGGGTCACTTCTTGGTGAATTCCAGTTTACTGGAACCTCCAGGGCTCTGCAAAAACATCATGGCGCCCAGAGGGTCCCTCTAAATCTGTATCCCAAAAGCTAAAACGCACAGTGGTCCTTCCCTTCTGAGCCCTGCTGTGTGCCCAAGCAGCAGTTTACACCCACATATATAATTTTTTGACCCCCGGGATGGCCCACTTAATAGTTTTAGGAGTGCAGGTCTCTGACAACACAAAGTGGGTGCAACGTATTGGGCACCGAAATGGCATATTTTTAAAAATTTCAATTTTCATTTTGTACATTAATTTTTGGGAAGCATTTTAGGCTCAAAATGATAATACCCCTTGATACATTCCTTGACAGGTGTAGTTTCTAAAATGGGGTCACTTTTGAGGGGTTTCCATTGTATTGATACTTTAGGGGCGACATGGCACCTGAAAACTATTCCAGCAACATCTGCCCTCCAAAATCCAAATAGCGCTCTTTCCATTCTGAGCCCCAGCATGTACCCATACAGCAGATTTTGGCCACATATGGGGTATTGCCGTGTTCAGAAGAAATTCTGTAACAAACTGTGGGGGGCTTTTAATTCTTAAACTATTTGCAAAATTAAAACTATGGCGCTAAATGGACAATTTATTGGGAAAAAAAGTAATTTTTCATTTTCACGTCCCAATGTTAATAAAATCTGTGAAACACCTGTGAGGCCAAAATACTCACTCTACCCCTAGACAAATTCTATGAGGGGTGTAGTTTCCAAAATGGGGTCACTTATAGGGGGTTTCCACTGTATTGGTACTTTAGGGGCTCTGCAAATGCGACATGGGACCTGAAAAATATTCCAGCAAAATCTGCCCTCCAAAAGCCAAATAGCCCTCTTTCCATTCTGAGCCCCGCCATGTTCCCATACAGCAGATTATGACCACATATGGGGCATTTCTGTGTTCAGCAGAATTTGTGTAACGAACTTTAGGGAGCTTTTTTTCCTTTATCCTCTTGTGAAAATTAAAAATTTGGGGCTAAATTGACAGTTTGTTGAAAAAAAAGTAATTTTTCATTTTCATGGCCCAATGTTAATAAAATCTGTGAAACAGCTGTAGGGTCAAAATGCTCACTCTACCCTTTAATATGTTCTGTGGGGGGTATAGTTTCCCAAATGGGGTCACTTTTAGGGGGTTTCCACTGTATTGGTACTCTAGGGGCTCTGCTAATGCGACATGGCACCTAAAATTATTCCAGCAAAATCTGCCATCCAAAAGCCAAATAGCGCTCCTTCCATTCTGAGCCCCGCCATGTTCCCATACAGCAGATTATAGCCACATATGGGGTATTGCCGTGTTCAGGAGAAATTGTTTAACAAACTGTGGGGGGCTTTTACTCCTTTAACCCTTTGTGAAAATGAAAACTTTGGAGATAAAGTGACATTTTAGTAATTTTTCATTTACACATCCCAATGTTAGTAAAATCTGTGAAACAACTGTAGGGTCTAAATGCTGACTATACCCCTTGATGAATTCTGTGAGGGGTGTGGATTCTAAAATGGGGTCACTTTTGGGGGGTTTCCATTGTTTTGGTACTCTAGGGTCTCTGCAAATAAGGCATGGCGCTGAAAATTATTCCAGCAAAATCTGCTGTTCAAACACCCAGTGTCGCTCCTTCCCTTCCATGCACTGCCGTGTGCCCAAAAATCAGTTTACACCCACATGTGGGGTATTTCTGTGCACGGGAGAAATTGCACAATAAACTGTCAGATGCATTTTCTCCTTCAACCCTTTGTGAATGTGTTAATTTTGGGTCTAAATGAATGTATTAGTGAAAAAAAATGAAATGTCTAAATTTCACTGCCATATTATTTTTAATCTTATGAAATGCTTAAAGGGTTAATAAACATCCCAAATGCTGTTTTGAATAATTTGAGGGGTGCAGTTTTGAAAATGGGGTAATTTATGGGGGTTTCTATTATACAGGCCTTTATAATTACTTTCAGAACTGAAGTGGTCCCTAAAAAATTGGTTTGGAGAATTTTCTTGTAAATCTGGAAAATTGCTGTTACACTTGTAAGCCTTGTGACGTCCAAAATAAATTAAAATACAATCAAAAGATGATGCCAATATAAAGCAGAGATATGGGAGATAATATTTATTCATGTATTTGGATGGTATGACTATCCGCCTGAAAAGCAGAGAATTTCACATTTTGAAAATTGCAATTTTTTTCAAATTTCCATCAAATTTCCTAGTTTTTTTATAAATAAATGCAAAAATATTGATTAGTGTTTACCACTAACATGAAGTATAATGTGTTACGAGAAAACCATCTCAAATTCATTTGTGTAAGTTAAAGCGTCTCAAAGTTATTGCCATTTAAAGTGACACATGTCAGTTTTGAAAAAAGAGGCCTGGTCTTTAACATACTTTTGGGCCTGGTCCTTAACCGGTTAAAAGAACAGCGCCGCCCAGCTTCGCGTCATTCTGAGCTTGCAATTCACCGGGGACGGAGGTTTCCGTCCAGCTAGCTAGGGGTTAGATTCTGGGTAGGCAGGGACAGGCTAGGATAGGAAGGAGAAGACAACCAACAGCTCTTATAAGAGCTAAATTCCAGGGAGAAGCTTGTCAGTGTAACGTGGCACTGACGGGCTCAATCGCCGCAACCCAGCTTTCCGCGGATCCTGAATGGAATACACTGACAGTGTATTCCCGTATACCCGATATATACCCCCGATACCCGTTCCAACGGTGTGCCCCCCCACCTTCACCCCAGAAATACCCTGCAAGTCCCCTAGCAATAGAATTGGGGCTATATACACCCACTATTTTTGCTACTGCCATATAGTGCCATTGTCTCACTGGGAATTCAAAGAATATATTGGGCTTACATATAACTTCAATTCCAGGGAGAAGCTTGTCAGTGTAACGTGGCACTGACGGGCTCAATCGCCACAACCCAGCTTTCCCAGGATCCTGAATGGAACACACTGACAGTGTATTCCCGTATACCCCATATATACACCCCAAATCCCTGTTCCAACGGTGTGCCCCCCCACCTTCACCTCAGAAATACCCTGCAAGTCCCCTAGCAATAGAATTGGGGCTATATACACCCACTATTTTTGCTACTGCCATATAGTGCCATTGTCTGACTGGGAATTCAAAGAATATATTGGGGTTACGTGCACCCACAATTTTTGCTACTGGTATATAGTGCCATTGTCTCACTGGGAATTCAAAGAATATATTGGGGTTACGTGCACCCACAATTTTTGCTACTGGTATATAGTGCCATTGTCTGACTGGGAATTCAAAGAATATATTGGGGTTACAAATACCCTCATTTCTTGCTACTGCCATATAGTGCCAGTTTCTGACTGGTAATTCAAAGAATATATTGGGGTTATAAATACCCTCATCTCTTGCTACTGGTATATAGTGCCATTGTCTGACTGGGAATTCAAAGAATATATTGGGGTTATAAATACCCTCATTTCTTGCTACTGGTATATAGTGCCATTGTCTGACTGGGAATTCAAAGAATATATTAGGGTTACAAATACCCTCATTTCTTGCTACTGCCATATAGTGCCAGTTTCTGACTGGTAATTCAAAGAATATATTGGGGTTATAAATACCCTCATTTCTTGCTACTGGTATATAGTGCCATTGTCTGACTGGGAATTCAAAGAATATATTGGGGTTATAAATACCCTCATTTCTTGCTACTGGTATATAGTGCCATTGTCTGACTGGGAATTCAAAGAATATATTGGGGTTACAAATACCCTCATTTCTTGCTACTGCCATATAGTGCCAGTTTCTGACTGGTAATTCAAAGAATATATTGGGGTTACGTGTACCCACAATTTTTGCTACTGGTATATAGTGCCATTGTCTGACTGGGAATTCAAAGAATATATTGGGGTTACAAATACCCTCATTTCTTGCTACTGCCATATAGTGCCAGTTTCTGACTGGTAATTCAAAGAATATATTGGGGTTACAAATACCCTCATTTCTTGCTACTGGTATATAGTGCCATTGTCTGCCTGGGAATTCAAAGAATATATTGGGGTTATAAATACCCTCATTTCTTGCTACTGGTATATAGTGCCATTGTCTGACTGGGAATTCAAAGAATATATTGGGGTTACAAATACCCTCATTTCTTGCTACTGCCATATAGTGCCAGTTTCTGACTGGTAATTCAAAGAATATATTGGGGTTATAAATACCCTCATTTCTTGCTACTGGTATATAGTGCCATTGTCTGACTGGGAATTCAAAGAATATATTGGGGTTATAAATACCCTCATTTCTTGCTACTGGTATATAGTGCCATTGTCTGACTGGGAATTCAAAGAATATATTGGGGTTACAAATACCCTCATTTCTTGCTACTGCCATATACTGCCAGTTTCTTACTGGTAATTCAAAGAATATATTGGGGTTACGTGCACCCACAATTTTTGCTACTGGTATATAGTGCCAATTTCTAACTGGGAATTCAAAATGCGCAAGGCTCCCGGAAAGGGACGTGGACGAGGCCGTGGGCGAGGTCGGGGGAATGGTTCTGGGGAGCAAGGTAGCAGTGAAGCCACAGGGCGTCCCGTGCCTACTCCTGTGGGACAGCAAGCATTGCGCCACTCCACAGTGCCAGGGTTGCTTGCCACATTAACTAAACTGCAGGGTACAAACCTTAGTAGGCCCGAGAACCAGGAACAGGTCTTGCAATGGCTGTCAGAGAACGCTTACAGCACATTGTCCAGCAGCCAGTCAGACTCTGCCTCCTCTCCTCCTATTACCCAACAGTCTTGTCCTCCTTCCTCCCAAAATTCCCAAGCTTCACAGAACAATAACCCCAACTGTCCCTGCTCCCCAGAGCTGTTCTCCGCTCCTTTCATTGTCCCTCAACCTGCCTCTCCACGTCACGATTCCACGAACCTAACAGAGGAGCATCTGTGTCCAGATGCTCAAACACTAGAGTCTCCTCCATCTCCGTTCGATTTGGTGGTGGATGACCAGCAACCCACCCTCATCGACGATGATGTGACGCAGTTGCCGTCAGGGCATCCAGTTGACCGGCGCATTGTGCGGGAGGAGGAGATGAGACAGGAGTTGGAAGAGGAAGTGGTGGATGATGAGGACACTGACCCGACCTGGACAGGGGGGATGTCAAGCGGGGAAAGTAGTGTGGATGTTGAGGCAGGTGCAGCACCAAAAAGGGTAGCTAGAGGCAGAGGCAGAGGCAGAGGCAGAGGTCAGCAGCTTAGGCGAAGCCAGGCCACACCCAGAATCTCCCAAGATGTTCCAGTTCGTACCCAGCCCCGAAAAACTCCCACCTCGAGGGCACGTTTCTCGAAGGTGTGGAGTTTTTTCAAGGAATGCGCCGAGGACAGATATAGTGTTGTCTGCACAATTTGCCTCTCGAAATTGATTAGGGGCTCTGAGAAGAGCAACCTGTCCACCACTTCAATGCGCCGTCATTTGGAATCCAAGCACTGGAATCAGTGGCAGGCAGCAACGGCAGGACAAAGGCCGCCTGCCGTTCACGCCACTGCCATTGCCTCTGCCACTGCCTCTGCCTCTGCCACTGCCACTGCTGACTGTGCTGGCGATGCACTCCAGAGGACGAGCCAGGACATCACTTCATCTGCCTCCGCCACTTTGTTGACTTCTCCCTCATCCTCCCCTGTTCCTGTCTTATCTCCTTCTCCTGCACCATCAAAGGCACCATCAGGCGCTTCTTTACAACAACCCACCATCTCTCAGACATTGGAGCGGCGGCAGAAATACACTGCTAACCACCCACACGCGCAAGCCTTGAACGCCAACATCGCTAAACTGCTGGCCCAGGAGATGTTGGCGTTCCGGCTTGTTGAAACTCCCGCCTTCCTGGACCTGATGGCAACTGCGGCACCTCGCTATGCCGTCCCTAGCCGTCACTACTTCTCCCGGTGTGCCGTCCCCGCCTTGCACCAGCACGTGTCACTCAACATCAGGCGGGCCCTTAGTTCCGCGCTTTGCACAAAGGTCCACTTGACCACCGATGCGTGGACAAGTGCATGCGGACAGGGACGCTACATTTCACTGACGGCACACTGGGTGAATGTAGTTGAGGCTGGGACTGCTTCCCAAACTGGCCCGGTGTACCTCGTCTCCCCGCCTAACATTCCTGGCAGGGACACGAGAAGAACACCCCCCTCCTCCTCCTCCTCTACCGCCTCCTCCTCCGTCACCGCCTCCTCCTCCGCCACCGCCTCCTCCTCCGCTGTTAGATTGACCCCAGCTACGAGTTGGAAACGTTGCAGCACTGGCGTTGGTAGACGTCAGCAGGCTGTGCTGAAGCTGATCAGCTTGGGGGACAGACAGCACACTGCCTCCGAGGTGAGGGATGCCCTCCTCGATGAGACGGCAATATGGTTTGAGCCGCTGCACCTGGGCCCAGGCATGGTCGTTTGTGATAACGGCCGGAACCTGGTAGCAGCTCTGGAGCTTGCCGGACTCCAACATGTTCCATGCCTGGCCCACGTCTTCAACCTAGTGGTGCAACGTTTCCTAAAGAGCTACCCCAATGTTCCAGAGCTACTGGTGAAAGTGCGGCGCATGTGCGCCCACTTTCGCAAGTCGACAGTAGCCGCTGCTAGCTTAAAATCTCTCCAGCAACGCCTGCATGTGCCACAACACCGGCTTTTGTGCGACGTCCCCACACGCTGGAACTCAACGTTTCAGATGTTGAATAGAGTGGTTGAGCAGCAGAGACCTTTGATGGAATACCAGCTACAAAACCCTAGGGTGCCACAAAGTCAGCTGCCTCAGTTTCACATCCATGAGTGGCCATGGATGAGAGACCTTTGTGACATCCTACGGGTCTTTGAGGAGTCCACAAGGAGGGTGAGCTCTGAGGATGCGATGGTGAGCCTTACAATCCCGCTCTTGTGTGTTCTGAGAGAATCCCTGATTGACATCAGGGATAACTCAGATCACACAGAGGAGTTAGGGATAGCATCCGATCCGTCACAGCTGGAGAGTAGGTCCACACATCTGTCCGCTTCACTTTAATGGAGGAGGAGGAGGAGGAGGAGGAAGAAGAGTTGTCCGATGATGTGATGGTGATACAGGAGGCTTCCGGGCAACTTCGAATCGTCCCATTGTTGCAGCGCGGATGGGTAGACATGGAGGATGAGGAGGAAATGGAGATTGAACTTTCCGGTGGGGCCAGAGGAGTCATGCCAACTAACACTGTGGCAGACATGGCTGAGTTCATGTTGGGGTGCTTTACAACCGACAAGCGTATTGTCAAAATCATGGAGGACAACCAGTACTGGATCTTTGCTATCCTTGACCCCCGGTATAAAAACAACATCTCGTCTTTTATTCCGGTAGAGGGGAGGGCCAATCGCATCAATGCTTGCCACAGGCAATTGGTGCAGAATATGATGGAGATGTTTCCAGCATGTGACGTTGGCGGCAGGGAGGGCAGTTCCTCCAGTAGGCAACCAAGTTCTCACCGGTCCACACAAACGAGGGGCACACTGTCTAAGGTCTGGGACACCTTGATGGCACCCCCTCGCCAAAGTGCCGCCACGGAGGGTCCTAGTGTCACCAGGCGTGAGAAGTATAGGCGCATGTTGCGGGAATACCTTTCCGACCACAGCCCTGTCCTCTCCGACCCCTCTGCGCCCTACACGTATTGGGTGTCGAAGTTGGACCTGTGGCTTGAACTTGCCCTATATGCCTTGGAGGTGCTGTCCTGTCCTGCCGCCAGCGTCCTATCTGAGAGGGTGTTCAGTGCAGCCGGTGGCATCATCACTGACAAGCGCACCCGTCTGTCAGCTGAGAGTGCCGACCGGCTCACTTTGATAAAAATGAACCACCACTGGATAGAGCCTTCATTTTTGTGCCCACCTGTGTAAAGCACCCCAACATGAAACTCCATGTCTGTACTCAACCTCTCCAATTCCTCCGCATCCTCATACTCATCCACCATAAGCGTTGCACAATTCTGCTAATACTAGGCTCCCTCCACCCTGATTTCCCCCAACTCTGCTGGTTAGAGGCTCCCTCCACCCTGATTTCCACCAACTCTGCTGGTTAGAGGCTCCCTCCACCATGAATTGGTCCAAACTGGGCTGTTTAGAGGCTCCCTCCACCATGAATTGGTCCAAACTGGGGTTTTTAGAGGCTCCCTCCACCATGAATTGGTCCAAACTGGGCTGTTTAGAGGCTCCCTCCACCATGAATTGGTCCAAACTGGGGTTTTTAGAGGCTCCCTCCACCATGAATTGGTCCAAACTGGGCTGTTTAGAGGCTCCCTCCACCATGAATTGGTCCAAACTGGGGTTTTTAGAGGCTCCCTCCACCATGAATTGGTCCAAACTGGGCTGGTTAGAGGCTCCCTCCACCATGAATTTGCCCAAACTGGGCTGTTTAGAGGCTCCTTCCACCATGAATTTGCCCAAACTGAGCTGTTTAGAGGCTCCCTCCACCATGAATTGGTCCAAACTGGGGTTTTTAGAGGCTCCCTCCACCATGAATTGGTCCAAACTGGGGGTTTTTAGAGGCTCCCTCCACCATGAATTTGCCCAAACTGGGCTGTTTAGAGGCTCCCTCCATCATGAATTGGTCCAAACTGGGGTTTTTAGAGGCTCCCTCCACCATGAATTGGTCCAAACTGGGGTTTTTAGAGGCTCCCTCCACCATGAATTGGTCCAAACTGGGGTTTTTAGAGGCTCCCTCCACCATGAATTTGCCCAAACTGGGCTGTTTAGAGGCTCCCTCCACCATGAATTTGCCCAAACTGGGCTGTTTAGAGGCTCCCTCCACCATGAATTGGTCCAAACTGGGGTTTTTAGAGGCTCCCTCCACCATGAATTGGTCCAAACTGGGGGTTTTTAGAGGCTCCCTCCACCATGAATTTGCCCAAACTGGGCTGTTTAGAGGCTCCCTCCATCATGAATTGGTCCAAACTGGGGTTTTTAGAGGCTCCCTCCACCATGAATTGGTCCAAACTGGGGTTTTTAGAGGCTCCCTCCACCATGAATTTGCCCAAACTCTGCTGGTTAGAGGCTCAATCCACCCTGATTTTCAAAACAAATGTTGGTGCCAACCTCAACTTACTACAAGGGCCAAATTCACTGCTGGTGACAAGCTCTCCTCACTGCAAGTGCCAAATACACATGTTTCAAGGTGTTTTCCTACTGTCAGAGAGGTGGTATTGAGTGTGTAAAGTGTGTAGTTGTTAGGCTGTGATGTTGGGGTAATAGAGGGTCTTTGGTGTGTTAGATGCCCCCAGACATGCTTCCCCTGCTGTCCCAGTGTCATTCCAGAGGTGTTGGCATCATTTCCTGGGGTGTCATAGTGGACTTGGTGACCCTCCAGACACGGATTTGGGTTTCCCCCTTAACGAGTATCTGTTCCCCATAGACTATAATGGGGTTCGAAACCCGTTCGAACACACGAACATTGAGCGGCTGTTCGAATCGAATTTCGAACCTCGAACATTTTAGTGTTCGCTCAGCTCTAGTTTTGTGTAAAGATGGGAAAAAATATTGGGGATGAGGATGCTTTGTGCCAACAAACTTGCTTTCGTGAGTTATACCAGAAATGTACACCAGTCCCTTATTGCCATAGATTTCAATTTTGGTTATCAGAAGAGGGAGGATCTTCTTAATAATTCAGGTGCATCTTGAGACAATGGTAGATTTGATTAAGGCTGGGCCCCCAACTGGTGCCAAACCGCATCGGAAATCTTGTTTTACAGTCACGGCAAAGTGGATGGACGAATCCCTTCCACACATTGCACAAAAATACCCGCAGCGAAAATGCTGTGATTTCCAAAACTGTTGCAAGTTTTTTTGTTGCTGATTTTGCTGCATTCTTTTTAATCCAACCTAGCAGTAGCTACAGAGGGAATGGAAAATATCTAGGAAGCTGTTATACTTCTCACTTTTCCATGCCTAGCTTTGGCTAAAAAAAAAAAACTGCAGAAAATCTGCAAGAAAAGGGAGCTTTTATTCAACATTGTGCCTTCGCCTAAGGGTAAGTTCACACGGAGATTTTTGGACCAGATTTTGACACGGAGGCCGCCTCAGTGTGCACCAGCAGTGCAATGCAGTGCACCGGCATCCAGTCATGGCATTCCGCTCCGGATTAGGCCCAGATAAATGAGCCTAGTCAGGAGCGTGTATTGTGCCGTGGATGCTGTGATGGATTCCGCCGCGGAATCTGCGGCAAGAAAGGGCAGCTCGCTTCTTTTTTCTGTGAGCGGCAAAAAAACGCTAACGGAAAAAAGAACTGAACAGCTCCCATTGAAGTCAATGGAAGGCGTTTATTGGAGCCAGATTCTGAGGTGGATTTCGTGTCAAAATCCGGTCCAAAAAATCCCATGTGAATTTACCCTAAGGCTGGGGCCCCACGGGCCGGAAACGCCGCGATTTGCCCACGGCGGAAACACTCTGCGTTTTACAGAACTTGTACTTGCGAATCCCATCCCCATTTTGTAGAGAAAATCGCAACACGGACACCCTGCAATTTCCAAAACCGTTGTGGTTTTGAAAATCGCAGCATGTCAATTATATCTACGGAAAGGCCGGTGGCTTTCCTGTAAATATAATGGTAAGAGAAAGTCCACAGAGGAAAACTCTGTGAACTTTCTCTTCAAAGCGCTGCAGGAAGAGAAATACGTTCACTCAGCTGTTCTTCCCACAACGCTTTAGCACTGCATTTACGGCCTGTGGGGCCTTAGCCTAAATGGGATTTCTGGGCAGTTAATATAGATGATCTACTCGATCAAGATCAGATCTGTGGGGAAATTGACACTTGGCACCCAAAGCAATCAGCGGTAGAGATGAGCGAGTACTGTTCGGATCAGCCGATCCGAATAGCACGCACGCATTGAAATGAATGGAAGCACCTGGTACTTCCGCTTTGACGCCGGCCGGCCGCTTAACCCCCCGTGTGCCGGCTACGTCCATTCATTTCAATGCGTGCGTGCTGTTCGGATCGGCTGATCCGAACAGTACTCGCTCATCTCTAATCAGCGGTTCTCAGCAGCTACCCAAACTGTAACCACTTAGTGGATGGAGATGGAAGATGGCTCTGTCCACTGTGTAGAGGCTCTGCCAGGATACTGCAGATCAATCACCATTCACATGGATGGAAGCTAATCTGAAGAACCCAGCAGAGTTATACAGTTGACCGCACTTTTGTGAAATCTGCAGCAAAATTGAAATGTAGATTTGCTTTTGAATTGCCACAGATACCCATCTGAACTTACCTTAATAGTATTTTGGTCTGCAATGACCAGATACTTTCTTTCTATGCCCAATATCTAGCATTTATATTTTGAGCTAATAATCTCTAATAGAGATGAGCGAACACTAAAATGTTCGAGGTTCGAAATTCGATTATAGTCTATGGGGAACATAAACTCGTTAAGGGGGAAACCCAAATTCGTGTCTGGAGGGTCACCAAGTCCACTATGACACCCCAGGAAATGATACCAACACCCTGGAATGACACTGGGACAGCAGGGGAAGCATGTCTGGGGGCATAAAAGTCACTTTATTTCATGGAAATCCCTGTCAGTTTGCGATTTTCGCAAGCTAACTTTTCCCCATAGAAATGCATTGGCCAGTGCTGATTGGCCAGAGTACGGAACTCGACCAATCAGCGCTGGCTCTGCTGGAGGAGGCGGAGTCTAAGATAGCTCCACACCAGTCTCCATTCAGGTCCGACCTTAGACTCCGCCTCCTCCGGCAGAGCCAGCGCTGATTGGCCGAAGGCTGGCCAATGCATTCCTATGCGAATGCAGACTTAGCAGTGCTGAGTCAGTTTTGCTCAACTACACATCTGATGCACACTCGGCACTGCTACATCAGATGTAGCAATCTGATGTAGCAGAGCCGAGGGTGCACTAGAACCCCTGTGCAAACTCAGTTCACGCTAATAGAATGCATTGGCCAGCGCTGATTGGCCAATGCATTCTATTAGCCCGATGAAGTAGAGCTGAATGTGTGTGCTAAGCACACACATTCAGCACTGCTTCATCACGCCAATACAATGCATTAGCCAGTGCTGATTGGCCAGAGTACGGAATTCGGCCAATCAGCGCTGGCCAATGCATTCTATTAGCCCGATGAAGTAGAGCTGAATGTGTGTGCTAAGCACACACATTCAGCACTGCTTCATCACGCCAATACAATGCATTAGCCAGTGCTGATTGGCCAGAGTACGGAATTCGGCCAATCAGCGCTGGCTCTGCTGGAGGAGGCGGAGTCTAAGGTCGGACCTGAATGGAGACTGGTGTGGAGCGATCTTAGACTCCGCCTCCTCCAGCAGAGCCAGCGCTGATTGGCCGAATTCCGTACTCTGGCCAATCAGCGCTGGCCAATGCATTCTATTAGCCCGATGAAGTAGAGCTGAATGTGTGTGCTAAGCACACACATTCAGCACTGCTTCATCACGCCAATACAATGCATTAGCCAGTGCTGATTGGCCAGAGTACGGAATTCGGCCAATCAGCGCTGGCTCTGCTGGAGGAGGCGGAGTCTAAGATCGCTCCACACCAGTCTCCATTCAGGTCCGACCTTAGACTCCGCCTCCTCCGGCAGAGCCAGCGCTAATTGGCCGAAGGCTGGCCAATGCATTCCTATGCGAATGCAGACTTAGCAGTGCTGAGTCAGTTTTGCTCAACTACACATCTGATGCACACTCGGCACTGCTACATCAGATGTAGCAATCTGATGTAGCAGAGCCGAGGGTGCACTAGAACCCCTGTGCAAACTCAGTTCACGCTAATAGAATGCATTGGCCAGCGCTGATTGGCCAATGCATTCTATTAGCCCGATGAAGTAGAGCTGAATGTGTGTGCTAAGCACACACATTCAGCACTGCTTCATCACGCCAATACAATGCATTAGCCAGTGCTGATTGGCCAGAGTACGGAATTCGGCCAATCAGCGCTGGCTCTGCTGGAGGAGGCGGAGTCTAAGGTCGGACCTGAATGGAGACTGGTGTGGAGCGATCTTAGACTCCGCCTCCTCCAGCAGAGCCAGCGCTGATTGGCCGAATTCCGTACTCTGGCCAATCAGCGCTGGCCAATGCATTCTATTAGCCCGATGAAGTAGAGCTGAATGTGTGTGCTAAGCACACACATTCAGCACTGCTTCATCACGCCAATACAATGCATTAGCCAGTGCTGATTGGCCAGAGTACGGAATTCGGCCAATCAGCGCTGGCTCTGCTGGAGGAGGCGGAGTCTAAGATCGCTCCACACCAGTCTCCATTCAGGTCCGACCTTAGACTCCGCCTCCTCCGGCAGAGCCAGCGCTAATTGGCCGAAGGCTGGCCAATGCATTCCTATGCGAATGCAGACTTAGCAGTGCTGAGTCAGTTTTGCTCAACTACACATCTGATGCACACTCAGCACTGCTACATCAGATGTAGCAATCTGATGTAGCAGAGCCGAGGGTGCACTAGAACCCCTGTGCAAACTCAGTTCACGCTAATAGAATGCATTGGCCAGCGCTGATTGGCCAATGCATTCTATTAGCCCGATGAAGTAGAGCTGAATGTGTGTGCTAAGCACACACATTCAGCACTGCTTCATCACGCCAATACAATGCATTAGCCAGTGCTGATTGGCCAGAGTACGGAATTCGGCCAATCAGCGCTGGCTCTGCTGGAGGAGGCGGAGTCTAAGGTCGGACCTGAATGGAGACTGGTGTGGAGCGATCTTAGACTCCGCCTCCTCCAGCAGAGCCAGCGCTGATTGGCCGAATTCCGTACTCTGGCCAATCAGCGCTGGCCAATGCATTCTATTAGCTTGATGAAGCAGAGTGTGCACAAGGGTTCAAGCGCACCCTCGGCTCTGATGTAGCAGAGCTGAGGCTGCACAAGGGTTCAAGCGCACCCTCGGCTCTGATGTAGGAGAGCCGAGGGTGCACTTGAACCCTTGTGCACCCTCAGCTCTGCTACATCAGAGCCGAGGGTGCGCTTGAACCCTTGTGCACACTCTGCTTCATCAAGCTAATAGAATGCATTGGCCAGCGCTGATTGGCCAATGTATTCTATTAGCCTGATGAAGTAGAGCTGAATGTGTGTGCTAAGCACACACATTCAGCTCTACTTCATCGGGCTAATAGAATGCATTGGCCAGCGCTGATTGGCCAGAGTACGGAACTCGACCAATCAGCGCTGGCTCTGCTGGAGGAGGCGGAGTCTAAGATCGCTCCACACCAGTCTCCATTCAGGTCCGACCTTAGACTCCGCCTCCTCCAGCAGAGCCAGCGCTGATTGGCCGAATTCCGTACTCTGGCCAATCAGCACTGGCTAATGCATTGTATTGGCGTGATGAAGCAGTGCTGAATGTGTGTGCTTAGCACACACATTCAGCTCTACTTCATCGGGCTAATAGAATGCATTGGCCAATCAGCGCTGGCCAATGCATTCTATTAGCGTGAACTGAGTTTGCACAGGGGTTCTAGTGCACCCTCGGCTCTGCTACATCAGATTGCTACATCTGATGTAGCAGTGCCGAGTGTGCATCAGATGTGTAGTTGAGCAAAACTGACTCAGCACTGCTAAGTCTGCATTCGCATAGGAATGCATTGGCCAGCCTTCGGCCAATCAGCGCTGGCTCTGCCGGAGGAGGCGGAGTCTAAGGTCGGACCTGAATGGAGACTGGTGTGGAGCGATCTTAGACTCCGCCTCCTCCAGCAGAGCCAGCGCTGATTGGTCGAGTTCCGTACTCTGGCCAATCAGCGCTGGCCAATGCATTCTATTAGCCCGATGAAGTAGAGCTGAATGTGTGTGCTTAGCACACACATTCAGCTCTACTTCATCAGGCTAATAGAATACATTGGCCAATCAGCGCTGGCCAATGCATTCTATTAGCTTGATGAAGCAGAGTGTGCACAAGGGTTCAAGCGCACCCTCGGCTCTGATGTAGCAGAGCTGAGGGTGCACAAGGGTTCAAGTGCACCCTCGGCTCTCCTACATCAGAGCCGAGGGTGCGCTTGAACCCTTGTGCAGCCTCGGCTCTGCTACATCAGAGCCGAGGGTGCGCTTGAACCCTTGTGCACACTCTGCTTCATCAAGCTAATAGAATGCATTGGCCAGCACTGATTGGCCAGAGTACGGAATTCGGCCAATCAGCGCTGGCCAATGCATCCCTATGGGAAAAAGTTTATCTCACAAAAATCACAATTACACACCCGATAGAGCCCCAAAAAGTTATTTTTAATAACATTCCCCCCTAAATAAAGGTTATCCCTAGCTATCCCTGCCTGTACAGCTATCCCTGTCTCATAGTCACAAAGTTCACATTCTCATATGACCCGGATTTGAAATCCACTATTCGTCTAAAATGGAGGTCACCTGATTTTGGCAGCCAATGACTTTTTCCAATTTTTTTCAATGCCCCCGGTGTCGTAGTTCCTGTCCCACCTCCCCTGCGCTGTTATTGGTGCAAAAAAGGCGCCAGGGAAGGTGGGAGGGGAATCGAATTTTGGCGCACTTTACCACGTGGTGTTCGATTCGATTCGAACATGGCGAACACCCTGATATCCGATCGAACATGTGTTCGATAGAACACTGTTCGCTCATCTCTAATCTCTAATTGTTTTATTGTTGAGCTCTGGGCTGTCATTAATGCAATACTGATGGTACTGCCATCAGGTGCTCTGTCACAGCTCAGTGCAAAGCGGCCTGACAGCCGGAATCCCCTTCATTTGCTGCTTCATTAGTATTCACTGTGCTGTGATGTCAGCTCTGAGCATTGGATATTAATGAAACAGCTGTAAAGATGCCGGGATTCCTCTGCTCATATTTATTTAAGATTTTATTCTGTTTATTTTTTGCTGGGATCATTTCGTCAAGTCAGACATGTCATCTCAAGGCAACAATGATGACACCACTTACACCTGAAGACTGGATTCACATAGCTGTCAAGTGTCAGTCTCCCCACCCCAGATCGATAACATCACAGAAGAGCACCAGACGTCTCCAGGAGAGCGCCGGACGCTGTCAGGAGGGTTTACCCCCACATAGACCTTACAATTGTGGGATTGAATTCCTTCCTGAGTCTAAATACCCTAAAGGAAGGATCTTTAATATTTCTGTTCCTGAACATGAGGCTATGGGGAAATAAATTCAGGATAGTCTTCGTAAAGGTCATATCCATCTGTCTAAGTCCCCCATGGGGGCTGAGTTCTTTTTTGGGGAAAAAAATGGCAGATTGCAGCCATGCCATTGACTATCGGAAATTAAATAAAATTACGGTAAAAAAATATGTACCCCTTTCTTCTTATCTCTAATCTTTTCAATCAGATAGTGGGTCCCCCCTGGTTATCTAAAATTGATCTCCACAAGACCTACAATCTGATTCGGATTAAAGAAGGAGATGAATGGAGGACTGCCTTTAACACCCCAGAAGGTAAATTCGAATATTTGGTAATGCCTTTTGGGTTCTGTAATGCACGGGCAATTTTTCATGATATTTTTAGAGATTTGCTGGGCCGTTATATGGTTGTCTATCTGGATGAAATTCTGATTTTCTCTCCTAATTGGGCCACGCATATTGAACATGTTGGGAGTGTATTGCTACTATTGTGTTAAAACTGTCTCTTTGCCAAACTGTCCAAATGTCTGTTGGAGTCCAAAAGGTTATATCATTACTCCGGACTCTTTTTTTATGGATCCACTCAAGGTCGTGGCTATTAATAACTGGGAGCATTCCTTCCAACCTTAAGGCCCTACAACATTTCTTGGGTTTTTACAATTATTATTGAAAAATTTCTCTGTCAAAGTCAAGCCATGACGGATCTCACAAAAAAGTTCCAATCTGAGCAATTAGACTCCTGAGGCTGAATAGGCATTAGTGTGATTCAAGGAATGTTTTGTCGAGACTTCTGTTTTAGCGCCTACAGTCTTAGATCGCGCATTTGTTGTTGAGGTTGATGCTTCTGAAGTGAGGGTTGGTGCAGTGTTGGCTCAGGGCCCTGAAAACTTTACTCTTTTGCAACCAGTTACCTTCTTCTGGAGGAAATTATCTCCTTCACAGCGCAACTACGAACTCCTAAAACCAAAAGAAACTAACAAAATCCAGTAAAGGCAATCAACAGACAAGAATATATAAAATATAAATAAGTTTATTAATGAGTAATCTAAAATATTATCATTTAGCAGCAGGGCAGATGGACAAAGCCATAGTACATACAGACATCAAAATTTTAGCCTTATAACAACAATAGAATAGGGGACATAGATAAATATATAATTAGAGAAAATGCATATTGATCTATATCAAGCTATTGGAGCCGGTCTGCGCATGCGCGAAAGTGCCGGTAATGTCATGGCCTGCCGGTCACATGTTAGCATTACGGAGAGCGGGTCACATGACGACAGCACAGCGGACAGGTGCTCTCTCACCGGCTCTGCAGATAAATAAAGTTGGATGTTTACAAAAGGAGATCAAATCACGTGACTGAATCGTATGACAAAATAAGACCAAACATCTAAAATACATGGAACTCTGTGGAAATAACCAGAGAAATGTAGCAGATACAGTCCTATGAAAAAGTTTGGGCACCCCTATTAATCTTAATCATTTTTAGTTCTAAATATTTTGGTGTTTACCACAGCCATTTCAGTTTGATATATCTAATAACTGATGGACACAGTAATATTTCAGGATTGAAATGAGGTTTATTGTACTAACAGAAAATGTGTAATATGCATTAAACCAAAATTTGACCTGTGCAAAAGTATGGGCACCTCAACAGAAAAGTGACATTAATATTTAGTAGATCCTCCTTTTGCAAAGATAACATCCTCTAGTCGCTTCCTGTAGCTTTTAATCAGTTCCTGGATCCTGGATGAAGGTATTTTGGACCATTCCTCTTTACAAAACAATTCAAGTTCAGTTAAGTTTGATGGTCGCCGAGCATGGACAGCCCGCTTCAAATCATCCCACAGATGTTCAATGATATTCAGGTCTGTGGATTGGGATGGCCATTCCAGAACATTTTAATTGTTCCTCTGCATGAATGCCTGAGTCGATTTGGAGCGGTGTTTTGGATCATTGTCTTGCTGAAATATCCATCCCCGGCGTAACTTCAACTTCGTCACTGATTCTTGAACATTATTCTCAAGAATCTGCTGTGACCCTCAACTTTAACAAGATTCCCGGTGCCGGCATTGGCCAAACAGCCCCAAAGCATGATGGAACCTCCACCAAATTTTACAGTGGGTAGCAAGTGTTTTTCTTGGAATGCTGTTTTTTTTGGACACCATGCATAACGCCTTTTTGTATGACCAAACAACTCAATCTTTGTTTCATCAGTCCACAGGACCTTCTTCCAAAATGAAGCTGGCTTGTCCAAATGTGCTTTTGCATACCTCAGGCAACTCTATTTGTGGCGTACGTGCAGAAATGGCTTCTTTCTCATCACTCTCCCATACAGCTTCTCCTTGTGCAAAGTGCGCTGTATTGTTGACCGATGCACAGTGACACCATTTGCAGCAAGATGATGCTGCAGCTCTTTCTAGGTGATCTGTGGGTTGTCCTTGACTGTTCTCACCATTCTTCTTCTCGGCCTTTCTGATATTTTTCTTGGCCTGCCACTTCTGGGCTTAACAAGAACTGTCCCTGTGGTCTTCCATTACCTTACTATGTTCCTCACAGTGGAAACTGACAGGTTAAATCTCTGAGACAACTTTTTGTATCTTTCCCCTGAACAACTATGTTAAACAATCTTTGTTTTCAGATCATTTGAGAGCGGACTGTCCATGCTCGGCGACCATCAAACTTAACTGAACTTGTATTGTTTTGTAAAGAGGAATGGTCCAAAATACCTTCATCCAGGATCCAGGAACTGATTAACCCCTTAAGGACACAGCCCAAAAGTACGTTAAGGACCAGGCCTGTTTTTTCAAAATTGACATGTGTCACTTTAAATGGCAATAACTTTGAGACGCTTTAACTTACACAAGTGATTTTGAGAATGTTTTCTCATAACACATTATACTTCATGTTAGTGGTAAACACTAATCAATATTTTTGTATTTACTTATTAAAAAAATAGGAAATTTGATGGAAATTTGGAAAAAATTGCAATTTTCAAAATGTGAAATTCTCTGCTTTTCAGGCAGATAGTTATACCACCCAAATACATTAATAAATATTATCTCCCATATCTCTGCTTTATATCGGCATCATCTTTTGATTGTATTTTAATTTATTTTGAACGTTACAAGGCTTACAAGTGTAACAGCGATTTTCCAGATTTACAAGAAATGTAACTGTTTGTTTTGTTTGTTTGTTTTACACACTTTATTTTATTTTTATTTTTTTAAACTTTTTTACATTTGTGCTGTAAGCACACTAGAACCAGCGATCAGAGAGGATCACTGGTTCTATACTAACTATAGACTTGCAATACACGTGTATTGCAGTCTATAGAGGAAGCTAGCTATGCAGATGCATAGACTAGCTTCCACTTGTCCTGGCATCCAAGGGGTTAACCCTCCCCCCATTGGAGCTCACTCCGATGGGGGGAGGGATTAAGGAGCAGCGTGTAGCTGTAAATTACAGCTCACACAGACTCCTGCTGCCGGCAACATGATTTATAGCCCGGCCAAACCCCTAGGGTGCCATGATCACTATGGATCATGGCACCTTAAGGGTTAAACAGCGGGGGTCGGTGCAATCACCGTCCCTGCTGCTACAGGGGAAGCCTGGCTGTCAGATACAGCCGGCCTCCCATGGAGATCGCACGGGCTCTGCTTCTGAGCCCGTGCAATCTCAATCACGTACAGGTACGTGGGAATGCGGGAACTAACCACATTCCCTGATGTACAGATACGTGATTTAGTGTTAAGGGGTTAAAAGCTACAGGAAGCGACTAGAGGATGTTATCTTTGCAAAAGGAGGATCTACTAAATATTAATGTCACTTTTCTGTTGAGGTGCCCATACTTTTGCACCGGTCAAATTTTGGTTTAATGCATATTGCACATTTTCTGTTAATACAATAAACCTCATTTCAATCCTGAAATATTACTGTGTCCATCAGTTATTAGATATATCAAACTGAAATGGCTGTGGTAAACACCAAAATATTTAGAACTAAAAATGATTAAGATTAATAGGGGTGCCCAAACTTTTTCATAGGACTGTATATAAAAGTCACTCTGCAAATACTCTAGATTTTAAGGACATGTTGATCCAGGGTGTTTATACTGACTGCCAGATTTGGAGTCGGGAAGGAATTTTTTCCCCTGAAATAGGGCAATTGGCATGAGCCTCATGGGGTTTTTTGCCTTCCCCTGGATCAACACTGTAGGGATTGTAGGGTTATAGGTTGGACTTGATGGACTAATGCCTTTATCCAACCTCATCTACTATGTAAATAAATACATTTGAATAGTTGCAAAAAAAGATAATTCTCATAATTGACTGAATCAAGACACGTGATAAATAAAACCAGGCACATACATGACATACTTATCTTGCTGACCTGCTCATTTTGATGTCTGTATGTACTATGGCTTTGTCCATCTACCCTGCTGCTAAATGATATTTTAGATTACTCATTAATAAACTTATTTATATTTGATATATTATTGTCTGTTGATTGCCTTTACGGGGTTTTCTTCGTTTCTTTTGGTTTCAGGTTCATTGCTTGACCCTGGCGTTGTCAATTGAGTTGGAGGAACTTTCTTTTTGTTTAGTTAATAAATTTTTCTGGTTTTTCAGAATCAACCTCATTTATGGATTACAAAAAAGAGATAAGAGATGGCTCTCCCAATTGAGATCAATTTTTTTGTGACTCAGCAGCTATTGAAAATGATACACAAGACATCAAAAATTTAAAGTCCAAAATTTGTAACCTTATGAGAAAAAGAACAAAGGCTTGGTGGAACAAGGTAGCCCTAGAGAGCTATCTACAAAAAACATTATACCAAGAGGGCTACGTATAAAATTGTTCCCAACTCTTGAAACTGAGGACATAGTGTTTATTAGTTAGTGGGAAGAGGCGCTTTCGAAGTGCTCACAAACCCTAATTGAACTTCTTATTGGTGCAGACCTTAAGACTGTTGATAATTTAGAAAAAGAAATTGTATTGTGTAGAGATAATGTCCAACAGAGACTGAGTGGCGTGGAGGTGGAGACATTTGAGAAGCAATTAGAAACTGAAGTTGAGAAGTGTGAAAAGGAGATCCAGGAACTGAAATCTAATAAATTCTCAAGTGATCTTGAGGACTTTCATTCTGGTAATATTTACCGATGGCATAAGGGTCGGAGAAAAATGAGATCTAGATCTACTTCTCGTTCTATTTCAAGATCCAACTCTATTGTATCTTTTCAATCTGACTCAGAATGCGGTGGACCTTCTTCCTCCTCTTTTTTAGGACAGCAGGCGGGGGGAGGAGGTTTAGGAGATTCCAACCATGTCGCAGGAACTTCATATGACCTCAGAACCCCCTCAGCCATGCGAAAAGTCACAGTGTACAGTTGGAAAGACAAAAGAAAGAGACATTAAAGGTAATCAATCTTTCTAATCACACTTTGACTAAAGTTCAAATTGAGGTGTTAGAGAAGGGGTTGACTTTTACACCAACAGGTCGCTTTGACAGATTTACGGCTATTAAGGACGTTGAGTTGTTCGCTAGAAAGATCTTATGGAAAAAAAATTTCAATCAAGAAGAGGATGATGTACCTTCAAATTTTGATCATGCGAACAACCCCACCCTTAGTTATAAAACTGGATTACAAGCTATGAGAACAACTTATAAGCGAACAACATGATGATAATATTGAATAACACGCCATGGACGAGCAGGATGAAAGTCTGGAATCGGGGCCTACTTCTGCCTCTAGTTCTGTGGTACCTACTTCCATTTTACCAACTGTACATCTGCAAATGTACATAAGCAAATGCCTGAATAGCCTTTAAAAAGGCTATTCAGGTGCTGCCTCCAGTTCTTCCAAAGATGCGCCCCCCCCCCCAGTTTTTAATAAAAATGGGTACATGCTAAATGCTAATGAGGCTCACCGAGCACCCTGGGCATTCCCCAGGGCCAGTGAAGCCTTTTTAAAGGCTATTAAGGCATATGCTTACCTGAAAATCACTTTTCTGAATGAAAGAATCCCTTTAATTCTCAAGATCCTTACTTTGTCTAAAAGGGGCCCTGAATCAACACACAATAGTACCAAAGTGGCATGATTTTGCAACATTACACTTGTGGTGACATGTATGGAGGATACTTATATCCAATTGAGGTAAAGCAGGAGAGTACAATGTACAAGACACCTTGCATTGATTGGGCAACATGAGAGTTTTGATTCAGATGCTGCCACCAGAGGAGAAGTAACATAGCTCTCTAGCTGGGGTTTAGCAACATATTTGCATTGTGCACATAGCTTGTGCTAAATACCAGGCAACACATCTGAATAGTGGAGGGAGGGGCAAGAAATAATAATAAAAAAAAAAAATCTACAATCAGTGGAGCAGAGAGAATAAGAGTATACACGTTACACATAGTGAGAGCTCCTCTTTAAAGGGGCTCTATCAGCAAAATCATGCTGATAGAGCCCCACATATGCGTGAATAGCCTTTAAAAAGGCTATTCAGGCACCGTAAAAGTTATATTAAACTACCCCCCCCCCGTTTTAAAATAATAACCTAAAAAAGAATGTGATCTACTTACGCATCGTGCACGCTGGGCGGGCATTCAGGGTGTGTCTTCATCTTCATCCATGCCTCTTCTTCCTCCGATGTCCTCGGGTCCCGTCTTCCTCCGGCGCTCGCGAACGGACATTGATTAAAAAAAAAATAGCCTGGGTGCATGCGCAGTAGCCGTAGTAGAAGCCGCATGCTACTGCGCATGCGCCCAGGGTAAAAAAATAAAACATTGCTGGTGCAAGGCTCTACTCGCCCAAAGGACCAAAAACTATGCTGTTAGAGGCTCAACTCACTCAAAGGGCCAAAAACTATGCTGGTTAGAGCCTCAATCCACCCAAAGGGCCAAAAACTAAGCTGGTTAGAGGCTCAACTCACCCAAAGGGCCTAACATTCTGCTGGTGCAATGCCCAACTCAATTAAAGGTGCAACGTTTAGATGGCTTCTTTCCAAACCGAGGGTGATTCCTTTCGGTAAGATCTGATTGCTGTTTCCAACCCTGATTATCCTGATTGATCTTGTTCAGTAATAAGGCCAGCTCAGCATGAGGATCTTATACGTTAGGTTGTCCATGCCCACTAACGTGCATGAAGACTCGATCACAGTAAATGTTCTTATTTTTCTCCAATTCAATCTCTGAATGAACTGCTCTGAAAGATGGCCTAGGCACTGCTGCAATGGCAATCACTGGATTTTCCTGTTCTGGTTCCAAAGAATCTTGTGTCTTACTTGAAGAAGAGACAATCTTAGTTTGACTGCTGGTTGCTTATGCTGCAGCATTTGGAGTTGGGTCTGTCAGCCTTGTGATAAACTCCTCATTCTGCATCCCATTACTTTCAACAGTCTCTAAAGTCTTTTGACACTTTGAATTGTGTTCAGTTCCAAAGGACTCTGTGTTTAGATTTGGCTCAGTCGCAGCTACAGAACATGCCTTGGAAGGCAAGGTTTCCTTTAGTGGCTCCACCTCAGCAGGATGATGATGAACCTTGGTTAAATCTGGTGTCGGAAGGGAAAGTGGTTTCTGATCTACAGTTAAAGTACTGGAACATGTTGTTTGGACTATTAACATCTGATCAGAACCCTGTATAGGTAATGTAGAGTCTGATATTAGAGGACCATTACCGGTAGTAGTGGTTGCAGCCAATTCCCCACCTTTGCGGTCCTCTAAATAAGTTACCCCCAGGACTTGATGCCAAAATTTTATCAATTTCACAATCAAAATCAAGGTCAATGACTGGGTCCTAACTCCAATCCACTGCATCAATCCCACACAATGAGAGTGATGGTTTTGAAACCACCGTTTTAGGGGCTAACAATTTTAAAGGGGCTAACACTCTGCCGGTGCAAGGCTCAACTCACCCAAAGGGTCAACAAATCTCTGCTGGTTAAAGGCTCATATCACCCAAAGGGCAAAAAACTCTGCTGGTGCAAGGTGCAGCTCACTTAAAGGGCCTAACACTCCGCTGGTGCAAGGTTGAATTAACTTAAAGGGCCTAAAGCTATACTGGTAAAAGGCTCAAGTCTCCTCAAGGGCCTCAATCTCTGCTGGTAGCTCAGCTTAAAGGCCTCTAACTTAATTTGGAAGGGCTCACGTGAAGGGCCAGAAAAGTAATTCTTGGAGGTCTCCCCACATCACACATAAACAATGACAGTTCAGGGTGGGGGCTGTTGGATTTCCCATTGCCTCTGCCATCTGTGGTTGTCATGGGCAACATGATTTAAATGGGTGCATGTTAATGTTTCTTAAAGGCTGTGATAGTGGGGTAATCCTGGGACTTAGGCGTGTTAGATGCCCCCAGACATGCTTCCCCTGCTGTCCCAGTTGCATTCCAGAGGTGTTGACATCATTTCCTGGGGTGTCATTGTGGACTTGGTGACTCTCATTAGTCGAATTGTGGTTACCCCATTTTTTCCCCATAAACTATAATGGGATTTGATATTCGGTCGAATAGTCTAATATTGAAGGGCTATTCGAAATGAATATCGAATATTTCACTGCTCGCTCATCTCTATTTACTACAATACCGTCCATAGCTTGGTTCACACCAGCGTCCGGTCTCTGTTCTAAGGTTGCAGAAGACGGAAACCTGTCAGACTATGTCCAGCCGTGAGCGTCGGGGAGCGTTTTGTGCTCTCAGATTATCAGCCACGTGACTCTTTCTTTATTCAAGAAAAATGGAGTATATAATAAGACATAAGCAGTAATAAACTGATCCTTTTTTTATTACCAGAACGTCTTGATTTGTCAAAGAGCCAGGCATTAAATCTGCTTCTGTTTCATTGCAAAAATCCATATCTTACATGAACAAATTTAAACCCAGGAACATGTGCCTTTAATTTATGACCTTGGGTCAATAAAGCCTATGGAGTGTTTATTTAAACTGCAATGTAGGTATTTTGAGCTAAAATATTCTCCTAACAATTTTTACAAATGTTTACTCTAGAGCCTCCTGGTTTTCTCCTACATTACAGGCCACTCTGCCTCATTCTCAGTGAAAGCCAATATGTGGATTGGACTATAGGCCATATCTCTGCCTTGATGTCCCTGTGAATTTGCACTTCATTTTTTTTTTTTTTTTTTTTGTTCCTTGTGGATATATGGGATATGTTTTTGATGTTTTGATTTTACACATTACATAGTTACATAGTAGATGAGGTTGGATGAAGACATCAGTCTATCAAGTCCAACCTATAACCCTACAATCCCTACAGTGTTGATCCAGAGGAAGGCAAAAAAAAATAAACCCCATGAGGCTCATGCCAATTGCCCCATTTCAGGGGAAAAAAATCCTTGATCAGAATGTTTATGATCTCTCAGAAGAAGAGAAATAAGAGCTACCAATCCAGCCATCAGACATCTTGTCTGACAGATTTCACTGAAAACAGAGTTTCCTGCAACGTATGAAAAATTACGTAGGCTTCAACAAGAAACACTTGAACATTTTTATTGTTTTATAACTCAGAATATGTGCACTGCAATAAAAAAGTGTCCAGAGTCTTTAACAGGTTAAAAATAATTTTTAATATTAGCTCAAGTATATTTCATACTGCGATAGGTCAGCAACTGGAGCATCCAAAATATAATCACCTTAGGCTAAAGTGACGATAATGACTATCATCAACATTTTTAGATTCTGAAGGAAATCGTAATTGACTACTAAAACCAAAATGTAACAACCCACTAATTATACATAGAAGGGCTTACTTCTTCATACTACTGATAATCTCTTCAAACTACTTAGTATGATATACCAGCTTCCCATCAAACATGCAGGGACCTGCTACCTAATTGTAATGCACCCCTGAGCCATTGTGAGAAAAGCTCTATTGGCAAAAAGTTATCATTATGCATAGAAAATGTCTGCCATTTCCTGTAAATTCCACTTTGAAAAATAAAACAAGCGCATGTTGTAATGTTATTTCTTACCTCCATGATTTAAATGAGGTGTATTTTTCAAAACTGGAGTGTATGCAGATCTTCATCTAAATTGATCCCTTTGGCTATCATTGCATGCATATTTTAAAAAAGCCTCCTTGTACTTTCCTTCAAATGACTTTTTCTGAAGAAGGAAATTAGCTAGCTACTTTTAACAAATCTGCAGGAGAAGTCACCAAAATTTATGACCAGTTCATTTGTTTCTATCGGAATAAGGTTTTCTTCACTAATAAAATGCATTTCAGAAAAATTAGCCAATTCATGATTACAAGAAAAAAAAAAATCACAAATATTTGTAATTTGTGTTCATTATTCTCAACAAATATTAATCTATTAATAATCTCCAGCGTTGTTCAAGACACGTCGACTTACATTGGAACAGTCGGGAACCGCACTAGGGATTCTGACATTATGTTATGAAATGATTGTTTCCACCCTACAGTTCACTTTTTATTGCTAGCAACGTAGGCCATCATGAGGGAAAAATTAAAAGAAAAACTTGTAAGAAAAAGCTATTAATTGCTGTGTACATTGTATAAATTAGATTGTGCTTTCTCATGTGTCGGACCCCTGACACCTTCTGTAACGGTGTGCATCAATCTTTGTTATTATTTAGATGTCATTTGGTTCAGTAATTGTTAGTCTTTACTGCCACTTTTATTCTCTTTAGTGTCTCTTATTCAATCTAATTACATTATTCAATATAATAAAGCTATTATTTCATTTCAGCCACTAATCTTTTTAAATACCATATTATAGGCTCATTTTCTTGCAAGCATCTAAGATGTATATCAATAATACTTTCATTTATTTGTCTACTTCTACTTTTAATTGTACGGGTAGTAAAGGAATTTTACATTCAAGTCAGTCTCTTTGAAGCCAGTGGTTTAAGGAGGAGTTTATTACTTTTGTAAATTTATTGTATATTGTCACGGAGCAAAGGTATACGTCTTCCTCCGGAAGGTCTTTTGAATCAACACGGACGCAAGAGGTCGGGAGACAACAGCAATTTATTGTAATCCACAAAGTTAGTAGCCGGCGGCGGTCACATCAACCGTAATAACAATAAGTCCACAGAAGTCACAATCCAATGATAACTTTGGTTCCTTGGTCCTGTAACTAAATTCTGGCTCTCTGCAGAGCTGTGCACAGGCCGGCTAACACATACTAACTGCTAGCTACATCTATATACTAAACTGTTACTTCCTCTATCTGTGGGTGGGAAGGGCTGAGTCACAGATCCTTCCCCCCTCACCTATACCAAGGAGAGCAGACTCCCTGTCTCCTGTGGACAATGCACCGTCCAACATCTTCTTGGAGACACTGATCAGATTATCTCCACCCATTGTCCTCACTGGTCCTCACTAGTTAGAGGTATTTGCATACAATGTGCTAACACACTAGACCCTAATCAGCCAACTACACACTGATGTTTACAACAGGTTAGAGAATACATTCCACATGAAATATATATTACACATTGCCTATAGTATAGACTCTAACCATCCCGTGACAACCCCTCCCCCTCTCAAAACATGTGCATGACACAATTGGCCTACACAGGTAAATTGGGGAATGCACATCAGTCTCTATAGCTCATATTTCCTCCTGCCGGGATAACCCATCTGTGTTCTGGTGTTGGTTCCCTCGGCGGTACTGAATGGTAAAGTTGTAGGGTTGAAGGGCTGGCATCTGTCAGAAACTCCGGTGGATCCATGTTGGCTTCTCCCTGAGCTTGGCTTCGGGTCACTGCTCCCACAAAGTGGCACTGTAGATTTCCAACATCGTTGCCTAACAGAACATCGGCCGGCAGCCCGCTCATCACACCAATTGTGCATCGTTTTGGTCCATAACCATAGTCGAGTTCCACGGTAGCTTTAGGAATACGTCTTTGAGTACCCCCTGCCAACTTGATAGAAATGCCAGGACCCTCCTCTAGGGCCTCGGGTCGCACAACTCGGGGGTCCGCTACCGTTAGGAAAGCTCCCGAGTCCCGGAATCCAACAACTGTTCGGCCATCCAGTAGGACCTCCTGCAAGTGCTTCCTCTGAAGGTTTGCGGGATGTGTGGCGGAAGGCTGAATCCCATAGACCCCTGGAGGTGGAACAGATGGGTCATTCATGGAGTCATCTGGAAATGGGGCCAAACTTTCTGTCCTAGGAGTGGTTCCAAGGTAGTGAATAGGCCGGGATGCCACGGTGGCCCGTGCCCCCATGTTAGCAGGGCAACTAGCTTGCAAATGTCCAGGCCGCCCGCACCCAAAACATCTGCGCTCTAGCATTCTTCCAGTGGGTCGTTGTCTAGGGACAGGGTTGTTCATAGCTGGAGGCCGATGGGCTGGGGCAGGGGTAGAGGGGGAATTGTAATCCTGAGGCCGGACACGAAAGGTGGGTGGCTGGATGAAGGGTGTCTGGCGGACTGTGGTAGTTTTCCGCTCCTCTGCAAACAACCTCTTCCACTGCGGCTTGATGGTCAGGCCCTCATCTGCAAGAGAAGCAGCTTGCTCAACTGTGGCTGGGTTCCGTTCCAGCACCCACTCACGGATCTCAGCGGGGCACTGGGAAAAGAACTGTTCCTTAAGTATGACTTGGAGGATCTTATCGACTGTGACAGCCTCCTCTCCTTCTAGCCAGCGCTTGCATGCTTGCTTCAACTTGTGGGCGAACATGTGGAAGGAGCTTCCCCCATTGTAAGACAAAGAGCGGAACTGAAGTCGGTAGGTCTCTGGAGTGACTGCATAATACTTCTGCACCGCTCTTTTAATGGCCTCATAGTCCCGCTGATCACTAGGGTCCATGGCTCTGAGAGCTTCCGCAGCCCCATCTCGTAGGTGCCCCACCAGATACCGGACCCAATCCTTCTCTGGGACTTCCATCAGGCGGCACTGGTGTTCGAAGTCCTGAAAATATCCATCAACATCCCCAGCCGCTTCATCAAAGGTCTTGAAGTGTTTATGGGAGACATATGGTGGTTCTCTCACTGTTGGGCTGGGGGTCGACGTTTGATTATAATTCCGCGTAGTTATCTCAGCCATTCGCATTTCATGCGCCATTCTTTCCTTTTCATGCGCCATTCTCTGTTCCTCCTTCTCCGTTTCCTGAGCCCTCTGTAATGCTCTACTCCTTTGCTCTGCAGTTGCTTCTAGCCCCAGCACTGCCAATTCCTCCTCATACAAAACAACCCATCTGCTCTTTTGGGTCTGTACCTGCCACTCCCGTATCTCTACTGTCTCCTGGGGGCAGCCCTCCTCATGGTCGCTTTGCAGGGTCATCTCCTCCAGTGCCTCGATCAGTTGATCTTTCGTTCTTGCCTGGTAACTCAGGTTTAGTTCCCGGGCCCTTACTTGTAGACTTGCCATAGTCCAGTTCCTGTATTCTGAGGTTGTGGCTCCATTAATCGCTGAGCTGCTGTAGTCCATCTCGCTGTCCGCTGTTGATCCCACCGCTGCCAACCAGTTGTCACGGAACAAAGGTATACGTCTTCCTCCGGAAGGTCTTTTGAATCAACACGGACGCAAGAGGTCGGGAGACAACAGCAATTTATTGTAATCCACAAAGTTAGTAGCCGGCGGCGGTCACATCAACCGTAATAACAATAAGTCCACAGAAGTCACAATCCAATGATAACTTTGGTTCCTTGGTCCTGTAACTAAATTCTGGCTCTCTGCAGAGCTGTGCACAGGCCGGCTAACACATACTAACTGCTAGCTACATCTATATACTAAACTGTTACTTCCTCTATCTGTGGGTGGGAAGGGCTGAGTCACAGATCCTTCCCCCCTCACCTATACCAAGGAGAGCAGACTCCCTGTCTCCTGTGGACAATGCACCGTCCAACATCTTCTTGGAGACACTGATCAGATTATCTCCACCCATTGTCCTCACTGGTCCTCACTAGTTAGAGGTATTTGCATACAATGTGCTAACACACTAGACCCTAATCAGCCAACTACACACTGATGTTTACAACAGGTTAGAGAATACATTCCACATGAAATATATATTACACATTGCCTATAGTATAGACTCTAACCATCCCGTGACATATATATATCTATTCTAATCATGATAATTCTTTATACATCTGATGCTAAACCTTAGCTACTTACATAAATAAATAATCAAAGCCTCCAAAATCCCTCCATCACTTAGCGCTTTCTTTTAAAGCCAAAGGCTTAGTCATAAGAGTCGGGAATACAATATATTGTAGTCAGTCCTAAACTTCATAGCAAAAATAAAAACAGGGCTGGCTCTCATTTTCGGCTTACGTCCTCCCCACACTGTTACGTAGGGTTCACACTACAGTTGGATCCCGTCCAGAAGGTATCCGTTTAAAAAAACAAAACAAAAAACAGACACCTATCATAATGGACACAAATGCACAGTAACCGATGGCTATCAGTTATTGTCCATTAGAAGTCCAATGCCCATAGACTTCAATGTTAAAAAAATAATGGACACTTGCATGTAGGATTTTTTTGTCCACTTGAAAAAACGGACATGAGTGTAAACAGACATAAACAGACACAAGATAAAATCCCATTGAAATGAATGGAAATTAAAGACGGACCAGCTAGTGTCCGTTGCTAAAATCTTGAACGGACAATACGAGACATCATTTCGCAAAGGGAATACAGTATTTCACTTCGGTGACCCTAGTCTGTGGGGATAGGCTGATATGCAGGAGTCTGGTGACAGAGTCCCTTTAACTACTACTGCAACCTACTGATTTTATATAATTGGGGAGATCAACCTAATATAACACAATAAATCATAATCTTGGGATATCCTGCAGTGAAATCATAACCTCTTACATGATTCATGAATGAATGCCACAGTATATCCCAACATTTAGTCTGAACCAATTCTTTTACACCAGAGAGAATTCATTTCTTTTAGTAGCAGTTTTCTATATGATCCCTGAATACGGTTACCTACACTAGCCAGCTGCTACATATATGTACAAAATGAATTAGTTTGAGAATAAAACCCTTTCATAGATGTCCTTCAAACATGTCCTTATTGAAAATTTTATTAAAAAACATGATAAAAACAAATCAAAAACGTGTTTCTGTTACAGACACCATCACACCATCGCTCCTTTGGCAAAGACAATATTCTGAAACTTGTGCTATGTGACTGGCTCAAATGTATATGTATTCAGAGAAATGATATATGTCATATCAAGAGAATATTCTCACTTAAAGGGGCTCTGTCATTAGGAAAAGTCATATTTAACTAAACACATACTCGCATAGCCTTTAGAAAGGCTATTCCACACATATCTTTTGTATATTAATCCCTCAGTAGTTTTCGAATAAGCCCGTTTTTAGAAAAGAGGTGAGTCATCATCAACAGCCTCTCTGACCTCATACACATAGAGAATAGCAGAGGTTGCACACAGACACTTCTGGAGTGCACAGTGGAGGCTAATTAGCATAACGGTAAAAACTGACTTATTCAAAAACTACTGAGGCAATTTACATACAAAAGGTAGGTGTGGAATAGCCTTTCTAAAGGCTATGCAAGGATGTGCTTAGTTAAAAATGACATTTCCCAATAACAGAGCCCCTTTAAGAAAATACCATTATCTACAGGGCAAGGAGAGAGAAAGAACTGACTGATGCGATGACATAATCAAAAAAGAGACAGGAGGAATATATCTGATTATATTGTTGACTGTAGCTCTGCTCTAATAGAAGTGAGTTAAGAAGACGAATATCTTAAATTCAAAGCATACCTAACCTCTCGTAGACCTGAAGATATGCTGCCATGTGTGCACAGGAGGAGTAACACTGTTTTTGACTATTATACGACTTGTATTGCGTTTTTGTACATTTTACCCTAATTCTCATTATTTCCTGAGTTAGTGAATAGAGACTAGATGATGTGATGAATCCCACAGATAGCACATGGAGAAAAAAGGGGTTTCTCTTTCTCTAGCCCTAGACTTGCGCCCGTGTCCGCCCTGTGTCATTCTGCCAGGTTTTCATCCTAGGTCTGGGAAAAACTGCATAGGGGACGGCTACCTTTTGGTTCTGTTTTAAAACGCATTCATTTGAATGGGTTTTAAAAGCAAACCTCTCGTGTCCCTATGCAGCCTCTCCACAGGGAAACCTTTTTTTTTTTTTTTTTGTTGGCCAGACACAAAGTCTGACATGAAGGAATTTGTGTCTATCCAAAAAAAAAAAATGGTTTCCCCACGGAGGCTGCAGATGGACACCACTGGGAGAGGAGTGGAAACACTTTAAATAGTTATACTCACCTTTCCTTGCTGGTTACAAGACTGTGAGAAGGAGATGGAGGGAACACATGGCTGGGATCTCTTTTTTTAAGTGTAATTTGAAACAAAATAGGACCAACGAAAATGAAGAGAATTAGAGATATAGAGATAAGATATTGTTTTATTTTTTTATTGTTTAGTGACCTTTTAAAATTCTCTAAGTATGGTGTTAATTTCTAGTATTTTTCCCATAGGATTGTATAAAGCAGGCTTGACTAAAATGCACATTTAATAAAACAGAAAATGCTACTAAACATGCTTAAAAACTTGCAATTCATTTTTTACTAACATTAAAACAAAAAAAGGTGTGAAGGAGCCTTTAAAAAGACATGAAACGGAAGAGAGACATTTTATAACAAAGCATATTTGATGATCACATAAATCCCAGGACTTGTCAGCTTTACCTTCCAGTATTTTGATCTTAGCAGCAAAGACATGATCTAGTTTACCCTGAGAGATCATTAATACTGACATGTGACCTATGTGATCTTCTCAGGAGCTCAAGTCGCACCATTTAATCTCCAGCCCCTCTGAAGAAGAGCTTCATGACACTTTTGTAATGTGACATCTGTCTCTCGGCTCAGTGCTGAGATTGGGAGCTGTCCAGAGTTTAGTCTCTCTCGCGTTATTTGCATTTGTGTTCCTTCTAAATGAATCTTTGTTTTCACCTTGTATTCTCCTCCTTAAGACGACTAGGCTTTTAGTTATTCTGTCATTGTAGGTGCAAACAGTTTGTTCTATGTAAATTAAGAATGAAAAGATCCAATGCATTAAAGGAGTTTCCTGACATTGCAATATTGATGGCCTGTCTTTAGGATTTAGTATCAGTATCACATCAGTAGGAACTCAGTTCTCAGTATCCTTGCTGATGGCTTATATGAAGGGGGCTCTCATGCAAGCACGTTGAAACAGTTTCGTACCCCAGAATGAATATATCTGTAACGTCTCTGCCTGTTCAGGTCTCTGCGCCACCCTCTGCTGTCATGCTGCAGTGCAGGAGGCGAGTTCAGTTGGATACTTTGCTTAGAGTTTTTGTTGCTCTGTGTGAACACTACTCTATGACATATCCTCTGTAATTGAGTTTCCATCACACCCTTCTCCTGCAACTTGTTTCCCTGTGCCGATCAAATAGTTAATCTTAGCTTTGCCTGTGTGATTGACAGCCTGTTTACCAATCAAGTCTAGAGCATGTCCTGGGCTTCCTATATACACGTCATCAGCCCATAAAGGGTTGCTGTCTATTATGACTTTGTCCTGCGACTTTGCCCCTGCTAAGCTCCTTTTTCTGGTCCTATTGTATTACTGACCTCTGATCTCTGGCTTACCCTTTGACTGTGCTCTTGGATCTTGTTTCTGTACTGCATTGCTCGACTGTTATCGGACCCTTGGCTAGCTGACCTCCCTCTGTTGTTGTTTGTCTTGTCTACATTCTGTATCACCACATATATCTAGGAATGGCTTGTTGACCAGTTGTTGCCTGTCACTTAAGACAGGACAGGCAAGTAGGAAGGGACGGGGGAGGGAGGGGGTTCAGCTTAGGGCTCACTGTCTTGTTGAGCCCCTGCCTCCAGGGTTCTCTAGCAGCTACTGGGAAATAGCAATTCCCTTACAATATCATTATTTACATTGATCTACATCAGAATACTGTACATTTAGTAATGGCTGTTGTAGATACTCAAGCTTTGTTACATTTAGATGAATAGGACAAAGTTCCAATAAACAGAACAGCTGCTACTAAAATCTGAGGAAAACCCACACAAATCTGCTATTGATGGCCTGGCCAACCTATATTAGGTCTTGTGTATGATATTTTTTCAGTTGCAGCTTTCATATACTCATCTTGATGGTGTTGTGTTCTGACTTAATGAAAATCATATGAAAAGATGCAAATGGTCCAGTCAATCCAGCAGGGAGATAAGAATATAACTTTAACATTATAGTCTATGGGGTCGTGTGTTTTGACAGCACATTGCTTGCGATTGTATTCCGTAGGGGGGTCTCCGTGCGGACTCCTTCCGAACGGAATACATACGCTAATGTGAACCAACCCTTAGCCACCAAGGATTAGCATTTTATGCCAATAGGGAAAGTGGTTTTGGAAAATTGTAATTAAGTCAACATACAGGAACCATTTCTCATGACTTCTAAGAAAAAAAAATACATTAAATACACTACTGTCTTTTTGACAATATGAAATGTTTCCTTACTGAACAGCAAAAGGTAACAAGATAGAGTTGAATATCTCTTAAAGGGATTTGTAAAGGTGCCAAGTTGTTCAGGTCTTTATTGGGCCAATAAAGTAGCCCCCTAGACCTCCAATTTCATATGGAAGAATATAATATAAAGCAGGAAAGTTGTGGCAAGCTCTTTTGGATGTCATTATTACGGAGGTATTTCTAATACAGTGGCCGACAGATGCACCAAATAACTGTGTGGTCTGATAGGTGACTCCATTCTCACTCTGTGCATGAGGATTAAAGGTCAAAAAAGGAACTCCCACACTTCTATGGTCATATACAGACAAAGGCAGATGACCACGTCCTTCCAACCATGAATTACAGGCATGGGTGGCGCATGGGGAATACGCGGATGTCTCCTGTGTGCCGTCCATGAACTGGCTGTGCTTCCACAGCCCCTTTCATATGAATAGGAGCCACAGAAGCAAGAACGCAAAATAGGACAGTTATAGGACCTCTTCTATATTTTGACACCTGACTGTCAGCTTACACACGTCATGGTCATGTGTATGGGCACATAGAAATGAATGGGTTAGTGTGCTTTCCGGGAAAAAAACGTATAGCACACTGAGCATGTCCATGGTTGACTGCAAGAGGCCTTAAACATGAAATAATGGATTTCTATTTAATTTGATAACTAATCAAAGGGCAAAAAAAGTTATTGCATTCACATAATAAATAATAAAGAACATGGAAATGCCCGTGAATATACTGTACACATATTTATTTTATCCTACGATTTCTGCATTGCTGTAACAAATGCTTTAGATCCAGGGTGAATTCTCAAGCAGAGGCAGAGTTTTCTACCCTGGTGGTTTCTTTCCTTCACGGCTCGTTTCAAATCCTCCCATGTGGAGCAATGACTGCTAAGCTTCATAAGGCCGGAGAGGGTTTCCTTCCTCCTGCTGTTGCGCCGCTCTCATTTAAATCTGTAGTCAGGGAAATCCGAGGAAGCAGATCAGCATCCCACCAGCTGACAGAAGGGATGAGATGGATGTTTCTGTGGTTTGAACTGTTGCCAGCTGCACCTTATATGCTGAGACTGTCCCAAAATTTTCACACTTTGTTCCACATTAGAAAAAAATAATAAAATATATATATATATTTATATTTATATATATAATTCTACCATTGTTGTGAACATAACGTGATGATGGTTACAAATGTGTCAGTTTGATGATGACTGAATAGACATAGAACATTCTTATGTGCACAGATCATCAATAAAACAGAAGAGGTCAGAAACAAAGACATAACGCTAAATGATCATTTAACAACCTTTGCAAAAATCTGTAGTACAGGTGAATATAAAATAATTTGTATTATATATTGTCTGAGACAAATGCTTCTATCTCAATATTTCGGACTTTTTTTCTTCCCTACCAACTCCTAAACTGCTCACTCACCGCTCGTTCACATCTGCGTTTGGTAATCCGTTTGGGGAGTCTGCATGGGGACCCCCGAACGGAATATCAAGCGCATTGACAAGTGGTGTGCGGTGAAAGCACACGAACCCCATAGACTATAATGGGTTCTGTGTGCTCTCCGTGTTCTGCCCACACGAATCATGTGGACATGAAAGTAGATCATGAAGTACTTTTCTTTCCGTATGTTCTGTGCAGACACTGCGCGGAGAGCAAACGGATCCCATTATAGTCAATTTCTGCTTATAGTTTATAAAATAGTTTAAAGGGGTATTCCGGTCACAAGTTTGGGGTAACTTGCTTTATTGTGAGTCAGACCACTGGGAACTCCAGATGATCATCAGAACTGGGGTGTTTTGAACCCCAGTTTGAATGCAGCAATAGTTTGCCACTCCAGTCATTTTAATGAGCTTTATCAGAGGTAGGAAATAGAGATGAACGAACAGTAAAATGTTCGATATTCGATATTCGTTTCGAGTAGCCCCTCAATATTCAACTACTCGAATCGAATATCGAAACCTATTATAGTCTATGGGGGGAAAATGCTCGTTTCAGGGGTAGGCAACATTCGATCAAATTATACTTACCAAGTCCACGAGTGAGGGTCGGGCTGGATCCTCCGAGAAGTCTTCTCCTTGCAGCGTCCCCGCGGCATCTTCCGGCTCTGAATTCACTCTGCCAGGCATCGGGCCTGGGCAGAGCCGACTGCGCATGTCCGCACTACAAGCGGACATGCGCAGTTGGCTCTGCCCAGGCCCGATGCCTGGAAGAGTGAATGCAGAGCCGGAAAACGCCGCGGGGAAGCTGCACGGAGAAGACTTCTAAAGGTAGGAGAAGAACCAGCGTTGATTGGCCGACTGTATAGCATTCGGCCAATCAATGCTGGTTTTGCATCGAACTTTTACATTCGAATAGCGAGTGGTACTTGATCAAGTACGAGTATTTAGAATACTGTAGTATTCGATCGAATATCTACTCGATCGAATACTACTCGCTCATCTCTAGTAGGAAACATATAGGTATGTAGCCAATAACTGTACAATGAGGTTCCCGGCCGTTGGACTCTCAAGACTGGTAACTTACTCCCTAACTTGTGGTCAGTGGAGGTCTCAGTGGTGAAACCAAATCCTGTGGATAGAGGGTAACTTATGACTGGAATGCCCCATTAATGTAAACCAAGGGGCGCTATGATGATGATAATTTAAATGATAATTTAAACACGATTTAGATCAGTTTAATTCAGGTTAAAAAACAATTAAATAATATACTTCAAAGCAGAAAAGGCACGAATAGAATTAGCATATGTGAGGTCTCCTGTTTAGTCCTTATAACTTTGTGAGCAATGAACTAGAGTTTGCCCCTGAAAAACAGAACGTATAAATTAGAAAATTAATGATGTATAAAGATGCAGAACAGCGCAGGAGATGTGTTTATTTAAGGCTGCCATCTTGTGTTCAAAGACAAATTCCTAGCAGAGAATAATTGACTGACAAAGAGCTCGAAATGTGATACGGAACGTACGGGAGCCTAGTGACACATTCAGTGCAGTTTCAGCACGTGCTCAATGTACAACCGTGAGAACCTTTCTGTCTCTACTTTGCTTATTGTTATTGCATGCACCATTAAAAATGAACATAACTTTCCTGCTTATAAAGTTAGACGTTTCGATCAGTCTCTTTGGGATGTTGGTTGCTTGTTTTTTGTTCCCTGTTTGTCATATGTGCCCTGCTTCATATAATCCATTGAATGATGGTGCTGTACAGCTTTAGAAAGTCATTTTATTACATGCATTCATTTATTTAACTAAGCAACAAAGATAGACATGTGAACAATCATGAGCACCGGTTACGTATCACTAGACGCATAGAATGACCAAAAGATATTATCCTTATGTAACTCATTAGTCACGCCATGGTAAGCTGAAGACGTAGCAGTCCTAGATGGTGCAGAAATGGCCAACCGGAAGAGCTAAGGGTATGATTGAATTGAAGAACCAAGAAAGATGAACAACATAAAAGCTTTGATGAAATAGATGTATATTACGAACATACGTGATGATCTAAACCAAGGTTCTATAAATAATGTGGTAAGCTAAAAAAAAAAAATGCCTTTGTGCAATAATGATCCAGCAGACAACACAAGGTGGCCACAAATGGTCAGCCAAGAGACTTAAGGGTGTGACAGGTTTACCTTAGCCTACACTTTAATTATCTAGATTCACAGTATATGATAGATACTAATTCTATTTCTATCCTTGGTGTTAAATATACATGTTCCATACAGACATTTGTGTCACGTATTTGTTGCTGCTACAGTTCAATCCATCTGAAAGAGGATTGTAGAAAACCATGTGCGTACAGCAGCATCATTTACATGTATGAAACAGATTTTTTGCAACTAATCTACTGTGTGACTATACTCTAACATTTCTTCATTAGAGGGAACCACTCACCGGAATAATGCAGTGAAATATACCGCCATCCTGCAAAAAAAAAAAAAAAAAAAAAAAAAACGAAGAGCTAATCAGAGTCAAAGAGAGTTTCTTGGGAAAAGATTCAGAATAACCTGTCATTGATTCATTAACATCTCTGTGCTCTCTTTCCTATAAAAGGTAAGATAAGAAAAGATAAGATAATCCTTTAAAAGTCCCACCGTGGGGAAATTCAGCGTGTTACAGCAGCATGGATAATACAGTAATATATTAAAAGAAAGAACACATACATGCTCAGAATAGCAGATGGAAAAGATACTAGGAGTCATAGCAACTAAAAAGAAAGACTCAAAAGGATCATTTAGTTCTCTGTGCGGCGTGATCTTGGGGTGAAGCAGTCGGTCACTGACAGTATTGCCCAGCGTTGTCATGGTCTCATACATGGGATGGGAGTTTTTCTCCAGCATGGAGCTCACCATGGACAGTATCCTTCTGTCACCCACCACCTGTACTGGGTCCAGGGGGCTCCCCAGGACAGAGCTGGCCCTTCTAACCAATCTGTAAAGTCTATTTCTGTCCCTGGCTGTTATGCTTCTTCCCCAGCAGGCCACTCTGAAAAAGGTGGCTGATGCCACCACACAGTTGAAAAGAGCCCTAAGAAGTGCCCCCTGGACTCCAAATGCCCTCAGCCTCCTGAGCAGGTAGAGCTTACTGTGACCCCTTCTGTGCAGCGCATCCAGGTGATCAGCCCAGTCCAGCTTATTATGGAGGAGGTACTCAGGTACTTATAGGTCTTGACTATCTCAATGCCTGTCCCCTGGATGTCCACCGGATTCAAAGCACGTCTCTGCTTACTAAAGTCCACCATCATCTCCTTGATCTTCCCAGCATTAATCCTGTAGTGGTTCTGCTGGCACCATTTCACAAAGTCCTGATTTAAGTCTCTTTATTCCCTGTTGTTTCCATCTGTGATGAGGCCTACTATTGGAGAGTCAAAAAACTTGATAGTCTTCAGTAGTTGATACTTTTTTAATGGCTAACTAATAATGATGACAGATTACAACGTTTCGGAACTTTCTCAAGTAAATTTAAAACCACTTCTGAAGGATGCATATTTATATACAAAAAAGGACACATAGGGATAGAATTCCAGGAGGAAGAGGGGTAGAGGGTTGTTAGTAATTGGTAGAAACAATGTAAACACTTACAGGTCCTTATCAGTTCTCAGGGTCTCAGGTCAGTGATTTCTTTAAAATGACATAAAACCATGTGACAAATTTAGCCCCTTCTCCAGTGTTTGAAGCAGGGTCATAAATTTACACTCATAAATGCGTCGTTCTCTCTTTGATTTGAAATTCCCTCCCAAAAACAAAATTTTCATGTGATCGGTGATATTATGATCCTCATTGCAAAAATGCTTTGATACAGGTAGGTCAAGTCTTCGTTCTCTAATTGTATGGCGATGTGAATTCATACGCATTCTAAGATGCTGTCCGTCTTTTTTATATTTCCTACCCACTGGCTAACACGGTACAAGAACAAACATTTTCCTTATATTGGAGAGTCATCAGAGTACTTCTGTAAGTAACAGCTAGGTGATTTGCACCTAAAGTCAGCAGTGTACAGTGTGAAGAGAAAAGCAGCAACAACTGTACCTTGTGGTGCCCCTGTACTACAGATCACAGTGTCTGACACACAGCCCCGGTCTCTCATATACTGAGGTCAGTTTGTGAGGTAGTCAAGAATCCAGTTGAGGCAGGTGATGGTCCACTCCACCAAGGGCCAGCTTGTCCCTCAGTAGTCCTGGCTGAATAGTGTTAAAAGCACTGGAAAAATCAAAGAACATTATCCTCTCAGTGTTCCCTGCTTTCTCTATGTAAAAAATATGCAAATCTATTCTCCAGGATGTAATTAGGAGAACAGTGCCTCTGTATGCTACCCTCTAGGGGCAGCCCCCTTAATATCATGCATGACTCAGTTAATAAGGCTACTGACATGATGCAGAGTTTATTGCCAAACTAGTATTTCTATTCCAAAAGGAACAGATTCCCAGCTATGGACAGCGCTGTTCCAGTCTTTTGGACATCGTCAGCATAGCGCAGGGATACTAGTTTAGCAGAGAGACTATAGACGAGGGTCAGGGGATAATCATACACATTAGGGAGAGTGTGTGCCTACATAGGCATACGGAGACTTACAAGTCATTCCTGCTCCGCTAGGGATTGACTTGTAAGTCTCTGTACGCCTATGTAGGCACACACTCTCCCTGCTTTCTCTAGGTGAGAGAGAGCTCTGTGAAGAAGGTGGATGATGCCCGGCTGAGGCAAACTGGAGGGGGTCCATGGCAATGCTCACCAAAGGTCGGAGATATGTCAGGACCAGTCTCTCTAGGATTTTCATCAAGTGGGATGTTGGTGGTACAGGTCTGTAGCCATTGAGGTCCTTTGGATGAGGTGTCTTTGGAACTGGTACCATACAAGATGTTTCCCACAGTTGTAGTACCACTCCCAGCTTCAGGGTTCAGGCTCATATTGTGAATGTGTGTAATAACACCACACAGCTGATCTCCGCACATTTTAAGAACCCTCACGCTTATCCCATCGGGTTCTCCAGCAGGTGGGGGTGGGAGTGGGGCCCTGGCATGGGAGGGGTGTTGAATGACATGTTGGGGTGGGTGAAGCTGATATGTGATCAAATCCATTGAAGAATAGATTATCCTCTATGACTGTGCATACAGAAATAGCTGTCAATCACTGATCGGACCATCTCAATGACGTTATAGCAAAGAAAGAACAGAGATTTTCATGAATAAAATATGTATCCACAAATACACTGGCAAGCAAAAGGATAAGAATGTTTTGAACTCACCATCCACGACAGCTTGGAGCATGACACTACCATCACTTTGTAGGCAACCATCTTCACTTGCAACTATTTAATATATGATTCTTTATGCAGATTCTTGGCATGTAATTGCATTGTTACTGTTTTGCTCCAAAAAATCTCAATTTCAATTTTTTTTCTATTTTGTTAGTATTTTGTAAATCCACCTTTGGTTATCAACACTGCCTGAATCCTTCTGGGCATAGTCTCAATTCAAGCATGTCTTGACCAAAATCTGATCCCAGGTCTTCTCTACATGTTCCCAATGTTGGTGCATACTGGTCAACTCACTGGGGTACAAATACAACTTTTTCTTCATCTCTACCCACAAGTGTTTGATTGGATTGAGGTCTGGGGACTGTGGGGACCAATCCAGTGTAAAATGTAATGTTGTGTAACGTATGGTACTTGCATAGTCATCTGTGATCTCACTATTATGAAGCATACGAGTCACCTCCACTGCTGTGTTTGTCGCACCAGAACTGATAGACCTTGTGATGAGCCGACGCGTTGAGTCTGATGACTGGATATCCCCAGTGGACCCAAAGAATGGAAAGCTGATGGCTAGTGTATACCTAGTATAACAAAACATAAACAGCATCATTCAGTTTTTTAATAGAAATACTATATAAAGGATTATTTAAGCTTTTTTCCTAGCTGGTATGATGTTATGCTTTTCATAATTTATGTCTAATATGTAATTTTACCAAAAAGCAAACGTTTGCTAATTGTTTTGAGTTACAGCTGACTTACCTCATCCCCTATTACACATTTAATTATATTATGTATTCCGCCACACATTTTAAGCTAAAGTTCAAGCTTTTACAGACAATCTATCATGGTTTTATGTTAAAGCATTTAATGGTAAATAAATATTCCATGAAAATTGATGTAGACATAAATATAAAATACTATGATAAGAAAAAAATGAAGTTGCTTGATGCAGCTGGGCCTGGGAGATCTACATATACATGAACCTCTAAAAATGATTGTTTCAAAAAAATGTTTTAAAAAATTGGGGATATAAAGAAGACAACAACTGTTCTAGACCTCTGCTACAGAATGAGCCATGGAAATGTGGCCATGGCTATGGAAATGTAACACAAAAAAATTGGGGGCTTATAGTTCATATTCATAGAAAAGTGTAACAACTTTCAAATTTACAACAACTATGCCAAAAAGCAAATTTCACAGTTTGTATAAAAATATATAGTTTATTGAAAATTATATCCGTAAAAAATGTATCATATTTAACATATACAGAAGGAAAAATAATGTATCCACAATTACCATATATACTCGAGTATAAGCCGACTTTTTCAGCACAGTTTTTATGCTGAAAAGGACCCCCTCGGCTTATACTCGGGTCAGGGACAACAAAATGAGGCACGCAGAACAGGACTGCAAGGACCTCTATAAATTAAGTGAAGGGGGAGGCCATTCAGTGGTTGCTACAGTAATGATTAGAGATGAGCGAACACTAAAATGTTCGAGGTTCGAAATTCGATTCGAACAGCCGCTCACTGTTCGAGTGTTCGAATGGGTTTCGAACCCCATTATAGTCTATGGGGAACATAAACTCGTTAAGGGGGAAACCCAAATTCGTGTCTGGAGGGTCACCAAGTCCACTATGACACCCCAGGAAATGATACCAACACCCTGGAATGACACTGGGACAGCAGGGGAAGCATGTCTGGGGGCATAAAAGTCACTTTATTTCATGGAAATCCCTGTCAGTTTGCGATTTTCGCAAGCTAACTTTTCCCCATAGAAATGCATTGGCCAGTGCTGATTGGCCAGAGTACGGAACTCGACCAATCAGCGCTGGCTCTGCTGGAGGAGGCGGAGTCTAAGATAGCTCCACACCAGTCTCCATTCAGGTCCGACCTTAGACTCCGCCTCCTCCGGCAGAGCCAGCGCTGATTGGCCGAAGGCTGGCCAATGCATTCCTATGCGAATGCAGACTTAGCAGTGCTGAGTCAGTTTTGCTCAACTACACATCTGATGCACACTCGGCACTGCTACATCAGATGTAGCAATCTGATGTAGCAGAGCCGAGGGTGCACTAGAACCCCTGTGCAAACTCAGTTCACGCTAATAGAATGCATTGGCCAGCGCTGATTGGCCAATGCATTCTATTAGCCCGATGAAGTAGAGCTGAATGTGTGTGCTAAGCACACACATTCAGCACTGCTTCATCAAGCCAATACAATGCATTAGCCAGTGCTGATTGGCCAGAGTACGGAATTCGGCCAATCAGCGCTGGCTCTGCTGGAGGAGGCGGAGTCTAAGATCGCTCCACACCAGTCTCCATTCAGGTCCGACCTTAGACTCCGCCTCCTCCGGCAGAGCCAGCGCTGATTGGCCGAAGGCTGGCCAATGCATTCCTATGCGAATGCAGACTTAGCAGTGCTGAGTCAGTTTTGCTCAACTACACATCTGATGCACACTCGGCACTGCTACATCAGATGTAGCAATCTGATGTAGCAGAGCCGAGGGTGCACTAGAACCCCTGTGCAAACTCAGTTCACGCTAATAGAATGCATTGGCCAGCGCTGATTGGCCAATGCATTCTATTAGCCCGATGAAGTAGAGCTGAATGTGTGTGCTAAGCACACACATTCAGCACTGCTTCATCAAGCCAATACAATGCATTAGCCAGTGCTGATTGGCCAGAGTACGGAATTCGGCCAATCAGCGCTGGCCAATGCATTCTATTAGCCCGATGAAGTAGAGCTGAATGTGTGTGCTAAGCACACACATTCAGCACTGCTTCATCAAGCCAATACAATGCATTAGCCAGTGCTGATTGGCCAGAGTACGGAATTCGGCCAATCAGCGCTGGCTCTGCTGGAGGAGGCGGAGTCTAAGGTCGGACCTGAATGGAGACTGGTGTGGAGCGATCTTAGACTCCGCCTCCTCCAGCAGAGCCAGCGCTGATTGGCCGAATTCCGTACTCTGGCCAATCAGCACTGGCTAATGCATTGTATTGGCGTGATGAAGCAGTGCTGAATGTGTGTGCTTAGCACACACATTCAGCTCTACTTCATCGGGCTAATAGAATGCATTGGCCAATCAGCGCTGGCCAATGCATTCTATTAGCGTGAACTGAGTTTGCACAGGGGTTCTAGTGCACCCTCGGCTCTGCTACATCAGATTGCTACATCTGATGTAGCAGTGCCGAGTGTGCATCAGATGTGTAGTTGAGCAAAACTGACTCAGCACTGCTAAGTCTCTGCATTCGCATAGGAATGCATTGGCCAGCCTTCGGCCAATCAGCGCTGGCTCTGCCGGAGGAGGCGGAGTCTAAGGTCGGACCTGAATGGAGACTGGTGTGGAGCGATCTTAGACTCCGCCTCCTCCAGCAGAGCCAGCGCTGATTGGTCGAGTTCCGTACTCTGGCCAATCAGCGCTGGCCAATGCATTCTATTAGCCCGATGAAGTAGAGCTGAATGTGTGTGCTTAGCACACACATTCAGCTCTACTTCATCAGGCTAATAGAATACATTGGCCAATCAGCGCTGGCCAATGCATTCTATTAGCTTGATGAAGCAGAGTGTGCACAAGGGTTCAAGCGCACCCTCGGCTCTGATGTAGCAGAGCTGAGGGTGCACAAGGGTTCAAGTGCACCCTCGGCTCTCCTACATCAGAGCCGAGGGTGCGCTTGAACCCTTGTGCAGCCTCGGCTCTGCTACATCAGAGCCGAGGGTGCGCTTGAACCCTTGTGCACACTCTGCTTCATCAAGCTAATAGAATGCATTGGCCAGCACTGATTGGCCAGAGTACGGAATTCGGCCAATCAGCGCTGGCCAATGCATCCCTATGGGAAAAAGTTTATCTCACAAAAATCACAATTACACACCCGATAGAGCCCCAAAAAGTTATTTTTAATAACATTCCCCCCTAAATAAAGGTTATCCCTAGCTATCCCTGCCTGTACAGCTATCCCTGTCTCATAGTCACAAAGTTCACATTCTCATATGACCCGGATTTGAAATCCACTATTCGTCTAAAATGGAGGTCACCTGATTTCGGCAGCCAATGACTTTTTCCAATTTTTTTCAATGCCCCCAGTGTCGTAGTTCCTGTCCCACCTCCCCTGCGCTGTTATTGGTGCAAAAAAGGCGCCAGGGAAGGTGGGAGGGGAATCGAATTTTGGCGCACTTTACCACGTGGTGTTCGATTCGATTCGAACATGGCGAACACCCTGATATCCGATCGAACATGTGTTCGATAGAACACTGTTCGCTCATCTCTAGTAATGATATAGGACACTCCCCCCTTCACTAGCAAGAGATATGAAAGCCCGGGAGGCGTCAGGTCCCTGCTCTTGAGTCTGCATCGATAAGAGCTCATTCAGTAAAGTGAAAGTAAAACACATAGGTACATACTGCGGTTACAATTCCTATTAATGTCAGGCATTTGGGGTTATTCATTTAGTTTTAGTAACTCCATGTGCCTCACATTAATAGCAGTTAACCCCATCATGTCCCTCACATTAACCCCTGTGTGCCCACATAAGGGTTACTAATATGTGAGACATACGGAGGAAATAATAAAGTGCTTTAATAATGTTTAATGTAATGTAATTTAATATTACCTCCATGTCTCTCACATATCAGTAACTCTTATGTGAGGCACACAGGGGGTTCATGTGAGCGACATGATGGGGTTAACTGCTATTACTATGAAGCACATGGAGTTACTAAGCTGTAATGCACATGACTAGACTTTATATCTGCAATGGTGGGTAAAATTATGGACTATTACATTTCAATGAACCCGTACACATAGATGCCGCCGCTTTTGTGGCTGTGTGTCCGGGCCAAATTGAAGAGCTGCAACTTATGGAGCAGGTCCTATATGTGTCCTATACCTGTCCTATATGTGTCTGCATTTGCAGCCCTATCAATTCATTTTTAATGTAAAGATCGGTGACCAGTTAACATAATTTTATCGGTATCTACTTTAATTTTTGAAATTTTCCAGTAGCTGCTGCATCCCCCTCCCCCCCCCCCCCTTGACTTATACTCGAGTCAATAAGTTTTCCCAGTCTTTTGTGGTATAATTAGGGGACTCAGCTTGTATTCGGATCGGCTTATTCTCGAGCACATACGGTAATTATACTTGATGCATGAAAGGGATGTAGTATCAAGTAACTACATGCATAAAGGGATGTGGTAATAAACATATATATGGGTAGTATAAAGTCAATATCACAATGTCTCAATAGATGCAATATAAGGAAGTAATGAAAACCCACAAACGGGTATACATAGAATAATATGGTATAAATGAGACACAAGGAGATATAAATACAGAAATTCGCAAATGATCATAAGTGCCGAGGCACGTTCACACGTGGTAAGGAGAATCTTTACATTATGCAAGTGAACCTTTTTGCTGGGTGATTGGTAGTAATATAGTTATGATTACTTGGCAATTTCTGTATCTATATCTCCTTGAGTCTCATGTATGCCATATTATTCCATATATACCTTTTGTGCGTTTATTACTTCCTAATATTGTATCTATTGAGATTGTGATATTGACTTTATACTACCCATATATATGTGTATTACCATATCCCTTTATGCATATATGTTACTTGATACAATATCGCCTCCATGTATGTGTATAATTAATCATGGATACATTATTTGTCCTTGTGTATATGTTAAATGTGATACATTTTTTAATGGAAATATTTTTCAATAAACTATATTTTTCATACAAACTGTTTTTGTGGAATTTGCCTTTGCATAGTTGTCATAACAAGCCTATGTAACACAGACAATGTCTAGGTGAGTCTAGGTGGTCACTTTTTATTTTATAAATTTATTTACCAAATTAAGCTGCAACAATCCACGGCTTATATACGTATATATTGTCATATTTATAAGTGATGATCCTCATGGTAGATTTCAATCTAGCATAAATTCCTATGTTTATCCATCCACTTTATATTTCTACTTATTTTATAGAAATCCAATAATATACAAGAGTCATTGTCCAACAGTGTCTGGTAATAACTGGTAATAATCTTAATAGCCAGTGTTTTGTCACTTTTTGTTATCGAACTAATGCAAAAAAAAAAAACAACTAAACAATAAATACTACACTATTATATTCAAGTGTTTCTCCATGACTGACTATAGATATCCTATCTTTATACCATCAAGTGCGTGCATGCGGAGCTGCAATAGCACAGCACAGACCAGTGGCGTAACTAGGAATGGCGGGGCCCCGTGGAGAACTTTTGACATGGGCCCCTCAACCAACACCAACACCAAAGACCTTGACCAACCCCCTCCTCCGCACTCTATCGTGGCCCCTGCACACGGTATTATGTCCATTAGTGGCCCCTGCACACAGTATAATGTCCCTTAGTGGCCCCTGCACACAGTATTATGTCCCATAGTGGCCCCTGCACACAGTATTATACCCCATAGTGGCCCCTTCACACAGTATTATGTCCCACAGTGGCCCCTGCACACAGTATTATACCCCATAGTGGCCCCTGCACACAGTATTATGTCCCACAGTGGCCCCTGCACACAGTATTATCCCCCATAGTGGCCCCTGGACACAGTATTATCCCCCATAGTGGCCCCTGCACACAGTATTATCCCCTATAGTGGCCCTTGGACACAGTATTATCCCCCATAGTGGCCCCTGCACACAGTATTATGTCTCACTGTGGACACCCATAAACAATTATCATACTCTGGGGTCTTTTCAGACCCCAGAGTATAATAATCGGAGACCCGGGGAATAAAAACATAAAAAATTAATGTTTCTTACCTGTCCCCGGCTCCTACCCTGTCTTCCCCGCTGCTGTCCTTCTTCTATGATGTCGGACGTCACATGACCCAGGAAGCAGGCCGGGTTCATGTGACGTCAGAGACGTCAGACAAGTAGGAAGGAGGCCTGGCAGGATCGTGGAGTGGTAAGTAACTGTGGCAGCTGCCTCCGCTGCTATGGCGGTAGTTACGCCCCTGGCACAGACATTATGCATAGTGACCTGTCTGTTTCCGGTTGTGCAACAGGAGCAATTTTCATAAAAATGCAGAAACTGGCAGATACCAAAGAGCAATAGAATAATCTCACTAAATCTTGCATAACACTAGGAATTAGAAACTAAGACCACCCAAAGAGTCTGCATATGCACTCTACAAGGAGAGGGCAGATAAAAAGTTGTACCTTCAAGACATAGAAAAGTTAGAAACGTAAACAAACAAGGGAATAGACATGAATACAGATAATCCTATTTCAGTCCATTGCCCTGATGACAGTGTATACCTATCCTATGCCATCATCTCGTATAGTCATGTTACTATGCTCTCAGTTTATCTCCTGTTTGAGTGACAAAAAAAGCAGTTATGACCCCCCTCATTCCCTGATGTACAGGATGATACAATTCTTATGTCTGCTGCTCCATGGTTCTCCCTATGTAGGAATCAGAACAATTTCTTAGTAGCAAATATGAGTTGTATGTGATGCAGTACATTGCACTTTACAATAGAAATGCAAGCATTCAGCTGTGAAAAGAGGAAATGAGAGGGGAGAAGTATCACGGGAACTATAGTCCTTTACATAGTAATCCTGCCGATGGCAAGCTCTAGAGGCATCAAAACAAAGCTGCAGCATAGAACTGGGCAATGCATGGAAAAATAACTAGTGTACATCTGATCTATGGTGGCCTCACCTAGAAACTTTTTTCCAAACATATAGGTAGTTTTTTTTATATTTTTATTAACTGGAAAAACCCTACAGCTTTCATGCCAGGTTTACAGTGACTACCAGTAAATCTTTTGAAGTCATTGATATAATGGCATTAAAGCCAACCTCAGTCACATAATGGCAAAATTCGTAGAGAAGGGATATCTGGCTTTTGAATAGATGTATCGTCACTATAGTTTATTCTACTCTTCTTCACTAGTCATTTTTCTGCAGGTACAGGTTATACCCATCATATCAGCTTCGCCGTGTCGCAAGAATTTAACTCCCTTATGAGAGATGAACCTCACTTGACATTTGAAAGTTGAAAAGGACTTTAAATCTTGGGTAAAAATTAAATACACCCCTCCTGGGTACAGTTACCTAGAACATACAGTATATGTAGAAGTTTTAATAATGTGGAGTTACCTTTAAGGGCATATTAAATGACCACACTTGGCCTTATAAAAATGAAAGATAACAATAGTCATCTATGCCCATGAAAAATGTGTCCCAAAGCGCACACCAAATTTTTTGACGATGTCAACCTACTAAAATCCACTATTTTAAAGACATAGATGGATCTGTATGTCAGAATGACTCAGTCTACAAAATTCACAACTCATATACACTAAGTTTTGCATTTGTTCCTTCCATTTATTTTTTCTGAAAAGTGATTTGCCACTTTTTTCCCATCAAATTTACAATATTTTACACCAGACACTGGCATGTATTATAGCTGAAATCTACGCTACCTGTTAGCTGTCAGTTCATGGAGAGCGCAAGAGGCACTAGCCTCTTAATAAATTAAGTATTTCTGGCTCTGTTACAGGGGAGATCAAGACTGGCATAGTAGACAACAGCTTTGATAAATCTCCCCTCATGGGGTTTATGACAATAGCCACATTTATCAGCAATATGAGCCTCTTGTTCAGAAACACAAGAATGTCTGATAAAAAAACATGAGCAGAGGTTTGGATCTGAGCAGAGTAATGATCAATTACTAAATTATTCTTTAGTTTACTATGTGGAAAACTTCAAACCCTACTTGGCAACATTTCTCCCTACAGTGGTATGCAAAAGTTTTAGGCAGGCATGGGAAAATGTTGCAAAGTAGAAATCCCAGGTAGACTTGATGATGTTGAGATCAAAGCTCTGTGAGGGCCAAAACTTCTCCTCCAAAGAGGGTTTACAAAGAGGATTTCTCTTATTTTCATTTATTTTTGATAATCTATTAGCACTTTTAATTTTCAAGTGTTCTTTATTTCCAGCTTTTTTTCACATCTGCCCAAAACTTTTACACAGTAATGTACATCACATAAATAAGGTGTGTCTATATGATGTGGCAGTAATAATAAATCTCCCTCCCTGTATCTCAAATTTTCTACACTGTTCAACTTAAAAATTGGCAAACTGATTCATCACGAGCCAAATACTCCAAATTGTTTGGTTTATAATTACATTAAATAAATGAAGATTTATTTTCAGCTAGTAGAATACCCGCGGCTTCGCTCGCGGAAAATATGTTAAATGGACCCTATCACTCACACGCATTTTTTATGACTAACCTCGGAATAGCCTTAAGAAAGGCTATTCTTCTCCTACCTTTCATTGTCTTCTCCGTACTGCCGTTCGCCTGAAATCCCCTTTTTTGTTGGTATGCAATTGAGTTACCTCGCAGCACTGGGGGCGGGCCCCAGCGCTCAAACAGCACTGGGGCATCCCCAATGCTGCCAGAGAACTCTCTCCAGCACTGCCGCCATCTTCGTCAGCCTTTTTTCCGGCGCGCGGTGGGTCAAAATTCAACGCATGCACAAGTCAGCTCTGCCAGTGGGCTTCAGGGAGAGCCCACTTCACATGTGGGCGGTCATTTTTTTGTGACCACTTACGCGAGCAGGTGCAGTACGCTCCTGTAGTTCTATGGAGTACAGAGCATACTGCACCTGCTCGCATAAGCGATCACAAAAAATGGCCAGCGGCATGGAGAAGACAACGAAAGGTAGGAGAAGAAAAGCCTTTCTTAAGGCTATTCCGACGTGTTAGTCAGAAAAAAATGCATTCGAATGATAGGATCCCTTTAAATTATTGGTTATGCTAGCTAAAGTAAAATCAACATTTTCAGAGTACTACAGTAAATCTTTTTTTCCACTTTAAATTTTTATTATTTTGGCATTTTTCTAATTAAACAGTAACGGGCCCTATTTACTTACCAATCCTGGCAGCGGCTGGGATCGGTAAGTGACAAACAGTATTATTATACTCGAGGGTCTAAAAAGACCCCCGAGTATAATGACCGGAGGCCCAGGAGAGGTAAGGGAACATAAAAAACTGTATCACTTACCTCTCTGGGCAGTTTCGGGCCACTGAAGTCACATGACCAAGGCATGCATCCTTTGCATTGTGATGCTGGCCCCCCAGGTCATGTGATGTCCCGGACGTAATTGAAGATGGCCCCCATCAGCGGGAAGTACAACAGAGCCAGGAATAGGTAAGTAACAGTTTTTTATGGTTGTTTCCCTCTTGGGTCTCCGATTATTATACTCTGGGGTCTCAAAAGCCCCCAGAGTATAATAATTGTTCATGGGTGTCCACAATGGGGCATAATCCTGGGTGAAGGGGCCACAATGGGGTATAATGCTGGGTGAAGGGGCCACTATGAGGTATAATGCTGTGTGCAGGGGCTACTATGGGGTATAATACTGTGTGCAGGGGCCACTATGGGGTATAATACTGTGTGCAGGGGCCACTATGGGGTATAATACTGTGTTCAGGGGCCACTATGGGGTATAATACTGTGTTCAGGCGCCACTATGGGGTATAATACTGTGTTCAGGGACCACTATGGGGTATAATACTATGTGCAGGGGCCACTATGGCGTATAATACTGTGTGCAGGGGCCACTATGGGGTATAATACTGTGTGCTATGGGGTCCGTGTGCTAGACTGTTCAGCGCTTGCAGTTGCGCTGGTATTCCGTTTGGGGGGGGGGGTCCTCATGTGGATTCCTTGCAGATGGGAGACAAGTGCTAATGTGAACCGGCCCTAACTGCAGACAAAGTGTGACAAAGTGGACAACGCCACTCAATCAGTTGGGAGTGGAGCTGAGCAGCAGTTAGAAGTGGTTATTTAGAGCAGAGAGGGAAATCCAAGCAAGAGAAAACAAACTCCTAAAGCCCATTCTGGCTAATTTTCATAAGAATAATAATAATAAACATTTTCATGAAAATGGAGCTAAGCCTATAACTTTTATATTTTTCCGTTCACAGAGGCATATTAGGTCTTAAAGTTTGAGGGAAAAATTGTTCTTCATAATGGTACAATTTATTATTATGTACAATATATTGAGAAGCTGAAAAAAATTCAGAACGGAGGAATTGGAGAAAAAGTGAATTTGTGCGACTTTCTTATGGGCTTCATTTTTATGGTGCTCACTTTGCAGACAAAATGACATATCACTAGAGATGAGCGAATAGTAAAATAGTCGATATTCGTTACTCGTTTCGAATAGCCGCTCAATATTTGACTATTCGATCGAATATCGAACTCCATTATAGTCTATAGTTTCAGGGGATCCCACTATTCGACTCAGGAGGGTCACCAAGTCTACTATCACACCTCAGCAAATGATGCCAACACCCTGGAAAGCAACTGGGACAGCAAGGGAAGCATGCCTGGGGGCATCTAACAAGCCCAAGTCACTGTTTTACCCCAACATCACAGCCTATCAACTACGTATTTTCCACATTCAAAAAAACCACTATGAAAGTGGAAAAATACCTGGAAAACTTCTTTCCTCCCCAATTGGATGGACAGAAACCCATATTTAAGCTCAGCAAACATTAACAAGCACCCCTTTAAATCACGTTGCCCATGACAACCACAGATGGAATAGGCAATGAGAAATCCAACCGTACCAACCCTTAACTGTCATTGTGTATGTGAGTGTGTGATGTGGTAAGACCTTCCAAAATTCACTTTTCTGGCCCTTAACATGAGCCCTTCCAAATTAAGTTACAGGCCCTTAAGCTGAGCTACCAGCAGAGATTGAGGCCCTCGAGGTGACTTCAGCCTTTTACCAGGCCCTTTAACTTAGTTCAGCCTTGCACCAGCAGAGATTTGTTGGCCCTTTGGGTGAGTTGAGCCTTTAAACAGCAGTGTTTTTTGACTTTCAGGTGAGTTGAGCTATGCACCAGCAGTTTTATTTTTGGCCCTTGGGATGACTAGAGCCATGTAACAGCATTGTTTTATTTTTTGGCCCGTGGGGTGAGTTGAGCCATGCACCAGCAGTGTTTTATTTTTTGGCCCGTGGGGTGGCTAGAGCCTTATAGCAGCAGTGTTTTATCTTTTGGCCCTTGAGGTGAGTTGAGCCTTTAAACAGCAGTGTTTTTTTACCTTCAGGTGAGCTATGCACCAGCAGTTTTATTTTTGGCCCTTGGGGTGACTAGAGCCTTATAGCAGCAGTGTTTTATTTTTTGGATTTGGGGTGACTAGAGCCTTGTAGCAGCAGTGTTTTATTTTTTGGCCCTTGGGGTGACTAGAGCCATGCAGCAGCAGTGTTTTATTTTTTGGCTCTTGGAGTGACTAGAGCCTTGTAGCAGCAGTGTTTTATTTTTTGGCCCTTGGGGTGACCCCTAAAAAATTAGATTTCAGGCCCTTGGGGGTGAGCCCTAAAAAATCGATTTGCAGGGCATTGGAGGTTATCCATGAAAAATTAATTAAAATTGTTTTTTACAATTACATAACGGTGAAGGGGCTGGGTTTGGAGGAGGAGGAGGACAATGAGTGAATTGGGTGCTGGCAGCCCCTCTCCAGTACTTGGACTGTGGACTGGATACCCAGCTGGATATCCACGTCCTCGCCCATGTCCCCTGCTGCTACTGTCGAGTGGCACTGCTGGCAGCCCCTCTCCAGTACCTGGACTGTGGACTGGATACACAGCTGGATATCCACTTCCACGTCCTCGTCCCCTGCTGATACTGTCGAGGGGCACTGCTGGCAGCCCCTCTCCAGTACCTGGACTGTGGACTGGATATCCAGTTGGATATCCACGTCCTCGCCCATGTCCCCTGCTGCTACTGTCGAGGGGCACTGCTGGCAGCCCCTCTCCAGTACCTGGACTGTGGACTGGATACCCAGTTGGATATCCACGTCCTCGCCCATGTCCCCTGCTGCTACTGTCGAGGGGCACTGCTGGCAGCCCCTCTCCAGTACCTGGACTGTGGACTGGATACCCAGCTGGATATCCACGTCCTCGCCCACGTCCCCTGCTGCTACTGTTGAGGGGCACTGCTGACAGCCCCTCTCCAGTACCTGGACTGTTGACTGGATACCCAGGTGGATATCCACGTCCATGTCCTCGTCCACGTCTCCTGCTGCTACCCTGCTGCATGATTTGCAGTTTCACTGTATGTATAGAGTGTTCCTGCAGTGTAGCTCTGAAAAGAGCTGTTTTTTCCTGCCTATAAAACACTACAATCTGTTTCTCACACTGAGAACAAGCTCTCCCCATCACTCCAAAACGAAAATGAGACGAAGATGGCCAACACTATTCTTATGAATCAGAGGTCACATGTTTTCGGCAGCCAATGGGTTTTTCCAATTTTTTTTCAATTCCTACGTTGTTGTAGTTCCTGTCCCACCTCCACTGGACAGTTATTGGTGCAAAAAAAGCGCCAGGGAAGGTGGGAGGGGATACAAATTTTTATTGCGTTTGCAGCCTGGTATTCGATTGGAATCGAATACCTCGAATGCCCCCTAAATCAGAGGTGGACAGTGTCAGAGCTCTGAATCACACCCTCATATCTGCTCCAACCTGCCACTACCGCTACTTGACCTTAGAGAGACTATTTTTCATATCAGACACCATAACTATTGGTACTGACTGCTTGGGAATGGTAGGAGCTAGAGAAAAATGTTAACTGTGAATCAAAAACCAAAATGAGTGGGCCAGCACTTATTTCAGGATGCAAAGAATCGTGGAGGTCATGAATGGTCTTCCCTAAAATTGATACATTTCTAATTAGGAAAATTAAAAGATATGACATTAATGAAATCACGGTGATTGTGCAATTTTGTACGTTTATGTGGGTTTTTTAAAAACATTTTTCCACACATAGCGATAAATGATAATAACTATAATCATCTTTGTTAACTTCTCTCTTTCCAGACCCCATGTATCCTATTTTAAGTGCATGCTTCAATGCATATAAAAATTACATTCCAAACACAGTTGTCCTGTAATAGTGAGTATCTAATCAACACTGAACCCATCCATAACTTGTTCAGCTGGAGACAAAATGATACAGAAGTTAGGTCTATTAAAAAATGACCACTCTTGTGGTTTTCTGGCATAACTTTCATTTCCACAACTTTGAAATTGCTCTTCCAGTTCTTTGAAAGATTGATATGAATTAATAACAGGTTGCTATGAAAAGCAGTAGGGATTGCTTATTCTGAGAAATTCTGCTATTGTGCTCTTTTGTTTTATGCAGCCATTAGCAATTACAGGTTGTATGGCATTCTGAAGGGGAATCTATCATCAGAAGAGTTATAATTTCATCTATCTTTAAACATAGTCTGGAGTTCTTCAGTAGATTTTGCTGTTCTATTCTTACAGTTGTTGCCGTACAACTCCTTAAGTGTCAATGCTGTTATACTGGGAATGCATTTCTATCATTATGATTCCAAAGCTCAAGGTATAGAGCGGAAAATCCTACTAAAAAACTCAGATGTGCATCAGTTTATTACAGAAGCACTCCAGTCAATAGTTTTTTTTTTTACTACATAGTACAGCATAGGTTACTGTTTAACCCCTTCCCTCCGATGGCACTTTTTGACTTCCCGACCAAGTTCGATTTTTCAAAACTGACATGTGTTACTTTATGTGGCAATAACTTTGGAACGCTTTAACTTACCAAAGTGATTTTGAGACTGTTTTTTTCAAAACACATTGTACTTCATGCTAGTAGTAAATTTTGGTTGATATGTTTTGTGTTTAATTATAAAAAAAAATGATGATGTGCATTGCATACAGATAGTCAAACCGCCAAAATTATATCATAAATCTCATGTCCCAGATCTCTGCTTTATGTCGGCATCAAACTTTAGTCACCCTTTTATTTTTTACGGACATTATAAGATTTACAAGTGAAACAACAATATTCACAATTTTCAAGAAATTTCTAAAACCCATTTTTTAAGGGACTAATCCAGTTATGAAGGGGTTTTGAAAGACCCTTGTATTAAAAACCCCCCATAAACCACCCCATTTTCAAAACTGCACCCCTTAAATAAGCCAAAACAACATATACCTAGTAATTTAACCCTATAAGTGCTTAACAGGAATTAATACAAAATGGAGGTGAAATTTTCAAATTTGATTTTATTTTACTAGTATTTTCGTTTAGCCCTAGAATTTGCACATTCACAAGGGGTTAAAGGAGAAAACACATCCCACGATTATGCAACTTCTCCCGACTACCATAGTACCCCACTTGTGGGTGTAAACTAATATATGGACGCACAGGGAGACGCGGAAGGGAAGGCGCGCCAAAGAGCTTTTAGAGGGCAGATCAGGCTGTGATCAGTTTCAGGAACCCTGTCGTATTTACAAAGCCCTTGAGGTGTCAAAACAGTGGAAACCTCTAGAAAGTGACCCCATTTTGAAAACCGCACCCCTCAAAGAATTTATCAAGTGATGTAGTGAGCATTAGTAACCCCAAAGTGAATATGTAAGGTGTGCGGAGTAAATTGGGTACACCAAATCCCATTCTATTTTCCCACTAGCTCCTATGACACGGATGGGGAAGAGGGGCATTCTGGGGGATCAGCGCTGGTGTCTTCTCTCTTATAAGCTCTAAATATGGGGGGTCCCCTGAAAACGCTCGCACAGTTTATACATTTCCTTCTAGTCACAGCCACTTATGTCCTAATGATTTGGCGACTTTTGGGGGTTTTGTCTTCACATTGTAGAAGCTAAATTTTTATTTTTATCTTCTGGCAATGTGGCCATATGAGGGCTTGGTGTTTGCGGTATTAGATGTGCTTCTCAATGCCACCATTTTGGGGTGCCTGTAACTTATTGACTACATTTTATTAACTCTTTCTGGGTGGGATGTAAAAGGAAACAATTCTAGCATTGCTTTTTAGCATTTTCCCATGCAGCGTACAGCATAAGCAACGTGTTACCTTTTTTCTGCGGGTTGGTACGGTTACGGCGATACCTCATTTATATTATTTTTTAATACATTGCTATTTGTGCAGAATAAGATTCAATTTAGGGAAAAAAATGAATTATTTTTGCATCGCCATCTTCTGAAAGGCATAATATTTTTATTTTTCGGTAGACATAGCTGGTTGAGGGCTTATTTTTTGCAGGATGACCTCTGCTTTTTATTGGTACCATTTTGGTTTTCATCTGACCATTTGATTACTTTTTATTGAACATTTTGTAAGGCAAAGGTGGTGAATAATCATTATTTTGTGCAGTTTTCTACGTTTTTCTTTTATGATGTTCGCCGTCCATGTTAAATAATGTTTTAATTTTATTTTTTAGGTTATTACGTACGCGGTGATACCAAATATGTAATATTTTTTTCTATTTTTCTTTATTTTACATATTAAAACATTTTATATGGGAAAATGGGATTTTGGGGGGCTTTATTTATTTCTAATTTATTTTAAACTTATTTAAACTTTTTTTGTAAATTTTTTTTATGTCCCCATGAGGGATTCACTAGATGTAGAGTACAGGAAGCTCTCAGCCCTGTGCACACGCACGGGGCTGACAGCTTCCATTTTGGCAGGATCAACCAGGTACGTGGAGGGGACGGCATGGGACAGACAGACGACTGATCAGACCCCGGGCTGCCCACTACCAACACCGGAACCCCCCGAAACCGTTGCGGCACCATTATGTACCGAAACATGCCGGGGTTTCTGTGTGTGCACCATGCAGCCATCGTAGTACTACGGAGGTTTGCGGGAAGTCCTTCCCGGCAGCGCCGTACTATTACGGTGGATGTCGGGAATGTTGGCAATATACATATAAGCAACAGATATACTGTAGACTTATTGTGTTATACTGTGTTGGAGGAACTTACAGCTTCTGGACATTAGATGGCGATGTTATTATTGTTATGCGCTGAATACATGTAACAATATGCTATGGAGACTTGTCTGTATCTCTCCATGCTGCATCTTTCTATGGTTAAGTTCTTTTCCTGTGTGTGTTCCTTGTTATATTGCTGTATAGACATGCTGATGATGTTACCTCATGTTCTGAGAAGTAAATTGAAGATTAACCCATATAATCTACTCTGAGGGTGAGTTCACACGGAGTAAAGTGCCGCGTGATGTGACACATATACGCTGCGTGAGATTTTGTGGGCTGTATACGCTCCCATTGATTTCAATGGGAGCTGGGATCATATATGCGGCGCTATTTTGTAGATTGTGAGCCCTATATAGGGCTCACAATGTACAATTTTTTCCCCTATCAGTATGTCTTTTTGGAATATGGGATGGAAATCCATGCAAACACTGGGAGAACATACAAACTCCTTGCAGATGTTTTTTTGCCCTTGGCGGGATTTGAACACCAGGACCCAGCGCTGCAAGGCTGCAGTGCTAACCACTGAGCCACCGTGTGGCCCCCCTACATTTTCCATGGTGTGTCACACTGGATAGAGTCACACTGCACTTTCGACCCCTAACTAAAAGTACAGAGTCTCAGTGTATTTTTATGTGAAGCTTTTTTAAGTTATTTCTGCTACCTTCTGTTTGCAATGGGTTTTCAACTGTCATCTTTTATAAGCAGGAGGCAAGAGGAGTGTAATGTGAAGCAACATCTCAAGAAAATACACAGCAGATTCTGCACAAAGCATGCACAGATAGCATACACAAGCAATGAGATTTATAACTTTTCAGGCAATCATTGTGAGTCTCACCTATTATATCACTGCTTGGCAAGACCATACAAAAGATAAAGAAGGGAAGATTGCCTACTACCATTAGGGATTTCTTAGATGATGATGTAAACCACACAGAGGAGAAAATCACCTGGTCTATAAGGGAGAGCAAGCTCTGGACTAGTATACAGTCTAGGGATTACATCACACAGTTGCACATAATGAAGCTGCAAAATATCTGGACACAAGATATTGACATTGTATGAACAAAATAATAAACTGATCGAAGGTGTCTATATATAAATTCAATACCATGTTTCCAAGAAGTACAGACTGCCAGCCACCACCTTTGCACGCTTGACTTCTATTGCAGGTACCACTAGATATGTCATTGACAGCTGGTGGAAAATAGAGAAATCTTATGTCAATGTGATAACACTTATAAAATCACTGCATCTGGATTTGTTACGTGGTTAACTTGGTGGCATCGGATATGGGATATTGTAAATGTCTCTGTTATTAGGACACTGTGCCTACCCCTATACAATGGCGCTGAAGTTACTGCAGGTAGAATTCATGTAGACATTGTGTCTGCCTGCAACGACTGGAAAAGTGACTTTTAGTGCAATCATTACCTTTGATGATATTGTAATGAAGGCACTATGTCTGCCATGTAAATGATTGCTATTGAGATGACATGACTGCGATGGGAATGCGGGCCTGTGATGTAGGCATTATGCTTACTTCTAGCAGGTTTTGAAGCTCATGTTGTTATGGGTGACACCTAAAAATATGACAAAGCAGAATAAATAATGTTCTTCAGTCTCATCTTTATTCTTGGGAAGTACACACCATCTATAACTATTAAGCAGTATATGTGCAGTACAGTGCAACACCGTGTCTGCATTATATTTCGGATTGTGACTACAGTTTTGGGGGATACTTGGTTACAATTTGCTGATTTAGTTAAAGAAATCATGACCTATACTCATGTTATTACTGGAATACGGCCCTTTACAAGACAATAGAGCACTGCATGTGTGCCAGGGGCCAGGATCGGTAAGTGATGCCGCGGGCCCCACAAGAACTATTATACTCGGGGGAATTTTCAGACCCCCAAGTATAATGATCGGAGGCTGGGGAGAGCTAAGAGAACAAAATACACACTGTCACTTACCTCTCCTCGCTCCGTACAGGCATTGGGCCTAGTTGTCTGACGTTACATGACATGTCCAGGGGCCACTATGGGGCATAATACTGTGTACTGGGGCTGCTATGGGGCATAATAGAGCGCACAGGAATGCAGCGGGGGGGGGGTCAATTGCTCAAGGTCGTCGGTTTCGGTTAGGAAGGGGCCCCATGTCAAAAGTTCGCCACGGGGCCCCGCCATTCCTAGTTACACCACTGATGGAGAGGTATTTGGCAGGGTCCAGGAACAACAGCCAGGCACAACGGGACGAGTCAGGGTGGACGTGGTCCTTCAGGGCTGGGTGTGAAACCTGAGCTCTTGAGAAACAAAAAAAGGGAAACCCAAAGTATACATAATACACATAGTAAACACAACATGCAAGGAAGGAAAAAGTAAAATAATAATAGCAATATGATACTTATGACCTAAATATGTAATAAATAGCCACATTGCACACTGTCTAATAAATAATAGATAATTAAAATAACACAATATTCAAACAAAATTTTACAAAAGAAAAAGTTACTAATTAACAATAGAGAAAATTCAGATACAGTATCATAGTGAACCAAATATATCCACCTGCAGTAGAGCGGCTACCACCTAGAAATAAAGATGCTCAGCAACCTTGAAATGTAACAAAGGATAGTGTGTCACATAAAGGACAAAGGGAGAATGCACCAAAGTAACGTATTACATTAAGAATCTACTCTGACATGCTGTAACACTGCACTGAAAACTTGACACACGTTTCACCGCCTAAGCAGCAGAAGTTAACATGGAAGAGAATATAAATAGACAAATGTATTAGTTTTATTAGATGCCACCTAACTTACTTTGAATCTTCCATTCAGCTGACCAGTGCCATGAATCCTGGCCATATGACCAGAAGTCTAGTACAAGCACAAGCACAACGAAGAGGAAGATGAGACTCCATGGACTGTTATAACCCAACTCCCCCCCCCGCCCACTTTACTAGCTTTGGCAATGCCAAATACCTATTCGGACGTGCCAATAAAGCATTTTTGATTTGATTTGAGTACCATATAGACATTCATACAACCCCACTACAGCGCTATACAAGGCCAGACACATGATTAGTTAGCTACGCATCAGCTCTGTTGCCATGCAACCGCACACACCGCAGCTTTCTATCAAAATTGGAGGAAACAGTTTGCATTAGACTATATTTCCTAATGTAAACTGTAATTCTGAATGATAATTCTGCCCTGAATAAGTGTTGGCCTAATACACTGACCCTCACAAAAATATGGAAACACACAAGTCAAGTCTTCTACTCTTCTACATGAGCTATTGTTTCCCTCCCCTTCTCTCTGCTCTTTTATACCATTGTGCGGAGAGGGAAGCTATCCATCATACAGGGTGCTGGAGTCCCACTATATCAGCCCCAGATTTCTGACTTATGTGTGGTCCAGGGCGGATCTGGAATAGGTTCCAGCCCCAGTGTGGGGCTTGTTACTGGCCCATAATAGACTGCAGAGCCTGCACTTCAGAGCAGATCCTGGGAGGAGAGGAAGCGTCTGCGTCTGTCCTGATACTGAGAACCTTGTGATATGGTACAGTGGTTTTCTTGGTTGATTGGGTTAAACAAACTTCCCAAATGCTGTGTTGAATTATTTGAAATTTTTCAGTTTTGAGAATGGGATATTGCATGGTTGGTTTCTAATTATAGACACCTCTAAAATCTCTTTCTCCTTCCCCAAAAATGGGATTGGGAAATATTTTTGTTTGTTTCTACTTTTGGGATTGCGCTAATAGTTCTTGGTAAATGTGTGCTTCTGGCATCTAGGAGAGTGTTGTTTGTTGTGTGGCAATTTCGCACTCAGCATCCGAATATAATTTTATGTCCATGTACAGAATCTTTGTTTTACTAACGGTAAGCTTGATACTATAGTTGTTATGGTTAAATTCCCTCCAGATCAGCATGTACCGAGTGTACCTCTGGAGGGGATTGTTAAAGATGGCTGCCTCTTCCTACCACCCAAGGAACAAATTATTGAAGGAGGTTGCACAGACTGCACCCATCTCAGTACCTTGGGTTTGTTGAAAGAAGCGGCAGTCAAACCCAAAATAGTTCCTGTTTGTGACAAAGTTGTGGGATGAAAGACAAGGCTCTCTTGTCTAAGGTTTATTTGGAGGTAAGCAAAAATAAATATTCGAAAGCCTCGCAACAAATATCCTGGCCAATGCTGGTGTTAAGGCTTTCCACATACCAGGTTCCTTGTAGCTTACCAAGTTCTTGTGATCATGTTATATACTGTATAGAGATGAGCGAACACTGTTCGGATCAGCCGTTCCGAATAGCACGCTCCCATAGAAATGAATAGAAGCACCTGGCACGGCGACCGGCCGCTGGCAAAGTGTACGTGCCAGGTGCTTCCATTCATTTCTATGGGAGCGTGCTGTTCGGAACGGCTGATCCGAACAGTGTTCGCTCATCTCTAATACTGTAATATTCTGCTAATATTATAATAATTACTTTCACTGCTCACCATTTGTCAATGCGTTCGGTAGTCCCTTCGGGGGGGTCCCCATGTGGACTCCCCGAACGGATTACTGAACGCAAATGTGAATCGGGCCTTAGGCTAAAATCCATCATGGTGATATCACAATAGTATTTATCATTTGTCTAGAAAGAGTTCTTTTGTGATGATGTCACAATAGTGTTTGTTTTTTCTTTTAGGAAGCATTCCATTTGAAAGATTATACAATAGTGGTTGTCTATTATGATAATGCAAGAATACTGTTTGTGTATTTTAGTCAGACATTGTTCTATTGTGACAATTCTATAATAGTTATTGCCTTTCCTTGGAGAATTCTGTTGTGATAATGTCAAAATAGTGTGTTTGTTTTTCCTCCAAGGTGCCTTGTTCCATTTTAAAGTGTTATAATAGTTTTCGTAGATAAGATTCTATTGTAATGTCACAGTAATCTTTTTCCCTAGGTTTCATGGTGATGATGTCATAAAAATTTTTTGTTTTTATTTCTAGTCTGAATTCTATTTTACAGTTTCTCTTGTCCAAGGCAGAAATCCATTCTGGTGGTTTCACAGTGATATTTGTCTTCTTTTCTTGGCAGAGTTCCATTGTGACAGTGGTGATTCCTTTACAATAGTTATTGCTTTATTTTTTAAGGGACAAACTCTATAGTAGTAATGTCATGATAGTAATTGCTATGACCTATTAGGATCCAGAAAATAGTGAGCAAGAGCAGAAAAGAAGCAGCAGTTAAACTTGCTACAGCTTGCGCAGCAGAAATTGGCCAGACTTGGGTACAGGTAGTCCTCGGGTTACGACGTTTCTTGGTTACGACTAGAGATGAGCAAGTAGTATTCGATCAAGTACTTGTTCGAATACTACTAGCTATTCGCAGTAAAAATTCGATTCAGAACCAGCGTTTATTTGCCGAATGCTATACAGTGTATAGCATTCGGCAAATCAATGCTGGGTCTGCAGCAGGCTCGTCTGTGAGGAGGCGAAGTCTAAGATCGGATCACAACAGTCTCCACTGTGGTCCGATCTTAGACTCCGTCTCCTCACAGACCCCCAGCGTTGATTGGCTGAATGCTGTACACTGGCCAATCAATGCTGGTCAATGCATTCCTATGAAAAAAAGTCAGCTCCTGCATAAACGCAAGCTGCCAGCTCTCCCTGTACAGTACGTGATTTAGTGTGCAGCGGCTCAGAACTGAGGAAGACTGTACTGTACTGTATATGGTAAGTTACGTATGTTTCCGACTTATGTTGAAAACCAATTTACGACGACGCGTAGGAACGGATCAATGTCGAGGACTACCTGTATTCACTCCTTTTATAGTTTGAACAGTGAGGGGAAAAAAACTGAGAGAACTACAAAAGAAATTGGCTATAATACTTGTCAAAGTTAAAGGGGTTTTCCAAGCAAATTTTTGATTAAATGTCTGTTAGTGATATAATGGGTTCATAAATGCACTCATATACCTTTAGCCATGTTTTGAGTGATTTCTGGGTGTCTCTGGGTGCTCCTGGTATCTTCTGCATTTGTTTACTTGGTTCAGCTTCCTGCTATGTAACTTCCACATTAACCCCTCTCACCTCACTCCCCCCTCCTTCCTCTCTCCCTCCCCCCATACATCCCCTCCTTCCCATACACCCCCTCCCTGTCTCTCCAGCTATCCCGCTTACTATTCACCCTTCCCTACCTACTCAACCCAGCCTCCGACCCTATTATATACTTACCTCTCTTCATCCAGGTTTCTTCTTGCATGACAGCTCCTCCTTCTTTACTGATTCTGCAGGCACTTGCTCTTCTCCCAGCACTGCTCTGTTCTCAGCAGTGATGATCCACCTCTACTACGCATGTGTGGGAGTTCCATAGTAGAGGTGGATTATCTATAGCAGTGTGCAGAGCAGCGCACACCTGCAGAATCAGTACAGAAGGAGGATCCGTCTTGCAGGGAGAAGCCTGGAAGGTAAATATGATGGGGTAGATCAGGAAAGGAGTGCGGAAATGAGGAAACGGATCATCACTGGGTAATCAGAAAATGTCCCTGGGGCGGTTATTTAGAAAGTAGGAGGGGGGTTTAGATGAGTGTAGGGCTTGCCATTTATCCCGGACAACCTCTGTAAGGAGTCTATAAAAGACATCAAGACCCTCAAATTATTATCAGTTTAGAACTGCAGGGATTTTATTAGGATGCATTCAGAGGCCTCGAAATGAAATAATATAACCCAGGAAAGGCAAGCTATTGATCCTTGACCAGGCAGCCCTTCCAATTTTGTATACAAGATAGAAGTGGTGGTCAAGAATGGCTTCGCTCCTTGGGAACCTGTCGTTGAGCAGTCTGACACTGGAAACCCTAGACTCATTGATAAAGATCTGATGAAGGGGTGGTGTTTATAGGCAGACACAGTGGGCAGACATCGGTAAGGGCACCAACAACTCTTGCCTCAGGCACTTAATGGGAAAACCAACAGTGCACTGAATTCAGTGCACTGCTGGCTTTCTAGCAGTGTATAAAGCCGCATGTGCAGGGAAATAATTCAGGGTCCACTGTGCGGTCACATTATTAATTCTGTTTATATTAGATATATACTGTATTTTTACAATGTAAGGGTGCATTCACACTACGTATACTGAAGCTTATTCTGAACGTAAAACACGTTCAGAATAAGCGGCGTATAAAGCAGCTCCATTCATTTCTATGGGAGCCGGCATACGAGCGCTCCCCATAGAAATGAATGGGCTGCTTTTTTCACGACGAGCGCTCCCACTGAAGTGAATGGGAAGTGCCGGCGTGTACGGCAAGCTTTGCTCATGCCGAGCCGTACACGCCGGCACTTCCCATTCACTTCAATGGGACTGCTCGTGGTGAAAGAAGCAGCCCATTCATTTCTATGGGGAGCACTTGTATGCCGGCTCCCATAGAAATGAATGGAGCTGCTTTATACGCCGCTTATTCTGAAAGTATTTTATGTTCAGAATAAGCTTCAGTATACGTAGTGTGAATGCACCCTAACCATACCTGTGATCCCCTGAACAAAAGAATTCAAATTTCCTTAGGCCTTATTCACACAACAGTGAAAAACAGCCATACCGTGGATGTTTTTTTACACATCTGTCACACAACTGTACTAAAACATTGAGATTGAATGAATCTATTTGCATAACTGTATTTAAGGACTGACCGTTTTACAAGTCTGTCAATAAAATCTGACGTTCTATCTTTTCACATTTTACATGTCCTTTTCAATGGCTGTCAAAATGGATTTGCATCTGAAAGACAACATTTAACAACAGATCAATTGTCGGGATAAAATAAAAATCATCAATATAATTCATGTGATCTGTTAAAAATGAATGCAAAATCTATGATACACGACCATGAAAAAAAAGACACGGAACGAATGTAAAGTACACGCACAATGGGCAGTTAAAACAGAACAATTCATCTGTTTCCACTGCCACGAAACAGACACAGTAGTGTGAATGGAGCCTAATTCAGCTAAACCTCTCCAAAAGGCCAGCAGCGACACAAAGGTCCCATTTATGGCGGTCTGCAGTATATACTTTACTTGTTCTCTCTGGATTGCAGTCAGTGTCTGCTGGGAACGGACAGGGAATGTGAATTCTCCGGCATTGGCTGCTTAATTATCACCAGGTAATTAGTATTATCATTCTGATAATGAAAGTATTTTGGTAATATAATGCAAAGTGGCTTCAAGGTTGCAGAGTCTACAAATTCATGAGCAACTTCTGCTTATTTACTACAATCGATTCTATCACATTCTATAAAATAATACAATTACATTTACCTGGAAGTTATGGCCATAAAGCATAGCTTTACGTGAATGTTGTCAAATAGAATTGTAACTCTACTGAAAGGCTTATCCGCATTCTCTGCTCCAGTTTCATAGCTTGTCAGGCCGCTGCGGAGTCCTGGCTGGGTTTGACTCTGACCAAGAACACCATGCACATAGAGTCCCAATAGAGATAATCTCAGTACCGCTCTGTGGAATATGTTGGTGCCGTAGAAATGAATAAATGAAATAAATATAAATAATATCCTGAAATATTGCTTTTGTTTCACACAAACAATTGATCCACTAAGTATCTCTATAAAGCAACGTGCTCCATTTCTAGGATGTAAGTAGTCCTAACCATGTGACCTGTGTAATTACCAGACAGAGAGAGACCTTGTATTTGCTTAAAACATTCTGCAGTTGCCTCATCAGACTGGCGTTGCATCATTAAGCCCCTCTGCGTGCTTTGTAATGATGAAGTTATATGAATCATTAAGCCACCACTCTGCACAGTGTCACCATGAAACCATATATCTCATTAGAAAAATGTGCTTCAATCTCATGCAATTTGCATTACGACACTTGCATAGACAGCTTGTGATGATGCCTCGCTTAGACGTTCTATCCCGTATGCAAAAATGTTGGTGGTCACATACAAGGCATACTACACCACAGAATAGCAATGAATCAGCAGGAATTATGTATTATATATCCTTGATTGCAAAAATATATATTGTACTGTCAATAAGTAGCAAAATGTACTTGAAATTCCATTCACTGTATACTTACTGTGCTAAGTTACTGCAGCTCTCTATTCAATGGCAACAGAGTTGCAGTAACTTGGCATGGCCAACTATACACTACTAAACCTACAGAAACAAGGGCATATATAAGTACAGTAACCATGATGAGTGGGCAGAAAAACCATCACGATGTGGCTGGTCTGTATACATCTTTGGGTCCTCTATTGCTATGGTTTAATTTTATAACTGAGTTTAGATTACCCTGATATTTATTGACAATATTTCTTTCCCTATAAAAATTTTATACCATTGGGCTTTCCAAAAAAAAAAGCCATCAAAAATTATCCCTTCATGGGAGATGATGTGAAATCAAAATGGTTACCTGAGCACACATGAGAATGGATGGCACTTGCAATGGTCTCCTTAAAGAGGACCTTTCATCAGATCGGGCACATGCAGTTCTATATACTGCTGGAAAGCTGACAGTGTGCTGAATTCAGCGCACTGTCGGCTTTCCCGATCTGTGCCCAGTGTAAAGCGCTATCGGTCCTGGGACCGTAGCGCTTTAGTGTCAGAAGGGCGTTTCTGACACTTAGCCAGGGATGCCCTTCTGCCCAGCAGCGCCTATCGCGCTGTACTGTGGAGCGGGGAGGAACTCCCCTCTCCCGCTCCTGATAATACTCGTCTATGGACGAGCTGTGTGAGCAGAGGGAGGGGGCGTTCCTCCCCGCTCCACAGTACAGCGCGATAGGCGCTGCTGGGCAGAAGGGCGTCCCTGGCTAACTGTCAGAAACGCCTTTCTGACACTAAGGCGCTACGGTCCGGGGACCGATAGTGCTTTACACCGGGCACAGATCGGGAAAGCCGATAATGCGCTGAATTTCCAGCAGTATATAAAACTGCATGTGCCCGATCTGATGAAAGGTCCTCTTTAAACACTGGCAAGCTTTGCATACAGCCTATCCTGATAATATTAGAAACGTTCTTCCCTTTGGGAGGTAGGGAAGAATTCCCCCATTTTGGCTTTATAGTGAGGGTCTAAGAGCAGTTCTTGATGCTATTACTACGCTTGTCACTGAGTAAGCAGAATGCAGTCATCATCAACATCTTCTCCTGGCACATGCTCTGCCTGTGACAAATAAAGGGCTTCCTCTTCCAGTCTAGGAGTCTCTGTTCCACCACTACAATGTCCCTGACCCAAATTTTCATCCTCAACCAATTCTCCTTTCATCAACCTGTGGCAAAGATGTTGACTAAGAGATGGAAACTGTTCTTCCTCTTTCATCCACTGTTGCATGAGTATAAGATACTTTATAAAGGAATAACATTGTTGATACTGCAGTTGTCCTAACTGACAAATTTAGTGGCCTCTTCAAAGGGCTTGAGAAGTAGACAATTCCCTCATGGGCCTCCAATGACAGATCTAGAAATAACACATTGTCACTGTCTTCTGCTGCATGCAATAATCATTTATAACCTTTTGTAGCTCACTAAGACTTGTTAAATTTGAAGTTCCACAAATTTGGAATATCGTAGAAGAGGTGGTGCAAAGGTAGACCAATTTGTCACAGCAAATCGAGCAGTGTGTTTTTTGCAACATAAGACATAACATAACAACTGAAATGTGCAGACATTTTTCTGGCCTTGAATTTCACCTCTTTTAAGTCACTATACAGGTTAATCAAGTGGCTAACCACCAGATTAAGCAAATGCGCCATACAGGAACAATGTGTATCAACAATGCCCAGTTGGAATTGGCGAGGAACCACTTAGAGGCATACTTGCTTCAGGATATAGCAAAGCAGTTCCTCCACAGTGTGGATCCTCTGATCCAGGCTCACTGATTGTAAAACCACATGTCAGCGATTTACCTTACACTCATGAAACAAGGGGGGAAGAGTGGAGGCAACGTCTTGCCCTTGTGAAGACGGTGGTAGGAAACAGCCCAGAGAGGAGGTTCCATGGTATTGGAACCAGTGGCGTAACTACCATGGTAGCAGTGGTAGCAGCTGCCACAGGGCCTGGGACATTAGGGGCTACCGTTGCATTTTTTTTTTTTAATAGGCCGTTACCGGCTGGAGTTACTCCGGCTGGTAACAGGCCCTATATACTTACCAATCCTGGCAGGGGCCAGGATCGGTGACGGCACGGGCCCCACAAGCACTATATTATAGCACTATTATATTCTGACCCCCGAGTATAACGATCGGAGGGCCGGGAGAGTCAAGGTGTTGCTTACTTCTCCAGGCTCCGGTCAGGCTTCGGCCTACTTGCGTGATGTCATATGACCCGCAACCCAGGGCCCTGGTCACATGACATCCCGGAAGATGGCTGACAGCAACGGAGAAATTCAGGGGAGTCGGGCGATAAGTAAGTAACAGTAGTTTGTTATGTTTGTATCCCTCTGGGTCTCTGATTATTATACTCTGGGGTCTGAAAAGACCCCAGAGTATAATAATTGTTCATGGGTGTCCACAATGGGACATAATACTGTGCACTGGGGCCAGTATGGGGACATAATACTGTGTACTGGGGCCAGTATGGGGACATAATACTGTGTACTGGGGCCAGTATGGGGACATAATACTGTGTACTGGGGCCACTATGGGGACGTAATACTGTGTACTGGGGCCACTATGGGACATAATACTGTGTGCAGGGGCCAATATAGGGTGTTATAGTGTGCACAGAAATGCGTGGGGGGGCAGTTGTTCAAGGTCTTCAGTGTCGATCGGGGGGGGGGGGGGCATATCAAAAGTTAGCCACGGGGCCCCGCCATTCCTAGTTGCGCCACTGATTGGAACTGGGCCTACACAAACAAGGTGGAACTAGTACCTGGCCTTATTCTATTTCTGAACTCATCGCTGCTGTTGCCGTTTTACATATTGACCTAGTGGGCTGTGAAAGTCATGTATTGCCCTTTTCCATAATTGCTACTCCACATGTGGAAAGTTAAAAATCAAACTGCTCTATTCAAAACAGGCAGACAAAATTTAGATTATTGGGAATGAAAGGGTTAACTGTCCTCACAAGAGTCATTCACTTTCTACATGCTAATTGTAATATAAATGTACTCTTAGATAAGAAAGAAGCCCTTAGAGTCTCCCAGCCATCAGTACCAAGATGCCACTGCTGCTTTGGCAGCTCCTGGAGCTATGTGCCCGAGCACCAGAAGACTAAAGTTAGTCTTCACTGCCTAATAAATTGAAGTTAAGGAACAACCGCAAATCTGCAAATGCAATATAATAATGCAAATAAGACATATGTAAACACTGAGTACTTTATTCAGGTTTTGATGGCATTATGTAAGCCCATATAACTTTCAGAGCACACTAAGGCTTAGATCCAAGGTAACCTTGTATTAGAAGTTTGGCTCACACAATTTGGAGGGCATCATAAAAATATGGTATTTAGCATTAATGTCATTCTTTAACATACAAAAGTAGTCTCATTTTATTAAACTATGTCCCATTATGTGTTCTTCATATTGTAAGTTCCCTTTCTGTAACATGTTATGTTTCGTAAGTACAAAAATACCACATTCTGACCTTTCCTTATATCAAAGTCAATAGAAAGTGCAATGTTCCGCTGTGATAAATGGCAACAGTATATACAATTGGGTCCAGAAGTATTGGGACAATGACATATTCACAATGTGACTCAATGGATTGGAAAGAAAGCTATCAAGATATTAGAAAAGTGTAGCTGTAATTCAAGTGATTTTATAATAATATTACATCAACCATTTAAGGACCATAGATATTTTATTAAAGACAACCTTTCACCACCTCCAACAAACCCAACTATTTTTTTTTTATCATTTATTAGGTGCCAGAGCAGTGATTTTTGCACAGTTGAATTTTTTTTTTCTCTGCCCCCCACCATCCTGTTAGTTTTGGTGTCTGATATACGATTTAGTTTCTATACTAGCAGGATGGTGGTGTCAGACAGGAGTAGACAAGGGGTGTGATTCTGGGCTCTGACACTGACTCCCTCTGATTGGAGCTCAGAATCATGTCTCCTGGGTCTGATACCTCCCATCTGACATTAGAGAGCTTAAATAGCACATCAGGCACCAAAACTAACTGCAATAATTACTCAGGAATAGTGGAATATAAAGAGAAGATCCAAACTGTGCTGGAATCACTGAAGCGGCGCCTATTAACACATGCTAGAATTGGATAATGTGGTGAAAGGTCCTCTTTAAATAGTTCTTTTAATTTTCCAAGTGTAAAAGCGATTGGGCAATTGACTTATAAGCCATTTAACAATTTGGTGTATCCGGTTACATTACTATTCAGGACAAATAAAGGAAACAGAGGGTCTGGTGTTGATACAAAGTGTAAAATCTACATTTATCAGCTGTTCATAGAAACTTTCAATAGGCACTCCAAGGAAGTGTCAGTGCAATTGAGGAAGGCTTATTTTAGAGAATAATGTTTCCTTTGGTATAATTTTTGGATACATAGAATTTTTTAGTCTGGAAGGAATAAACAAAAATATAATTTTTTTCACACGATTCACCCTGCAGGTAAATTAATGTGATCCTGTTTTATTTACAGTGGACCTTTCATCACCTACAGTTCTGTGCAACCTTTAATATTTTATTTATCTACCTTATATAGTGGTAACATAATCCACAGCGCGTTACAGATAATTTAATAACACTTAGACGGTGTAAATATGCAGTCTGGAACCGCTCCAGATTTATCACATCTTATGGCTGGTGTTGGATATTAAATCTGATATAACATCAGACTGTCTAGTTTAGTATATTTTTGTTTTTTTACAGTCATGGCCAAAAGTTTTGAGAATGATACAAATCTTATATTGTCACATGATCTGCTGCCCTCTGGTTTTTCTGTGTGTTTGTCAGATGTTTTTATCACATACAGAAATATAATTGCAATCATATTATGAGTAACAAAAACTTATATTGACAGAATGAGTTAATGCAGCAAGTCAATATTTGCAGTGTTGACCCTTCTTCTTCAGGACCTCTGCAATTCTCCCTGGCATGCTCTCAATCAACTTCTGGACCAAATCCTGACTGATAGCAGTCCATTCTTGCACAATCAATGCTTGCATTTTGTCAGAATTTGTAGTTTTTTGTTTGTCCACCCGTCTCTTGATGATTGACCACAAGTTCTCAATGGGATTAAGATCTGGGGAGTTTCCAGACCATGGACCCAAAATCTCTATGTTTTGTTCCCTGAGCCATTTAGTTATCACCTTTGCTTTATGGCAAGGTGCTCCATCATGCTGGAAAAGGCATTGTTGATCGCCAAACTGCTCCTGGATGGTTGGGAGAAGTTGATCTTGGAGGACATTCTGGTACCATTCTTTATTCATGGCTGTGTTTTTAGGCAAGACTGTGAGAGAGTCGATTCCCTTGGCTGAGAAGCAACCCCACACATGAATGGTTTCAGGATGCATTACAGTTGGCATGAGACAAGACTGGTGGTAGCGCTCACCTCGTCTTTTCCGAATAAGCTGTTTTCCAGATGTCCCAAACAATCGAAAAGGGGATTCATCAGAGAAAATGACTTTACCCCAGTCCTCAGCAGTCCACTCCCTGTACCTTTTGCAGAATATCAATCTGTCCCTGATGTTTTTTTTCTGGAGAGAAGTGGCTTCTTTGTTGACCTCCTTGAGACCCGGCCTTGCTCCAAGAGTCTCCGCCAAAACAATGATGCCAAGCCTCCTTTTAAAGTGTCCTGTGGTGTCATTCTTACTTAATCATGACAGATTGATCTCCAACCCTGTCCTTATCAACACCCACACCTGTGTTAATGGAGCAATCACTGAAACGATGTTAGCTGGTCCTTTTAAGGTAGGGCTGCAATGATGTTGAAATGTCTTTTGGGGGATAAAGTTCATTTTCTAGGCAAATATTGACTTTGCAAGTAATTGCTGTTAAGCTGATCACTCTTTATAACATTCTGGAGTATATGCAAATTGCCATTAGAACAACTGAAGCAGTAGACTTTGTAAAAATTTATATTTGTATCATTCTCAAAACTTTTGGCCATGACTGTACTGTGTTAGCCAGTGGGTAGGAAATATAAAAAAAAAAAAAAACTTGAGAGTCTTCCGTAGTTGATACCCTTTTTTCATTAAAAAAAAAGGTATCAACTACTGAAGAGTCAGGCTTGTGGGCGGGACGGGCGTCTGTGGGCGGGGCCGGACATGTGGGCGGGGTCAGGTGGATCGTGACAGCAGGAGACAGCGGCGTTGTGTGGCTTCCCAGGGATCCCCGCTTTCTGCTTCTTCACAGTGCAGGCTGAGAATTATCTCTGGACACTGACAGGCTGGGGCTGCAGCAGCCCCGCCTGCCAGTGTCCGGAGATGACTCTCAGTCTGCACTGTGAACAAGCAGACACCGGGGATCCCTGCATCCCGCGATCGACCCATACGTCCTTTGCGATCTACCAGTAGATCGCGATCGATGTATTGGGCACCCCTGGTCTAGTATATACCACCTTTAACTTCGAGCCAGAATTGTAAGACACAACTTTGGTGCATTTTTGATTCATCTTGACACATTAAAGCCACACCCCATTTTTTATGAAAAGCCACAAATTAGATTGTGAACCCTACATGGAACATTGAGTAATGGCAATGGCTCAGATTTACTATTGTGGATACAACTAGACTCTGGTGTAAATATGATTCAGCTTGGAGCCAAGTGCTAAAAAGATCCCAGCGCTAAAAATTAGCAATGACAACCACTGAGCTACCATGCAACTCGATTCCAACGCAATTAAAAGTCCCCACCATTCCTGAACACGGGGATCACTAATGCATCTGTAGGCTGGTAGCAGCGGAGGTAAGTATAGATAGTCACTTCTACTAGGTAGTGTAATAATCCTCTTTTCGAACATTAGAGGATTATAAGGCACATAGGAAACAGCTCATGGTCACGACAATATTATGCGGTAGTAAACCACATTAATGTCCCACTTGCAGATGCCACATAAGCCGATTAGGCAGCTCAGTATTCGGCACAATACGACATAAGCAATTAGCACATATATGTAAAGGCTAGTATACCTGAGTGTCGGTACTAGTAAAACTATCCCTGGAGCAGTCTAATCCTGCTAGACCCTGCGCACATTTCTCTGGCATTCTGACCAGCTTCCTTTGATTAAATCATCCGTGGACAGATGGATAGCCTGCATGAACCAAAATGTAGTTCAGCCACATAGCTATAGGTACAGTATGTATTTGCAGTAATGCTCTTAGTGTGAATAGAGTGCTGTCGCACCTGCATTTCTTGTTCACATTGTTTGGCAGTGCTGACCAGTTTTTCTGTGTTTGTTGCATTGTGCTTTTGAAGGTGTGGCTGAACTCCATTTTGGTTTGTGACGCCACCCATCTGTCCAAGGCAGATTTTAGTTAGAGCATAATATGGGTTAACTACATTACCCTATTCATTTAGAGGCCACATGCCAAGAGAAAGTAGACTATTTGTAGTGTATGCTGGACACAATATGGTAGCTGAAGAACACGTATGCCCTTAATTCACCAAGACCAAGGTCCTAAGAGAGTACCGACCCACCTAACCTAGGTTGCCTTGACATAGCAGATGGGTTTACAATTACATTTTGATCAAAATGTAAAAAGTACCAAGAACCTCATTTTCCTGTATCCTTATATACAGCAGGTATTTGCACTAATGCTCTTAGTGCTAGCAGAACCCTGTTGCAGTATTTTGTGTTAAGATCCTTATCACGTCTTTCCCTTCTCCATGGACTTCAGTTGTAATCCACTAACTTAGTCTTTCGCTCATAAAACAGATTTTAGCAGAGATTTCAGAGTTATTGTAGATTAGGAGGAAGGTTTGATGAAAAACATCTTTCTCTTATACGGTATGTATATTTCTTACAAACACTTATACTATTAATTTCTTGTTTGATACAAAATTAGTGACCATTTAAGAACATGGCTATATGAAGTATGGACACTTTTCCTACTTTTTTATGCAACAAAATATTTTAAAGGGAAATGTTTTTTCTTTGTTGTTAATATTTTTAAACTTCGACAATTTCACGGACATAATATTGCTATGGGTCACTTTAGCATGTGCTCTACCCAATCACTATACTTCAACTTTCCAGACAAGAAAACCCTAAGGTATGGAGGTGCCAGGGATAACGCCCCCTAATTGTCATGGACAGAGTCAGTGATTAGCAAGAGAAGTGTCTCATTCTGTATAAATAGCACATACTTGGGATCTATGTCTGAACATGCTACCAAGCCACTTCTGCAGCCATACACGCACAAAACCTCAGCGATCCGATGACTGTCAAGAAAAATGAAACTGACAGGGGGACAAATATAAAAATATACATCTACAGATAATATGTATTTAAATTAAAAATATATTCAGAATTAAATTTCCCCAATGTCATGATATTTTCCTCAGTTCTCTGCACCATATCCCTTTCCCAATTTGTTGAACATATTCAAAAAAACAACAAAAAAACATATGTGCCTATATGCAGGGATGTAACTACTGGGGTAGCATTTATTTACTTAACGATCCTGGCAGGGGTTGGGATCGGTAAGTGGCGCTGTGGAGTCCTGGGATGATCGGAGGCCCGAGAGAGGTAAGGAAATATAAAAAACAGTGTTACTTACCTCTCTGGGTTCCAGACAGACTTCGGGAATACTTTTGTGTTGTCCCTGATGTCACATGACCGGGGCCTGCATCCCGGGTGATGTGATGTCCCGGACGTCGTTGAAGATGGCTGACACCAGCGAGGAGTGCAGTGAAGCCAGGGATAGATAAGTAACATTGTTTTTTATGTTGGTATCCTATCTCGCTCTCCAATTATTATACTCTGGGGTCTGAAAAGATGTCAAAAGTTCACCACGGGGCCCCGCCATTCCTAGTTACGCCACTACCTATATGTGCTTATAAAAGGCAACAGCAGCCAATAATCACTACGCTGACTTCTGCTTTATGTTACGTGCAGTGCTTTGAGTTTTGTATTTTAATTACTGGTAGTTTTCTAGATAGAAGACTGCAAGATGAGTAGGGTTAAGCAAATGAAAAAAAAAAATAGAAAAAGTATAACGTTTCAGGCTATGATCTGTAAAATAGCTATAACTAGCTGTTTTATATGCTTATATGCTTCTTTGCTTCCAAAAAACTTCTTTGCATCCAAATAAGGAAGATAAAGTCTAGAAAGATATACAACTAGCATAGTATAGACAATAAATGGTATAGTCACCACATGAGCTGTGGTGCTGGAATTTCTAGAGAAGAGGTAGGGGAAAGCCTTGCTTAACCTGTTGATCGGTGTGAAGAGTGTTGGAGATAGTAATGACACAAGGAGATAGTTACAAGGTAGTTGTATGGGGTTCCTTGAGAGTGTAATGCTCCATCATTACCCCTCACATAGTACAATACCTTCTTAGTGGCCCATCATTCCCATGGTGCTGTTTGCAGGCTTCAACCCTAGTGCTGTGTTTGGCTTGGTGCTGATATCACTGCATGTCCGACTTTGTGTCCAGTTAAAAAAAAAAAAACGGTTTAGCCGCAAAGAGCATAAAATGCTCACCAGTGCTCACGGCCGGACACTTTTCAAACCCATTCAAATTAATGGGTTTGAAAAATGCCTGTAGGTTTCCGTCTCCTGCCCAATTTTGGTCTGGAAATGGAAATCTGCATAACGGAGGCCGGGACGTAGGTGTGAACCCGGCATAAGCTGGTGATCAAAATTACCAGCGAGGTACAAAGTACTATGAGACTCTTTGGATGATCATTTATAAATGCAACATTATATTTATATAAATTTAATTACAAATCCATCTTTCTGAATGTTCTATTTTATTCCCCCATCCACAGTCAATAACATTACATTCAGTGGTAGCTGCAAATTGATTATAATAATTAGTTCCGGAAACAATTAGGACTCGTATAACTCGACTTCCAGAATAGTTTCCGTTAAGTAAGTTGTGGGCAGTAAGAAAATCAAAGATATCAAGAGTGAACAAGCTACACACCCAAGGGAGGTATTTGTTTTAATGAAACTGGCACAGCTACTTTAAAGTAAGTGTAATTTACAATGGCGCTGTTTATTATCGAGACAGACAAGCAGCGTTAATGCCCAGCAATTATAAAATCTCTCATTTGCACAAGCATGTAAACCTATTTCCCTTGTGACTTCAGTAATAAAACAAGATACTAATAGGTCATGTCTTTTTGCAAGAAAAATAATTTAAAACTTGAGGCCCAGTGAATATGTAAGTCTTAGAAGACATGCACAAGACGGGTATGCTAGGATGTTTCACAGAGACAGGTGACTCTTACAGTTTATACAGTAGGTGCAACACAATGATAACGATGCATTTCTATTTATCTAGAACAGTTGTTCTTAACCTTGTTTGAGGTACCGAACCCACCAGTTTCATATGCACATTCACCGAACCCTTCTTTAGTGATAAATCAAATATGATTTATTTCCAAATTCAAGACATAGGTATATGTTTTTTTTACTGGTACACAAAATGAACCGTGCATATGGCCTAGGGTTCGATCGAACCCTGGTTAAGAACCACTGATCTAGAACAAACCTTGCGCAGTAAGGCATGGACGTAATGCTGTTCATTGTTGTCAGCAGCTTAGAACTGTACAAGATATCACTTAGACATTGACAATGCAAATAAAAGAATGTAACTCATTCGAGAAGGAGCATAAAAACTGTAAAATACAAGAGGGCTAAGTAATAATGCAATTAAAGGGGTATTCCCAATTCGCCTGTTCACCAACCTGCATGCTGTGTGCTCTGTTCACTTTCTGGTTTTCTCGGTAAATTTGTGAGTGGGGTTTCACTTGCTGTCTCCCGGACAAAGCCAGCTCTGCTATCTCTCGTCATAGGAGTACATGTTTGCAGTCAGTAATGAGGGATGCTTGTAAATAAATTAGCACAGTATCACTGGAAGATGCTCAATATGACGCTGATGTGGCAGAGCTGGATTTGATAGGTGATGAGAATCCCAAATTTACATGCTACAGGACCAAGATTCAGCTTGCAATAAACTCCGTTTTAGGTCTGTGCTTACATACAGAGGTAACAGACTCCCTGTCTCAGCCCCTATCAGCAAAATTCAATTAGCCGACCTGATAACTGGGCGATAAACAGCTCAGAAATACAAGCTTGCTGCCGAGTCCTGAGCACTCAGCTCCCCCTCCCCTCCTGAGAGCAGGAAGCTACGTCACTTGTCCTGGGCGGAGAGATAAGATTATCCCCAGTTCAGTGGTTATGGAAACACAGTGTAAACAATGAAGTGAATAATCTCAGATAGTAGCTAAAGAAAACAGTTTTGCTGAAGCAATGTATTTAGGAAAATTCTTAAATCCACATAAGCTAGCAGTATAGCTAGGATCCTTGAGATGGGAATACTCCTTTAATATGTGGCTGAGCATAGCACAGACTTTTTGCACACTGACCACAGTTTCCATGTATAAAGATACTATAAGACCATTGCATACAGTAGAACTTACAGAATACGTTATACTACAGTATCTTATATTTGAAGACATAATCCGGAAATAAGTCTCTTTTACACTGGGCAATTAACAAGTAATATAACATGTACATTCACTAAGCTATAGCACACACATAATTCATTCACACATCATTTATTTCAGTTTTGTAGGATATATGTTATATTGTAGATGTGGAAAACACATATTGACTGTTTGTGGCTGAAAGCAATGTGACTTTAGGACACGCTGCCTTAAAATAGACAAAAATAAAACACAGTTTTCTAGCAATTCTAGGAACACTCCACCTACACGCTCAATGTGCCCGCTGCTTTACTCACCAAGCCATTTATAGGTTCTGGATAAACTCTTTTTTTAAGACACATACTGAGAGGTTGTTACTTTGTGTCCTTCTGTTGTAGGCATATATCTGCATACATCTACATATATAATGAACAGGTGAAGACACAACACTATATGTACTGTAAATTAGCCAATTTATTCTTATTTATAATGTTCAATACATAACTATTGGTTGGCATACACTTCTATCACATTACAGCATGTATTCATTCTAAGAAGCATCAAACATGGTGTAAGAATTACCTGGCTGACTTGGGTAAAAAATATGCAAATCTAGTCTCCTGGATGGAATTAGGAGAACAGAGTGCACTCTGTACACCACCCTATAGAGGGCAGCATCCTTAACATCATGAACGACTCAGTTATAAAGTCTTTTAATCATAATGTGGATTTAATTGCTAAATCAGTATTTCTGTCCCAAAAGGAACAGATTCCCAATTATGGACAGCACTGTTTTGGCCTATTGGGCCATCCTCAGCATAGTGTAGGGATACTGATTTAGCAGAGTGAGAGACTATAGACCAGGGTATGGGGGCACTCGTCCACATTAGGGAGAGTGTTTGCCTACATAGGCAGTACGGAGACCTACAAGTCATTCCTGCTCCGCTAGGGATCATGGGTAAAAAATACGCAAATCTAGTCTCCTGGATGGAATTAGGAGAACAGAGTGCACTCTGTACACCACCCTATAGAGGGCGGCATCCTTAACCCTCTATAGGGTGGTGTACAGAGTGCACTCTGTTCTCCTAATTCCATCCAGGAGACTAGATTTGCATATTTTTTACTCATGATCCCTAGCGGAGCAGGAATGACTTGTAAGTCTCCGTACTGCCTATGTAGGCAAACACTCTCCCTAATGTGGACGAGTGCCCCCATACCCTGGCTGACTTGGTAATCCAAAAAATTCTCTGGCCACAAAAGGAGTACACTCATATAGGTACCATATACCTTAATGAACTGCTGTAAATGCAATTCTGATATAAACAAAGGTGTATTTTTTAAAATATAAAGTTAAGGGTATGTTCACACAGAGTTTTTTGGAGCGGATTTTGACACGGAATCCACCGCAGAAAATCAGAAAAAAAACCAGCTCCCATTGACTTCAATGGAAGCCGCTCGCTCGTAGCTTTTTTTGTTATAGATTTTGCCTTTTTTTTTTTTTAGGTACTATATATGACTTTAGGAGCCATTCTTGGCTTTGGCTCAAAATAACACAGCAAAATCTGTAAGTAAAAAAGTTATGATTCCTCAATATGGGGCCTTATCCTTAATCTTAGTCGTCCCAGTGCAAAGATCAATGAGTGTAGCTGAAAGGGTGTACTAGGTACTTACATTCATATAAGCTGCTAGGCTGAATATACACTGCCGATTCCAATTAAATAGTGGTAAATTGCCAGAAATTAGTAATCTGACCATGTTATGTTCTCATGAATTATTATCCGAATATTATTCAAATAAGTCCCCATTCAATATGTTAGGTTTAGCAATAAGTGTCCATATTGTATAAGTGGTTTGTAATGTTCCCTCAATTTACTGAATGTTAATTCCTAGTTGCGGGTGCACGTTAGAGACTCAGTGCCTTGAAGATAGCATTGAACTTTACTCACTGCAAAAATAGCTGTGAGCGTAGCAGTAAGTAATGAAGACCACATCACAGGAGCATTTCATTATAGGAAGCGCCAAGGTCACATCTGACTGGTCACTTGAACTTCATGTCAGGCTGGAAGAATATCGTGTAGTTCATTGACATGATGTTTTAACCCTTTAATCTTTACCTATGTGACCAGGCCAAATTTAAACCAAGTAAGAAAAAATAGGAAATAATACTGATTCTAAGATCTGCAGACTTGATTAAGTCATCAATGAAAAAAGTAAAGTAAGTGCTTTATATATGGCACAGGACTAGAAATGGTACATATAGCCTTATATGCATATAGGTTATTTCACATACCATGCTGGAGAAAACAGTTTCAGCCATGCACCAAATGTATAATAATTTGTTCGACCATCTGCAGATTTGGTGCAGAAACTGCAATAAGGACAAAGTGAAAGTTATTCTCTTAATTAGTCAAATATTTACTTAATTAAAGCATTAAATTGCATTTATCACTGTGAAAGTATAAATAATTGTAAAGAAAATGCATCTGCTTATTGGAAGGGCTTTTTTGTAAAAATAAATTATATATACTATAAGGCTACATTTAGATGGATGTCCATTTTTCACAGTCGTGTTGCATCCGTGTGACACCGGTTAAAAAAAAAAATGCTGTCACATGGCCATTATTCACTGTTGTGTGAATGTAGCTAAAGACACTTTAGAACTACAATAAATGTCCTTATCTCTACTCTGTTTACAATTGCTACTTTTAATCCCCTTATCTGTTCTCTAGGGGATGGACAGCATTTGCTATCAGCATAAAAAGGTGTCCGTATACAATCAGTATGTGCATCAGTCCCTTTTAAAGTGTCAAACTGAATTCAAACGGACGTTTGGCATACTGATGTGTGAACCAAGCATAAGGCTGCCTTCACACAGAGTAACAGCTCGCTCATTTTGGCAAAATGCACATGTAAAAAATACACGTGTAAAAATAAGACTCCCATTGACTTCAATGACATTTTAGGGCTCGTGCACACGGAGTTAACGCGAGCGCATTTTAGCATAATACACATGTATAGAATACACGTGTTAAAATAACACTCCCATTGACTTCAATGACATTTTTTACACGTGTAAAAAAAGCGTCACTTTTTTGGCGCATTTTTTGATGCATTTTTTTACCCTGTGTGAAGGCTCCCTAAAGCTGGGTTAACAGTGCATTTCTATTGAAGTTGTGTAGCTTTTTTCAATTAAAATGTTTAGAATACATTTAGCTGTCTGCTAATGATCAATAAAGGAGAAGTCACACAGTAAATCATATTTCATAGCAAAATATCACTGTCACCCATTGAAAGAATTCAGCAAAAGTGCATGTGTCACTAGAAAAAACTCAATAAAGATCAGTCTTACTGAATTTACTAATTCAAAAAGTCACACACAGACTGATCAGTTTAAAAAGAAGTCTAGGAAGAGGGGGTATAAAGGAGTAAGGAGAGAAAGATGAGATTTATGTGCAGCATCTAGTGAGTGATTTATCTCACAGTGCTGGATAATAATTTAACTGATAACTCATGTCTGTTAAAATACACTAACTGGATTCTTTAAGTGGGCGTCGTTATCTCTCTACCTTATGTCTCCCTTCAGCAGCTTGTCCTACTTCTCCTCCTCCCTTCTTCCATAGATTTATTTTGTCCAGAGCTACAAGTTGGACTTCTGTGTATGGATCTGTTCAGAGGCGGAAGTTAAGTGAAGAAATATACACTTTCAAAATATATATATATATATATATATATATATATATATATATATATATATATATATAATGTAAAATTTCAATTACTTAAAAAAAAAAGTGTACCACTAGTTATAAAAAACGTTTCTTAAATGAATAGTACATGTGAATATAAGAAACCTTTTAATATATCTTATTAAAGAAATAAGTTTTCTTCTCTATATATTAGGCTGTCTTTCTCCTAGAGATACTTCTCCGTAGTCATCTCACACACAGAACTCTATGGGGAGAGGGAGGAGGCTGCTGCGGTTACTTAATTGATTTATTGATTAATTCTGTCAAGTGATAGACTTATCTTGAAGATTCAAGATCACATAATAGCTGAGAGCATCAGCAGTGATATATGTGGTTTCCAGCAGTCTCCTCCTCCCCCTCCCCTCTCCATTGACTAATATATAAAAAATAACTCCATCTGATAAATGGAGAAAGAAAACCACTTTTAATAGCACATATTACATTCTTATATTCACCTGTACTATTAATTTATGAAATGTCATTTTATAACTTAAGGTATACTTTTAAGTCTAAAAAATACAAACCAAGCCGCATAAGTTTCTGCTATAGATCTTTAGATTTTGCTGGAATGAAATAATAGATTTTATTTTTTGGAACATCGTGATGCAGATTTTTCTTTTAATTCACTATAATCCTTCCTCCTTCACACTCACCTTTCTCTACATGGTGAGGCCTTGCATAGCTCTAAAGCTCTGGTGCCAATCATACGGCATGATCTGAAGCTCCTTGTATTTCAGCTTGTAAAGTATGAATTTTGGAAGGAAGCTTTAAACTGATGATATCAGATAAAACAATCTGTACAATACACAATGTAAAATCTTCAGTGTGAAGCAGATATGCAAATTCACGGTCTTCCCAAAAAGCTTTATTGCTGATGATGTGGTTTGCCTATGAATAACTTGATCAAACAATCTGTTTGTCTTTCAGAGACCTTGAGAAGAAGTGCTCTAGTAGTTTGGCCAGGGATCACTTTGTGTCTTATCTTTACCCCGGAACAAATCGTGACATCGTGACACCTGGTTTCACTGTTATTTTATTTCACCAAATTATTTTTTAAAAATCTACATATGAGGCATTAGACATACAGGTAGATAGTATATACATGCAACTGGATCTCGAGTAAGTATAACTGGGGTATGCTATGTGAGGCTGGAACAGCATGCGTGTTTTATAAGAACGTGCTTAAACAAAGGACTGTAAGATACTAAACAGTGGCTTTAAAAAAGACTGGGCTACTCATGGGTCAAACAAAAATAGAAAAATAATATAACTGTAGATGCCCAAATAAGTAACCAAAAATACATGGAGGTGTCCCTATCCAAATGAGGGCATAGTAAAGCTAAATGGGTCAAGGCACAGTGGACTTGTAGACCATTAGGGTCTGCTCACAAAGTCTTTTTACATGGATTTTAATGTGATTTCACCATTGGATGTGTTGAATATACCACCGTCCTACCGTCGTAGGATAAAAGAATAATGTATTACGTCTTGCTGTAGTTTCAGTGCAGACATTGCAGTGGGTGACCACGTACAGGCTTAAGAGGACCTGCAGCATTTGATAAAAAAAAGTGGTAAAACATGGTAGGCCCAGACGCGGTCTTGAATATCTGCTGTGGATTCCACAACTCCCATTTCTAACTGGAAAAATCATCAGTGTAAACATATTGGGTTCAGCTTTCACAGTAGGGTATTAATTCATGCCAGTAGTGTAACAGTAAATACATATGTGAGACCACGTGTTTTACCACAAATTACCACATTCTTCTATGCAGTATTTTCCTGTACGGTATTTTCTAACTTGGTTTATTGAACATAAAGCTTGAAAAGTACAATAAAGCATGCAAAGGATATTAAAATGAAGTTGATATCACATAATAAAGGGTCATGCAACAAATTAAAGAATTATTTGACATTGTCAGGTCCATTAGAGGTAGTCTACCACCACCAAATCCACGTCTATGCTTTTGTAGGGGCATCTAGTGACCAAGTGAACATACTTCTCTTGTGTCAAATTGTAATCTTGCTGCTGAAATATTCAACTCTTATTTCATATGCAAATGAGATTTTTGGTGTTTTTTGCAGAGGCCCCACCTGCTGAAGCACCCATTTTCTTTTATGGTTGCTGCAAATTGATGTTCATGGGACATGTGAACCTGTTGAGTCTTTCAGCTTTAGCAGTGACACTAGGTGGTGGCCAAGTAATAAAATGGGTGTTCTGGCAGGTGTGGCCCTGCCCTGACTGCACCGAACAACTCATTTTATTAGGGAATAAGGGTAAGTTCACACTGGGTGTTTTGGTCCAGAACCTGAGGCGATCCAGACCAAAAAAAGGGTAGCCGCAACTGAATGCCAGTGCACTGCACTCCGCTCCGGATTAGGCCCAAATGAATGAGCCTAGTTGGGGGAAGTGTCTTCAGGCGGATGTCGCGAGGTGAATCTGCCTGAAAGAATGAGCATCTCTTTTCTTTTTCCGGGAGCCAAAACAAACCGGCTCCCGGAAAAAAAAGAAGTGACCGGCTCCCATTGATTTCAATGGGAGCCGTCTTTTTGGTCATGATTTTGAGGCAGATATGGACTCAAAATCCTGACCAAAAAAACCCAGTGTGAATTTACCCTAAAAGTTGAATTTCTCAGTAGCAAGGGTGCTCTTTGACACAAGAGAGGTTTGTCCACTATGTCACTAATTCTAGTGAATCCCACGCCCACTTTGCAATAAAATCCACGGTGGCGACACACTGCGATTTCCAAAACCAGCACAGTTTTTGAAATTGAAGCATGTCAGTTATACCTACAGAAACACTGGCGGTTCCCCATATGTGTAATTGTAATAGAAAGTCTGCAGAGGAAAACTCTGCAAACTTCCTGTTTACAGGGCTACGGGAAGAACTGCGATGGTAAATCACAGCAAGCAGAGATCTAGAAAACTTTATGGAATTGAAACAGAAAATATAGTGGACCATGATTCAACGTGAGAAACAATATATGTTTTCAGTACCAAATTTGCAGTAGATCATGGCTGACCACACAGAACTCGACTAGAATATGTAAAAGTATCCATAACTTAACAACATTGAATAAGTAAATCCTGGTTCCCTGCTATGAGGATTAATGCTACTTTTAGTGTAAGTTTTTGTAAATGAGGCCCAATGAAAATACATTTACATGTAGAATTATAGGACATAGAAATTTATGAAAGATGACAGTAACAATGACCACTGCAACCAAATAATTCCTATCAAATATTTGTCTGCCACAGGCAAAACCAATATATATTCTGTGCAAGGGTTTCTACAGTCTATACCCTATATTCCAGAAATAGCTACTATGCATGTCTTATATACACTCACCGGCCACTTTATTAGGTACACCTGTCCAACTGCTCGTTAACACTTAATTTCTAATCAGCTAATCACATGGCGGCAACTCAGTGCATTTAGGCATGTAGACATGGTCAAGACAATCTTCTGCAGTTCTAACCGAGCATCAGTATGGGGAAGAAAGGTGATTTGAGTGCCTTTGAACGTGGCATGGTTGTTCGTGCCAGAAGGGCTGGTCTGAGTATTTCAGAAACTGCTGATCTACTGGGATTTTCACGCACAACCATCTCTAGGGTTTACAGAGAATGGTCCGAAAAAGAAAAAACATCCAGTGAGCGGAAGCTCTGTGGGCGGAAATGCGTTGTTGATGCCAGAGGTCAGAGGAGAATGGCCAGACTGGTTCGAGCTGATAGAAAGGCAACAGTGACTCAAATAGCCACCCGTTACAACCAAGGTAGCCAGAAGAGCATCTCTGAACGCACAGTACGTCGAACTTTGAGGCAGATGGGCTACAGCAGCAGAAGACCACACCGGGTGCCACTCCTTTCAGTTAAGAACAGGAAACTGAGACTACAATTTGCACAAGCTCATCGAAATTGGACAATTGAAGATTGGAAAAACGTTGCCTGGTCTGATGAGTCTCGATTTCTGCTGCGACATTCGGATGGTAGGGTCAGAATTTGGCATCAACAACATGAAAGCATGGATCCGTCCTGCCTTGTATCAACGGTTCAGGCTGGTGGTGGTGGTGTCATTTTGTGGGGAATATTTTCTTGGCACTCTTTGGGCCCCTTGGTACCAATTGAGCATTGTTGCAACGCCAAAGCCTACCTGAGTATTGTTGCTGACCATGTCCATCCCTTTATGACCACAATGTACCCAACATCTGATGGCTACTTTCAGCAGGATAATGCAATGCCATGTCATAAAGCTGGAATCATCTCAGACTGGTTTCTTGAACATGACAATGAGTTCACTGTACTCCAATGGCCTCCACAGTCACCAGATCTCAATCCAATAGAGCATCTTTGGGATGTGGTGGAACGGGAGAGTCGCATCATGGATGTGCAGCCGACAAATCTGCGGCAACTGTGTGATGCCATCATGTCAATATGGACCAAAATCTCTGAGGAATGCTTCCAGCACCTTGTTGTATCTATGCCACGAAGAATTGAGGCAGTTCTGAAGGCAAAAGGGGGTCCAACCTGTTACTTGCATGGTGTACCTAATAAAGTGGCCGGTGAGTGTATATACTGAGATGGACTCATTTAAAGGGACCTGCCCAGTTGCAATGAAATCCACGTAAAAACTGCTTAAGGCTAAGTCCCCACATTGCGGAAACGCAGCTTCTTTTGTTGCAGATTTTGTTGCGTTTTTTTGAGCCAAAGCCAAGAACGGCTGCAAAAGGAATGGGAAATATATAAGAAGTTCTTATATTTCTACCTTCAGCTCAATCCACTCCTGGCTTTGGGTCAAAAAACCGCAACAGAGTCTGTAACAAAAAAACCTAAGGCTGAGGCCTCAAATTGTGGAAACGCAGCTTTTTCATTGCAGATTTTGCTGAACTTTTTTGAGTCAAAGGCATCAATTGCTGCAAGAGGAAAGGGAAGTATATAGGAAGTTCTTTTACTTCTACCTTCTACTCAATCCACTCCTCAATTTAGCTAAAAAAAAAAACTGCATCAAAATCTGCAACAAAAGAAGCTGCGTTTCTGCAATGTGAGACCTCAGCCTAGGGGTCCATTCACACTGAGTTTTTTGGCGCTGATTTTGACGCTGAATCTGCGTCAGAATCCAAGTGGAAAAAAAGACTCCCATTGACTTTAATGGGCTCCTTTTTTTTCCACGTGGATTTTGCCGTGGATTCAATGTCAAAATCAGCACCAAAAAACTCTGTGTGAATGGACCCTTATAGTGGAAAGTGAACTATCTGAATATCAAAATCTCCACATAAAACAAAGCTAGACCCTGTAGTTGTTTTATGGCTAAGCCCCACAATGGGATTGTTTAGATATATACACACACACTCTTGCGCTGGGCACGTGTCTCCCGGCATTATCGGGTGGTAGCTGTAAAGCCACTAAATTTCCTGTCTTGAGATTTGCAGTTGGTCTGACCCCGGCATGTCTTGTGGCTGTGCTGTAGTCAGGAGCTTCGGTTATACAGCATTAAATATTAAGTATGTAGTATTAATAATGAAGGATGACAGCTCCTTAATCAGGCAGACCAAGGTTGTTTTTTGCCTTCTGCATTTTTTCCTCCAGACAGTACACATTCATTGCAGATTGGTGCAATCTTCTAGCTCCTTATGCAGCACAATTCAGAATATCTTCAGGGTTCTCTGTCCCTTAATGTCATAGATGGCATGGAGAATAATATTGTGGTATCATCACCAGAATCTGAATCCTCTTCATCTATCTGGCTCATGTACCGCACACTAGTCGGATGATACTCCGTTATCTTTGTGCTGTCGCAGAGTCTAGATTGTAAAGCCACCTGGAAAAATAAAATATGTTATTAGAGTTGTAGTTCCAATTGGGATACATATATTACTGCAATGGTTACACTGCCACACAAGCCATCTGGAATCTGGAAGATATACGTGAGATGCAAATGTATTGTGGAATAGGTAATAACACTGTAAATTGTAATACTATAGATGGCGCGCCAATTATTTGTAGTTTATAAGTGTGACATTCTCATGGCTGGGACACAATAGTACACTATGTACAGTACAGTGGAAGACAACCCGGAGAGATTGCAGGATATACATGTGACCCTTAGGTACCTGGCACATGGTTAGTTAACAAAGGACAAGATGCTACTGATAAGCAAGATGTGTGGCGTGCTCCTTAGTCATACATAACATAAAAACAAATATAGAACAATGAAATATATGGCGATAGGTTCCATATGATCCTCCATCTATCAGTCTCCTCCAGGTACACTTCTACTATTGCTTCTATGTACTATACTATGGAATTATTACAGATAGGTTATTGTTGACTGCATGTCTATTCCACAATGTACCATTTTATAAAGAAGATGAATTGAACCTTTCAAGATTTTTATCTTTGAATTGTAAAGTGATGGCAGCAAATCCCTCAGATTATTCAAAGTGTACTCCAAGCCAAGACAACAAAACTTAACTGCGCTCTTGAGCGCTTACTTTAAGTAACTGTGTGTTAGCTCAGCTGTTTGTGCTGGAACTGTATTCAGTGGAAGATGATGGAGTAGCTGTCAGCTACCACTTGTCATCCATATTAGCACTTAGGTGGTTGATTATTCTGTCACATGGTCACCCAAAGAGTTCTTAAGATCTTCAATCACCCCACAGCTCCCACCCCTCACATTGTTCAGAGACATGTCCAATTAAATCTATGTGCATAGTGAAACATGTCCTCTCCGGATAGGGCACATAGATTATTGTCTATAAGAATTATAGCAATCATTTTATTATAAGGCTGAAAACCAGGAATTGGTGGGTTTTGTAGTTTTATAGTGACATCAACGAGAAGGGAAGCAGCTTACACCTCTTAACTTGGATTGAATAGAAATCAATATCGCTACCGACCTGGAACATCACTACATGAAAAAACAGACCGCATGAGATGCTAAGAAACAGCTTTGTGCTCAACTCTCTGAGCATACATTTTTAGGACACAAACTCAATTAGATCCATTTACAGTAAGCTTATAGGGTCTTGTGCAGACATGTTTTATGCAGCCCAACCCAGGTAGATTTTTATGTTGTATGTAGAGATGAGCGAGTACTATTCAAAATGGCCGTTTCGAACAGCACACACCCATAGGAATGAATGGAAGCGGCCGGCGCGCAGACTTTGCCGGTGACCAGCCGCTTAACCCCCTGCATGCCGGCTGCTTCCATTCATTTCTATGGGTGCGTGCTATCCGAAACGGGAGTTTCGAATAGTACTCGCTCATCTGTAGTTGTATGTAGTCCAACAGAAAAAAAATCATGTTATCCTGCATTGCATACAGTTTTACCTAAAGTAGTTTATAGCCATTTTTAAACAGTTTATGGAAAACCCCCAATTCGGGTTTTTATGCCTGTTGTTGGTTGCAAGAAAGGTAGCAGGCAGCTGTTAGCTAGACGCCAATAGGAGACTATTAAGTATATATAAAAAAAATGGCAGACTTTATATATAAATATAACAGATAATACCACTTCCGCTCTTCCGGGAAGGCTTTCTACAAGATTATGGAGTGTGTCTATGGAAATGTTTCCCATTTTTGTAGGGGAGCATTTGTGAGGTCAGACAAAGATGTTGGATGAAAATGCCTGGCTTGCAATCTCGTTTATACTGGGACCCCATGTGGTGGAATTCTAGTGAATTCCATTCCCACTTTGGGAAAAATACATGCAGCAGATACACTGCGATTTCCAAAGCCATCTCTGTTTTGGAAATTGCATCATGTCAATGTCTCCCGCTTTTACTGACCTTGATTTATGCAGTCATGCTGGAAGAAAAAAGAGCCTTAACCAACTGTTCCCACAAAGTTATGAGCATATGATTTTCAAAGTTGTCTTGGTATGCTGAATGATTAATAATTCCCTACATTGTCTGGAGCTAAGGGCTGGAGCTATTGGCTGGCACAATGCAGGCAGGTAACGTTCTCCTGGCATTTGTCCAAACCAGCCTTGCCCATAAGATTGCCAGAGAGAGAAATATAACTTTTTTTAAAAAAAAAAATGTAGATTGTGAGCCCCATATAGGGCTTGCAATGTACATTTCCCCTACCCCCTCCTATCAGTATGTTTTTGTAGTATGGGAGGAGATCCACACAAACACGGGGAGAACATACAAACTCCTTACAGATGTCGTTCCTGGTGGGATTTGATCCCAGGACTCCAGCGCAGTGCTAGCCACTGAGCCACTGTGTTGCCCCAGAGAGAAATATAACTTGTCACTGTACAGAACATGTTTCCATTGCTTGAGAGTCATGGCATTGTGTTTGGTAATGTATGGTTTGCATACAGCTGCTCAGTTATGGAAATCCATGCCATGTAGCTCTTGATGCACCGCTCTGTAACTTTACATAGTGCCCCTTTGTGGCTGACTTGCTGCGGTACCTAAATATACACATTACAAGCTGATAACCTACATACTGTAAACCATAATGGCATACAACTCATATTAACATGGCACCTACTGACTCTTATGAGCAGCTGTAATTAACATAATTATAAATTAATGAGCAGTTTTTTATTTCAGCATAACTGCTCCCTTAACTGTTTTGGAAGTATAAAACTATTCCCACGTATCTGTGCCGAGAACAGGATATTTTAAGAAATGATCGGGAAAAGTGTCATAAATTTGCTGATAGAGAAAAGCAGCATAAAATGTGACCACGTTTAATTACTATAGAATTGCTTCCAACACTACAGAGAAGCAAGGAGAACAAGCACTGTGCAGAACAGCCAAAAAGAAGACCTAGCTCTAATTAAACCTTATATTACCCAATAACTTTCAGCGGCAGATACTGTATACTGTACAAGAATCTGGAGATTCGAGGAAAAAAAGACAAAAACAAAACAAAAAATATAAGCTATTACTTTGGTGTTATACAAAACAGTAAAGATAATATTAAAAATCAGAGACATATTTATACCATTCGGAGTAATGACATATCCTGAGCAATTAAACCCCTAGAAAGTTAGCAAATGTAATGCAAGGGAAGGTGGAGTAAGGTCCAGTTCACATTTCCGTTCGGGCCATTCTGTTCCTGTATCCACATGAAATATGTGGAGAGGAAAGTCCTGCAAGCAGTAATTTTTTTCTCTACTTTTTTTGTGCCGAAACCGAGTGGAAACCACGCGGACCCCATTATAGTTTTTGGAGTCTGCAGATTTCCTTAGGTAACCACTTTTTTTATGCGGTTAGATTTCTATTTGAGGGGGTCCAAAGTGGACTCCCCGAATGGTAATGCAGATGTGAACCGGGCCTAACTCAAAATAACCAATCAGATTTTTCAATAAAGCAGCCCATAAACATCACATGCATGTCGACCAAAACCCCTAATTTCACACCTAATATGTACCCAACTCTACCCAACTCTCTGCTTAGCCGAGTCAAATTAGCCAAGAAAATGGTTTGATCAATAGCTATTATATGTGCATCATTGCTTAACAGTGTTTGGAAAAAAGAGAAGCTATTCAATTGGTTGTTATAACCACTTTTTTTTATTTAAAGGGGTTGTTCGGTTTCAGACAAATATTGAGTGATAAGTGTTTTTGTTTGTATAATGAATGATATGCAAGTTTCCAATATTTTTTATGTATCAATTCTTCATGGTTCTCTAGATTTCTGCTTGCTGTCATTCACTTTGCTTACTTGCAAATGAGGATAAAGAAAACAAAACTGAGATAAATGTTGAGCGCTGCGTTGAATAGTGACAAGGAAGAGTAAATCATTTTCTTATGGAGAAACAGAGTTCCAATCAGACATAATAGTAAGGCTACGCCGTTTGATGTCGAACTGGCATCTTCTTCAGGCAACCAACCACGAGAGTCCACTGTGGCTCAGGAACCAACGTTCGAAGTTCTACTCTTCCTTGTCACTACTCCAATGAGCAGCGCTCAACGTTTATCCCAGTTTTTTTTCTTTACCCTTATTTGCATACCATTATCACCAACCACGGTTGAGTGGTCACTGGGTAAGAGCAGTAGCTCGCTACAAGAATCGGTGCCCCACAAGTACCTATCCTCCATTACCAATATTATTGTGAGGCACCACTGATCTATTTATTTATTTTTTGCATTTTGGCTTATTCTTCTTAATTGAAGTGGATAAAAATTAGTCCCACACTGACCATATCACGATCAGGACTGATAGGGATATCGTGATATGGTTAGCTTGGGACTGCCCTTGTTAGGGTGGGAGCAATAACCTGGGGCACAGGGTGAGGACTCCAGGGCCAGATAGGGACTATTGAGTATCCTGGCTCCAGTGGGTAAGATCAAACCACTACTCATTGTTTGTTATGTGATGTGTTTCTAGGGGCAATATAACCCAAGTGGAAACTATTTAGGCCGGGTTCACACGGAGTATTTTGGCTCGTGATTTGGTACGTAGACGCCGCGGGATCTTTTGCGGCCCGTATACGCTCCCATTGTTTTCAATGGGAGCTGGTACCGTATACGCGGCGCTATTTTGCGGCCGCCGCAAAATCACGGCCGCAAAATAGCGCCACGTATACGGTACCGGCTCCCATTGAAAACAATGGGAGCGTATACGGCCCGCAAAAGATCCCACGGCGTCTACGTACCAAATCACGAGCCAAAATACTCCGTGTGAACCCGGCCTAAGAAGGACCTGATACAACTGAGGTCCGTTTTTATTGACATTTGGTGTTTTTGGGATTGTGACAGTTTGTATAATAGTTTTTATATCCTGAAAGAGCTATTCAGGAATTTGAAGGTAACTAACTGTTACATTTTATATATTTTGTACATCAGTGCTAGATGTGTAATTACAAAGCCAGACAGAAAAAATTGCAGTCTGGTGTTGGTTTCGATCATGTCAGAGCCAGCCCAGAGGCCCAGCGCCCAACACAAAGAACCTGGGCAGGCAAAAAGTAATAAAAATAAAATTCCTTTAAGTAACATGCAAAGGAATGTATAAGGTGTATTTCCACTGTAATACTTTAATGCTTGTTGCCTTTTATCTCCTGTGTCGTCCCTGTTTCTCCTTAGATTGTCAGCTCTTATGACTAGGACCCTCTTTCTCCTTGTCCGAATTGTTAATTAGTTTGTTACGCATTCAGTACCCTTAGAAATGTTAAGTGCTGCAGAATAGATTGGCACCGTGTAAAGATTATTATTAAAGGTTATTATGATTATAAGTGGAAGAAAGTCTACCTTCATCTCCGGACCAGATAATAGCATGCCGAAATTTTAGTGCCCCCCACCATCCCCACTCTCTGTGAATATGTCAGATGATTATGTCTTAGAGCTTTTCTCACTACATTATCCACATGTTCCCACAGTTAATGTGAGCAATCTCGATAATAAGACTTTATTAGGGAATTGCTATCTATCGAATACAGGTTCCATTTGGTGGAAGTCCTTGTGGCAATGAAAACATGTCACGCTGATATTTTTATCCTTCCAGTTGTACATAATTTACATGTTTTACGCCATATGTGCCAATGAGCACATGCAATCTTTCCTGTTTATATATAAAAAAAATAAATAAATGAAAAAAACTTGTATTTTATTTCTTCTCTACCTTCATGGTTGACCTTTACCTTTCTGCCACCGACACCTCTCCAGGTCTTGTAACACTCAGGGTGTAACACAAAGCTCATTATTATATTGAGGCGTCTTTTTGCAATCTCAAAATATTCCACAAGATGATTTGCTATTCACTTGGGCTACAAGTGTGCAATCTTAGTCATTATGGATTTCTATTTCACACATCGAGGCTCCACTCTCTCGAGCCGCACACAGCGTTTAGGGGGCTGCTATTGCTTTAAAAGGAGCATGGAAATGCCTTGGATGCGCTCCAAGACACACGGGCCCCAGCCGACGAGGAGGCTGTGATGCTTTGCACTTAGCACTTCAAGCTACAAGATTCTGCCACATGCTGATAGCCTGCTGCTTGAATTACCACTTGCCAGTCTGAAGCACACAAATATCTGCTGTAGTGTATGTGTTGTCATATGTTATTTCTTTACACTCTGAGTCACGGCCATCAGCGTCTGTCATAGGATAGCATTCATCTTCTGACAACATTCACCTTCCCAGCTAAACAAGAGTCCTGCCTTCCCAAAGCCTGTCTTTATCCGCTGACTCAAAATTAACTTGGGGTGCCGGCTCCTCGAATTGCTCTGTAATTATTTCAAGCACTCTTCTTCGCATGAGCTTCCTTCTGTAGCCAGCTAGAAACAGATGCTCTCTATGGAGATTCTCCCAAAGCCTTTCTACTACTGAATGGATCTGGATTTGTTTTCTCGCTATATACAGGGAGAGTAATTAGAACTATTTTATCATGGTTACGAGGTTAGATTCAAGGTCATCCTATATAAAGCCATACAGCACTACAATAGAGTCTAATAACTGGCAGTCTATAAGCAAATGCAATATAGGCAGTGCCGGTGTTTTCAATGGAGCTGGAAGAGCTCGAAGAATTTCAATATCATACACTACAGCAAAGCCTTCCTGGAACTGAATGTATTTGCATAGCTCAACCCCATCATGCATCCAAGAACTGGGAAATGGCTCTGTATCGGTATACTAGATCTGTGCTAAACTCTAACATTTCAGGATCTGGCTACATTAAACATATTAGATCAATGTATAGAGGGCAGCCTAATTGTGAACAATCTTCTGATGTCTACTATTGGTACAAGCAAGGACCAGATAGGTTGGATTTCAGATATTTTCCAACTGATAGATAAATGTTGCCATACATTTGGTGTCTCACGCCAGCCTCCACAGTAAACGTTCATGCTCACAATTTACAACATGTATCTTTATGGGGTAGTTGAGGCACACAGATGTATACTAAGCACGCTTTCTGACGACAGAAATCTTAGGTATTTTGGTGTACTGCTTACATTAACTCATGGGCGACATACCCCGTAGGTCAGGGAGCGTCTAAGCTACTAAACTTCACTGTCAACCCTTACTGGTGGTTTGTTCTAGTACTTGTGGATTGTTCTAGAGATATACAGTAAGGGTATGTTCACACAGAGTTTTTGCAGGCGTATTTTGACGCGGAATCTGCCTCAAAATTCACCTCCAAAAATACCTCCCATTCATTTCAATGGGAGTCACAAGCAGTTTTTTCTGCTAGCGATTTGTTTTCAGCTAGTGGAAAAAAAAAAGTGACCTATCTTCATGCAGATTCTGCGGATGAGTCAGCTGCGATGGGCTCGAGACACACTCCTGATTAAGCCCATTTAATTAGTCCTAATCAGGAGCGGGATGCTGTGACGTAATGCCAATGAAGTGCATAGGTATCCCATCGTGGTTAGTCGCGCGAAAAAGCCACACGGCAGAAAAGGTTTCCTCCATGTAAACTTACCCTAATGGGGGTGCTCAATGCTGTGATATGGTAAACAAGGGACCCATAACTGTTCTTGCAAAGGGTCCCCCTGCTGTCCATGTCTGCTGCTATAAAATCTACAGGGACATAAAAGTTTAATTTTCCTTGTATATATGTATTATCCTTAAAGGGATCCTATCATTCAAACACATTTTTTTCTCATTAACACGTTGGAATAGCCTTAACAAAGGCTATTCTTCTCCTACCTTTGGTTTTCTTCTCCGCGCCGCCGTTCGCTTGAAATCCCGGTTTTTGTTGGTATGCAAATGAGTTCTCTTGCAGCACTGGGGGTAGGCACCAGCGCTCAAACAGCACTGGGGGCGTCCCCAATGCTGCGAGAGAACTCTCTCCAGCGCCACCTCCATCTTCCTCAGCAACGTCCTCTTCACACGTCTTCTTCTGGCGGAGGCTTCAGACTTCTAGGCCTCGGGCCTAGGTTAAAGCCGATTGCACGTGCCCGCCGGCCACAAGAAAATGGCCGCTTACACATATTGTGCTTAAAGTATCTCTTGAGTGTATTTTCATGGAGCATATGTGAAACATGCCCTTTGGACCTCATGTATAACCCATTAGCCATTACAAGGACATGCTAGCCAAGCTTAGATAAGAAGGATTGCTGCTGAGATGTCAGGATACTTACCTGCTGAGAAATCCCCCATGCAGCACAGAAGATGCCTAGATATGTTCAGAGGGATCTCCTTAGTCCCTGTATAGAAGCAATAGCATTCTGTGGGAGTTTCACCCCGGACCTTTAAAGAGGACCTTTCACTTTCTGGGGTACATGCGGTGTAATACACGTTCTGTGCCCCTGGTGACGAGCTATCCGATACCGTAGCTCTTCACTGTCAGAAGGATGTTTCTGACAGTCAGTCAGGAACGTCCTTCCTCACAGTAGTGTCTATTGCAGTGTACTGTGAGAGGGGGCATTGCTTAGCGCCCAGCGATGATCCTCCCCACTCACACTGTACAGCACTATAGACGCTACTGTGAAGAAGGACGTTCCTCACAGACTGTCACAAACTCCCTTCTGACAGTGAAGAGCTACAGTACCGGCACCGATAGCTCTTCACCAGGGGCACAGAACGTGAAAGCCTGTCGGCTTTCTAGCGGTAAATAAGACCGCATGTGCCCTGGGAGGTGAAAGGTCCTCTTTAAACTGTAATTGACTTTAATAGGTTGATTTTCAGATCTAGTAAAGTAATATTGTGACACTAGCTATTTATTTGCTACATTAAAGTAGTCATGCAAGAATCCATCTGTGATTACTTTCCCTAAACACAAATCGTGAGCAAATATAATAAAATTGGCCTCTAAACCACATATTTGTTCTAAATATTCCTAAACTTCTTTCTTCCATTCCTGTGTGTGGCGCCACCTGTAAGACGGCATACTTGAATTATCCTATGTCAGCTCAGCTTTTTGGTGCCCCAGTAAGATAAATACATACAGTATACATAACAATATTACACTTGCATAGTGAAAGTCCTTCCATTTTCTCACATTACCCGGCCCCTGTTTAATTAAATAGTGCAATCTAATGCTCCGGGTTATACTGTCATTCTACTGATGGACCTAAATCTCCGCAGATCCCCAGAGCTTAGAGTGGGAGAAAATTGCAAAATCTTTTTCTTTTTCTTATTTTCTTCAATCACGGCACGAAGATAACCATTAAACAAAATTCCATTCTGTGAGCATGCTAGCGAGTCTTTCATCTTGGCTCATCGCTTTTATTCCCTACATGTGCCTAGAAACAGACTGAGCAGGACCACACAGCTCGGCTGACTTTTTCTCTTTTGCCTCTGCCGCTATCAAAGCAGAGCGATTAACTCATTGATGTCTGACCAGTTTCTATAAGACAGAGGTCAGAGCTGAACACTATGCAAGGTCAAAGCCATTTAATTGGTCTTTTATACTATTATACAGCACCTTGTTTTCCATGCAGTGTAGTAAATGTTCTGTAGATGCTGAAAACCAAATCAACTTAATTCTGGAGACATCTAAAGATGTTCTCTGTACCTCTCCTGGTGATAACCCCTCCGGGGGGGGAAACTGACAGAGCCAGGGAACAGTAAAGTTTATGACCAAACTACAAGAATGACATAGAACTGAATGCCTGGAGATGGAGACGGGGCGACACAGGCAGACGTACAAGCCACGGGAGAACAGACTGTGCCAGCACTGTGACCAGGGGGCCCTAGAAGACGAGACCTACTTCCTGCTACACTGCACCAAATACTCAGCTGTGAGGGCCGTCTACTACCAAGGGCTCTCTGCCCACATCCCAGACTTCATATCTGCAGACGAGAAGAGGAAAATCTACATCCTACTGGGAGAAAAAGAGGCCACTGTGGAGATCGCTGCCCAATACGTGTCCAGCTGTCACCAAACAAGAGGGAGATGAGACTCCACGGACTTTTATACCCCAAACCACCCACCCCATATAGCGGTCACCAACTAAGAGGAAGATAAGACTCCACGGACTGTTATACCCCAAACCACCCGCCCCACCCCACCTCCCCATATAGCGGTTATCAACTAAGAGGAAGATGAGACTCCACGGACTGCTATACCCCAAACCACCAACTCCGCCCCCCCATACCCACCACTCACCCACCCGAATCCAACTCCCCCCCTACACACACACTTTGCTAGTTTTGGCAATGCCAAATATCTATTCGGACGTGCCAATAAAGCTTGTTTGATTTGATTTGAATGGGACTGACATGCATACAAGTCACATGCTGATTTTAAGGCCCTGAGCTCACTACACTGCTGAAATACATGATATATTATATAGATATATATATATGTGCTGAAAGTATTCTAGTTATGTCCTGTATACATGTTCATTATGCTAAGTTTACACTGGTATCTGGGCTGCCACAGGTTTCAACTGCTACTGAAGGACAGAATCAGTGGCGTAACTTAAGTCTTGTGGGTCCCGGGGCAAACTTTTGTCCGGGGCTCCCTACATCATCCCTACAGTGAATTCTTATAGTGAAGGTTACAGGTGCTAAGGAGCTTAATCCACCTTAGTATGGTTAGGGTAATCTGTGGGTCTCCTTGGCTTTTAGGCCAGATGGAAGCTGCAATCTCAATACTGATGCCAGTGCTTTTGAGCCCCCTAAGGCTCCTGGGCCCCGGTGCCAATGCACCCTCAGCACCCCCTCAAGTTAAATCTCTGGACAGAATAATATAGCCTACTACAGTATGCTATTCTGCCTAGTAAACCCAAATGGGACCCATACCTTATAATTAATAGGATCTGCCAGAATCCAATAGGATCTATTGCAATATGGATTACAACAGATCCTGCATGTTTAGCTAAGACCCTGTGAAAACATAACCTATGATTCTAATGAGGACTGAACCATAAAGAACATTTTACTATTATCTACTGACTGATGTATTGGCGAGATCCTATACATAGCTGGACATAGCTCAAATGGCATAAATTGCAAAAATTTGGCTATAATATTTCAACAGACTATATGAGATTGCAAACAATGTCTCATTGGTATTGACTATAGGGGCCAATGCTGTGTGGTTACCTAGAACCTGAAATAAGAATACGTGTTTAGAATGTAAGAAAGATTTCCTAGGAAGTAGTCTGCAAAGGCTGTGTGACGCCCTCTGTACAAGCAATATGATTGTTAACCTTCTCTCTCAAGAATGGCTGAATAGAAAGTAGTGACCCACATCCATAAATCCATTTGTTTGCACCATTCTTGTAGATATAGACTAAATCATGTGGACTAGCAAGTCATACAAGTTTGCCTTGTATGGGACACTATTACTTGGCCTGGCTACATTGAAACCTTGGAGATGTGTTGTGTTATACATTAAGTTACAAGTTATTACTGGCAAACACTAAGATCACATCATTTATGTTACCAATTGTTGAGAATACATATGTGTCATATCAGTCATGTGAGAATGCCACTTATTTTGGTACCGGTACAATGGCATCTTATAGACAACAGATGTGCTCACACACAGACATGTCATCTTACCATCGTGTGCAGCTATCATACTCCACTATCTCTTGCACCATAGTGTGACACTGGGCTTGGTTTCTATTGTTTTTGCTATACATATAATCTATCCCAAGGATCTGCATTTGGGCCATTCTGTTCCTTCTCTGCATGAAAAATGTGGAGAGAAAAGACCTGCAAGCAGCACTTTTTTCTCTGCATTTTTCATGCAGAAACCACACAGAACCAGGGGTGTAACTACCGGGGTAGCAGCAGTAGTGGGTGCCACAGGACGCGCGACCCGGAGAATCTGCACCATATAATAGTATGTGTTCACGGCACTTACCTTAGACCTCCAACAAGGTCTAGCAATCCATGGTTTTAATAGGGGTGTATTTGAGTGAGGACTTTTCCTTTACCTATATTTATTGTGGCTATTGGGTCTTGTTATAGAGAGGTCTATGCCCTTACCACCTGTTTACCCTAAAGGTCCCTTTTCTCTCTCCCCGATGGTTCTTAATGCACGGTGTGAATAGGGTTTAGAAGCATTTTACATGTGGCCAGACGTCTGGTTTCAAATATATTTTTCTGAGGTGTACCCACTTTTGTATATTTGAACCTCACTACCTTACGTTAATGAATGTTGAGGCAAAAAAAAAAGAAAAATGAAAAATATGTACTCTACAAATATGGCAAATATACATCATAAACTCCGAAATCTAATTAGAATGCAGATAAGATCAGTTTTCAACCTATACATCAAATGGGAGATCCTTCTTTGTTCTGAAAATCAGACCAGACAGTTTCTTAAATGCCTATGTTACCATCTTTACAGCATATGGAGATACAACAGATACACTATAAGAAAATGCATATTAATTATGTAGAAGAAAAAAGCGGAAATCCCGTGGATTGTTCTATGACAGAGCTGCACAATTATGCGCTTTTATTTAAGAAACTCTACCTAGGAGCCATCAGCTGTATTTATCACATATTTTGGACATCTATAGATCCCCTGAGAATTCTTAATTGTATAAAGCCTAATAAGAGGAGAAAATGTCTTGGAATATTCTTTTATTCTAAGTGGACATTAGGTTTTTAAAGCACAGGGCCCTGCTCGTATAAATTTGGCAGGACCTTCTAATGAGACAAAAGCAGAAAAAATAATGATTTATGGCTAGACCAGTAGTATAGGGTTAACTGGCTTAATTCTCCAGATGGGAAAGACTGTGAAGTATAATTATTTAACAGTCAGCGCAGATGGAAGTGGGATAAATTCTGACTGAGCAATGATTTAACCCATTCTGTGGCAAGACACTACTAAATGAAAGTCATGACAGTGCATTGTCCTCGAAAATCAGAAAAAACAATATCAAATTATTGGGCTGCCCCTTACATTAAGTTTTTGATTATTTTACTAATATCAATTTTTGGAGAAGACTAGATAACATCATGAGTGCTGCAAGTACAGCTCTTAAAGAAGTTGTCATAGGATAGGCAATGAATAAAAGAAATAAAAGAAAATAAAATCCTTAGCCATTTCCTTAAAATACAGAATGCAAAATGTAAAGCTGTAGTATGAGGTGGGGACATGTCACTGAATTCATAGGTGTGTTTGGTTTTGAGGGTCTAGGGAAACAGAGTGGCAGTCATTGTGAGAGCTGTAAAGGAGTACCCAGCTTTCAACATCAGACCGGTCAGCCAATCCTATTTCATCTGTCATCTGGTTTTTGAGTACCAGATTGCAGACATAGCACTCGAACGGAGTTGTACATTATTCCTGCTATGCCCTTGTTTAAATCTGTAGATTGTTCTATCTTTATAAAAAAAAATAATGTAATACTGCCATTGGCCCTACAACTCTATGTCCACAGTTTGGTACCCTAAAAACTGGTGACAAGTATCCTTTAAGTGTCCGTTGGACGTCCATATGTTAGGGAAGTCTCCTGAGATACCAATGACAAACTCAAAATCACGGGCGCAAAATAACACGGCGTATATGCTCCTAATTCACATTGAAATGAATGGGAGCATTTTGAGCATGTAATCTGCCGGCACATGTATACGTGCCAGATCACGCTCCACGTTACATCGTATGAACGCACTCTAACTTTGCACAAGTTTCTAAAATGAAATGTTGCATTAAAGGTGAATAACGTAACTCACCTTTATTTACACTATTTTTTAGAGTGGTTCTTAAAGGGGTTGTCCAGGATAAAAACAAATTCCTACTTTAACCTAAACACCCTCCCCGCCTACTTTCTAAATAATGTAATTTATGAAAAATGTGTATGTAACCATATCCCTGTAGCATTCATGTAACTGCCCCAGGGACATTTTCTAGTTATCTGGTGATGATCCATTTCTCCTTTTCCAGAAACAGAATGTCACTACTATTCCCCCCCATCCACTCCATCATACTTACCTCTCTTCCTTCCAGGCTTCCTCCTGCGGGAAGGCTCCTCCCTCTTTTCTGACTGCCAGCGCATGCTATAGTCCCAGCGCTGCTCTGTGCTATGCTTCTAATAATCCACACCTGCACAGTAGAGATGGAACATCGGCTGTAGAGAACAGAGCAGCGCTGGGACAATAGCATGCGTCGGCAGAATCAGAAGAGAAGAATGGGCCGTCCTGCAGAAGGAAGACTGGAAGTAAGGAAGTGACGTTAAGTACAATAGGGTTGAGGTTTGGCAGAGTAGGTTCAGAAGTGCTAGTAGTGGGCGGGATAGCTAGAGAGAGAAAGGGAGGGGGTGTATAGAAGGGAGGGAGAGAGCAAGGGGGGAGTGAAGTGAGAGGGAGCTAGTGTGGAAGTTACATAGAAGGAAGCTGAACCCTGTAAACAGATGCAGAAGATACCAGGAGCTCCAAGAGACACCCATAAATCCTTTAAAACACTGCTATAGGTATATGGGTACATTTATTAACCCATTAATAGCACTAACAGACCTTTTAAAAAAAAATATATATATATATATTGTTGTCTAGTAAACCCCTTTAATTATTTTCATTATTATGTAACCATATATAAGAAATGTTAAATTAATTCTTGTCCACTTGGTGCATCTAAAGCTATTCATAGTACTATTGAAGTTTAACACACATTTAATCACTATATACACATTAGATACCCCAGTAGTAATAACTGAAATAAAGAAGATGCCAACCTAATCTTCTAGCAGCATACAAAACTAAATACTACTATATTACTTACTAATATATATATGTCTGTATTCAACTATTCAGTCTGCCACTACATTCCCTCATTAGACTTAGGGTCACCTATATATCCAAGCAATCAGACACCTATTCCTTATCCTGTGGATAGTGGATTTGTCTTGTTAGTCGGGAAAACCCCTTTAACTAGTTATGGACCGCCTGTTCACTACGTATTTCTAGATTCTGCAAGGACATCTATACCTTCCAGCAAAATTAACTGGCTGCACTAAATTGTGCATCTGCAGGATCAGAATGCAGGCTGCTACTGCAGCTGGACCTCCCATACTGCAGATAGGAAGATGTTTTATTAGTATCCCTGTCTTCATATTCGCTGTGTGCCTAGTATTGGGAACCTTCATGATGCAGCTGCACTACCGGCCCCTGTGTCACATGATTAATAAGGGCTAAGACTTTTGAGAGCAGCTGGGTCCTAGAGGATCACTATGAGCTTTACAGTATACTAATGTAGCAGAAAAAAGAAAAATGATGTTAAAATATCCCCCAAAGTTCTCTTATGATCTTATGTCGGGCACAATGCATACAATACTTTTTATAAAAGTACAAAAAAAAAAAAACAAAACAAAACAAAACATGCTATTAAAACACATCCGCAATACTGGTTCAGGTGTCACCACTGGTGACACAATAATACTGGAAAAATGTTTAAAAACATATACATATATATATATATGAAAAATGTAAAAAATCAAACGTTTCCCTTCTTTTTTTGTCTACATTGTCTAAAAACTAATATAAAAGAAAGACATTTAAAAATAAAACTGAGAAAAAAAATTCCTATTACTGAATTAAGATGAAAAAATATTTGAATAATCCAAAAGAATAAAATGTTATTTCCTTCAAAATGGCTTGTATGAAAAAACCTGAAAGTATGTCTGGTCCTGTGGTTAAAGGACTAATGTATACGGAATGTACAGAATGTCTCAGGGCATACAACATAAACACATCACAGACTCACCCTCAGCGATGTCATTCTAAGTTGGCTCCAAGTTTCCTTGTCTAATACAAAAACAATGGTGTTGGCCAACCCATGAAGTGGAGCACTCATCACATGCAGTAATGTGAGGATGAATACAGGATGACTTGGATAGAAGGCGTTATGGATTCTAGAAGAGTAATAAAAAATAAATGTAAGACAGAATTATAATGAAACTGTTTCAAAACCAAAGCGATCTCTTCTTATGTTTAGACAAGCAGTATATGTTACATTGAAAACATTAAATATGACAGAGGGTGTGAAGGATATCGCCTTACCAAGCTGCTTGGCACACCTGTGATCACCCTTCTAACTTTCCACTCATGCCCCGTGAGTGTGCCTGGGGTTATGGATAATATGAAATGAGCTTTATAAATTTATATATTTATTAACCCGAGTGGGTGGGTACTAGCCACTAACATATACAGAAATACATATCAGTGGATGAAAAGCAAATACAGATAAAAGCATAATACGATACATAAAATAAAATGGGAATAAAAGATAGAAAAGAAACAATACAAAAATGGGTTCAATGAAGCCTGACTAGGCCTCAGGGCACATGAATAAGTCAGTTTGGGAGCCTCAGTCTGTTCACATGGCTTCCAGGATCAAAACTCTCACAGGGCATGTGTCCAACATGCTGGCCAGGAAAAAAGAGACATTTGTCCCTCAATGAGAACCATTTAACTCTCTAAATCTCCTCCCTGAGTAATGTCATTTGGGGGGAGGGGGAGTCCAACTCTCCATCCTTTAAACCAAATAACCATAAACAGTCATAATTCCTCACCAGATGAAAGATGTGTCATGATGGGGTTCGTGGCGAGATTTCCATTATGTAGACACGAAGAATGACACCCCGATTCCCTGGGTGTCATTCCCTTGGGTAATGAGTTCAGTGTCTGGACCTTTTCCCTGCTTCCAACAATACCTTGTGTGGGCTTGGAGCTTGTTTTGCACACCTGAGGAATTTATTGGTGTGACTGTAGCCTGTCCTCCTAGGGAAATATTATCATAAAACCATATTCCATGTGTATTTTTTGTCTACAGACAAAAAGTCTGGTGTTTGATTACAATACACATAATCCCAGGGATCTCCTGCTTTGATAACAAGATTAGCACAGGTATGCTAATGGAACTAGGGACAGGACAACAAAGTAACTTGATTACAGACCAGAAGTACCACATAGGGAGCATGGTGAAAGAATACAAGAAGTGTTCCGACTTTTCTTGATTTTTTAAAAGAGATTTTGAGGAGCCCATAAACATAAATAATCATTGCTTACCTCTCCCCTGGCATCTGTCTCTGGCAACAGTAGCTCTGGTTTTCAGAATACAGGTCCAGCAGCCATTTGTAAGAGATGACTGTAGCCAATTCCAGTTCTCAATGGTTATCGCTTCACAAACGGTATGTCAGCAGTCATATACCATTTGTGAAGAGGTCACCGATAAGGCCTGTGATCGGCTGTAGTGGTCCCCTACCCCAAACGGGACGTCACAGGAGATTTAAGCCTGGGAACCTGTATACAGTAGACCGGACCTACTGCCACTTGAAGCAGAGGTCTGTGTAGAGGGGGGTAATGATATTTTTATGTTTATGAGCCTCTTAAAGGCACAAATAAATAATAAAAATACAACAGATCAAGTAAAACGAAGAACTGATGAATTGGCTCTTTGTTATCTGTTTTCAGTAATTTTTCAGAATAAATAAAAATTTTCTTTTTATTTCATATTCTATTCAAATGAATTAAAAATAATGACATAGATAGAAAAATTATGCAAAGAAAAATCAATTGTTTCATTGATGTAAAAAAACAGAGTAAGGGTCTAATCCACCATGACTGCTATGTGGGTTTATTCACTGCAGTTCTACTTTAATTTTTACTTATTACTAGCGAGGAAGTGCGTTAGAGATAGACAGAGAGTCCTTCCGATGCTCTATGCCGTGCACACACATTGGCTGTCCTTGACTTGCTCACTCTGCTTATTTTGATTGATGGACACAACAAATTTGTGAATAGCTGTGCTCCAGAAAATTTTTTGGAGTGTTGTGTCTGTGTTTTTAATTATTGAATTGATGGAAGGCTTCATAAGGTTCAGGCTGTTGAAGGCTAATGACATTAAATAGTGTAGGCTGCGCCAAAGCCCAAGCAGTGAAAGCTAGCCAAATCTCTGCAATAACAAGAATAAGTACTGGCTTCCCAGCAAACACTGACAGAACACCCACATCCAGAGATAAATCAAGAGAACTGAATTAACAAAATATCACTTCAGCTCTTATATGTTTCCATAGTAACAGACAACACACAAAGCTTGTGTAGTCTGGTCCAGTTCTGATTTTTTTTTTAGCATGAGCATGACCTTATACAGGGATTGCTTATTCTCTGTTACCATAGAAATACTTAGATCTGTAAAGGAGCTATAGACTAAAAAAGTAAATTTTTAATTAAGGCTAGTTGTAGAGTTACATTGCTTTTCAACAAAAAAAAATGGTTGAGAAGTTCAAATGTGGACTTAAAGGGGGTTTCCAGGCAGTTTTTTTTTTGGTTTTTTTTAGAAAGGTCTATTAGTGCTACTGATGGGTTAATAAGTACACCCATATACGTTTAGCAGTATTTGGAGTGATTTCTGGGTGTCTCTAGCAGCTGCTAGCAGCCTCTGCCTTTGTTTACTAGTGTTAGCTTCCTGCTATTCAGCTTCCTGACTCAGCTCCCCCTCCTCCTCTCTCACTTCGTTACAAAACCCTCCCTGTCTAACTAAGCCTAGCCCCAGTCTTTCTTTAGCCTAGAGATCCCGCCCATTACTAACCCCTCCTCCCATCTCCTTAGCTAACATATTCCGCCCACTGCTAGAAGACAAGAAGAGGGGGATTAGCCGTTCTCTGGACACAGGAAGGCTTGATAAGTATTGATGGGGATAGGGGAAGAGTAATGGTGAAGTTCTGTTGTGGAATGGAATTAGCAGAATGTGTCCCTGGGGCAGTCACATGACCACTCCAGGGATATGGTTAATTACAGATTATTTTTTTTTTAATTGTAAAAAAGATGTTAGGTGGGAAGAGGGGGTTTAGTTTAGGGGTTAATTATCCTGGACAACCCCTTTAAATGTATGACACCAAATATGGGCTAAGAATATGCAGATGACATGCCTCTTTTTAGACCACGGACTATAATAAGGGGATGCCCAGGGGAAGTGCATAGACATAAACAGCCACATTCACCTCTCCTGGGCTCCATTGCAGCTTCTACTGCAGGTCCCAATCCTCTTTAGGCCTCTTCTCTTTTCTATGTGCCTAAGCATCATGAAGTCGGAGCGCCCCATGTGGTGGCAAACACAGGCCACTGACATTATTCAGGAGGTCAGAAAAGGTCTAAAGAGGATAGGAACCTGCACCAGACAACACAACAAAACCCAGTGGAGGTGAGTACTGTTTGTTAAGTCTAAGCACCTCCCATGGGGCCTCCACTAATTGTTCTCTGGAATCGAAGTGTAAGATACTGGTTAGGGGAAGGCAAGCCTCAAAAAAGTTAGGTGTGGCAGAACCAGAAATTTTGGAAAATGTAAAAGGAAAAAAGTTTTACTAGTCTTAGGCAGGGCTTCTTTACAATAAGAGTGGTGAGACTATGGAACTCACTGCTACAGGATGCAGTGAGGACTGATAATTCAAGAAAATAGTTCAAGAAAATAAGGTCAAGAAAATAAGAACATCACAGGTTATGTGAACTAGGAATTTTTGGAATATGATATTGAATTGTACACATATTACTCTCACTAATAAATACCACAGCACAGCACACATAATGTAGCAACACAAAATACCACATTTCATCCCAAAATACTTCGCCAGTACAAAATAGCTGCATCTGGCAGAAAATTCCCACCTGCAAAAGAGCCAAACACTACATGGCAGCAAAACAACTCACCATCAGAGTGCCAAATACCTCTGTACATATGACAATACCTCTACTGAAGGGCCAAACACCACAGTGCAGCACACCATCTCACCCAAGCAGACCAAACATATACCATGCTGGTTTAATAAACACCTAAACAGAAGAGCTAAACACCAGAGTACAGAATCCCATACCACTCCCTCCTCCACCCCCCTATCCTTCGTCCACAAGCAAGAGCATCCTAAAACTGGGAGAAGATAAGAGAAATGCTTTCTACGTCCAGTACCGTCAATGATGCCTAACATTCATCCTGCAGACTCTGTCTGAGCTGCTCCCAGGTGAAGGACCTATCAGGGAGACTGCACTGATAATGCCAAGTATTCATACAGAAGCCAGGGAGACACAACTTTCATTTACTTTAAGGCATGAATTATACTGTGGAATATGTTCATGTATGACATAGGAATTTAGTGGTCAGGGCAATCTACTAACAATCTGATGTATATGGAGACCTCCCAGTTCTCCCCTTGATGGCAGTGGTTTGTCTTTCTTCCTCCTATTGCACTGGGCATTTCTCTGTTTATTCCTAGTCGTACCACAGTCACTCCAACAAGAGGGTATATCACACATATTATGGGCAGAGTAGCCCTTTAAAATGCTGCTGTTAACACAGTTTGCATTTTAAAGGGCTATTCAGTTTGTTTGCACAGTGGACTGGAGTCCCAAGCAATAGTTCTGAGTGTGAGGCACAGTCTATACTGCATAGTACTCACTGGTACTGGTTTTCTGACCCGTATCTTTTTTCTTTTTTTTATAAATCTGTTCCTCACAGACATTCTGTTCTACTAGCTCCCACTTGCCAAGCACACATTAATGGCTTATCCGGTCCATTTGGTACATTCTATGGTAATGAAAGCAATTATTGGGTCAGTGTCAAGTAATTTATGGATTTACAGTGAGATCTAGTGTATACACGGTACTAGATCCAGTTCTTAATGAATCATTTGTCGCTTGTCTAATGACAGATCTGCTAAGACTGTACTGACGTTTAGCAATTCTGCCTGTCATTGTCACCTGAGGATGATGAACACAATGAAACAATAATAGGCTACTGTCATTTATCCCCTGCCTATGCTGTGAAAGATCAATACAGGATAGAGGGAAGTCACATCTAAAGGTTTGCTCTTTACTCCATGACCTGGGTAAGACCTCACTGGTGGAAAAGAGTAACATGCTCTAGAGTCACCGTTTGGAAGCTATCTCCTTATATATCTATGCATGCTTTAAAAAACAAAAAAACCCTAATAATATAATCTGGGAGTAATAGAAAAGCCAGAATAACTCCTCCAAAAGGAAGAGGGACCCACCCAGAGACAGCTTTTAAGGTTTTTGCCTCTCATCAGTCTAGAGCAGGGTACGGACTGGCCATGTAAGAAGACCAAAATGGTAATGTGTCTCAACAAGCTACTTTCTTAATAGTAACTAAAATTGTGATTATACTTTTAAGACCTCATGTACACAGGTAACAGCTTCATATATCCTCTGGGTTACGCAGCGCTGAATAATCCTGGGACTTTCCAACTGTCCTGGATGGCATGTCCTAGCTTTAACTATCTGTGAAGGATGTAGATAGGGTTGAGATACACTGGGTAGGCCCTGAGCCATTAGCTCTCTGCGCCATAATTCAGGTGATCTCGTATTCCGCAAGCTTAGAAGTAGGTAGGAGCTATGTAGTGACATCACTACATTATGTCTACTCTTCCCAAGTCCCCAGAAGAAAAGACCAGAGTAAACTCCAAGGAAATGCGGCTAGGTAAGTATTCCTTTTTTTTTGTTTGCATGCATTTTACAATGTGAGCCGCAACAGGGAGATAATATACTGCATGAGGTTCACAAGGAGGGGTCATCATGCTGTGGAGAGCAAAAGGTGGACATTATACCATGTGGGAAACTCAAGGGGGGCATTATATTTTGTGGGGATCTAAGTGGAATGTTATACTGTGTGGGGGCCATAAGGAGGGCATTATTATGTATGTAGACCAAAATGGAGCATGATGCTGTATAGGGTCACATGGGTGGAGTTAAAGATATGGCTTATGAGATATAAGCCATATATATGGTGTGGCTGTCCATCTTTCAGTCCACTGGAGGTATGGAAACACATATGCCTATTGCAGAGAAAGTTACGTTTTCAATCGGCCCATAGAGCAGCCTATAATAGAAGTTAATAGGAGACATGCCTGGGAGGCTTCAATAAGCTACTGGCCGTCATAGTAACAAATTGTCATCCCCGATCTTACTCCCAGGCCAGGCAATCCATTGGAAAATGGTAGCACCCATGCACTGCTGGGAAAATAGCACCTTGCTCAGCTTTGACCAAAGGGCTGGGGGTCTGAATGCCCGCGATCAGTGTGGGCACATAATTATAGGCATTGCTGCTGGTTCTATGCTATAAAATACATCGGAGACCAAGTGGCTAGGATGACAGCCATATTTAAATACCTGACATCTATTACAGCGGATGTTGGGAAAGGGCTAAATTTAAAAACAAGTCGGAAACTTACTAACATCCTGTTTGCTTATTTATCAATAGCTACTGTAAACTACTACTAAAAATTTTTAAGAAATAGTTTCAACTCCGTTACAAAGATTTTTATGTAGATGATACATAGCTTTACGTTGCTGGGAATGGGACAAGAACCTGTGATGTGGGCGTGATAATGACAATTTTCAAAAAAAATAATATAGAATTTTTTTTTTTTAATCTTTATCCATTTATTTTATTTTATTGTACATCTTTCAGGGATTTCATCATCATTACTTTTACTTTACATTCATTTTTTTATCTGATTTTCCCTGTTTTTGGGGATAATATGTTAACCCCAGTTACAGGAGGATGCAGCCTCCTAGTGCATGTGTAAAGCAGACCTTTGTCCTCTAGTTGCCTGCTCCTCTAGGTCCTTAGTAGATCATATGATCAATGGGCCAGGAGAAAGCCACATAATGGCTGTTTCTATAGCTGTACTGATCATTGAGCACTGCGTATACAGTGAATGGAGAGGCAGGGATGGTAATAAGCCAGACTTGTCTACTCTTTGTGATGTCCAACTGTTACCATGCAGCAGCAAACTCTACAAAAACATACAGATACATCCTTGCAGAGTTATTTGCAAACTGTTCAGACATATGTAGTCAACAGACATTCGGGAAGAGGTCAGAGTTAATAATGATAGATGCAGACATTATATGCACCATCTTCATCCGCCATTTGAGCACTTTTTCAGTCCACTGTTCTGATCCTATCATATGTAAGAACAATGGACGAAATAGCATCAGTGTGAACGTACACTTTCCCACCAGTGAATGCACATCTTTACAGTAACAGCAATTTGAAGCTCTGACTTTACTTCTAGTTCCAGATTCAGGAGTTGGTTGAGCAGTATCCAAAACTCCTACAGCAGATGAAGAAGAAAAACAAAAGATCAATGAGAGATAATTATTTGGCAGGGATGGTACAACCTGTATCCTCCTGGTACTTCTCCTCTTACGGCTAAGCCTTATAAAGCTACAGATTTATGTAAAAGATCTTTTTAGGTTTGTCATCTTAAAGTAGATATTCCACAGCAAAGTTATTTTACTAGAAATGCCCCTAAAGATGACTTAATGACTGGAGTCTCATGCCCAGAATCCCTGCTGTTCAGGAGGTGCCGTCGTCTGCCAGCTGTCTAATTGCTGGTTCTTTTGCCACTAATGGACAGAAAAATTGCAAATTTTACTCTTCTGACACATTGCATATTGTAATAAGTCCAGAGTGATGGCTGATCCAAGTTCTTGAGATGTTACAAGCCAAACTGGATGGTTTTGTGATAATTAATGCAAGAAAATAGACATGTTATTACAAAGATGTACGTAACACACTATAGGGGTAGCATATTTCTGATAAGTCTCCCTTGCAGGTTTCTTTCCTCTATTGTTAAATCTATCCAAAATCTAGTTTTGAACCTTTTCCTCCCATTTTGGTTATCTTTTTGTTTTCTACTCCCCTACTATGCCTTATTGTAACATCTCCCCAGCTCCTGTAGTTCTCTATAACTGTATGGTGAATGAGCAGCATGACTCTCCCATGCTGTCTTGGTATAGGTGATCTGTAGGGGTCTCGACTTTCAGACCCTTGCAGATCTAATATCCTGAGGATAGGCCATCTATCTTAGAAACTGGAAACACCTCTTTAAGGCCGGGGCCCCACAGGACAGAAACACCACAATTTGTCCATGGCGGAAAGGCTGCAGGAAAAATCGCGTCATTCTACAGTAAGGCAAAATGGATGGTATTCTGAATCCCATGTGCACTTTGCGAGAAAAATCGTGGTGTGGACACGCCGTGATTTCCAGAACCAGCGCGGTTTTGGAAATCGCAGCATGTCAATTATGAAACGCCGATGGTTTCCCCATAGGTATAATTGCAACAGAAAGTCCGCGAAGGAAAACTCAGCAAACTTTCTGTTTAAAGCGCCATGGGAAGAACTGTGAGTCGTTGTCACCGTGGTTTTTCCCGCAGCGCTTAATTGCTGCGGGATGTCCTGTGAGTCCTTAGTCTAAGGCTAAAGCCCCACGTTGCGGAAATGCAGATTTTTTGGTTGCTGATTTTGCTGCAGTTTTGAGCCAAAGCCAGGAGTGGATTGAGCAAAATTAGTTATATATACCCTAATCCCTGTTGCACCAATAGTTATTCAGGGAAGGGGGGGGGGGGTGCAGAAATCTTGTCTCTCTGTTCATGCTGCTGATGTGCATTGCCTATCTGCTCCTGCTGCCTGTATACTGTGTAAAATGGGAAGGTCATGTGATCGAGAGTTTGATCAGTGGCAGAGGAGGCAGAGACGCAAGTACTCTGCCCCCCCTGCAGTGGTGTGAAACTGTAGAAATCAACACCATGGGCCAAAAAAATATTTTTCCACACATATTACCTTTCAAGGTAATATTCACCTTCCTCCCAAGATAGTTGCAGTGCACTTCTTATTTTTGCTGTAATAGTGTATGCATCTTTGAAAAAATAAAATAGTTCTTGGAAATGTTTTTTACAACGATTTCCTATTGAACTAATGCACGTGTTTTTCCCCCATAGAAGTAAGGCTTCCTGTGATTTCCAACATGTACAGGCTTTCCAGACTTTAGCATTCAGTAAAGCTGCGTGAATTTATAAATCATTTATAAACCACTACATATACTGTACGGAATATCTAGAGGCCTTTTTATCAACACAGTAACAAGTATACAAAACCACAAGCACACCTAGTGAAATCCCAGCCTTAAAGACATTAACAAACCAATAAAGGTATTTTACAGGAAACTCCCAGATTTACAATACTCTACAGTAGGGCTTGGTGAATTTGACCTAAAAATAAAATCTTTTTTTTTTAAGCTTAGGGGCAATTCATGAGTTTAATCTCTATTTTCAAGTTTTTGGTTACAGAAATTTAAGTTTAATGAGCTGGCACAGGAAGAAGTTGTCAGATATAGTTGATGCAACTTCCTCATCCAACCACCCAGTTACTGACAGCCTTGAGAACCCTGTCAATCATAGTTTGCAGAAATCCTGCACTGAATATATTAGACTCTGGGGCAGGTCTACCATTGTCTTGCATCTGACAGCTTTACAAATTGACTTTTGTTACTGTACTGTCCTTACGCCAAAAGAGTGTATTTAAAAAAAAAAAAAAAAAAAAAAAAAAAGCTCCCTATTGTACAACTATTCAATTTCAAAATTAAATCAGAGATGTATGGAGAGGACAGGTCGTGAATGGCTTTGTATGTCATAGTTAACATTGCATCACAGAGGACGCAGTGGAGAAGCGTCCCAGAAGAAGATTTGGTGGCGCTGGAGAGTTTTCAAGCAGAACAGGCCCCCCCCCCCCCTTCAATGTTACGAGAAAGCTCATTTGCATACCGAAGAAAACCAGGAATATCTATCAAACGGCGGTGCGGTGAAGACTTCTAAAGATAGAGGAAGAGCCTTTCTTAAGGCTATTCCTACATCTTCGTATTAAAATACGGGTTTCCAATGATATAGTCCCTTTGCTGGGAGACCATGGAGAAGGGTGTTCATATCTGCTAGTAGGCCAGGGCTACCGGGCATGAAGATTTGTGTCATCATGGACTGTCAATTAATGATACATTTATTATTAGAGTGTGATTTTGTGTGCTCCATTTTCCTTTAAGACAAACAGCTCTATATAACTCCTTCATGTTCACCATTTATAGACGACTTTAAATTTCCATATTTAGCACATTAATCATGATTAGAGATGAGCGAACACTAAAATGTTCGAGGTTCGAAATTCGATTCGAACAGCCGCTCACTGTTCGAGTGTTCGAACGGGTTTCGAACCCCATTATAGTCTATGGGGAACATATACTCGTTAAGGGGGAAACCCAAATCCGTCTCTGGAGGGTCACCAAGTCCACTATGACACCCCAGGAAATGATACCAACACCCTGGAATGACACTGGGACAGCAGGGGAAGCATGTCTGGGGGCATATCAGTCACCTTATTTCATGGAAATCCCTGTCAGCTTGCGATTTTCGCAAGCTAACTTTTCCCCATAGGAATGCATTGGACAGCGCTGATTGGCCAGAGTACGGAATTCGACCAATCAGCGCTGGCTCTGCTGGAGGAGGCGGAGTCTAAGATCGCTCTACACCAGTCTCCATTCAGGTCCGACCTTAGACTTCGCCTCCTCCGGCAGAGCCAGCGCTGATTGGCCGAAGGCTGGCCAATGCATTCCTATGGGAATGCAGAGACTTAGCAGTGCTGAGCCAGTTCTGCTCAACTACACCGTGTGCCGGTCAGCCCATCAGATGTAGCAGAGCCGAGGGTGCACTAGAACCCTTCGACCAATCAGCGCTGGCTCTGCCGGAGGAGGCGGAGTCTAAGGTCGGACCTGAATGAAGACTGGTGTGGAGCGATCTTAGACTCCGCCTCCTCCAGCAGAGCCAGCGCTGATTGGTTGAATTCCGTACTCTGGCCAATCAGCGCTGGCCAATGCATTCTATTAGCCCGATGAAGTAGAGCTGAATGTGTGTGCTTAGCTCAACTACGCCGGTGGAGTAGTTGAGCTAAGCACACACATTCAGCTCTACTTCATCGGGCTAATAGAATGCATTGGCCAATCAGCGCTGGCCAATGCATTCTATTAGCGTGAGCTGAGTTTGCACAGGGGTTCCAGTGCACCCTCGGCTCTGCTACATCTGATGTAGCAGAGCCGAGTGTGCATAAGGGTTCTAGTGCACCCTTGGCTCTGCTACATCTGATGTAGCAGAGCCGAGTGTGCACACTCGGCTCTGCTATATCAGATGGGCTGACCGGCACACGGTGTAGTTGAGCAGAACTGGCTCAGCACTGCTAAGTCTCTGCATTCCCATAGGAATGCATTGGCCAGCCTTCGGCCAATCAGCGCTGGCTCTGCTGGAGGAGGCGGAGTCTAAGGTCGGACCTGAATGGAAACTGGTGTGGAGCGATCTTAGACTCCACCTCCTCCAGCGCTGATTGGTCGAATTCCGTACTCTGGCCAATCAGCGCTGGCCAATGCATTCCTATGGGAATGCAGAGACTTAGCAGTGTTGAGCCAGTTCTGCTCAACTACACCGTGTGCCGGTCAACCCATCAGATGTAGCAGAGCCGAGTGTGCATAAGGGTTCTAGTGCACCCTCGGCTCTGCTACATCTGATGTAGCAGAGCCGAGTATGCATAAGGGTTCTAGTGCACCCTCGGCTCTGCTACATCTGATGTAGCAGAGCCGAGTGTGCATAAGGGTTCCAGTGCACCCTCGGCTCTGCTACATCTGATGTAGCAGAGCCGAGTGTGCATAAGGGTTCTAGTGCACCCTCGGCTCTGCTACATCTGATGCTATATCAGAACTGGCTCAGCACTGCTAAGTCTCTGCATACCCATAGGTATGGCTCTGCTGGAGGAGGCGGAGTCTAAGGTCTGACCTGAATGGAGACTGGTGTGGAGCGATCTTAGACTCCGCCTCCTCCAGCAGAGCCAGCGCTGATTGGTCGAATTCCGTACTCTGGCCAATCAGCGCTGTCCAATGCATTCCTATGGGAAAAAGTTTATCTCACAAAAATCACAATTACACACCCGATAGAGCCCCAAAAAGTTATTTTTAATAACATTCCTACCTAAATAAAGGTTATCCCTAGCTATCCCTGCCTGTACAGCTATCCCTGTCTCTTAGTCACAAAGTTCACATTCTCATATGACCCGGATTTGAAATCCACTATTCGTCTAAAATGGAGGTCACCTGATTTCGGAAGCCAATGACTTTTTCCGATTTTTTTCGATGCCTCCGGTGTTGTAGTTCCTGTCCCACCTCCCCTGCGCTGTTATTGGTGCAAAAAAAGAGCCAGGGAAGGTGGGAGGGGAATCAAATTTTTTGGGAGTTTGCCACGTGATGTTCGATTCGAATCGAGCACATCGAACAGCCTGATATCCGATCGAACATGTGTTCGATAGAACACTGTTCACTCATCTCTAATCATGATCAGTTGCAGGAGTGGGGGCCGACTGCAAGTGACATCCAGACTCCCCATAGAAAAGATAGGGTCAGTTTACCTTCTATCACATGGCCAAGATGCTTCCTGCCGCAGATCCTACAGTCATGCGATTCCTCTTGGTCTTAGCAGACCAAGATAAATTTAGCAATGTGTTTCAGAAGGCTATATTCCATCTATAAGCGGGAATAATCTATTAGCCCCAGTAACAGGAAAATTCTCCAATAATTTTTTTTTTTTTTTTTTAAAATGGAAAACAGACAATATCATCTTTTTTTTTAAATTGTAAACAGAGTAACAAATTGTAAAGTAGTTCGGAATATATTGGAGCTATATAAATGAATTATTATTATTTTTATGCTTTCTAGGTTTTTCTTTTAAAACAAAGTTATAAAATACATAAAAATAAAGCCATATATACCACCAATTTATTTTGAAAAACCTGAACAAAAAAATGTTATAACTTTCAAAACTGCTATGTACTAAAAAAAAAAAAAAAAAAAAAAAAAATCTGCTCATGAACCAGGGAAAACATTATCTGGTTAAAGAGATCAGACAGTCACTTTGTGAGTTCAACCCTCCTGAAATGAGTTGAATGGAAGATCTCTTAAAAAGTAGTAAAAATATTGCCCAAATCCAAATATCAATTAATAAAGTAAGATACGCAAGAATTAATATGAAGACCTTTGCAAAATTGAATTTCATAGTATTTCTGACTGTATAAAAAAGCTGGTACAATATGAAAGCCCTATTTATGCCACAAAAACTAAAAAAAAAAATAAAAAAATAAAAAATCTCTCTCTATAAAGTATTGTTTTGAAAAGAAGATCTTTTGCCATGTACATGAAGACATCAATGGCCCTGGTCACTGTAAGGAGAATAATGTACCAAAAGGTAAGGTAAGGAGATACAATATCATAATAAAAACCTATATGAACTGCGCTGCTTTCCAGACTCGCTAACTTGAATCGAAGGACAGGAAAAATGATCCACTGAAATGCACAGCAGCCGAGCATTGAAAAGGCAACACTGCCCTCGGTTGAGGCCCGAATCTGTAGCCAAGTTCTTTGTTCGGCAACTGTTGGGTCACTGTCAGGTCAATGGGTCAATCTAGTTCAACCCAGGCTTAAAGTTAACTAGTCAAACAAGACCACCAACGTTTTTTGAATTAATCTTTCTTTTTTTCTGGAAAGGGGTAATTTTGTTCAGAACTGTTTTATCAGAAAGAAGCTTTTCACTGCTAACAATGTACTTGTTCTCTTTCTTCGAACATGCACAGTTCCTATTAGAGTCTAATAGGACACTGGATACCGGCTATTATTTCATACTGTTAATGAGTTCCTTGCAAGTACAGGAGAAGCTAATGTTCCAGCTCTACACTCACTGCAGCCCGGGAACAAAAACCAGGGGAACTATATTTTAAGTTCTACACTCTATGTACTATAGTGAGCTTCAGAGCTTTTTCTCAAGAATAGGGGAAAAATTGGTATTATCTTACAGTCACCCAATCCTAGGTCACCCTTAGAGGAAGATATTACTTTTTATCTTTGTAATGCATTTGGTGCCTTGTAGATGTACAGTTGACACTAGTGGAGAATGGCTAAAAGAAATGTTCCAAATTTCTGGCTTAATGGGGTTATTTAAGAATTAATATTGATGGTTTAATGGAGTTGGTACTTAACCACTTCTGGACCGCCCATAGACTATAAACGTCCGGATAGTGGTTGCCTAGTTCTGACAGGACGTACCGGTACATCCAATCAGAACACAGCAGCTGCACAGAGATCTCTTTTGACCTTATGGGGACACAATCTGAAGAAAATAAAATAAATAAAATATAATAAAAAAGTTAAAAAAATGAAAATAAAATAAAAAAATAAATAAAATAATATGCTAATAAAACGCCGTTATTAAAGGTTATAGCCCCACCCCTGACAACACCATACAAAATAAAAATTACCGTAATAGAGAGGTAAAAGTATTTTATAAAGTTTTTCAGTAGCACTTTGTGTTATTAAATTAAAAAGAAAAGAAAAAAAAAAGGGAAAACCAGACACAATTTCCCTCCTATTGTGTTTATATTTTCCCAGATATAAAAAAAATTAAAACACATTCGAAAATAAAAACAACATAAAAATAAAGCCCTATGTGTCCCCGAAAAAAGACGCAAAAATTAGTTGAATGAGACTTGTGTATGTATGTATGAGAAAAATGTTACAGCCCTCAAAACCACACATACAAAAAAGCCTGAAAATGTATCTGGTCCTGGACCTCAAATTGGCCCAGTACTGAAGTGGTTAAAGGGGTTTTCCTGGCAAAAAAAAAGTTTTATGAAAAAATATCTGTTACTGCTACTAATAGGATAATAAACGCACCTATATACCTTTTAGCATGGTTTGGGTGATTTCTGGGTGTCTCTGGGGGCTGCTGGTATCTGTTTTTGTTTACATGTTCCTGCTTCCTGCTCTCTACCTTCCTCACTAACCCTCTCACCTTTCTCCCCCTCTTTCCAAACTCCCCCCTTTTTCCTCTCTCCCCTCCCTGTCTCTCTAACTATCCCACCCTTTCCTACTCACTCAGCCGAACCCCTGACACATAGTATATACTTACCCCCTCCATGCTTCTGGCGAGACGGCCCCTCATGCTCCTCCTCAGTAGTGGCAATGAGTCGAAACATCTCTACTGCGCATGTGTGGAAGCGCAGTTTAGGTGAATTACAGGCAGCGGTGGCACACACAGTGAAGAAGAGCATGCACTGCACTGGAAGAAGCCATGGATGGTATATATGAGTGGAGTCTATGGGGGGGGGAAGGGGGAGTAGTAGTGAAGATCTGGAAATAAGGAAAAAGATCTTCACCAGATAATCAGAATATGTCCCTGGGGCGGTCACATATTTGATAATCAATGTTATTTAGAAAGTAGGGGGGGAGGGTGTTTACAGTAGTGTAGGGATTTTAGGTTATCCCGGACAACCCCTTTAAGCAAATCCCCAATAATGGAATTGCTGGTTAAGCAGTTTCCAAATACACTGCAGGAACTAGGTGATCAAATATAGTAAGTAGATCAAGCTATCAATAATCCTATACTGGTCTGGATGGTAGTGTCTAAGGCTACCTCTGAGGACTTCACCAGTGCATACAGAAAGGCAAGTAGGACTCTACAAGAAGGGACCCAGGGTACCACACTGACGCTAGTGTAAGAAAATAGGTGCACATGTAGACCAAACTAGACCAGCAAACCTACAGCAGAGTGAAACCTACAAGCCAGGTCAAAACTGGGAGAGCACAGGAGTATCCAAATCAGTAGAAGAAGAATAACAGTGTCCAAGCCAGGGTCAAATCCAGGAGTTCACAGATGAAGCCAAGTCAGTAAGGAAACAAATAACTGGAAAAGCAAGACAAAATCAGTAACCAGGGAATCAGTTCTGAGAACACAAACATAACTAAAATCAATAGCAGTCACCTGAACAGCCTCTATGCAGAGTATAAATACCCTGCCTCAGCTCATGGTAGGACAATGAGGCAACAATCTGTTTGGCTTATTGTCTTAGAACTTTGATTGGTTACAGGCCAAGCCAGTTTCACTTAAAGGCATAGCAAACGTAAAGCGGCAGCTGTGAGCAATGCTGCACTGAAAAGGATAGCAGTATGATTACATGAGATCAGTAGAGGTCTGACACCCAGCACGCTCTCTGATCCAAAACTAAATGTATTTAGCCTGGAGAATAGAAGCCTCTGGGCAGCAGAAAATGCAGTTTCGTCATAATGTTCAGAAACATTAAGTTACTGTGTGAACTGAAAATTATGGAACATGCTCCCCCAGGATTTGGTATTGCCCTGCTTGTGAACCTCAATATACAGGGTTACTCGTATTAGTGTAGACTGTTAATCCAGGGATCTGTCCACTTGCCAGAAGGGGTCAGAAAGGAATTTTTCCCACTTTATAGATCTCTGTCATTAAAGTCTTTTTTGCCGTCCTTTGGATAAACATTTGTTTATAAGATTAAAACACGTAAAGCTGATGGACTTTCGGTAATTTTTCTCCCCACTATGTACGATAACTAGGATTAGGATTCTCTGTGTATTCTCATCACTGCAACACTGGTCACTGCTGTTGCTTTAAGTTGTAATGGCAACATGTGAAGCTTTCACGGACTCTGATCAGTTCTGAGGGATATTTAAAGTTTGTTCAATATTTCCTATGTGCCGGCTATTAATTAATTGTGACTAATTAATAATTCTTGTGCTTTGCTTGCTTACTGGATATACGCCTGCTTTCTGATTTTGGCTTTGACTGTTAACTCTCAGATTGACCTGAGCTTAGACACTTAATCCTATGTTTCTGCTCTATGTTTGACCTACCTTGTGAATTGTTTGCTGTAGTTCCAGGCTTGCGTTTTGGTTTATAGTGCATCTATTTATTACTCTAGTTTCTGGGCCGATAATCTAGGCCCCAGATCTTGCCAAGTTCATCTAGCATTATGGTGGAGTTGTCTGGGCAACCTTAGACTATCTCTCAGCACAGTGTGAGGATTAGGTAGCTTGTCGATGTGACTGGTATAGACAGCCTGCTCAGATCAAAAGTAAAATCTAAGCAACATGTATTTGTAATTGTTAGGCCGGGTTCACACGGAGTATTCTAGCTCGTCATTTGGTACGTAGACGCCGCAGGAGGATTTGCGGGCCGTATACGCTCCCATTGTTTTCAATGGGAGCCAGTACCGTACACGCGGCGCTATTTTGCGGCCGCCGCAAAATCACGGCTGTAAAATAGCGCCGCGTGTACGGTACCGGCTCCCATTGAAAACAATGGGAGCGTATACGGCCCGCAAATCCTCCTGCGGCGTCTACGTACCAAATGACGAGCCAGAATACTCCGTGTGAACCCAGCCTTAGTCCACCCTCAACAGATGGAATTAACAGTTTTAGACCAAAATTTTCTAAAGTTTTGTTTTTTTAACTAAACCGAATTTTATGTGATTCATCTCACACTTAATTGGCCATCTCCACATGTAACAGGAAGCAAAGGAGGGAGTTACATGGTCTCTGTAACCTAGACAGGCTGCTATCATCACTTGACAGCCTCTTATCCAATCAGCATATAAGGATACTGGGCAGGAAGAATAGCTATTTTGTGATACTATTAGCTTAGGGAAATTTGTCTCATCACTGCATGATCCAAAGCAATTTATTCTAATACGTGCTATTTTTTTTTTTTAACGCAGTGTCAGATTGCTATATAGTAAAAACTGCCACCCTCACTGTCCAGGACACCCTTCCATGGCTAAATTTCATCTTCTTAAGTATTTTTTTAAATAATGTTTTTTGTTAACTGATTGTTTTTTTGTTAAGCTTACTCACTCAGTTTCTAATATTCACTGACCCGGTCATTATTTCAGTGCTAAATCTTATCTTTGTTAGGTGTTTTTTGTTAATAAATACAGAAACCCTACCATTATCACTGCAAAATCCAAAATGACTCTCAAGCAGTGAGTTCTAGTCTAATATTCCCTGGCAAGGTTAACCTTTCCGTGCCAAATTTATTTCCTAATTTTTTTGAAATATAAGATAATATAAATTATAAAAAAAAATAAAAAAAAATTCAGTGTCAGATTTGGAGGACAGGGAAAACACTTGTTCTACTGTCATGCCATCCACGATTGTAAGTAATAACAATAAAATGTGGGTGGAAACAGCAGCACTACTTCTGGTCTTGGTGGCGCTTTATTCCTGAGTCACAGGAAGGTACTACATCAAATAGTGATTCTGCGAATGCAACTTTTGAGTAAGGTTTCTTGTGTGTTCCTTCTCCTCTAATGTTGCAACATGTAATTTCTGGACTGTTAACTATGTCTTCTTCATCTTCACTGACACAGATTACAGATCACAGATGAGTTGGTTGAGAACAGTTATGGTGGTGTTGGAGGTGGTGGCTTGCTGATGGTGGGGGTAGCAGAGGCAAGGGGTGTGGTACTGGTAGTCATGCTGGTAATATAACTAGAGAGAAATACAGAAGTGGAAATTATGAGGGTGTGCAAGAATACCATGGCTATGATAAGCCAGGAAAAAAGTGGGAAAGACTATGACATTGCTGAGGATGATTCTTTAAGGGATAGGACCTGGCATCTTGGTTAGGGTGACATCAGAGGAAGAAGGCAGTGGAAGTTGTTATAGTGGTGGATTTCACTGCATTTCTTGAACTGATAGCATATGCCTAACCTCAATGAAGGATATCTAGCAGCTATTATTTCTCTAGGAGAGCTGTCCCTGCTTTACATTACCATGTATTGGAGAATGTGGGTCTTTCTTTGGAAATGTTGGTGTGGGGAAATGTGCATACAACTGTTGACAGGTGGAGCAGCAACTATGAACAAGGACAATACATGACTTTTACAGCCCACTAGGTTGTTGTTCTGAGCCATAATGCCCACAGTCTAGGAGAGTAACAAGGAAATATGCCAGTACCATCTCGCTTGTGCTGGCCCAGGTCCAACATCAGGCGGAGCCCACCTGTCCTTACTGGACCATTTCCCACCGCCAACTTTAGCAAGCCATTGCTTCCACTCCCCCTCCCTTGTTTCATGGGTGTAAGGTGAACTGCTGCCATGCTCTTTTACAGCTAATGATGCTGAATCTATGAAGTCACACAGCAGAGGAGCTGGTCTGCTGTATCCATCAGCAAGTATCCAGTTGGGTAACTGACCAACAACTACAACTGAGAAGTGTTTTCACCGACAATGGCACAAATAATGAAGGCTGTACAACACTTGGGTAGACTAACACATTGTCCTTGCATGGTGCATGTGCTAAATTTGGTGGTACATTTCTTTATTAATGTATGTAGTGGCTTTATGTGCATTCATGTGGCTAAAAACACCCTGAAGGACTTCCAGTGACAAAACAAATCTGCCCTTGCATGGCCTCATCTGCGATGTTGCAATTTGCAGGAATTCCCCAGTCCACCTCACTTAGTCAGCGTTCCATCACCTCTGCACAGCTACAAGTAGCAGGAGGAAAAGCATCAGCACTCAGTACAATATCTGGAACAAGATGAACCAGAATTTTTTTTGCCTTACAGCACCAACCAGAAACACAGCCCAGAGTGCTACTATATTCCAGCAGATAACTTTGATACCAATTCCGCAACCATAGTGTAAGGAGCTTGCCTAGATTTCCATAGGTTTTATGGCATAGGTTTTTATTTGTCTGGCCTCAAGTATAATAGCTAAAAGGGTACTCAGTGCTGTGAGTGGCATTGTAACACCTAGACAAACCAAAATGACCACCACAAGTGTGGAAAAAAATATTTTAATGAAAATGAACCCAACTTCTGAGATTCACCCATATCTGTTGCTCTGTACAATGGGATCGTATGGAATCGTTAGGTCATCATGGCCATGTCATGGACACCTCTGAAAGTAACATCTCCAAGGAGAACATGAGGATTGGGTCATTTAAATTCAATATGCTTGATCCAAGACTATACATGGGTGTAGCTATAGGGGGGTCCTGAACACAGAGGGGCCACCAAAGGTCTCTGTGCCACAAAAAATATACCATTATTCTAAATAGCCCAAAGTAACTAGGACTTATCACTGATGCATTGGGGTCCAGTAGCTTCAAGTCACACAACATCTATGTGTCATTCTGAAAAGCCATTTACATAGCTCATATGCAAAAATTATCTTATTTCTTCTGTATGCTGCTCTTTCAATACAGTCTTTTAGAAATAGCTGCTTTCTTGTGCACCGCTGAGACTCCCCTCCCCCTCCTACAGGATAGCGGGAGGTGTGGGGGGGATCTTGTACCAATTTTCAACTCACGAGTGTTGGAGGGTATGTCATCATGCGATAAAAAATGTGTGCACGGATAACCTGTCATAAGCACACAAAGACAAATAATAATAATAATTATCATGGTAATAGTATATTATCTGGCAGCATTTGCTTAGCTTTCCTTTGAAGATTCAGTCACATCTGAACACATATGCATTAAGCTTTAACCAGCATGGAGTCATCAATGCTCCAGAAAATGAATCATATACCATCCACTTTGTGAATAATTCAGTGGCAGGAAAATAACACGCACACACACACACCGACCCAATGCATTATATTAATTTATATTTTCACATAATGAGCCCCGTCAGAGAGATCTCGCATTGACTACTGCTGGAACATCTGACTTCTTATCACAGGATTTTATAAAAAAAAAAAAAATCAAGCACAAAGATCAATATCATGAATGTTTAGAAAAACTTATAGGATTGCCACGTAGCTTTAAAACATTTGCGATTCCTGGTGTAAGATTTCAACATGAACAGCTATGAAGCCCAAGTCCTCCTGCACACGACCATAATGGATTTACAGTCCACAAATACTGATCATGTCCACATTGCATCAGTAAGTCATCCCAGATCCTGTAGGATTCCCTAAACTGTTCTGCACCACAAATGCAGTCAAAAGTGGGACTTGGTTCAGTATTTACGGTCCTTGAATATGGCATGGAAACATGGCCGCGACAATTGTGGTCATGTGTCTGGGCCAATAGTGACCATACTTTTATCCACAATTGTACTATGGTCGTGTGCATGAGGATCAAAGTTTTGATGGGGTTGTTATTGTCCACAGCACCTGGGAAGGTTTTACAGTCATTTTAGTTGTGCAATATGTGGAACCCTCCAGCATTTTCCACATTCCAGTAGTTCAGTAAAAAGGAACAATCCAAGATTTTAGAGTCCTAAGAATACACTATCTCTGAAGCAGTCATAGAAACATGTTAGAAGAAAATATCAGTGGGGTCTGGATGCCAGGACCCTTGTCCGTTACTACAATGAAGGGAGTGTAGAACTTTTCCTAGTCAGAAGAATGCTATTGGGCTATTATACTGTATCTCTGACAAGGTTCATATCCAGTCCAGACCTCTATTAATACTATCTCCTGACGCGTCTAATGTACACACTCCTTACATTGATGGAGGAGTGACGTTATCCCCACAATCTGGTCTCACAGCCTCTCACTTAAACCAAATCAGTTCTCTCTGCGCTGTGCTGATGACGTCCAAAGAGACAGAAACTGTGCTGCTGTAGCTGAGAAACTGATTTGGTTATAACCTCGCATCATGCAGCAAAGGCTTCTGGGAAGTCGGGCATGTTGTTCAGGGTTGCTTGCTATAGAGGGCAGCATAACAGAGGCACTGTCTCCCTGTTTACATCTTGGGAGACAGATTTGCATATTCTTCCCATACATTGATGGACTAACATATCTTCTGTATTGTTGGTCCTGGGATTTTTTTGGTCAAGAGTTTTCTCCCTAGAGAAGTAAAGCACAGAAAAATTTGCTTTGATCCCTCCCCATTCTGTTTGTTTAGCTACCTGTGACATAAACCACATCAAAAATGTCTGGCAGGTCTCATAATATGTCGCATAATATGTCGTTGAATCAGTAAAAATCCAACTACTGGAACCTTTCACCTATGTATCACAATAGCTTTTCTAGAATATAGGGAATTGTCCTTTAGGGGGATTGTACAAGATCAGACAAAAATGTAGACAGGGGGGTTTGGGCTTGAGAAGAAATAAAAACACCCATTATTTACCTGGTAAATCCCCTGCCATTCTAGTCGCATCATTCCAATCTTGACGCTGGGTAAACACTAGCGTTCGGCAGTCCGTTCTCAGGATTTCGTCTTCTGTATGCAGAAGATGGAAACCTGTCATGCCAAGTCTGGCTGTGAGCGCCGGTGAGCATTTTATGCTCTCTACAGCAAAACCATTTTTTTAAAACCAGACACAGAGTACTGCATGTCCGACTCTGTGTCCGTTTAAAAAAAAAAACGGTTTCGCCGCGGAGAGCATAAAACGCTCACCGGTGCTCACGGCCAGATGCCTTTCAAACCCATTCAAATGAATGGATTTGAAAGAGTCCTGCAGCTTTCCATCTCCTGCTCTGTTTTGTGCAAGAAACAGAAACCCGCAAAACGGACTCCTGGGCGCAGATGTGAACGAGCCCTGACTTGGTTGTGGCAATGACATCATGTCTACAATATTGAGAGGACTGGAGATGCAGTGCTGATAGTGCAAAGGTTTTGCAAGGTACATAATAGTTATTTAGTTTTTAAGGACATAAAACTCACCTTTTCCCAGCCAACTTGGCTAGATATTGTCCAATCTCAGACAATCCCTTTAAGAGTAATAGAAATAAACATCCTAGAATAGTGAATACCATAATGCTGTGCCATTGTGTTTACCCACGGACTTTGGACTGGACTCAAATCTTAATGTTTCTGTCTATCATTCTTTTACCATATACTGTGATCTTTTGACGTTCGCGGGTCCGACCTTCGCGGAAGGGCTATACCACAGGTTTTAATATTATTATTAATAGGAGGATACTCCGTTGTTTTTTTGAACACCACGGGTTTTCCCGCGGCCGCTCATCAATATCATCAGAAAAGTTTTGTGTATCTTCTTCAATGGTGAGTACCCATATCATTTCATATACTGTACTGTACCGTACGTAGACTATTTTGGATATGAACAGTATTGCAGGACATCCCCTAACATGAGATTAAATGCCGCATCTCCACTTTGCGGAAATTTGACTTTGGCAGGTGGCCTTGGAATGTATCCCCCGCGAAAGTCAAGGGACCACTGTAGTGTAATACTACACCTACAGCATATTTTTCTTACTACAGCAATACGATTCAATGTGTAGTTAAAGTACATACACATATCAATGATATTCTAGGTTGAAGCTTTCACAGTCGCTGGTGAGGCTCAGCTAGGACATAATTGACTCCTTTTCTGCTTATTTTATTGTTATATACCTTATTCAGGAGACAAATTTTCAGGGAAGTCTACGACCCCCACCCTGGACATATTCAATTTCTACCATTGTATTATAGTGATAAACAACATACTTTTTTTAATGTTGCTATGTATGTCATTTTTGTCATGTATGTCATAAGGCATCTGGCACAATGGGGGCAGGCCTTCAGCCCTGGGAGTACTGCTATTCCTGCTGAAGTAGGATCGGTGATGTCATAGCCCAGGGTGGTGTAGGCTGGAGATGGTAGGGTTTTGAGTGGCAAGATCAGTGCTCCAGAGAGCAGAAGGTCTATCCAAGTAAACCAACTATTTAATTTACATTATTTAGCTTACTTATATAGCGCCATCATATTCTACATCTCTTTACAGACACTGTCAATCACAGTCTCATATAAAGAGCTCACAATCTACTTCCTTATAAGAAAGTCTTTGGAGACCTCAAAGCTATACATTACAAGTCATACATTAAAAGGGATTGTTGTTTACTAGAGATGAGCGAGTAGTTAAATACTCGATATTCGTTTCGAGTAGCCCCTCAATATTCGACTACTCGAATCGAATATCGAATCCTATTATACTCTATGGGGGGGAAAATGCTCGTTTCAGGGGTAGGCAACATTCGATTAAATTGAATTTAGCAAGTCCACGAGTGAGGGTCGGGCTGGATTCTCCGAGAAGTCTCCGTACAGCATCCCCGTGGCGTCTTCTGGCTCTGAATTCACTCTGCCAGGCATCGGGCCTGGGCAGAGCCGACTGCACATACCCGCACTACAAGAAAATGGCCGCTTACAGTCAAAGCGGCCATTTTCTTGTAGCGCGGGCATGCGCAGTCGGCTCTGCCCAGGCCCGATGCCTGGCAGAGTAAATTCAGAGCCAGAAGACGCTGTGGGGAGCTGCGCGGAGAAGACTTCTAAAGGTAGGAGAAGAACCAGCGTTGATTGGCTGACTGTATAGCATTCGGCCATTCAACGCTAGTTCTGCATCAAATTTTTCCATTCGAATAGCGAGTGGTACTCGATCGAGTACGAGTATTTAAAAAACCGTAGTATTCGATCGAATACCTACTCGATCGAATACTACTCGCTCATCTCTATTGTTTACCACTTTAATGTGCTGGTGGTAACAGCTGAATAATGCTTGGGGGAGGTGGTAGACGTCCTTTAAGATAAATCTAAGTATGTGAAAAACTTTTATGAATGACTAGAGTGAGTGCATAAGTATAGTCATCGTGAATTGTCTGGTGAGGTCCAAGTAGAAAAATATTGAGGAATTGTGTCCTAAACAAGAGATACCCTTTTCCTTACAACTGCGTTTGTGCGGTATATAGCCTAAAGTTCAGTTTTACAGGAAGACAACGTGGACATTAGAGCTGCCTGTCACACATTAGACGTATGCAGCCACCCTAGATGCATTGGTCTGTTTGCTCTTTGAACTCCCGTCTCAATCATTCAATGATAAATACACTTTTGTGCGGAATTGTCAAAACAGTCTGGACAATAATCGCTTGAGATGGGAAAGACGCTGAGTTCCAGTGAGTTAGTCAAGCGTTCAATGGTAGCCCAGCAACAACACCATTGCATTCTCAATGATAGGCAAACAAGTGTGTTCAGAGATTACTTTTCCATTCTGTTATCAAGACAGGCACACATTTTGGAGATAAGGCACTCTTCTACTGAGGCCTTTTCCTCGCAATAATGTCAGACCTCACAGTCTTTTGAGAAGACAATAGCCTGTAACTTCTAGCAGTTCCTTATGCACTGGCCTTTGAGGAAGCCACTTTAATTAAGTACGCTGTTAATTTTAATGAAGTGCAAATATTTTAAAAATTATAAAGCTGTTTAAATATTATTTTATATGTCAATTCTTCTGAAAATCTATATGTATTTCAAGTAAGTGTCTCCTATCAGTGTCATGTCAGCGTCTTTTCTAAGCAATAATTTGCCTTATCTTTTGTGGATATTTGCAATATTCACATTTCATCTCTCAGGCTTTTGCCAGACTGAGTTAATAGGTGAATAACATAAAGGCATAAAAGGGTTTTCTGAAAATGCACTAATGACTTTTCCTTAGGAGAGGTCATAAATTATCAGACTGGCAGGGGTTTGGGCTTTAAAGAAACACAGTGCTATACATTTTGTAGGAGTCCTGCTTGGTATTACAGATTAGCCCCATTCACTTGAATGGGACTGAGCTACAAACAGACCGTCTTACAAATTAACATGATGTCACTGGCCTGTACAACAAAAGCAGCACTTACCTGAGTGCCATTGCAATTTCAAAAAGCTGATCTGTAGGGGGGGCTTTACAATGTTACATATTGTCATGAATTGTAATAGTCTATAGAACATTATACATTAGAACCATAAAACATATGCCTATTGAGGCTGGTGTTTGGCAGTCCTCAATAGGCATATCGTGATATGCTCATAGACTGCAATACAGTGGTATTACAGTTTATGAGACAAATAACCTAAAGATCACAGGTTCACAACGTATCACAGAAGATATTATAGATACAATACAGGCCCCATATTTAAAAATTCATCCTCACTAACAAAATTGCAAATCTAGATCCACAATTCAATTTTCCAGTCTGGTATAAACAAGAATGATGAACTGGATGATACGGGTACCAATATTTCAGTAAATGATGATATCGCTCACTTTCTTGGCCTTAAGAAAAATTTTTTAGAAAAAGGCATTTTATAACCCCCAGTTCAAAATCTGAATTTGGCGACATATGAAATAACCATGAACTTGTTTGGCTGACAACTATCTCCACAGATCCCTTGGAACATCGACATATTGTCTGTGTGTGTATATATTCTGAATGGGGAAGCGGGGAGGAGGCCACAGCCAGATACTTCAAGTCATGACTTATCCCGAAAACAAAATAATCAGGTACATTGTAATCCGACATACCCGATTCTTCTCTCCCAAATGCCTCCCATCTGAGAAGAGTCGGAGATCTCCAATAGACGTTACATGTTCAGCTGGTCCTGACAAAATTAGTGTGTTCTGCTAACATCCATCTAATGTGTACAGCTACCTAACATCCATTTACTTTTCATTTGTTTGGCTGTCTCTACAGTCTCGGCATAAGACATGAAAACAGGATCGGTAACTGGATGGAAATGGAGGGATTGTGGCGCTATTGTAAGAGTGTTCCGTTCACTCTCACAGTCTCCTTCTAATAAAGTGTCCACAGCATGGTGTAACTTTATCTACATTGCACAGACCCCTCAATACCATAACCAATTATGATCAGTCTATGACTATGCTGTTGCACCTTCTTAGAAAATGTACTGTGGGAAATGAAATTTGTAAGTAAAAAAGTAAAAAAAAAAAAAATTAAGTTGATGTTCCCAGTGCATCGGGGAGCACTAGCACACCCCACATTGTATTAGATTGTGTACGCTCCCTTGTGGACCTTGAAGATGTGGAGGAATAACGCTGGATACTTGCATCGGCAGGTGGGATTTTTGAAGGACAGCTACTGTGTGTGAAATGTCACATTTACCTTAGGAATTAGTTTGAGTCAATGCTCAATGAAGACGCATATAAATGCTACTAACCTGTTTAGAAGGGGAAACAGAGATACGGCCAGATATACACAAGGATACCACTTCAAAGGTTTAATTTCTTCCGCCATTATAATCTGAAAAAACAGATATTGCATGAGACAATTTTATCCGCTCAGTGAGGCTCAGTCAGCGCTTCAAAGTGCAATGGTATGGAATGCTGCAAGCTAAATTCTCGTCCTTGAGAGACACAACAACAGCAGCAATAATCTCCTAAGAAGAGCTCATACCAACCTATCTGATTTCCAGTCCACAAACTCTTCTATCCTGAACTCCCCTCCCCATTTGGAACTGCATTTTACCCCCCGCTGTCAATATAGGCTAGCTAAGGAAAGCAGATTGGAACATTTACTAGACTTTGAAGGACATTTTTTTTCCTATGTTATTGTACGCAATGGTGAATCTGTGATTTGGAAAATTGGGCCAAACTAATTCGGAATCAGACCACATGAATCTGGTGACAACAGAGGGGGGATTAGCGGGGCAGCCTGCAGCCATGTATGAACTGACTAGTATCCATCACTTTATCAATTACATCATCATCCCATTTAGTTGCTTCAGTTATTTGGAAGGAAATATATGTGCATTTTTAATAAATGATATAAATTATATTAATGCCATTAATGCCAGGCCATGAGAACTGACCTTGAAGTTAGAGATGTTTGATCAAATATGCTAAACTATTCCTGGATATTGCTGTGCAAGTAATATATATTTTAGTTCCGATACATTTGACACCGGGGATGAAAAAACCTGTTAGGGACACTTTTACTTTAGGAGCAGTCAAGTTCTGATATTTCTGATATAGCAACAAAAGTCTTTTCAATTGTAGTAGGCATCAGGACTCAGAGAAATAGCGAGAGTCCTTGGAGAAGATCCTCTCAATGTGAATTCTTTCTTATATGCAGCCATTTGTTTTGACCCCTCGTTCACATCTGCATTGGTATTCCCCCCCCCCCCCCAGAATATCAAACGCAATTGCAAGCGCAGTGCAATAAAAGCACACGGATCACCATACACTATAATGGGGTCCATGTGCTTGCCGCCAGATCTCCGCACAGAACATGCGGATAGGAAAGTAGTTCACTATCTACTTTCTTGTGCGCATGATTAGTGCGGGCAACGCGCGGCAAGCACATGGGCCCCATTGTAGTCTATGGGGTCTGTGTGCTATTACTGCACAGCGCTTGCAATTGCGTTTGGTATTCCAATTGGGGGGGGGGGTCCCATGCGGACTCCCCCGGATGGAATACCAATGCAGATGTGAACCAACTCTTAGATGGATTCCACCTTTCCACCTATACATCCTCACATGTCAGTGTATACATCCTCAGAAGACGCTAAGGTTGTGTCCTCTGTCCATTGATTACCTGTTGTGGCCCTGTAGTGGCGGATTAAGCAAGGTCAAGGAACATAGATAGGACAGATACATTTATTACTTAGATCACGATCTGTAAAAGGCAGGGAGAGCAGTCATTTTACACAAGCTGTCATTGAACTAGTCACTGTACAATCTGTCAGCCTTCGCTGAAGGCGTCCATGTTTGTAGTGAGCAAACTACCAACTACTGTGGAGGGAGAACTGGTTTGCAGGCTGTTTAGTTAGTGAAAAATAAGGAAATATGAAGCAAAACCCTACAAATCAATAAACAAGTATTTCCCTAAATTGTATTAAATGCTTTTGAAACCAAATTTATGAATCTATGAACACATTGTGAACAGTGTATCTTTATGTAAATGAATGACATCCATTATATATACACGGTAGTAGTGACGCCAGCGGTATATCAGCTTGAAAGTGTTCAGTCATGGAATACATAAGTAGTTGAAGGGGAAGCGAACACATGTAAACTATATCATTGTAAAAAATGATATACCACCTCATAGGAAGATGAAATACAAATTATATAAAGTGCTTTCAATAAAGTTATAGAATATGGACAGATAAACAGTAACAATTAAGCAGAAACTGGCTAATAAATAATCTTTAATCTACATTATACTTAGAAGATGTCAACAGCAACATGTTTCAAATGCATTCAAGCTGCCGTGATAGTGAGATTGTGATAGGTGCCAGTGTTGGATAGAGCAGTTCTTTTTTCAATCCTGAACTTGTGGGCAGAATCAAACTGGGTTTCCTTGGGTCCAATCTCCTTGGACCTTCACTCAATCCATAGTGTCATGTGTACAGGACATTGCACAGAACAAATTATCCACAAGGTCAACAAAGGCATTTGCAATGAATCCATAAGAACTAGACCCTAGTAGCAAAGTAATGTAATTGCCCTCTGTTGGGGCCCATTTTTATGACAGAACATACTGGTTATGAGACAGGTACTGGCAAAAAGAGCTTATATCTCACCTTTAACATAAGAAAGTATAGAATAGATTCGCCGGGCATTGGGGACATGTTTTGCATCATATACTGTAGATACTTTGCATAGTAAAAGGAATAATGGAAGAGGATGGACGAAATAGAATAGCACAAGGTCATGCTATGAGTTAAGGGTGAGAATGGAGCTTTTATCTTCACCATCCTGTTAGTCAATGGAAGGATCTCATCTTTATATTACCAATTGAGAGTATATAGAAGAACATGCATAAATAAACCCCCATAGGTTGTGATTTGGTATACAGATTAATCTCACTATATCCTAGAGCAATCTCACAGAATAATAGCAATATGCATATAATCTTCTCTCTGTTTAAACCAACTACCAGACTATAATTCAATATTACAATAATGAAGAAATGATAAACCTCTTAAGAGTTCAATTATTAAATTTTAACATATTTCAAGGGACTTTAAAAGGTGTGTGAGAAGGTGACAGGCAGAGTGCTGGAGTCCAGGTATACTGTATTAGCCCAAGGTTTCTGTCATATGTGTGGCCCAGGGCATATCTGGAGGAGGCCTCAGCACAGGTGTAGATCCTTGGCTTGTTACTGACCCATAAAAGGCTACAGATCCTGCATTACAAGGCAGTTCCATGAGAAGATAGGAGATGTATGGTTCTGTCCTGTAACCCTGAGTCCGGTGAGACTATATTGCTCCTGTTTTCTTTGTGTGGCTGCAAGTAAGCCACAGGTATAGTTAGGTTATCCATTCTGTTTAGCTTTGTTGCTCAGATGAGCAGATTTTTATTTTGTTTTTGCCTGAAGTTAAGGCTGTATTTTGTTTTGTTTACTTTGTGCCTGAAGTCAAGGTTTATTTATTTTCCTGTTTTTTTTTTCTAACTAAACCTGCTGCATCTTTTGTGTCCCTGTCTTTGTGTCTCTTTGGGTCCGCACCACTGCTTCTACTGAGCTAATCCCCCACAGGTATTAAAGGCTTTAAGTAGTTATCCTGGATCTCCACCAATCATGAGAATGGGATCCAAAGTGTGCTAATGAATGGAGTTGTGGTCAAGTATGTGCACTTCAGTCAGTCCATTCACTGTCTATAGGATTTATGATGAGCCAAATACAGTGCTGAACTATCTTCATCAGTCACATAGACTTTGATTAGGGCGGTAGAATAACATACATCACCACCGCCACTCTGATCACACTGGGAACTCCATAGTCACACACTTATGATCTGCAGGGGTTCCAGAAGTCAGACCCTCCACCAATCTAGTCATTATTCCCTATTTAGTGGATAACTGTTATTACTCTAGTGTGCCTTTAATAATTTTTGCACAAAACCTACATTTTAAGACCATATGAACTGCAGGCTCAATATGTACACCTGTATGACATGTCAAGTAAGGTACAATTAGCATAGTAATACTTTTTTTCCCTCTAAGTTAGAACACTGGGTCTTATACCCATTCTATCAGAACCTGGTTCTCCTCTCACAAGCACTGGTGGCTCAATGTCCTGAATAAATAACCTCAGATACTCAGATTGGATAGACAAGGAACAGATTCTGCACGAGAAATGGGTAGGATACCACCACTTCATTCAGAGCAAATAGAAATCTAACATAATGTAATATATGTGAAATAGATGAGCCAAAAAGTTTATGCCTAAGTTCAAGCAGAACAAGAATGTTTAATTCATTTCAATACATGAAAATAAAATGCAGAAACTAAGAAATAAAATATGCTAAATTTTACTCCTTGAGCATTGCCCTGCAATAATCTATGCATAACAATGTAAAGGAGAACAAGCAGATATTATTTACCAGCTGGAAGTAGAATCTGATAGAGGAGTCTCATTTAATAGGATAGGAGTTGCCACAGCTAAGCAGATGCTTCCCTCCTTGGCTCTCTTCTGGTTTCCCACAGCTGCATGCTGCACACAGTTAATAGCCAATATAGCAGGAACGCATTGACAATACTGCCCTGGAACTCATAGTCTCTCCAACACATTTCAGCTCATTCGCCGGCTGCTATCTGCTATTGTTTAATTGTAATGGGAAGATACATGTACTAAATAAGCCTGGAGAATATAAATCTGGGCTAAGGTTCTATAAAACAAATGAAAGATGGAAAGTCTCTGATTGTAGAGAATAGCTCAAAAATATCCGGTTCTAGAGATAGAAAAGGATAAAGGATAGAGTGGCATCTAATCCATTTCTTTTTCTTAGTGCCGAGCTTTAGGTGTTGAAAACTAAATAAACTACTGCATGCTGTGCAATTCTATCTAGACAAAGCAGACATTTCCCTTTCTATTAATAATAATAATAATAATAATAATACTACCATATAATAGGCAGATGCTGCCATACGATGCCAAAAACGCATAAGAATATACCATAGTTTCACTCCAGAGCTGTTTATTTCCAACTTTATTACATAGAGGAACTGTTAAAAGGAGTATGACACCATGAATATACCGTGCAACCTGCAGACAGCATACATCAGGAGCAACACATTTAGATAGATGATAGATAGATAGATAGATAGATAGATAGATAGATAGATAGATAGATAGATAGATAGATAGATAGATAGAGTGCAGTCAATATTTACAAAGGTGTAACTTGATGCTCCTATCTACCTGGAGTCATTTAGAATAATGATATATATATATATATATATATATATATATATATATATATATATATATATACACTGTCTACCTATCTATCTATCTATCTATCTATCTAATTCTAGGTACACTTGCACAGTTTTCCAAACATCTTGGGGTCAGTTCACACGTGAACTGCCCGCGCGGGTTTTGACACCGAGAGAGACGCAGTGACCATCGCGGTCGCGGCTTTCCCCTCCGCTGTCGGCTCAAATGAATGAGCCGACATAGGAGGGAGCTGCCGGGGGCGGAAGCCCGCGCGGCTTCCGCCTGAAGATAGGGCAGGTTGTTTCTTTTCTCCGCTAGCGGCAGCCCGCTGCTAGCGGAAAAAAAAAGCCCGGCGGTCTACATAGACCACCATTGTAAAGGGGCAGATTTTGAAGCGAAATCCACTGTCAAAATCCGCCCCTTTGCCCATGTGTGAACTAGCCCTTGGAGAACCAACCACAGATCTTCTATAGATGTAGGCTTGTTCAAATCAAAATGTCTCTTCACATAATCCCAGACAGACTTTAAGATGTTGAGATCAGGACTCTGTGGGAGCCATATCATCACTTCCAAAACTCCTCCAAAGGCTGATCACATAAAATATTGATTTTCATCCAACAGTATCTGCCCTTGCTTCCATTCCCATGACTGATAAGTCTAATTCCACTTTATATATCTGGCTTCCTTTGACCTTGTATCAAACCCTCTAATAAAGCAACACATAATGGACATTAAGGCTGACAACCCCTAAACACTTTCTTCGCTGTAGTATTTTTCTTTAGATAAGGGACCATGTGTACTTGTGCTGTATTACCTAACCTTGGTCACTGTGCTGTCAGCTGTGCTAAGTAGTTTAGTTGGGTATTGGTGTAATAATAATGAAGGTGTAAAACATTCCCCAAAATTTCACCAAAAGTGTTCCTTTATTAATGGAGCTTAGTGATATGTAAATGCATTACATAACTTTGTATCAGAGGTGCATCACGCGTAGCTCAATATTGTTTTGTGTGGCCGATGACCATCTGGACAGAAACATGAATCTTGGTGTCAAATTAGCACAGAAATATACGGCTGTCAGATGCATAAATGGGGAAATCTCCGTCTGGCACTAACAGAGGGCACTGTCCAGTTGGCAAAGTTATGGAGGCATTGTGCAGCTGGCAGTAATGGAGAGCATGCTTAATACAAAAACTTCAATACAGAGATATGTGCACATACACAGACACTTCTCCTCCTCCTCTATGGGGTGGCAAATGAGGTCACAAGGACTCTTATTCTCCCAGTAGGTGGCGGTCCTATAAAAGGACTCTTAATTCTCAAAAATGTATGACAAAACCTGTTGAGGCTGATGCTAAGTGCAGCCCTTGGAACCAGTGCATTTTGACAATGTAGTCTCAGACCAAATAGCTCTATCCTTTGGTTGAGATTTATTTACTGCTTTGCGTGGCAATCCCACTGAAAAAGTGTCTTAGGGAGCCTTCACACAATGTAACGCTGCCTCATTCTGATCGTAAAAAGACGTTCAGAATGAGCGCGTAAAAAGCAGCTCCCACTGACATGAATTGGAGCCGGCATATGTACGCTCCCCATTGAAATCAATGGGAGGCTTTTTTCCCTGTGCTTTCAATGTATTACGCGCGTAAGTCAATGGGAGCTGCTTTTTACGCGCTCATTCTGAACGTCTTTTTTACAATCAGAATGAGCGCAGCGTTACATTGTGTGAAGGCTCCCTTAGAGGGTTTTGTTTTGTGAGGCACCCCGACCAGCCTCCAATGAACCTTAGCGTTCCAATGGTACATAAAGGTACATTACATCTAAAATGTAAAATTTTGAAAAATACAAACAAAACAAAAAAATGGCACCAATGTGTTAGAACCTAACCCATATATTTTTACATATTTTGAGTTTTCTTTTTTTAATATCAGAATAGGCTTCACTGTCTATCCCAGAAGGGAACACCCAACGTAACGAAACCAAGATGCCAGTGCTAAAAGAACCTAAACAAGTAATGTCAGACAGTACGCCAATGGAAAAAAATATCATTATAAAATTCACACCAATGTCCTGGAGCAGAACCATGGAAAAATTATTACATTTCTTTCTGATAGGAATTCCTGCTTGAAGTACAAAAATCCTTGCACAATACCTAAATTCTCATCGAGCCAGGGTCTTATCAGGACAGTTATTTTCTTTCTTGAGAAAGCTGAACATTACAGAGTTAACAGCTGTCATATCACTGTGCTGCAAGCTCCAGAAATCTCGCAGTGATGAATTGTTTGCACTAGCTAATTCCACTACGACAAAAAGTAATTCCTTTATTTTCGTAGAACCAGAAATGTCAGAGGTGGAGAAAGGAAGCATAATACTTTATTGTGTCTCTCCTTTTTCTAGTCAAGAAATTGTTTCCAGAGTTCACAATTAAGGCTGATAAAGGCTGGAGTTACATGGCATAATTTGTCCTTCAGAACGTTGCAAAGAATCCAATAAGAAAACCTTGAGGTTGTATTGCGGTCACATTAATGGTGAGGAAATCCATAATTGATGGAAAAACTCGACAGCAATAGAAAATGGAGTCCAAAACGGATTTAAAGGGAACTTGTCACCATAAAAATGCGCAATATCCAGGTGGTGTGTTATAGAGCAGGAGATAGTAGCAGCAGATCGACATGAACTCGGAATAATGATTCAATATAACTTGTATTTTAGTCATATAAATCACTGCTCATTCTAGTCTTAGGAGTCATGGGAGAAGTCCTTATAGGTCATTGACAGCCTTCCCTGCATAAGTGTGTACACAGAGATAGCTGACAACCTGACACCCAAGCTTTGAAAGGTGGTCTAATCACTTCTAAACTCCATGTATAATGTTGCAGAGAAGGTTAGTGACATAAATAGTTTTTTTTAGTTCAAAGTACAATCTTGCTGCTAAGAAAATCACCATGTAAACTATATGTATATAAGTGGCTCTGTGCACCAGTCTGCTGCAGCACCCCTTTTTTACCTGTGGTCGGCACTCATTGACACTAAAGATGGGGCAAACCTCCCAAGCTTTGTTTTGTACTTATGTGGTTAGGGTCCCTGATTTGTTTCAAGTCAAACAAGTTTGGTACAAACTGGAAGTGAATTTATTATGCTCTGGGGTCTCCTCAAACCTCAAAGTGTAATAGGTAGAGGCGTAGGGGATGTGTAAAAAATAAAAAAACATTCATAGTTACCTTCCCTCACCTTTTTTTGGCTTCCTTACGGCATCAAGCAATTGCTCTCAGTCTTCTCAGTGACATCATGTGCTTGGTTTCACCACTGAGGCCTTTGATTGGACCTCAGCGGTGACATGGGTAGCCAAGTGTTAGGATGCTTGGCATGCCCATGTGAGTGTTGCGGCACAATTACTAGGCCTCAGGCCTGGGCTCAGGACGTCACTAGGAGAGTGGTAGATGCCATGACGAGACATAAAAGAGGTGAGGGAAGGAGAGTATAGTTTTTTTTATTTATTTATTTTTTTAGATTCTTTCACCTCCTTTGGACCTCCACTTATTATACTCTGGAAGTATGCTGTAGCAGCCATTTTAGTTCATGAAGCATCTCTAATAGTCATGTTGCTCAGCATGCCCATATGACCATAGTGGCCAGGCCTCAGTGGTGACCCTGGGCACATGAAATCATCAGGAGAGCTCCGGCTGCCGTGAGGCGAGGGATGATTTAACCAATCCAAACTATTTGGGATATTTGGGTCGAACCCGGCTAGTGACGAAAAGTTTGCCCATCTCTAATTGACACTTTTTAATCTATGTTGTGGGGGGCACTGAGAGGCAATCACAGGCAAAAACAGGTGCTTTGCTGTAGGTGGGCAGAGCACCATCTAGATCCATGAACACAGGCTCTTAATATATGCTGGGCCAGTCCTCTAATTTGCTGGTGTGTTTGGGTAGGCTACACTATATTGTATTCTGCTTGGAAAATTATAGTCACTGCCTTGCAGGGTCTCTTAAATGTTTCCATTAGTAGTGAGGTCCTGGTCTCCAGACTACCACAGCTCACATGGTACAAGAGTCAACAGATGAATCCTAAATAAATGTTTTGAAATGTTTTCATTGCCGTAAATGAAACTTCTCTGATAACAAGAAGCCTTTAGCACAAAAAGCCCCAAAGTATTTCACACTGAATCTGGCTCAGATCGAAAATCGTGTTCCCTGCAAGCAGACAATGCAAGCTGTCAAACCCCGCAATGTTCAGTGCGAGTAGTGTTGTAATAATAATCCAGACACAGCTGTCAGGCTATCCTATGTGGAATGCATGCAAAAAACAGTCTGTCATCAAATTATTAATATAGACAAAAAAAAGGTACCTTGCTTCGTTCTCTTCCAGGATCGTATGTTCCAGACCATGTGATGACCTAGAAAGCACAGAGTAACAGGTTTAGTAAAGAAGAATAGTGCATTTTTAAAGACACTTTTAAAAGGGGACTTCCCTCTCCTCCTCCATCTATAACTCTTTACATCCTTTAATAGGCTCTACATCACTTATTTTTGTACAACTGGAATTTTTTTCTTTAGCCCCCACCATTCCTGAGCAATAATTTCTGTTAGTTTCAGCACCTAATTTACTAAATAGACTCTTTATTATCAGGTGGGTGGTCTCAGATTGTCTGCTCCAGTCCAGGACCACCCACCTGATAGTAGAGAGACTATTTAACATATTGGATGCTAAAATTAACTGTAATGATTGCTCAAGATCAGTGGGGGTTAGAGAAGAAAAAATTCAATTGCAGCAGAATTAGTAGAGCAGCCCTTATTGAAGAGTGCAAAGATATAGAGTTAGTGGGGAAGGGAAAAGGCCCTCTTTAATACCACATGTACATGGCAGAATTACACCTCTACCCAAGCTCTGAGTTGTATGGAGCTGTAATATAACACCCATTGAAGTTTATAAGAAAATACCATACTGCAATATGACCATAGATGGCCAATGAATGCCTACAGATCCATAGTGTGGTTCCCACTAAACATCTCAACTTGTTTTCTGTAGTTTAAAGCTTCAATAGCCTGGGAAAGGTAATGTAAAAGGGAGCCTAACAACACTACCAAAATTGCTTCTAAACCATTTGTAAGGGAATTGCAATAGGAGCAATTCCCCAGTAGCTGCTGGTGAACCCTGGGGGAAGGGGCACAATAGACAGTGAGCCCTAAGCTGAATTCCCCCCACTGTCCCTTCCTGCTTGCCAGTCCTATCCTAAGAAATAGGTGCCAACTGGTCGACGGGCACTTCCTATATAAGTGACAACACAGAAAGAAGACAGGACAAACAACAACAAAGGGAGGTCAGCTAGCCAAGGGACAGGTAACAGTCGATCAACGCAGTACAGAATCAAAATCCAGGAGAGTAGTCAAAGGGTAAGCCAGAGGTCAGCAATACAATGGTAGCAGAAGGGGAGCGCAGAAGGGACAAAGTCACAATAGCCAGCACTTCTATGAGGGCTAATCTCCAGTATATAGGAAGCCAAAGGTCTGCCCTAGGTTTGATTGGAAGACACAGGCAAAGCTAGAATTAACCATTTGATGAAAAGAGGGAAACAAAGTGCAGGAGATAGGTGTGGTAGAAATTGCAGAGATAGAGCAATGTTCACACAGTGCACGAAAAACACTAAGCAAAGAACCAAACTGAACACACCTCCTGCACCACAGTGTGTGAAAAGAGGGTGGCGCATAGACCACAGGCAGAGATGTTACACCATTTATATGCAAATATTTTTATGTTAAAGTGCAATCCTACTGCTGAGAAAATGTACCTTTAATCCAGGTGTAAATGAGCTGTTCGGTGCATTGTGGGTGTGGCTGTTACTGCTGGAGCACTGATTTTTGCCTGTGGTCACTGCCCCATTTCATCCCCTAACATAAAGACTGACAGGTCCTGATGCATGGTGAGTGGTGACCAATCTCAAAAACAGGTGCTTGAGCCAAGGCCGCTGCACCCTGGATCTCTAATTGGCCTTCAGATTTAAAGTCAATTTTCTTTGCTGTAAGATCGTAACAAGCATGTTTATTATGTCAGTAAAAGCCCCTACACAAGCGTATTAATGCTTTAGAAGTGCTTTTGGTGGTGGGAGACTCCCTTTGAGTTAATAAAGAATGTATGGATGAGAGGTAGCAGTCAATGCATTACCCTTCAGTAATTTAGGAACCACAATTACACCATGAACAATAGCCTCCTAGCTAATATAAATGCACGGAGACATGCACATGAAGTTCCAGCCTCATCGGTTGCTCCATTCAGTCGCAACCTCAGGTTTTCCTACAAGTAGCGCTTTTATCTGTAATTGATATATACAACCCTGCGAAATGACGGATATCAGCAGAATGTACACAGAAGTGGGAGGCATATAATCAATTATCACATTAAAGGGCCACTACGATGTAAACAGATTATAGCGTGAGCTGACACATGCTACAATAGATAACAGGAAGACAGGAAAGAGAGCACATAATTATAGTATCCAGCCGCAGATAATCAGAAAGTAGATGACAGGTATCAGCCAGGGAATATCATACACTATTTCCATAGTCACACTGTGCCCCATATTAAGTGCATTAAAGCTAGCAGAGCGACTGCGGTTACCTGAGGAAACAGGGTGAAATAAAATCTACATCTGTTAACTGCTGTACTTGGGAGATGTCTGATGCAGATTTAGATATCCTAAAAAATACATGTCGAGGTGAATGTAAGCAGTGATGTATTATTCAAACACTCATGCTATATGTCAGGAATCAGGATGATGTGTGAGCAGGTCCTAGCAACTGATATAGCGGCAACTACACCACAGACCAATGGGGAGTGGACCTATGACCGGACCAAATTTCTCAATCACATAGTTCTAGTAAATATCAGTGGAGCTGGTGTGGTTATGGACTGTTCTTAATGGAAAACCATCCCGCTGTCTGGTGTGGAAGCTTCTTATATATTATCTCCAAGTTTCCTTTCCTCTCTGTAAGTACTTGTACAGTAAACGTATCTAGTGTTAGACCTTTCACTACCAGGGGGTATTTGGAAATCCTGCACATCTTGTAGCCTGGGCTATTTTCATAGTTTTGTCATGTACAACTAAAACGTAAATTACAAAATAATACATATTTACTAACCTGCCACTCTGCACTTTATGCATTCACATTCTTGCAATTCTGCATGCAATTGTTGTAATATATATATATATATATATATATATATATATATATATATATGAAAAATAATTGCAGCAGCACCAGCAAATCTGGGGATTATCCTACAAATTGCACGGCAGAAACCCCTCTCCAGGCAAAAGGGTTTGCAATAGAAAAAACAATCCGGTCTGTCAGCAACTTGTATGGATGGAAAATGTCCTTTTATTCGGAAAAAGCAGTACACCATATATCGGTCCACACTTGAGAAAGGTCCCAGTGTGGACCGATACGTGGTGTACAGCTTTTTCCAATAAAAGGACATTTTCCATCCATACAAGTTGCTCACAGACCGGAGGATTGTATATATATATATATATATATATATATATATATATATATATATATATATATAGTGACAATTGGGGGTAATATAGCATCAAAGGTAAGTGGTGTTCCTGGATTTACAGAGGTGTTGGTGGCGCTGGGTGCCAAATAAACAGCAGATCAGATGGTACAATCCAAAATAAGTGGCTTTATTCAGCTTACAACAGGAACAAAAATAACAAACAGCCTAGCCCACACACAGGGCACTACCTCACTTCTTGAACCCTGTCTACTCTACCAAGGGCAAGATACTTTGCTGAGGTTTCATCTCACCAGTCTGGTTTAACGTCCTTTCTGGAATCCAGTCCTCTTGGGACAGACCTTATGTCTGTCTCCAACTGGTCCACCTTCCCCTCTGGAGTGGGCTCCTTCTGGAATCCAGCTTTCTTGGGACAAACCTCCTGTCCATCTCCAACTGGTCCACAGTGCACCTGCTCCCTGCAGGCCACTAACAGCACTCTCTTGCTGTATGCACTCCCTCTGGAGTTGAGCCACTTTCTCAGCTATGGGTGTGGTCAGAGTACTTTTTAACCCTGATTTGGGCCGCTCTATAGCGCCCTCTAGGTTCACACCCTAAATATATATATATATATATATATATATATATATATATATATATATATTTGATAATAGAGGCTAAATGTGTAAATCAAGCAGAAACTTGTATGCTCCACACCTGGCTTGTTTCAACATTACCTAGTCTATGTCTTTATAAATTCACCAGGATAGACCAAAATGTACTTTTAAGCTGAAAATTTTGAAAAAACAAAATAAATACCTGCTTGTCTGAGCACTAACTACACAGTAACAAAAATACCTCACTATACGTGTGGCTTACTGTCAGCCACACAAACAAAAACAAGACAGTCCAACTTGGACTCAAAATCTCAGGGCAGCTCCCACCCCCTCTCACTCCCAGGTTCTGCCTTGGTCTGCAGGATTAGAAGCCTTTTATGGGTCACTAATGAGCTCAGGATCTACACCTGGGCTGAGGTCTACTCCTGATCCTCCCTGGACCACACATAAGTCAGGAACCTGGGGCTAATACAGCGTGATTCCAGTACTGTGCCTGTCACCTTCTCACACCTGTCTGAGGTTTTCTTTGAAGGATCTTGCTGAGAACAGGACAAAGCAGCTTGCAGTTGCAAAACACAAATTAAGAATCTTTTTTTTAAAGGAAACCTCTTAAAAGTGATGTTTATTTAAGCATAGATACAATGGGAAAAAGAGAAATGGCCGGTAGCTCTTTCTACTGTATAGCCACTGTGTCAGAGTACCTCATCTCTGCTCATATTCAAGTATAATACATAGTGGACAGAGCCTTCTGCTTCTGCCTTTGACCACTGTATAGTATCAGGCTGCCTGTAACAGATGACCAGGTTGATTTTTTAATTATTTTCCAATTTCCCTTGAAGTCTATGGGTCATAAATTTCCCTGTTGAGCAGGAGTGAAGATTTATGAAAGAGTCTTTCACTCTCAGAAAGGAGAAAATTAACTCTTTAATGACAAAATAAAAATAAAAAAATAGAAGTTTCTATTGTGTTGTGAGTATGAGTCAGTAAACCTTTGGCTGGTACAGACATCCATCCCGTAATACTCATACCTGAATCTGGCCTCATAAGACAATGATATAGAAGTTACTGTAGGTATCACCTAAAAGTTTATTGATTTTATGTCAGCAGGTACAAGTTGTGAACAGAAATATTATCATTCTGTAGATAAAATAGGTATTTTACAAAAAATACAAAGCATACTGCATGGGACTTACTGTACTAATATTACAATCAACCAGGTTATATACCGTGGTTATTATATATATTCTCAAGTGTCGTTTATAAATCCACCTATCTAGTACTGGCTAAGACTCTTCCTTTGCCCTCGAAAGAGATTAAATTTTTCTGTGCCATGAATTGAACGCTATTCCCAGGACATTACTAGTGCTGGCCATACCTGCATAGACATAGTCACAATCATACCATGGTATCTTATCTGTAGGCTCCATGTTACAAAGTAAAAATGCGTTCAAAAATAGAAGTGCTATTAGTTTATTATTGTCGATTCACAAAATGAAGTGAATAAAAGAAAAAAAATCTAAATCAATTTAATATTTGGTGCGACCACCCTGTGTCTTCAAAAAAGAATACATTCTTCAAGGATCACTGTTTTTGAAGTAATTTAGAAAGAAGGTGGTTCCATATGTCTTGAAAAACGAACCATAGATCTTCTATGGATGTAGGCTTACACAGATACTTCTGTTTCTTCATGTAATCCCAGATAAACTTGATGTTAAGATTAGGGCTCTTGGGGGTGGGGGTCTCATCACTTTCAGGACTACCTGTTGTTCTATACACGGAAGCTAGTTCCTAATGACATTGGCTGGATGTTTGGGGTCGTTGTCCACGCTTTCAAAATGGGCTGTTCAAGCTCCTTTGAAGTAGCACCAAGAAACAGCCAACACTGCAGACAATTGATGCAGTGGATGGCCAAGGGAAAGAATATACATATGTGTTATATATCTTAACTTATTTACTCAGCCCTTTGTAGAACAATGAACTTTCTATTTTATGTTTGGCTATAACTAGAGATGAGCGAACACTAAAATGTTCGAGGTTCGAAATTCGATTCGAACAGCCGCTCACTGTTCGAGTGTTCGAATGGGTTTCGAACCCCATTATAGTCTATGGGGAACATATACTTGTTAAGGGGGAAACCCAAATTCGTGTCTGGAGGGTCACCAAGTCCACTATGACACCCCAGGAAATGATACCAACACCCTGGAATGACACTGGGACAGCAGGGGAAGCATGTCTGGGGGCATAAAAGTCACTTTATTTCATGGAAATCCCTGTCAGCTTGCGATTTTCGCAAGCTAACTTTTCCCCATAGAAATTCATTGGCCAGGGGGCCACACGGTGGCTCAGTGGTTAGCACTGCAGCCTTGCAGCGCTGGGGTCCTGGTGTTCAAATCCCACCAAGGGCAAAAAAAACATCTGCAAGGAGTTTGTATGTTCTCCCCGTGTTTGCATGGATTTCCATCCCATATTCCAAAAAGACATACTGATAGGGAAAAATGTACATTGTGAGCTCTATGTGGGCTCACAATCTACATTTAAAAAAAAAAAAAAAAAAAAGAAATGCATTGGCCAGTGCCGATTGGCCAGAGTACGGAACTCAACCAATCAGCGCTGGCTCTGCTGGAGGAGGCGGAGTCTAGATCGCTCCACACCAGTCTCCATTCAGGTCCGACCTTAGACTCCGCCTCCTCCGGCAGAGCCAGCGCTGATTGGCCGAAGGCTGGCCAATGCATTCCTATGCGAATGCAGAGACCTAGCAGTGCTGAGCCAGTTCTGCTCAACTACACATCTGATGCACACTCGGCACTGCTACATCAGATGTAGCAATCTGATGTAGCAGAGCCGAGGGTGCACTAGAACCCCTGTGCACTCAGTTCACGCTAATAGAATGCATTGGCCAGCGCTGATTGGCCAATGCATTCTATTAGCCCGATGAAGTAGAGCTGAATGTGTGTGCTAAGCATCAGAGCCGAGGGTGCGCTTGAACCCTTGTGCACACTCTGCTTCATCAAGCTAATAGAATGCATTGGCCAGCGCTGATTGAAGCAGAGCTGAATCTGTGTGCTTAGCTCAACTACTCCACCGGTGTAGTTGAGCTAAACACACACATTCAGCACTGCTTCATCACGCCAATAGAATGCATTGGCCAGCGCTGATTGGCCAGAGTACGGAATTCCCTATGGGAAAAAGTTTATCTCACAAAAATCACAATTACACACCCGATAGAGCCCCAAAAAGTTATTTTTAATAACATTCCCCCCTAAATAAAGGTTATCCCTAGCTATCCCTGCCTGTACAGCTATTCCTGTCTCATAGTCACAAAGTTCACATTCTCATATGACCCGGATTTGAAATCCACTATTCGTCTAAAATGGAGGTCACCTGATTTCGGCAGCCAATGACTTTTTCCAATTTTTTTCAATGCCCCCGGTGTCGTAGTTCCTGTCCCACCTCCCCTGCGCTGTTATTGGTGCAAAAAAGGCGCCAGGGAAGGTGGGAGGGGAATCGAATTTTGGCGCACTTTACCACGCGGTGTTCGATTCGATTCGAACATGGCGAACACCCTGATATCCGATCGAACATGTGTTCGATAGAACACTGTTCGCTCATCTCTAGCTATAACTACTATTGTTTTTGTGCAGGTATTTGTGTATGTTTAGGTTTATCTTAGTCACACCCTGTGGGTGTCTCCCATTTTGGTCATTTACTATATAAGACCAGCTCGTACTACTGTACATTAAGCCTACTTACTATACACTTAGAAAGGGGCAGCTTGAGCCCTGAAACGCGTTGTGTTGTGGTTTGAATAAAGCTTTCCTTTGATGATGTCCTAAGCACAGATTTTATTGTACCTATTCCCACTTTGATATGAATTGGGTGACAACGTTGGTCCTATATACTTAACGGCCATAAGGAACATACAAGCGATGGCGGATCCAGCGAATACCTATAATCCATCTGGACGACTTTACAGGGAGTTGTGACTCTTTCACAACTCCACAAGGTGAGCAATAGCAAGTACCCCTAATTGTCTTTCACCTACAGGTGGTAATGCACTAGGTGCAGCGCATGACAATATATTCTCATAACCATCATAAAAACAGATAAGTGATATATATATCAGGTTTTACGGTAATATCTCTATCATTTGAACACAAAACAAGCTCATATAAAAACAAAATTATTAATATTTTATAAAAAATATTGTCAAAATTGTTTGTTCTTCTGACAGTTCACTACAGGATCTATCCCGAGCTTCTTCAGAAACACTGAATAATTTATTGACTTCTCAAGTAAGAACCCATCAAAGTAGGGGATTCCATGTTAACATCAGCTACACCTTGCTGCACATTGGATGTTGTATACCCCACCTTCGCTATATTCTTGAGCACTGTTAACTGTTCACACATTATGGATTTCACTATCATTGGGACAAATTGTTCTAAAGCATCAGATTATTGTATAGGTGCATAGATGTTTTACTTTGTCCGGTTTACCTACTGTAGCAACAAAAAAACAACTGAATTACTTCTGTCAATCTTCTACAGCAGGGGTTCTCAAACTTTTTAAGCAGTGGGCCAGTTCACTGTCCCTCGGACCATTGGAGGGCCGAAATATAGTTTAAAGGGATTCTACCATTAAAATCACATTTTTTCTCGATAACACATAGGAATAGCCTTAAGAAAGGATATTCTTCTCCTACCTTTAGATGTCTTCTTTGCCCCGCTGTTCGGTTAAAATTCCGTTTTCCATCAGTATGCAAATGAGTTCTCTTGCAGCATTGGGGGCGTTCCCAATGCTGCGAGAGAACTCTCCAGCGCCGCCTCCATCTTCTTCTGGAACGTCGTCTTTATGCGTCTTCTTCTGGCGCAGGCGGTGAAACTTGTAGGCAGAACCAACTGCGCATGCCAACAGGCCACAAGAAAATGGCTTTTCCTGTGGCCGCGGGCATGCGCAGTCGGCTCTGAGTGAGGCCCGAGGCCTACAAGTTTCACCGCCTGCGCCAGAAGAAGATGCATGAAGATGACGTTCCAGAAGAAGATGGAGGCGGCGCTGGAGAGTTCTCTCGCAGCATTGGGGACACCCCAAAAGCGTGTCACCAAAAAAAAAAAAGGTTTTTAATGGTAGATTCCCTTTAAAGCTGACCTCGGAATGCACACACCGGACACAAGTGTGAATACCCCCTGAGTTGCTATTTATCCTACAGTAAGATATTATAGTGCTTACTTCAGGGGGCACAGATAAGGTCTGGGATCCAGGAAGTCAGCAGGCACTAAACCAAACCAGCGAGGTGTCTTTGCCCACTGTAATTTGGGCTGCCTCTGGTCAGGTCACGTTGCTATGGTGACCTGACTGACAAAGTGACGTGGAGGGTCACAATTAACTATATCAGGCCAGGCCATGGAGACAGCGCGCTTCATTTTACCTATTGAAGGGCACCGCTTCTGATGTCTGCGTGATACATGCTCTGTCTGCATGTATGCGATGTAAGGATGATATCGGAGGCAGATCATCAGTATCCTCCTTACATCGCATACATGCGATGTGACAGGAGGACACAGGTGGACACCGGAGGCAGAGTAGATCGCTCAGACATCAGGAGCGGTGCCCTCCAATAGGTAAAGTGAAGTGCGCTCCATGGCCTGGCCCGAGCTCCCCAAGAGCTTCATTATAAATGCACGCCTGCCGGCAGGCCAGACAGGTGTGCTCGGCGGGCCGCATGTGGCCCGTGGGTCATAGTTTGAGGACCCCGGTTCTACAGTATGTTTCAGGGAAATATATGCAAATCTGTTTTCCAGGATGTAATTAGGAGGCAGCCCCCTTAACATCATGCATGACTTTTTTAATAAGTCTAATAATATAATGTTGTGATTATTGTCAAACTAGTATTCCAAAAAGAACAGATTCCCAGCTGTGGACAGCGCTGTTTCGATCTGTTGGATCTCTTCAGCAGTGTAGGGATACTAGCTTGTGAGAGACTATAGACCAGGATCAGGGGATAATACCATTCCTTAGGGAGAGTGTGCACCTTCACAGGTGTATGGAGACTTAAAATCCATTTTCGCTCCACTGGGGGATTATGGGAAACATATGCAAATCTGTTTTCCAGGATGTAATTAGGAAAACAGATTTGCACATTTTTTCCCTAATCCCATAATGCTCACGAATCTCCACCATTTTGTAGCCTGGCCTTGCACCAGTTTTATTTCATTTATGTTTTATTTTATATGAGAGGGCCCCAGAAATAGAAACTGTTTTGCAGATGTGGCCTCATCAGTGGGACCACAATCTCCCTCTACCTACCGCTTATACTTCTACCTACTTGCCAAGCATCCTATTTGCATTCCCTGCTGCCTAGTTGTGCACTTGTGAAACTACCTGATATCAGGACCTCAATCTCCTTCCCTTCTGAAGTGCTAGGTAAAACAGAATCAGATAGAGGGTTCCTTCTTCTTAAGTGCATTGGGGAAATGGGGAAACACTGAATTGCAGTTTCCATTGTTTGGACCATTCATCCAGTAAAGCTAGATCTTTTTTTCCAGGTTACAAACCCCTTCGGGAGTATGAACCCTATTACTCAAATAGGACAATTTACATACTAAACAATCTATGACAATTATAAAAAAAAAATTATATAGAATAAGACGCAGGATATATCAGAGGTACATCACTTGTGGCTTGTATATCCTCAGTATGACAAATACTGAAACCAGTCTGAAGCTATTGTTACTATTACACCCCAGATTATTTGTAAGGTTTGCCATTAGATATATGAGTATCAGTAATAATCTCAGTATAAAGTGTGGAACAAATATAGAGGAAATAAAGTGTTATCCGGCACTGGATGTTTTGGCCCTTTTGGACCTTCCTCAGCAAATCTCCTAAACCTTTGGGGAGGTAAGAGATTAGTATCCTGGAAGGGCTATGTAGGATCTCAGGCTATTTTTTTTCTCAGCTGAGCAGGTCTAGATTTGTGCAATGTTCCCTCTAAAAGGGAGGAAGGTCCAATCCTGAAAAAAGGGGCGAAATGGCCAGTTTAGTACAACATTGGCCTTATCTTGTTAATGTGTTTGAGAACATTTTACTCTCTGACATCCTCTGATAATATAATAATAAAGTCAAAATAACTTTGCAAAGAGGAGTACATTGGATTCTATTGCAAATCAAAGTGTGGAACAGTTCTCCCTTTCACATTCCTATATCACAACAGCACATATATAAAGCAGCTTGTCTCTAGACAACTACCTATTTAAAGGGGTTGTCCAGCCTAGAAAAATTAAATAGATTACAAACCTACTTCCTAGTCCAGCAATGACATCCTGACACAGACATGAACCTGCTGCAGCCATTTGCCCAGTGTGGTGACCTGCTAGTGCTACAGTCATGGATTTCTTGCAGTGGTTGCACAGCCATGTTAGGACATCATCATTCATAAGATTGTATGTTAGATTTTATTATTTTATAAACCTCTTTAGCCTTTTCACGCATGTAACGTCTAATTTGCAGGACTACATTAGCATTTATCTGAAGTAGTCTTGCCTGATCCTCGGTCTCAACAAAGTCTATACTTCGACTTACCTTTGTCCTCAGTTCTGTTGACAAATCTCTACCTGGATTCTTTTCCATGATCCTGTTTTTTTACTATGATCTGTAAAATTCCCTGATACTTCCAGCTCTGTGTAGTTCTCACTATGGGTCACTATGGGTGACCATATCTGAAAGGAACATGAGGTTTCTCTGATCCTAACATGTGACCTATTCAGTTCTATGTTCCATTACTAAGTTATCAGATTCTCTATGATCAGCCAAACATGTGAGATAGCCTATTCCTTCTTGCAGGAGACTGGTTGCCTTTTATCAATATCTGCCACATACTACATATTATAGAGGAATGTTTTTGCTATATAAGAAACTGGAAATAAGTAAATAAATCCCTATATTGTGCAATAGACAGCAAAGACATATACAAAGACTTAACTGTCCACTAACAGATCCATTAGCTTAATGCTAGAATGTACTTCTAAGGATTAAAATAGAAATACCGTAGCAGGTAAAAATGACAAAGACGACACAAGAAATGCCTATAAGACAATGCAGACACTGCAGTATCATTACTATACCACTCACTGCTATCACCCATTCTATCAGCAGAGTATACAATGTGATACCAAGAGCAGGAATTAGACCTTGTATTGACATTACCGATCTAACATAAAGCTAATGAATGGAATTTCCACAAGGGAAAAAATAAGAACAGCTGTTGGCAGTTCCTTTTACGTGTTTTTAATGGCTTAACTTGTATTGTGGTTTCTCTTGGTGGTTTAGGTAATTTGTGGTTTGGTTTGTCCTAAGTCAAATCGCTTCCATGTGACTGAGTAATTGTAGAAATATTCTCAAACTGTATGTAAATCACTAGCAGCTAGGAACAAACAGATGTAAAATAATACAATGTACTGAACAATACATTGCGTAGCTCTATGAAACAACAGTATCAATAGGTTTACGGAAACCCTTTAAAACTTTTGCTGATTTTTTTATAACATATTGTGCTATGGTGGACAGATGCTGTCTTAAATTAATTTATAGCATTTCTTCCATAAAAATTCCCATTTCATCATCATGTCACCCGTGTTGCTGCTGTTAATATATACTGCTGTGGGTAGGCTCTAAACAGTCTTACCCCTTGAACAGCTGACAACATAGTATTTTCTTATTTCCCCTATGGAAGTCTTCTCAGCTGTGTTGCGGGGCTACTGGAGAGGATTTGGTTCTCCCCAGCCAAGCCGACAGAAAGATATGTCTATTGGCTGCTCTGAAATAAAGAGTAAAGAATAGTCTCTATGCAAAGAACTCTATTCATCTACTCACTTGGCAAAGAGCTGGCTGTGGGGAGACCGATTGGGCATGGACATCCACTAGCATTCAACTCACTAGGTGGTTGTACAATTCCAGTATACTTTCATCACCAGGTGATGCCCAAATTTTATAACATATAATTGGAAAATTTAGATATTTTTCAAAATTATTTATTTATACAATGTGTAACAATACTATAAGAAAAAAAAAAAAGCAGTACCAGACTACACTACCTATGGAGGATGACTGCCACCTACCACTGTGGTTAACGGTAATAAAAAGCAAGAACTGAAAACATAATAGAAAAGAATGGGGAAATGAAAATCAAGAGGGGGTGATGAGGTGTGAAGAAGGGGAAGGGAAGATGGGAGAGGCAACCTTTCCGCACCCTAAGGGACTAATAACTAAGTGTGGGAAGTGCCCCACCTCAAGAATGTGCTGAGAAGAGAGTATTAGTAAGCCAGGTAGGACTTATTTTAAGGTGAGTTTTGGTATCACATCCAATAGAACCAGGTACAAAGAATTTCATCACCCACACCAGCAAGATGTGAAACAAAGTCTTTTATGTACCTAACATATTCCTAACATAGAATTTGATGGGAGAGGAGTATGGGCTCTCCCACTGGGATACAAGAATTTGTGACATTCACAAGGTGGCATAGAATGAACCATTTGAAGGTTTTTAGTTGGGTATCTCTCTGATGAAGCAGGAAGAACCCCGTTGAAAAGTGATGAGAAAAATTTATGAAGTTAAAGGTTATCTGCAAAACATTTCTCCAGAAGAGCTGAATGGTTGGGCATTCCAAAAATATATGAAGAATTGTGCAAAACCCCGACTGACATCTCCAGCACTGGGAAGAAATGGCATGATGCTGGGTAAAGCATGGCATGATGCTGGGTAGATATGCCATCTGGTCAAAATAGAGGATTCATGAGTGCACTGGAGACCTTTTCATGTGGGAGAAAGGTATTTGCAGAACATACTCCCACCTGGTTATGAAAGGTATTCATAGGAAGAGCGGGAAGTTATTAATAAATAATACGTGTTATGTCAGACCCTCACCCATGCAGAGTACCTCTTGGAGATGATATGGTCTGTCACAGGACCAGGAGCAGCAGTTGAGGAGAAAACAATAAACCTAAGGAGCAAGGTTCTGTGATGCTTTGGAGGAATTTATTGATAATCAAGTCGCCTGGGTTATAAAAAAACTTTGAAGTGTCACTTTGGAATTAGTGATGGAAGGTGAACTGTTATATAGAAGCAGAGGGGGCAGAAGTTTTGAGAACTAGCAATGATAGAGAAGCAATGGGAGGCTCCCAGGATACACCCACCAAAAACAACTAAGTGTAGGTGCTATGGTAAGGTATGAGCGTAAGAAAGAAGTTGGTGTAAGAAGTCACAGAAAGACTTATAGCTGGAAAGCGGGACGGTCATGAAGGAGAATTCCAACTGTACTGATAGTTTGGTCACATGGTAATGGTAGTAACAGAGAAGATGTGAAGGGATAAATTAGAAAGGAAATTCATCTTTACAATGAATGGTAGTACAACCCTTTAAAGCAATTGACAGGAGTCAATGATGGGGAGAGTTGTACATTTTCACAACACTACGTTCTAAATATATACACAATTTCCATTGACTTCAGGAGAATACAATGGTATACAGTACATGGTTTCCTAAATATTGCAGTATTCAGTGGAAGTCACTTTTTGAAACAAGTCCCTACTTTAGAAAATGGAGTGGACATCATAGATGTGTATGGTAAACACTTCTGTGATGTCTATATATCAAACAGGTACTACTGCTTTTCCACAAATAAAAATAAACCTATGGGCCTGTAGAACCAAGAGTATAGTTATCAGAAATAAAGAAGAGCTCATGTTCTAAAGGATATTGCACTGTCTACTTCACACCATAACCATATGTGTATAAAGAAATGCATTCTTCTTCAGCCCAGGCTTGGTCGGAGTTCTGCTTATCAGTATGTAATTGCATGTGTCTACACACACTCTTCCACTTATTCATAAAACCCTAAACCACGTGTGCATCCACATAACTAGCTTGTAAAGGTCTTTAGAGATGGGCCCTCAAGTCATGAGTTATTGGCTGACATTATCAAGAGAACTTAATACAGGTTTTAATGAGCCATACACCCAATCATTTCCCATATGGGACCAGCAGGAAAATGAACAAATGACTGGAGATTACAGTGCAGGTGTTCTAGGTAATGTCTGCTTTGTGTCAGCGAGCTCCGCTACATGGTTACATATCCCAGGCATGGATGGGCGAATGACTGCATCTGTTTCTGAAAGCCTCAGGACATAAAAGCAGCAAACAAGAAGAGACTGTCTAGAAGGTATACTCACTGGAGATGCTTAGGTTGAAAGGTATATTACGTGCAGATATATTTTAACCCATCTAACCCCGGTTCAGAAAAGGAAAGTCCTAACAGCTAGCAAATCATGTGAAGGATATTACCTGGAAAAGCTGAAATAATTATAACTGTATTTATGATTTATGTTCTTCCATTTCTGTTTTAGGGATATCATTAATAATTTCCAGATGTAGTGCGAAAATGAGTTAATATCATTAGCAGTGGATACGCACCAAACCAGAAAGCCAAGGCAAGAACAGCAGTAGGAAATTCAATGTAAGCCTTGACTTAAAGATGAGGGTCAGCAGTGTCATGTGTATGGGAATCAGTGTTGTCAATAGGCTATAAGATTAAAGCACGATAGCCAGTACACATTTATGGCATATCCACAGGGCATGCCATAAATGTCTGATAACAAATGCCTATATGAGTATTTATTTTTTCTGCACAAACAATAACGGATACAAATAATGTTTTGCAAACAAATGAGAAAAAAAAAACACAATAAATAAGATTATAGATGATAAAGTGTCTGTCTACAGCGTAGGATATTGATATTAACACAGCAACAGCATTTACTATGCCCTGTAAAATAATCACAATAAACTGCATAAACTCCTCCATTTTTTTCATGGATGCTTTCCTGAAATGTCCTTTTTTTATGGAATTTACTGCTTGGCAACCCTGAGTCTGATAGATGCGGGTCCCAACTCTCCATACATTTGCCACATAGTTGTGGAGGCTACCTGACAGTCATGTGGCCATAGGTCATAGTCTTGACCTGTATTCATCACAAGTGATGAAAGCAAATGCTGTTGTATCAAAAACTCAAATGTGTGACTCAAGTTGCAGTTGCAGCATCCCAGAGGGCTACTGATTCATGTGTTTGTCTATTGTGCCTCTGGGCTGTGTTAGTATGTCCTGTCCTTTATGTTACATGTCATTGTGTGCAGCTATCCCTTTGATATCCCCCTGCACTGTTCAAATCCTTACCTTGATTCAGCCCCAGCCTATCACAGGCCAATGGGTAGTGCTGTAGACCTGTCTCCATGTGATCCTTGATCAGTTCAGATATAGTGTTCAGAGAGTACAGAGCATCCCTGCACCCCAGCTGCTGAGGCCAACGGTCTGCCTTACAGCCCCAAGGAGGAGCATCTTATGTCCCAGGTTCATCCAAAAACAGCCCTGAGCAGAAAGGTGCTTCTGTCTATCGTTTTGGACCGTATCTGTGCCATGCTAGGAGGAACCGAAGAGGACCCTGACAGGAGGGACGAGTCAAAGCCTAGTATCCAGGTATCCGTAACCCTGTCAGGTCCTCCTTAACCACAATCCCCATCATCCTAAATTGGGAGTGACCTGAGAGGAGGAGTATTGAAGAATTGTTTTATAGAGCTTAAACATTCCTGCGCAACCTCCTATGACCAAGGCTGGGTTTTGGACTGTGTACTACTACCCCCATCGTCAAGCTGTGGTTTTCTCCTATTCAGTGGTGCGCAAATAAACTGTTACCTGTTTAGTGCATGTCTGGACTCCTGAATCGTGCCTGCTTTACCATCAGGGCCCTTTTGAACACTACCACACCAGCTCAAAGAGGAGAGGTCCCCTCTCCAACTAGAAGTGACCTGGGGGAATTACTACTACTACCAACACCATCCGGTAGTGCTGCAGGACCCCCTTGACTATGTCCGGCCCTGGAAAGGGATTGGGGTGCATGTGGAGTGTGCTCGGCCTAGCAGGGGGCACAGCATCCACCACTACAACTCCCATCCCCCAGTCTCCTCCACTGGGTTGTTCCACAGTGACCATGACATGATGGTTGCCTGAAATACATACTTGATACAACCACATCCACTTATTATTTGCAATGAAGACATCATATAATTTCATTTTTAACCGTAGAACACATTTTGGACAAAAATCACCAAGTATCCTTAGCCCTTTACATATACTTTGGGAATTCACAACTTGCCTTATAGAAGGTATATTTGTAAAACAGTTGTCCAAGTCTTGATATGGATGTTACATCCTTAGGACATGTCACCAATATCAGATCTACTGGTTATCTTCCCCCAGATATACAGCATGTACAGACCCAGACACGACAGCACTGTACACTGTTTAGACATCTTGGGGGAGGGGGGGGATAAATTATATAATCACACATGATTAAAGTGTGAAAAATCCCTATCGATAGGTAATAGGAGGCATCCTATCCATATCATGTATCTATACATTAATGATGCACAATTAGCCACTTAAGAAAACTTAATCGTTATTAGGATAATTAAATACAGAAGTCTAACAAGTTATAAGCAACATGGTTGATATTCCAGGATTAGTAATAGTATAGGTATAATTATTACCCCATATATACAGTATCTTAAATCATGAATAAATACCAAGTGCTCCAATTCAGTAAATAGACATAACAATGCAGCATCTCAAGGAGGGTGAAAGTGGGGAAAAAAAAAAATCAATACAGACCCCAAAATAATACAGGGAACTGTGTCCATCCCCTTGTAAAGGGTTGATAAGATGGAGGCAAAAGTTATGAATAAGACATTATTGTTAGATCAGCTCCAACATCCAGCACTCCATTGATCAGTTGCCCATGGATCTGCAGAATGTACTGAGCTAAAAGCAGATAGCACTGTACAATGTGTTGTGGCTATGTGCGGCACGCTATTACAGCTAAGATCCCATACACTACCAATGTACAAGGCCATCTACTTCTGGCTCCAGTAACACTCCTGACAAAACAATAACATAAGATAAGATAAGATAATCCTTTAATAGTCCCACAGTGGGGAAATTTCAGTATGTTACAGCAGCATAGTAATACAGATAAAGGATAATACACAATAATATATTACGGAAGTAGACACACATATGCTGAGAAGAGAAGATATACTAGGAGTCCATAGCAGCTAAGGAACAGAAGAAGAAAGAAGGAAGACTTCATAGTCATAATCATTAGTTCTCTGTGCGGAGTGATATTTGCTTGGTCTGATGTAGATTATACAGCCTGGTCGCGGTTGGAAGGAAGGACTTGCGATAGCGCTCCTTCTCACACTTGGGGTGAAGCAGACGATCACTTACGGTGCTGCTAAGTACCATCAAGGTCCCATACATGGGGTGGGATTTGTTCTCCCGCATGGAGGTCCCCATGGACAGTATCCTTCTGTCACCCACCACCTGTACTGGATCCAGGGGGCTCCCCAGGACAGAGATGGCCCTTCTGATCAGCCTGTCAAGTCTATTTCTGTCCCTGGTTGATATACTGCTCCCCCAGCAGGCCACACCGAAAAAGATGGCTGAAGCAACCACAGAGTTGAGAAAGGCCCTAAGAAGTGGCCCCTGGATTCCAAAGGGACTCAGCCTCCTGAGCAGGTAGAGTCTGCAGTGGCCCTTTCTGTGCAGTGCCTCCAGGTGATCAACCCAGTCTAGTTTATTATTGAGGAGCACCCCCAGATACTTATAGGTCCTGACTATCTCAATACATGTTCCTTGGATCTCCACCAGGGTCGCAGCACTTCTACGTTTACTAAAGTCCACCACCATCTCCTTGGTCTTCCCAGCATTAATCCTGAGGTGGTTCTGCTGGCACCATTCATCGGAGTACTTCTGTAAGTAACAGCTGGATGAGTTGTGCCTAAAGTCAGCAATCTACAATGTGAAGAGAACTGGGGCAAGAACTGTACCTCGTGGTGCCCCCGTACTACAGATCACAGTGTCAGACACACCGTCCTGGGCTCTCACATACTGAGGGCGGTTAGTCAGGTAGTCTAGTATCCAGTTGGATAGGTGGTGGTCCACACCACCAAGCTTCAGTTTCTCCCTCGGTAGCCCTGGCTGAATGGTGTTGAAGGCACTGGAGAAATCGAAGAACAATATTCTCACAGTGTTCCCAGGTTTCTCCAGGTAAGAGAGAGCTCTGTGAAGAAGGTGGAGGATGGCATCATCTACCCCAATGCCCGGCCAATAGGCAAACTGGAGGGGGTCCAAAGCGGAGCACACTAGGGGGCGTAGGTGTGTCAGGATCAGTCTCTCTAGGACCTTCATCAGGTAGGATGTCAGTGCTACAGGTCGGTAGTCATTGTAGCCCAATTGTGTCACATCAGTGACATTGACTGTTCATATGGTATATCAAAATGGATATAGCAAACTGTTGAAAATGTGACAAATGGGAAGTGAAAATTCAACAGAACATCCAGAACAAATCCAGAACAAATATGGCAGTGTTTTAATAAAGTTATGTGTGAACTGAGCTATAGCTCGTGGCCAAACAATGTGCTCTCAGTCTGGCATACACCAAAAACCACAGCACATGGTCTAATAGAGGTCTGTATTTGACATGTGTATGAATCCCTAGCAAAATACTGTTTTAGATCATCTCTGCTTTAGAGCCCATTAACAGACGCAGCTGCCTGAGAATATAACAGGTGCATATCAAAGGAAATTCACATGGGCTATATACTAGTAGATGATGTTGAGGTTTATCAGAGAAGCTTCAAAGACCTATTAATTATAATGCTGCAAAGGGATGACAGGCGGGAGCGACAGTAGACTAGGACTCATAGTAGGCCAGTTATTATGGGATCATTCTCCTATCAGCTAAAGTATTCCCTGCAATCCTCCATCAGGTTCCAGGCTAAATTGTGGCACTAAATATACAGATCTAATATAACAGAGAACTGAATACAGTAAGCCATGTGTATAAAACATAAGAGTAAGTCTCCACCATACTGCTCTTCTATATGTATATACTGCATATAGTTAGGTCTCTACACAAAATATCAGCAATTATTATAGTCAGTAATAAACCTTTACAGATGCTGGCCTCTCACTAGGATTATTTACCGGACCAGTGGTTTATCATCAAGGACGCAACCCTAATAACATCACATTTGTAGGAACAAAGCAGAAAAGCTATACATATAAGTGCATTATCTTACAGTCCCCACATGTATGCTGCTATATGCTGCAGTGCTAGTAATGCCAGGACAATGTACAGAGTACATCTATTCTTACGTGTACTTCCAGACTGCATGTATAGGGTACACAGGACAGCTGTAACTGCCAGAAAACTGGTTTTGAATTAAGGGTAAGAGAGGTTTAATATTAAAGGCAATACTTCCCAATGGCCAATCCATGAACAATGTACAGTCATGGCCAAAAGTTTTGAGAATGACACAAATATTATATTTTCACATGATCTGCTGCCCTCTGGTTTTTATGTGTGTTTGTCGGTTGTTTTTATCACATACAGAAATATAATTGCAATCATATTATGAGTAACAAAAGCTTATATTGACAGTTAGAATGAGTTAATGCAGCAAGTCAATATTTGCATTGTTGACCCTTCTTCTTCAGGACCTCTGCAATTCTCCCTGGCATGCTCTCAATCAACTTCTGGACCAAATCCTGACTGATAGCAGTCCATTCTTGCACAATCAATGCTTGCATTTTGTCAGAATTTGTAGGTTTTTGTTTGTCCACCCGTCTCTTGATGATTGACCACAAGTTCTCAATGGGATTAAGATCTGGGGAGTTTCCAGGCCATGGACCCAAAATCTCTATGTTTTGTTCCCTGAGCCATTTAGTTATCACCTTTGCTTTATGGCAAGGTGCTCCATCATGCTGGAAAAGGCATTGTTGATTGCCAAACTGCTCTTGGACGGTTGGGAGAAGTTGATCTTGGAGGACATTCTGGTACTATTCTTTATTCATGGCTGTGTTTTTAGGCAAGACTGTGAGAGAGCCGATTCCCTTGGCTGAGAAGCAACCCCACACATGAATGGTTTCAGGATGCTTTACAGTTGGCATGAGACAAGACTGGTGGTAGCGCTCACCTCGTCTTCTCCGAATAAGCTGTTTTCCAGATGTCCCAAACAATCGAAAAGGGGATTCATCAGAGAAAATGACTTTACCCCAGTCCTCAGCAGTCCACTCCCTGTACCTTTTGCAGAATATAAGTCTGTCCCTGATGGTTTTTCTGGAGAGAGGTGGCTTCTTTGCTGCCCTCCTTGAGACCAGGCCTTGCTCCAAGAGTCTCCGCCTCACAGTGCGTGCAGATGCACTCACACCTTCTTGCTGCCATTCCTGAGCAAGCTCTGCACTGCTGGTAGCCCGATCCTGCAGCTGAAACACTTTTAAGAGACGGTCCTGGTGCTTGCTGGTCTTTCTTGGGAGCCCTGGAGCCTTTTTGCCAACAATGGAACCTCTCTCCTTGAAGTTCTTGATGATGCGATAGATTGTTGACTGAGGTGCAATCTTTCTAGCTGCGATACTCTTCCCTGTTAGGCCATTTTTGTGCAGTGCAATGATGACTGCACGTGTTTCTTTAGAGATAACCATGGTTAACAGAAGAGAAACAATGATGCCAAGCACCAGCCTCCTTTTAAAGTGTCCAGTGGTGCCATTCTTACTTAATCATGACAGATTGATCTCCAGCCCTGTACTCATCAACACCCACACCTGTGTTAATGGAGCAATCACTGAAACGATGTTAGCTGGTCAATGAAAAAAAGTTTCGATCTCACCATGTGAATATGCTCCAAATCCCCTGGGTGCACGGCCTTTTACCTCTGGACTGAACGAGGCAATCTTCGTATCTGAATATTCCACCAAAAATATAGCAGGTCCGCACTCCTTGGGCTTGGTAAAAAATAACTTTTAATAAGCCATTAAAACTCACATAACATAAACCAAAACGTGAAAAGTCAGAAAAAAGAAAACATAGTGCTTAAAACCGCCGATGCGTTTCGAGGCTATACAGCCCCTTAGTCATGGCCATGGTCCTTTTAAGTCAGGGCTGCAATGATGTTGAAATGTGTTTTGGGGGATAAAGTTCATTTTCTAGGCAAATATTGACTTTGCAAGTAATTGCTGTTAAGCTGATCACTCTTTATAACATTCTGGAGTATATCCACATTGCCATTAGGAAAACTGAAGCAGTAGACTTTGTAAAAATTCATATTTGTATCATTCTCAAAACTTTTGGCCATGACTGTAGGATGTGAATTAAAGGACGGGAAGTCCCAGCGTCTACATTGATGTAGATTTCTAACATTGTAGACGCTCCCTCAGGAATAGAAAGGACAGCTAGAATTGCAACAAGATTGGGGGAAAATGCAATGAGTAATATGTATGCTTTTAGACTGACATATACTCTCATAGCAGAGCAGCATAAAATATAAGATGTGTCTTTTGGACAATATTTAGACTATTAACTATTGATATCTTTTATTCCCCATTCCTCAAGCCAGAGATAAACTTACTGGTGGTTGCAGCTCCTCTGCTCCCAACTGCATTGGTTTACTGGGGCAACTGGTGCAAAGAAAAACACACCTTACTTAAATAAGAATCTGGACATCTTGCCAGAATATGGAAGGCCTTTCTTCATACTGACTACATTGACTAGTTGTAGTTCAGGTCTGGTTTTGACCCGGACTAGTTGACTACATCTTTGTCTCTTCGAAGACATTGAATCCTGAACTCTCTCTTTGTCATAACTCGGCTTCATTCCCAACTTCACCTCTGTAGCATTCACGCTGTAAATGGATAACTTCGATAGTTGTTACCCCTCATTGTAGCCATTGCCAAACTGAATATGGCTTAAGGATTCACTTGCCAGTTAAGAATTGTAACAAGCCATATCTACTAGTTGAGGTGAAATGTGTACTCTGAGCTGAGCTAGAAAAATGGGTGAGATTTACAATAACTAGTACAAAGATAAGATGGAGGAGTTTCTCATGGACACCGGTTCAATGTCTAATACCCAACTGCTTGCTTGTTGCATTGGCAGCATTATTATATATCATCATGTCCAGGTTTTGTCCACGATGTTAATGATTCTTCCATTTCTGTTGCTTTTGGGACATCTAGTTATCTATCTATCATTTTAAATGTGGAGAAATTTCTTGGGTAACCAATGCAATGTCTACTATGTATCTGGTATGTCATATCTATCATGGTAGGGGCTGCCGATGCAAGATACATGCGGAAAGAATGATCACTAAAGTGATTGATCCCCTGGCATCTACTTTCATTGCTTTCTGTCAACGTAGCCAGAATTGCATATGAAGAGGTGTTACCGGTGAATAATGAATTTTTTGGCCTGGTGAGAGAAAGTAATCGCCCAATGAATGTACAAATGCTTGTTCATTGGTTGATCGGCAGCTCTATAGGAAAGGCTGACTAGCTAGGTGTTCCTAGCAGTGTGCATTCCAGATACTAATATAGAAAGTTGTTGGATCTACTAGGGCACTAAATCAGATCTTATCTGTTAACGGTTGATATTATTGACTATTGTTGTCCAATATATATATATATATATATATATATATATATATATATATATATATATATATATATCTTTAAATGTAAACATTTGAACCTTGTATTAGCAAAAACGCAACCTAACTAGAACTTTATTTCATTATGTTACCGACTTCTTGTCCGTGACAGACATAATGCATTTCGAAGAATTTGTGCGCAGGAAGCCTTCTAGCAAAGAGGAGGTATGTAGAATGATGTTAACCACAGGATGGGGGCAGCAGAACAGCAGCTAGGCAACAGTCACCACAGGCAGCTCTCTAACAGCCGCTCTAGAAAGCTATAACGCTGCTGGAAAGAATGGCCCCTGACAGAGGGCTGACTCAGCAGGAGGTAGTGGTTTATGTAATCCACGGCAATCCATTATTACAAAGGAGCTTTCACAAACTCCTGAGCACTGGGCACAGCTAGGTTATTGATTAAAGAGACAGCGGAAGCACAGACAAAGGGAGGAGGGAGGGAGAACAAGGCCCTCATCCATTAAGGGATGCTGCTCTCCACCAATTAGAAAGAGAAAAATCATTACTCAGCAGCCATCAACGACCTATAGGCAACGATGAAGCGCAAACACTTAATTTATCTCCCCCCCTCCTCCTGATGACAGGCACCTCTTAGGAAATCCAATGACAGCTATTAGGGATGCTTCTACATACAGATTAGAGCGCACAATCTGCTAGGCAGCGGAATCTTCATCTCCGTCTCCGGGCTTGCCTCATCCTCCAGGGATAAAAAGCTGCCATGCATACATTCAAGCAATACATTTTTACATTATTCTACTGATGATTTCAAGGGAATAATCTTAAAACACACGTTATTTTTTCTGCTTATACACTCCTTCGCAGACAAGTCACCTGCACGGAATACGTACATGAGATGACTTACGATCAAGATGCTTTCTGTCACGTACGCCGGATAATCACTGCTTTGTGAAACATTCTATAGGGCACAAAATAACAATCACCTGATCACAGCTAAAGTTGGACGAGTTCTACAATTTTATTTCAACAAGTCTCACCTAAAAAAGCAAAATCCAAAGTAACCAATATAGAGTTTAAGTTCATGTCTCAAGGCTGCAGGGAAGATGGGGGTTGTTTTGGAGGAGAGAAGAATCTGAACTTTTTACTAATCCAATACAACGCCTTTAAACAAAATCTAAATTTCCCCCTCCTATTCTGTCACTTAAAGTAAAGTGACTCTCCAGACCCCTCACTAAGTTCCATTTCCCTCAGTATATCTGATAACCAGTTTCTCAGTTGTGGTTTTGTTGTTGTACAGTACAAGGCAATCATTTTGTGAGTGTTGCAATGGAAATCTGTTCTCCACTCTCTGACTTCCTGGTTAGCCTGTGATAGACTAGAACAGATACATAGCATAGAACATACATAGCATAGAACATACATAGAACATATACATAGCATAGAACATACACAGAACAGATACATAGCATAGAACATACATAGAACATATACATAGCATAGAACATACATAGAACACATACATAGCATAGAACATACATAGAACATATACATAGCATAGAACATACATAGAACAGATACATAGCAGTAGTGTGTATTTGAGTCTGCAGAATATGTGTTTGCCACTACTACCTCCTCCTCCACCACCAGTCATGTCTTCTACATCTGCCGCTATGTGCAAAAAAGAGACTACAGTATTTGTTTGAGACTTTTTATGAAAAGTTTATTTATCTGCTGTTCTCTGACTAGAAAAGCCCTCATATGGTGTCTTATCTGCTGCTATTAGCCTCTTTATGGCTGCAGCACATTTTACATTTGAGGCTGGGGGTGAGTACAATGCAGACCAGAATTACCCCCTCTCCTATCCATTACTACTATTGGTTTATATACATGTAATTCTGCAAAAGGTAACTGTAAAAGGTAAAATAGTTGAGAATATCCCAAGAGATATAGAAGTCTTAAACTCTCCTTACATTGCAGAAGAATCCTTTCAATACTTGCAGTGCACAGGTAAGGAAAGCAATTTGCAGACAATACAGTACAGGCTGTGAGGATAACATGCCCTCCCTATTGCATTCACTATGTGAAGAGAGAATAGACCACCCCCCTTCACTTACTATGCTCCCATCTTATACCTGATGGTGTCCATGGATGGACCTTCCCTAGTAACAGGGAGTTAACAGCAAATTAGTTAAAAGGAAAATAACTAATGGCAGACACTTTAAAGAGGTTTTCAGGCACCAACAGCACCATTTCAAATAAAGTTCATTGCATTTTGGGACAGAATCACGTGCTCTGTTAAATGAGATGAAGTTGTCTGAAAGGTTAGGAACCATTGAAGGCAGAGAAGGTAGATTATAGTTACAAAAATAGTTACCTACTTTCAGTGTTTAGTGTTATGTCTCTATCACTTACAAATAGAAACAGAATAGAAGTACAATCTGTGCCTACAATACTTACAATGGAAGACAAGAAGCAGTACACTATGCACCAACATCATCACTGGAAAAGACAGGAAGTCAATACTATCTGTCTTGACATATATTTGAGCACGACAGTATTTGTGCCTACATTTTTTGTAGTTCTCACATTATCAAAGTGACCACTATATTGTACTGAAATCTAAGAGAGATCCTTTCTTCTGCCAACTGGATTGTTGATAGATAATGGCGCCATACAATTTGTAGCTTTACATTGAAACTTTCATTATAATTAAAATAATGCTGCAAAGAATGTAAAGACACAATGTTTATATGGTGTAGTATATTAAAAATGTATATTTTGATCAACTCTCTTCTCCTTTATATTGTTCAGCATACTGTTGGAGCCACAATACCACTAATGCCAGTTATAATGCAACCCCACGACCAGCCACAAAACATCCATGTACCAGCCACAACACCCAGCTGTAATACATTACATTCCTTAAGAGCTGTTGTAATATCCTTTGTCATTGCATGTGATCAGCCAATAACATGTAACTTCTACCTGTATCAGTGGTATCTGGTTATCCAGAAATGCAAACAGTGCATATTGGCTATTATGCGAAAAGTTAGATAGATGTTGCGTAGTTCCAGAAATACAGACAGTGCATATTGGGTCTTAAACTCTATACAAAGCAGTATATAAAGCCTGTATAAATCATTCAAGTCCCTTAAGGATCTAGACGTAGCTCTCGCTTTTTCACTTAGCCTAATGATATTTTGTGTTATCCCTTGTACAGAATACATATCATATGTACTGCTTAGAGACATCCATGCATCCTCTCTGCTTTTTATCAGCATTCCGTGCACAGCTCTCAGCAGAGCCCCATCGTCCACAAGAAAGTAATGTGCTCTAATGCTCCCTCCGAGCATTTATTATATCCATCCCCCACAGTCGGTTTTGTCTGCTCACATGCTGCAAAAGTCTCTCTGAGGACGTCTTTTAAGAAAGGCATTTTGTCCATGTTGTCCCTGTGGCAGAAAACATTCACAGCTGAGGTTACCAGAAAGTCTGCAAAGGACATGAACCGACAGGCTTGAAGACTGTTATTGTACTCCACAGTATGCACAGTACTATAATAAATCCAACTTTTTGAAAGACATACATAAATCATATGCTGTGCTAAATAATGTTACTGACCAGCAGAGACCACACACATGTACTACAATGGCCGTGTCTACCTGTTGCTAGGATTATGCAGGCAATTACATTGAATAGCTCCCATGAGGTGATAAATTTGTGTCCCTGCATCACCAGCAATACTAGAGATCTTCCTGTCCTGTAACTCTACTGTACTGCATAGTAAAACTTTTTTTTATGTAAGCTTTACGTTTATTCCCCTTTCAGCCACAGACTTTTTTTATTTTTATTTCCTGCTTTCCAAAAACTATAACTTTAATTTTATATTCCTAGATCCACATAAGGGCTTATTTTTTGTGGGACAAAGTACGCTTTCTAATGACACCATTTACTAATCCATAAAATGTACAGAGAAGCTGTAAAAAATTTAGAATGGTGGGGCACTGGAAAAAATGCAAGTGTGCCATTTTATTTTAAAAAAATATTTTACTGTAACGTTTGATCCTTGTTACAGGTCAGACCTAGTAGCCTTTCATTCTAGAAGCCTGAATGGCTTCACACATGGTGAGACTGAGCGAGCCATTTAGGCTTCTTAGCAAAAGTATCCTCCTCTCAGTTACCACGGTCTCATCTGACTACAGCATCTGAGAGGTTAAGCACCCGGGATTGTAGAGGTCTCCAATTCTGGAGACTACTGCCGAGTCCCTGCTCTGTAAAACTGGAACAATGTGGATGCCCATCCTGACATCTGCCATATTGGGAATGGATTGAAGAAGCAGTCCAGCAAACATCGCTGCAGTTCAGTCTGCAGTAGAGGCCGCACTGCCACCTTCTCCATTACAACTGCAGTAACTGTGATATACGTTTCTACCCCCTTGGCCCTTGTGGAGAGCCTGTGTGGTACTGTCTATGAAATTTCATTATAAAGAAGTATTTTATCCAAGAGCACGACCCCCTCAAGAGAAGACAAAGACTTATTAATCTCGGGGTGTCACCATGAGATCACATGACCCAACTGAAGAAAAAGGTCCTACAAATTTGCATAAAGAAAGGAACGACTAAAATAAAATAATCTTTTAATTATATATAGTGGGGAATATGTATATAACAAAAGGAAAAAAAATAACCAGATCGCCTGATGAATTTGGCATGGTGCCGATGCCACGCGGATGACTAATCGGCTATGTGTCCGAGTATTATCTCACGTGTAGGACTGGATATAGCATCAGATGTGCACAGCTTACCTCAACACTGGTGGCGTATTTGACAAAGATATAGAATGGAGATAAAAATACTTAATATATCTATTAAATATCTTTACTGCCTTAAATTCTAACAACAAAAAGTACTCAGCGTATTATGACCGATTACAGACACTGATTCCAATAGAAGTCAATGGAGCCTTTACAGATATATACTTGATATACATTATTTGCTATATATGTGTTTCATATGGAAACTGTATGTTACAAGTACTAGCGGGCCTACAGCCAATACCTGTATCAAACATGGACAGTATACCAAGCTAATAAGAGGTAAGTACATATATCAGCGAAAAAACCATAGCTACCAGCAGTCTGGGCATTCATACAGCTCTAAATACAGTCAATGTGTGAATTTGGCCTAAAGCCAATTCTACAGCTGAGACCTATTGATAAATCCGCCCAGGAGTTTCCAGTGCATGACCTTTAGAAATTATAATTAACAAACAATTAATTGTTTCATATTTCACAATAAATCAAGTCCTTTTTTTATTGGCATTAAAGCCTATTGATTCTTTAATGAGGGGAAGCAGCCGCTATGATTGTCTGATCAGAGGCCATCATTAAACCTTCCTCTAAACTGAAAAGACAACAGTGCCATCTACAGGGTTTAACAATATGGGGATCAATACCCTAACAAAGAGCTTTTCACTGGACTCGCCATCTAGGTCAGAGAAAAGATATTTCGTAAATCGAGAAACGGAGCGCAATTCATGCTATTTTCCAGTTTATAATTCAGTTCATTTAAATCACTGTTTGTTTGTTTTGTTTTTTTTTTGTTTTTTTTTTTTTTTTTTGGGGGGGGGGGTTATATCAACAACTAATTCTTTAAGATTAAACTAAGTAGAAAATTTTTTTAAAAAAACAAAAAACAAGACAGGCAATACACAATTATAGATATGACAAGGGGTTAAGTTTCCTTATGTCCGCTAGGATCTAAATTCAGAAGCTGTATTTCATCTTATACACAGCTTCATGATGTCTTTACACGGATTACGCAGCAAATAGGGAAGGAGAAACACAAGAGCAGGACATGACTAGCAGAGCTGTATTTAGCTGCGGTCACACTGTGCGCAGGAGATCCACAGTCCGAAAGTCTGCTGTCATGAAAAAAGGGAAGGGATATATTCTGTGCAGAATTACTGTATTTCTGTACCACTTTGTAGTGGACTAGGAGAATTTTATATATAAGAAAATACATATAGGAGACAATACAAGGATAAATTTAGACTTTACTTGAAATTAAAGGGGTTGGCCACCTTCAGACCAATATTGACAAACAAATGTACAATAAAAAGATATACAATTTTCCAATATACTTTCTTTATCAATTCCTCACGGTTTTCTAGATCTCTGCTTGCTGTCACTCATTCTGTTACTTCTAGAGGATAAAACGCTGACCATGGTCATGTGATTTACGGTCCATGGTCATGTGATGCGTACACAGGTGCCGCTCATTATAGTCACAGCACAGTGATCAGACATCTGCCTGGTAATCAGCTGTACACCTGTGGGCAAGTCACATGACCATGGACCGTAAATCACATGACCATGGTCAGAGTTTTATCCTCCAGAAGTAACAGAATGAGCGACAGCAAGCAGAGATCTAGAAAACCGTGAGGAATTGATAAAGAAAGTATATTGGAAAATTGTATATCTTATTATTGTACATTTGTTTGTTAATATTGGTCTGAAAGTGGCCAACCCCTTTAAGGAGGAAAAATAGTAATGTAAAAAAAAAAGGCAAACATTAAAAAGAGATATTTAAAATAGCAAATAAGAATTAGATTTTTACAAGTCTCACTCATATTTAAAGTATTAAGTTTTCAAGGTGAAATCTCTGCTTAATCTGACTCCAAATGGTCTGCAACTCATAGATGTATCAGAGTACTCATTTCTATAGAAGTGTATGTACAAGAAAGGAGAAAGGAGTGAGCAGGAGCTGAATGATAGAGAAAGAGAGAAGCGGGCTGAGGGCTCGTTCACACAGAGTAAACACAGCACGCAATGTGCCACATGTACGGGACGTTTGCGCCGCGATTTTGACGGTGCATGTTTGCGGTCGTGTTAGCGCCGCGTAAACGCGCGTTAACGCGGCGCTAACGCGACCGCAAACATGCACCGTCAAAATCGCGGCGCAAACATCCCGTACACGTGGCACATTGCGTGCCGCGTTTACTCCGTGTGAACGAGCCCTTAGACTGATTCTAAATAGAAAATTTCTTTCTCAGCCCAATTACTTTATTCACATCGGTACTAGAGATGAGCGAACACTAAAGTGTCCAAGGTTCGAAATCCGATTCGAACAGCCGCTCACTGTTCGACTGTTCGAACGGATTTCGAACCCCATTATAGTCTATGGGGGGAAATGCTCGTTTCAGGGGTAGCCAACATTCGATAAAATCATACTTACCAAGTCCACGAGTGACGGTCGGGCTGGATTCTGCTTGAAGTCTTCTCCCGACGCAGGGTCCCTGCGTCCTCTTCCGGGTGGAATTCACTCTGCCTAGGCATCTGGCCTAGGCAGAGCCGACTGCGCATGCGCGTGTATGCGCGCGCATGCGCAGTCGGCTCTGCCTAGGCCGGATGCCTAGGCAGAGTGAATTCCACCCGGAAGAAGACGCGGGGACGCAGCGCGGAGAAGACTTTGGAAAGGTAAGAGAAGAACCAGTGTTGATTGGCAGAATGTATAGCATTCTGCCAATCAGCACTGGTTCTGCATCGAACATTAAACTTGGAACAGCTAGTATTGTTCGATCGAGTACGAGTATTTCGAATACCGTAGTATTCGATCGAACACCTACTCGATCGAACACTACTCGCTCATCTCTAATCGGTACAGGTCAGTGCATAACTTTATAGCTCCTGTATGATCCTATGAGTGAAAGGGAGCAGACTCTCCTTCACTTACTGTGTGCAGCATTTGGCAGCTAATCCCTACCTAGTAATTTCAGAATGCAAATTAGGGATACAGTCAGTAGAGGGGACAACTTCTGAAAATGTAGGGTACAAATCATATAATGGTGCAAAAAATTGTGTTATTGCTCTTTTGCACACATCAGCAGCTTATCATGAAAAGTTACCTGAAACTAAAGGTTCACATTTGTGCCGGAGTCTCGATTCAACATAGATTCCACCAAAAAGCAGAGTCTATGGGGTGCACAGGTGACAAGTGTGAACCTAGCCAAGCACTGTAACACCACGGACAACTATTGTTGCTTGTTACTAGGTGGTAGAGCAGAAGTAGCTGAAAAATGACCCTCATATATCCCTTAGTGCTCTGTAGCTATCAAAGTTCCACCTCACAGAATACCCGGCCCCTGTATGAGAACTCTTTAGGTACTTGCTCCTGCTTTATGGTTTAGATCACAGACATGCACTGGCTGCTATGTATGATGTCAAAGTATTCTGTCTCAAGTGAGTTATTCTCTGACATCAAACACTTCATAAGAAGACATGACAACATGACAACAGTGTGATGGAAGTGTATAGTGTCACTCTCAATACTAAAAATATATATGTAAAAAATATACATTTGTGTAATGGTAGGGACTTTTCAGCCAATAAGAGTTATCTTTCCATGGGGATATGCAGAACACTTAAATATGAGTCAGGTTCACATTTTTTTTTTATTTTTTGCTGTTCGTTTGCATTAAATTAGTTAAAGTTACCTAAAATTGAGCTGCTCATATAAAAGATCTCATTCTCTAAGATGATTTGTTAAATGCTGTGTAAATATAGATACTAATTAATGGGGTTAATAGGACATAGTCTTCCACCTACTCTGATATCAGGTATGGAAAGACGCACTGTATGCTTTGTGGAATAGTTGCCAAGCCAACCGTTTTTGCCCAGTGAGTATAATGCACCAGTCCTATTCTAATACGCAAGACCCATGCAAGATGTTGGGCATCAGACAGGAGCACCCATAGCTGGTTCATCCAATGTGCAGTGTGTCTTTCCATCCCAATGTGAGACTGGTATGGTGGTCTGCTTAGACAACACTTAAGGAAGAGGAAATATTACGCTATTTAGTGGAAAGGGTACTTCACATGTTACTATATATTTTATTTATATCACATTGGTCAATAGGCTGACAATCTCCATTCTCTGTAGACTACTTTTCAGCCGTCCTGTATAGATTGTGATAGAATGGGTCATCTCATTATCATTAAAGGGTGATTTGCGCTAATCACAGTTCTATTTTACTGCTTGAGGTCTAGAAAAATCAAGAAGGCTGTGTTATATACATGAATACCTAAAGCTTAGTATGCACAATCCTTGTAATCTCAGGCGTCACCTCCTGAAGACTGTAGTACCATAACAATTCACTGTCAATTGACTTTCATTCATTTAATCTGCCATATATGCCCTGGTGTACGATCTACAGCCTGGGCAGGTTTTTTTTAAGTTTAAAAAATTTAAAAAAAAAAATGAAAGAAAAGGCATCACAATCTTTAAGACAGGTCATTCATTTCAGATTGATGGAGGTCTGACATCTGGACCCTGTATTAAACTTGTTGCAGTAACCAGGTATTAGAAATCCCCTTATCTCTGCAACTTACAACATTTATTACCATATACTTATCAAGGAAAATGTGTAATTTTCTATTTAACATGCTCTTTAAGATGACATCCCCTCTAATAATTTTGCTGAATTACATCTTTGTCTCCCAAGGATCACCAAACTGCAGCTCAACGAAGTGTCAAATTACAGTGCACAATAGAAGTCTATGAAGAGAAGAGGGAAGACACTGAAACAAACAGACTGCTGGAGCTAATACTAAGTTTTCCACCTCAACATAAGTGTTTCTTTAAGTAATGCTTTTTATATATTTCTTTATAAGGACCTCCATGAAGGAGTGTGAGATTTGGGGAGCAGACACTCTGTGTGCAGTGTATAGCAGCTTATCGCCACAACTAGCTCAGGAACAACTGAGAATTAGAAATATGGTCTCCAGAGTGCAAAACTACTAAAAAATGTATGGATACAAGTCATATATTGGCCAGAAACAGCGTTATTCATCATCTAAACACATATGACAACTTATCCTAAAAAGGAGAGCTATACTTTTAAAGAGGACCTTTCACCATATCCGGGCACAGGCAGTGTTATATACTGCCAGAAAGCTGACAGTGCACTGAATTCAGCGCACTGTCGGCTTTCCCGATCCGTGCCCGGTGTAAAGCGCTATCGGTCCCGGTACCGTAGCGCTTTACAGTCAGAAGGGCGTTTCTGACCATTAGCCAGAGACGTCCTTCTGCCTCGCGGCGCCAATCGCGCTGTGCTGTGGAGCCGGGAGGAACGCCCCCTCCCTCTCCTGATAATACTCGTCTACGGATGAGCTGTGTGAGCAGAGGGAGGGGGCATTCCTCCCGGCTCCACAGCACAGCGCGATTGGCGCCGCGAGGCAGAAGGACGTCTCTGGCTAATGGTCAGAAACGCCCTTCTGACCATAGAAGAGCTACGGTACCGGGCCGTAAGCTCTTTACACCGGGCACAGATCGGGAAAGCCGACAGTGCGCTGAACTCAGCGCACTGTCAGCTTTCTGACAGTATATAACACTGCATGTGCCCGGATATGGTGAAAGGTCCTCTTTAAAGGGATTCTATCAGTGGGAAAACTGATTTTTAACAAAGCATATATTTGCATAGCCTTTAGAAAGGCTACACCAGACATACCTTTTATTTGTTAATCCTCTCAGCCATTTTTGAATTGGACAATTTTTATTGATATGCTAATTAGCCTGCATGGTATACTGGAAGTTTACTGAACAGCATCTGATGTGTGTACACAGAGGAGGTGAGAGCAGGGAGGCTGATGAGTCCTAATCAGCAGCAGCAGAAGCCTCCCTGCTCTTACTTCCCCCCTATTTACACACAGCAGACAGTGTTGAGTGAACTTCTGGTGCTCCGTGCTGGCTAGTTAGCATATCAATAAATGTGGGCCAATTCAAAAATGGCCCTCCAAATTTTGCTTCATATATAGAGACAGCAGTCAATCACTGACAGAGCCACCCCCTTGACTAGATAACCATTTCTGACCAGAGAATGAGCAATTATATAAATAAATACATTTTTTTCCAACTATACAGCAATCTAGAAAAACACTTAGAGACTGAAAGGTCTCACTGATCCCAAAAAAAGGGAGGGGGACACTATCTTTTGTTCATGACTCAAAAACTTATATCAATAGGATAGATCTAAAAATATAGACTTGTGAAACTTAACCTTTGATTAATATATTTATATAATATATATTTAATATAATATTATTTATTAAAGCTTACGTTTTACAAGTCAATATATTTTTGAGACCTATCCTATAGATACAGGTTCCTTTTAAAAGGGTTATTCTCATTTACAGAATTAGTTTAATCCCATAATTAATCTAATTAGTTTAATTAGCATCATCGCTGGGCTATGAGGACCACCACCCCTAATAGTACTTGTCCATAGACTTGTACAGGAGGGGCTTTCCTTAGAGCTCAGCACCATCGTTGGGCAGTAAGGAACACCCCCTCTGATATTATGGGGCTATGGACGAGTACTGATGGTGGGAAAGTGGCATTCCTCACAGTCCAGCAATGATGCTAGACTGTCAGGAACACTATTTTGACGGTGGTGAAAGATTAATGCCGAAATTAACAGCACTGACATCTCCAGCCACATGGCACATACTGGGAAAGATAACAGCGAGCTGAATTCAACGCACTGTAGGCTTTTTAGTGGTATATAAAATCGCATATGCATGAAGACATAAAAGGTCCTCTTTAACCCCTTCCCGACATGCGCCGTAATAGTACGGCGCATGTCGGGTCTGTAACTATGGCGACCGCCATAGCCGCCGGGTGTCTACTGCTTTAAGCAGTAGACAACCGGCTCTAATGCCTCCAATCGGTCCCCGGACCGATCGGAGGCATTAACCCCTCCGGCGCCGCGGTCAAAGGCGCCGGAGGCGCCATTTTCCCGCCGGCACATGGGCGCCGCCATTTTGGCTGGGATCGCCGGCTCCTGCAGCATGCTCCAGGGCTGACGTCCCGTTGCCATGACAGCAGGGAGCCTTGTACAGACTCCCAGGCTTGTCTGCAAATCCTCTCTTTTGCAGGCTGGTCTATGCAGCCTGCAAAAGAAAGGATGCTTTTTTGCAATGCATTGCAATGCATTAGCATTGTAATGCATTGCATTAGTGATCAGACCCCCTGGGGTTCAACACCCCTAGGGGGTCTAATAAATGCAAAAAAAAAATAAAAAAAAATATTAAAAAATATAAAAAGAATTAAAAGTTCAAATCACCCCCCTTTCCCTAGAACACATATAAAAGTAGTTAAAAACTGTGAAACATATACATGTTAGGTATCCCCGCGTCCAAAATCGCCCGCTCTACAAATCTATAAAAATATTTTTCCTGTTCGGTAAATGCCGTAGCGGGAAAAATAGTCGAAAGTGCCAAACCGCCATTTTTTCACTGCTTTGATTCTGATAACAATTTGAATAAAAAGTGATCAAAGCAATAACATTTCCCGAAAATGGTAGAAATAAAAAGTACACCCGGCCCCGCAAAAAAAGACGCCCTATGCATCCCTGTACACTTACGTATAAAAAAGTTACGGCCGTCGGAATATGGCGACTTTTAGAAAAAAAATTTTTTAACACAGTTTTGGAATTTTTTTTAGGGGTCAAAATGTAAATAAAACCATATAAATTTGGTATCCCTGGAACCGTACCGAAACACAGAATATAGGGGACATGTCATTTTGGCTGCACAGTGAACGCCGTAAAACCAAAGCCCGTAAGAAAGTCGCAGAAATGCATTTTTTCTTCAAATCCACCCCATTCTGAATTTTTTTCCAGGTTCCCAGTACATTATATAGAATAAATAATGGTGGCATCATGAAGAAAATTTGTCCCGCAAAAATTAAGACCTCATATGGCTCTGGGAGCGGAGAAATAAAAAAGTTATGGGGTTTAGAAGGAGGGGAGTCAAAAACGAAAAACGAAAATCAAAAAATGCCATCGGCGGGAAGGGGTTAAGTGAATATTGGAGATACTGCTGGTTATGTGTCCTCCATGTTTACAGCTTGTTGCCTAGGTTTCAGACCACCTCTACTATCTTGCAGCAGTGGATGGGCTGGTGTGGTTAGTCTCTGTTCCTGGTCACCTGTATTCTCTGTTCAGTTGTTGATGACTAAAAGAACCTTTTGTCAGTTCTTCTAAGTGCACTTATCTGCTGATTCCTGATGAGGGCTAGAACAGAGCTTGATTGGTATTTCTGTCTTTTCTGTATGTAAATACAGATATAATGTGCAGTTTAGTTGGTGGAGTATGCTTCTGGTCTGAACTATCCATCATACGGGCTAAGCCTTCCCACAAACTTGTCACTGGAAACCAGGAAGTGGGGGGAGAGAAGAGCAGGAGAGACTCTTAGGCCTCGTTCCAATCTGCGTCTGTAAGCTGTTCATGGGAGTCTGCATGGGGATCCCCCTGAACGGGCTACCAAACGCATTGGCAAGTGGTGTACAGTGAAAGCACACGGACCCCATAATCTATAATGGGATCTGTGTGCTTTTCGCATGGTCTCCGCATGGAACATGTGGACAGAAAAGTACTTCACGATCTACTTTCCTGTCCGCATGACTCATGTGAAAAGCACACGGACCCATTATAGTCTATTTGGTCCATATGCTTTCACTGTACACTGCTTGCCAATGAGTTCGGTAGTCCATTCGGGTGGGTCCCCATGTGGACTCCCCCGAACGGATTACCAACACAGATATGAACGAGGCCTTAGATAAGAAAACCCCTTTAACTGCTACAGTGTTTAGGAGGCACCTATAGGATCCATACACTCTAATACAAGTAGATGACAAAATAATGTAGTTGGAATATTTAATCTGGAATATACTGTTTAATCTGGCAGGTCACATTTTCCAACAATGTAACGTTCCTTTGAAGCAGTCGCTGTGGATTTATCTATTACTATTAAACATTGTCCTATTCACATTAATGCAACATGGTGCTCATGGAGATAATGACACATATCACTTAATAAAGTGGCATATGCATATGTACACATATACCAGTGAACAAAAATTCCCCCAATCATTTCTCTCTATCAGTTCTTACATAGTCGCGATCCATTAGAAACAAAGGGAAATAGTAACATTAGGTTAATTTGTTATACTCATCAAACTACATCCAGAATTGCTAATTTATTGTGGTAAATGTAGTTTTTAATTTACTTTTTATATGAAAGAGACAGATTGAGAGTTTTGATTCCAGCAAGCGTGCATTGATAAGAAAATATACATACTCTTCAATGGCGCCGTAATTGACACCAATAACATAGGAGAAAATTGAAAATAGCTCAAAATGACATAAAGGCAAAAAAGTCAAAACAGAGCAATGATTTACATTGCTAATCACAGAGAGAAGAGCTCACTTCAGCTGTACCAGACGTTCCCATAACTAGAGCCTAGCAAATTGCTGTGACGGATGCAATAGCTGCATATTCACCATGCTTGCTGAATTTTGAAATACCCAAATCTAATAAATCTCTCCTGAGCCTCCACAGTTCTAGTAATAACGGTGACTACAAGGTAAATAGCAGACAGGCGCTTCTGACAGAAATATGTTTTGCAGGAAGCACTTGATCATCAGCATTTGCATATATTGAACCTTGGGTGACAAAAAGATAAGCATGCAGATTATATATTTAACTGAAACTTGGAGTGTCAAGTCTCAGCCCTATAAATGGTCACTGAAGCTAAGATATAGATATACAGATAGATATGAATTCAGATGAGCCAAGTTCACAGCAAGAAGAGTTCTACCTTTGTTGATTATACAATTGCTTTAGATAAAAACCAGATCAGTAGGAATGAACATTTATTATATAGTTCACCTGGTCAGTGATCATTTCCACCGTAAATTGTGCTAAAGGGGTTGTGGGTTTAAAAAATCCTGACTTTATGGCCTGTTTTTGCCCATTTCCAGGAGTCCCAATGGGTACTTATTAAAAAACAGGCATACAGAAATTGTAGAGAAGAGGCCAATAACAACCAATAAGATTACCAACACTGTCTCTCTGCCCTAGTCAGGCAGTGTTAGTTATTTGACTAAAGGGGTGACTGTCAGAGTGTAACCCATTCCTATATATGACGCCCCAAGTCTTAGTAGACATACTGCCAACTTGATCCCACCATCTAGCCTGTGAGAGGCCAATCAGAGGCAGTTCACATTATACCCTCTAGCCGCCTATAAAACTGCCTGCCAGAGGATGCTACCACTCACCTAGTCGATACATTACATAAAAAAATAACGCTATAGTATAGTTATTCCAAGAGATGACCTAGGAGTGGCCAGTGAGTAGCAGTGAAGATAACACTCACTGCTAATATTTCTGAGTTTTTGCTTGTCCACCCGCTTATTAATGATTAACCATAGGTTCTCAATGGGATTGAGATCGGTGGAGTTTCCAGGCCAGTGAATCAAAATTTCATTCCAAAGTTTTATTCACTGAGCAACCTAGTTATGACAAAATTCAGATGTCTAACTGGTGACACTAGGTTTAGGCAGAGAACATACTGAAGGAGTATACAGAATGGTAAAGTTGATGTGAGCGGTGATAAATATATCTGTAAAATACTCAGATGCACTTTCTTCTTTGAAAAGCAGACATTACTGTTACTTATAACGGACAGGACACCAGAAAAACTGCTATACCTCTACATATTATTTACTGATCCTCCACTCCATATACAATGCATATTATCCCTCTAGATGAAGAGGTTGACTTTAGATAAGGTTGACAACGTCACCAATTTCTTCTACCAATGATCAAAAACCCAAAACAAAAAAAAATACCTTTAGGTGGAGCTTCTGTTTGAAATAACAAAGTGGTCATAAATTGTTAAACTTCGGTAAAGCTACATATTGTGCCAACTTTTTGATAACAAAATTATTGGGCATGGACAGTAAGGATCTATTATGAGTCATTTCAATTGGGTGTACATGAGGTTCTATGGAATCAATCTGATCCAGATTACAAGCCTAGTTTATAGCCGTATATAAGACAAGACTGAATAGTTGCTGTATTTCAAGTGATCAAGTATAAAAACACAAGCAACAACATTACCCTTTGTTTTGCAACATAGATTATCCGCAGGTAACACAGCATCATGAGGAATATCAGGCTGAACAATGGAATGTACCATCTGAAATAAAGAACATACATTGTTGACAACCAGACAACTTAATAGTAGGACAAAGACAGCAGAACACTAATGGATAATAATCATTCTATTCATTATACTATATTATATATACAGTAGGATGAACATTTACCATATGAACAATACCCAAATAATCTGCAATCCTGGCTTTAGAAAGCCTTCAGAATGTTTATTGTGTGCAAACACAATTCTTAGTATGAGTTTGTCGGCAGCCTCTGGACTGCATTGATTTATTAGGACAGAGAATAGGATTTCCTATGGCTGTGCCTATAGTCAGCACCATGGACAGGGGCAGCTTGCTTGGCTTCATGTATAAGGAGTATTACTCACACACTTCACTAGAAGGCATAGTAAAATTGTCCTTCTAAGTCACTATAGTACAATAAAGGAGTTTTTGCACATATAACATTTATGACCTGTCCCAGGATAGAAGATAAATGTATAATGTGTCCTACAGATCACTGGAATATAGCTCTGTAGTGCAGACCCCAGTAATGGGATGTACAGCTGCCCTGTGGATAGGCGATAAATGGTATTTGTGGGGAAAACCCTATCATTCTTATAAAGTGAACAGTTAATTCTATCATATTGACACAGCTTTAAAACTGAAATGTAGCCTTATTCACACTGGACATATTATTGCATTCTACATGTTACATGTACGTGAATTGGAGGCTGTAATATCCACAGTTGCAGAAAACTGGCTGCTCTAAAACAAAGATCTAGAAAACTGACCATACACACTAGATTAATGTCATCCAAACCCACCGGTTTCAATGAGATTGGCCAACCATCTAATGGGACGCCACGACTCTCCCTGAAGACGGTTCGGGGATAGAAGGATCCGGCAGTGAGATCTCAATATGTCTGCTACTTTGCTATCAGGAGATAAGCAGCTGTCACAGGTGTCTGACAACAACTTACTTAGTGGGGGTAATTTAGGGCGTTATATCTAGTTTATGGTCCATTTTTTGTTTTTTTTCACTTGTAGGGGATAGTTGGAAGCTATGGCTGTCAGCCAAAGAAGTGTTGCTATCTGAAATGTAGGACGTTTTCTATATGCCTTAATCGGACAATGTCCACCTATTGTGTAGGTGTTAAGTGAGGTCATCATGCTGGTACTGATCCCTGCACACCACATGGTGCCTTCAACTTCTATGCTGACATATATAGGCCAGAAGCATCATCAAAGTAGTATGCTCCAACCCAACTGTGTAGCGTCTGTGATAGCAAATCCCAGGGTCTGTTGTTGTCAATGACCCACATAATCTAGACAGCCTGCTGCCGAAGGGGGATTTGGCATGGAATTTTTGTTGCATGACAAATTAGCAAACCATCAAACCACTTGTATATACTGTTTGTACAGAGTATCTTATCTTCAGTGTGAAGGTGGGAATTAATATTGTCCCCTATATGCATCAATCACAAGTCACGGTATAGTGAATAGGGGAATCCTTGTTAACATTCCGAGGACCACCTCCATACTCTGTGCGATTGCCAGGGTGTAATGCTCTTTTAATCATACTCACTTTATTTCGCACATCAATTCTCCTAATAGACTTTAATAGCCTTTCTTACAAATGTCAGAGCCACCTATGTTCATGATACACTTGGGACTGATCACTCTCTGGGTAGGGGGCTCTCTGGGTACTTTTTCTCCTCTCTCACCCCCCCTGTTCCGGCGTAACTTATTTTACTATAAGACAATAACCATCCTTGTCTTATAATTGCAGTGAGGTACTGTCTAGCGCTGCTGATTTCTCTAAAAGGCTCTTGGCAATTCCCCAGGTCTGGCTCTTCGGTGCTCTCTTGTCAGCTCAAACTAATTATAATGTGATATACTATAATAGGATCGGATTACAGTATAGCATATTATGATCTGTTTATCATACTGGACCGAAATATAATTTGTGATATCTAGGAAGACAGACATGAGAAACCCAGGAATTCCATGAACTAGTGTAAAGTAGCTTTACTACAGACTGTGCTCCATAACTGATATTCCATTTGTACCTGGTGACGGGAGAAAGTTGCACCTGTAGTCATCCATTTTATATGAATCGCTATCCTTTGTATCTTGAAGGGGTTGTCTAGCTTGGGATACTCATTTTAAATTATCTTATAATGGCATTTGCAGAAAAGTGTGGATCAGAATGAACAGAATGGGTTTGATTTGGGTCAATGTTTCAGGGATTGGTTCATTTTTTTCCTCTGAAATGGGGCAATTGGTATGAGCCTCATGGGGCTTTTGCCTTCCCCTTGATCAACACTGTAGGGGATTGTAGGGTTATAGGTTGGATTTGATGTCTTTATCCAACCTTATCTACTATGTAACTATATTAGAGATGAGCGAACAGTAAAATGTTTGAGGTTCGATATTCGTTTCGAGTAGCCCCTCAATATTTGACTACTCGAATCGAATATCAAACCCTATTATAGTCTGGGGATAGTATGGGGAGAAAATGCTCGTTTCAGGGGTAGGCAACGTTCGATCAAATTATTCTTACCAAGTCCACGAGTGAGGGTCGGGCTGGATCCTCTGAGAAGTCTTCTCCTTGCAGCGTCCCCGCAGCGTCTTCCGGCTCTTCATTCACTCTGCCAGGCATCGGGCCTGGGCAGAGCCGATTGCGCATGCCCGCACTACAAGTGGACATGCGCAGTCGGCTCTGCCCAGGCCCGTTGCCTGGCAGAGTGAATGAAGAGCTGGAAAACGCCGCGGGGAAGCTGCACAGAGAAGACTTCTAAAGGTAGGAGAAGAACCAGCGTTGATTGGCCGACTGTATAGCATTTGGCCAATCAATGCTGGTTCTGCATCGAACTTTTACATTCGAACAGCGAGTGGTACTCGATCAAGTACGAGCATTTCGAATACCGTAGTAATCGATCAAATACCTACTCGATCGAGTACTACTCGCTCATCTCTGAACTATATGTAACATTATGTTGTGTCCCAACATACTTACCTTTTTATCATTACAAATGTCTATAATTTACATTATGGATCTGTAACTTCCTGACCATGGTAACAAAATAAATAAATAAAAAATGGACAATTAACTCATCAAGTCACAAAGATATAGCACATTAGTTGGAAGGTAAGGTAGTGTGCTGATATATGATGGAAGAGCTAACATTGAATTGAATCGGACATATAAAGATGAGACGGGCGACATTTTATGAATTATATTCTCATGTTTGTTCAGTAAGTATCCATAAATAATAACACAATGCGGGCAGTTTTTTTGTTTTTTTTAAGTTATGTGTATTACAAGGTTAAAAGTTTTAATTTCACTAAACAAGCCAGTGTTTTTCTATGTGCACTGAACCGTAACTAGGCCTAGCTTGCCATGCTATGCATAATACAAGAAGCAATCATTAAGCAACAGCTGAGCCAGGGCTCATACCATTTATTACAGGCGAGCTACAGATCTCTCCACTGCAAACCCACCGGCTCTGCAGCGGGTTATTATGAAAAGACGCCCAAGAGAAAATGGCAAGATTTGCATAAGTTGTGCTTGATGCAGTATACATGTACAAGGTTATTTCACAAGGTTTTTTTTTTTTTTTTCTGCTTTCCATGTATGACATTGATCAATATTTAATGGCTGCCATTGGTCACCTCGCAAAATAGGTTTACTCGTAGCTAAGGAATAGTTGTCTTCTAATTTAAGGGGAAAAATTTCAGTACACATTGTTCTGCACCTGTATTGCACATATAGGTTTTGTATCTGTGTAATAATACTGTGCTCATAAGACCTATTTAACGCCTTAATTTAATTACTGTATAATTAAAGGGAGTCTGCCAGAAGGAAAATTCTAAATTAATTGTTAAGCACTCAAGCAAAGGGTGGGGGGAGCAGTTAAGGGCAGTTATCGAGGGTAAAGAGGGAATCCCAAACAGGAAAAGAAACTCCTCCTACCCCTTTTTAGCTACTGTAATTGGCATTAAAATAAAACACCGATTTTTTTTTTTTTTTTCATGAAAATTGAGCAACAATGCAGAATAAGAAAAGTATCTTTGGAAAGTGTAGAAACAGCCCTACAAGGTACTTTCATTAGTCTGATACCAATTTTTCTGCTCATAGACTCCATTTAAGTTCAAATCAGGACCTTACTGGTGACTATGGTTCTGATAAATGTCCACACTAGGTTCCTTCCAGTAGCGTAACTCGGAATGGCAGGATCCCATGGTGAAGGTCCCATTTCTAGGATCTATAGTATACCCAGAATGGAATACATGCCATACACTGTCATCAGGGCTCCTAGGAAGCTATCTATCTATCTATCTATCTATCTATCTATCTATCTATCTATCTATCTATCTATCTAGCTCTCTAAAACTAACATAGCCAAAGTAAAAGTGATATGTATATATATGGAAAAATTAATGAAGGCCGGGTTCAGGCGGAGACTGGGCGCAGGTGTGAGCTCACACTAAGCAGTAGATGCAAAATCTGAATTTACTGCCAGTAGAACGTACAGTATGTTTAAACACTATCCAGACAGACATGAAACTGCTGTAATGCCCGCAGCACCTTATATAGTGTATACAACATCAGCACTGTAAGAGGTCCACCTAACACTGACTATTGTCTGAGAAGCTGTCAGCTGATGACAGGGGTGCCAGAATGTCTCAGTGAATCACAAGACATATGTCTCTTCTGTATTTTTCTAGCAACTTCATATTGCACATGGCAACAAAAATTCCCCATATATAGCACCTATACCCAAAATTATAAAACTTTATTTTTATTCATAATTTTCAAAGTAAAATTACAAAATGACCATTAAATTGCCTAACCTTATTGCCTAACTAGTAGTTTGGCCATTAGATATACAACACGTGCTGAAACAACTTGTGTATACTGTATCTATTGCTAGTCAGACTCAATTAATAGTTTGTCAATAGGGGCAATTTGACAGTCAATTTCAAGTACTGTGTGACCAGTCTATACTATTTCTCCCCCTTCTCCTAGTTTGGGGGTAAAGGGGCAGACTCTACTATCAATTCTTGGATTTCTAGGGTCTAAGTTGGATTTATAAATTTTCTTGGTAAATTTACTTTGAAAAGTTTTAGCATTTTGGGTATTGGTGCCATATAAGGGAAATTTATGTTGACATGCACACTATGAAGTGCTGGCGATCACAAAGAAGATGGCAGCGCCCACACGCCACCAGGAAAATGGCGCCTCGGTCAGCTTTGACCGAGGCGCTGGAAGGGTTAATGCCTCCGATCGGTCCGGGCACCAATCGTAGACATTAGCGCCGGTTGTCTACTGTGTAAAACAATAGACACCCAGCGGCTATGGCGGCCACCATAGTTAAACACCTGGCATGCGCCATACTACTACGGCGGATGTCGGGAAGGGGTTAATTTCTGTACAATATATGTGGCAACCGTTTTAGTTTGTCTAAGACAACTCGCCATTCAGTTTTGTTAAAAACCTAACAATTTGGAATATTCATGTTGAATCCGGTTCATGACTAATCAGTTCACCAACTCTAGTAATATTCCACCAAGAATGGGAGATTCCCAACATTCTATACCCAAACCTGGCCAGTGCCAAACCTACTTTGGCTTAGAGGATACACTTAGGTGAGAAAAATGACATACAATGAGTACAACTGTCACATACATAGTTGGTAGAATGGAAAAGACCATCAACTTCGACATGTCTGTACTTAAACCCTCAGGGCTCGTTCACATCTGCGCCCGGAAGTCCGTTCTGCAGGTTTCCGTTTCCTGCACAAAACAGGGCAGTAGACGGAAACCTGCTGGCATCTTTTTGGCCCATTCATTTTAATGGGTTTGAAAGTTGTCCAGCCATGAGCGCCGGTGAGCGTTTTATGCTCTCTGCGGCGAAACCGTTTTTTTTTAACCGGACACAGAGTCGGACATGCAGTACTCTGTGTCCGGTTTAAACAAAACTGTTTTGCCGCGGAGAGCTCAAAACGCTCACGGCCTGGACTCGGCATGACAGGTTTCCATCTTATGCATGCAGAAGACGGAAACCTGAGAACGGAGTCCAGATGCTGGTGTGAACCCAGCGTCAACTGTACATTGTAAGTCAGTGACAGTAACCCTGTGGTTTACAGGGTAGATATTTCACCATTTTTTAAATATAGTCACACTTTTTACTATTAGAAGATCCTGCGGGAACATTTAGCATAATTACACAGTTAAAGTAACACATTATGTAATTACTCTCACATTAAAGGGAGTGTCCAGGAATTTGAGCAACCAGTGGGGCGGCCAGGGAAGAAGTAAGAAAAAAAGCATACATTGCCATCTCTAGTATTCCATTGTTTGCCTCTGTTGCCCTTTACTTCTTGAGGGGCTGCATTGCTAGAAGATCTGAGACTTACATGATCATTGAGACTATCCAGTGGCGAGTTGCTGGAGAGGGACCAGTGACGTCACTCACATATGTCAATGATTTCTTAGGTTTGATAATCTATCTTCATACCCTTGTTGAAGTGAACTCCATACTCAAGATTTAGTCACTCTCCTGCTTTCTTTCCAATATCCTGAGAATTAGCCATAGACCTACTCTAGTAACAAAGCAGAGCCATTTAAGGAACTAGTCAGCTGCAAAATTGGAGGGGGGGAGAGACCCAGACCCATGATGATCAACTTATTGATCAGTCAACTTTTGCCTAAAAATGTGGCGTATTTTGGCCTTCAAAAAGTGTGATTTACTTTTTTTTTTTTGCAAGATGAGCCTATATATGCCTTCCACATACCCTGTTTCCCCGAAAATAAGACATCCCCCAAAAGTAAGGCATGGGGGGAGGTTTTGTTAAATTGCCTATTATAAGGCACCCCCCGAAAATAAGACATCCCCAAAAACACTGCAGCCGGCAGAACACTGTGCACGATGTTCTGTGTGCACAGGTATGCCGGCTGCTGCCTCTGCTGTGATACCACTGTTCCTGCTGCTGTAAGATGAGCTGGGAAAGCATCGTATGCTGCGGGGAGTCCACTCTCCCAGCTCATCCCACAGCAGCCAGAACAGTGGTATCACAGCAGAGGAGGCAGCCAGCATTCCTGTGCACACGGAGCACAGCATTCAGCCGGCTGCAATGCCCACTAAGTGAGGCTCTCCGGCACAACCGCCGGAAGCCTCGCTAATCTCTGCTAAGCCCCGCCAACCACTTCCACCACCGTGACCAACAGCAGCACCAGCGCTGCTATGAAGATGGGGAAGGTAACTAGCGTACCTCCCCCCACCACCACCTCTTGCACCACCTACAACCGGCAGTCATGCCGGCACTCCGTTAAGGAAGCGCCAGCATGACTGCCGATTGTCCCCCGCTCCAGCCGCTCCATAAGACATCCCCCGAAAATAAGACAGGTCATATATTTTGGAAGAGAATTTAATATGAGACACTGTCTTATTTTCGGGGAAACAGGGTAGTATGAAACCTTCAATCACAGAATCTATTAAGAAAATTTTGGCAATGTACTATAATGTACAGTATATACACATTATACATTTGCATCATGGGTTCAGTCTCTTATTGGTAAACACATTATACACAGCCAGGGTAGGGTAGCACAGATCATTATGGCGCAAATAAGGTCCTCCCCAGGCAGGGGCGTAACTACCATAGAGGCGGCGGAGGCGGCTGCCACAGGGCCCGGGCCATTAGGGGGCCCGGTGACAGCCGCTACCGCTGCGTTTTTTTTTTTTAATAGGCCGTTACGGGCCCTATTCACTTGCCGATCCTGGCTGGGCCGGGATCGGCAAGTGACACCGCGGGCCACACAAATGCTATCATTATACTCGGGGGTCTTTGCAGACCCCCGAGTATAATGATCGGTGGATCGGGAGAGGTAAGGGAACATAACAAACAGTGTTACTTACCTCTCCACGATCCTGCCAGGCCTCCTTTCTGACGTCTCTGACGTCACATGAACCCGGCCTGCGTCCCAGGTCATGTGACATCTGACGTCATTTCATAAGGACGCCAGCGGAGAAGACCGCGTAGGAGCCGAAGACAGGTAAGAAACAGTATATTTTTTAATGTTTTTATTCGACCGGGTCTCCGATTATTATACTCTGGGGTCTGAAAAGACCCCAGAGTATAATAATTGTTTATGGGTGTCCACTATGGGGTATAATAGTGTGTGCAGGGGCCACTATGGGGATAATACTGTGTGCAGGAGCCAGTAAGGGACATAATACTGTGTGCAGGGGCCACTATGGGGGATGATACTGTGTGCAGGGGCCACTATGGGGATGATACTGTGTGCAGGGGCCACTAATGGGGATGATACTGTGTGCAGGGGCCACTATGGGGGATGATACTGTGTGCAGGGGCCACTAATGGGGATGATACTGTGTGCAGGGGCCACTATGGGGGATGATACTGTGTGCAGGGGCCACTATGGGGATGATACTGTGTGCAGGGGCCACTAATGGATATAATACTGTGTGCAGGGGCCACTATGGGGGATAATACTGTGTGCAAGGGCCACTATGGGACATAATACTGTGTGCAAGGCTTACTAAGGGACATAATAGAGTGCGGAGGAGGGGGTCGGTCGAGGTCTTTGACGTCGGTGCCGGCTAGGGGGGGGGGCTCCATGTCAAAAGTTCACCACGGGGCCCCGCCATTTCTAGTTACGCCACTGCCCCAGGTTATTACTGTATGAGTACTACAGTAATAGTCATAATAGCATACAGTATAGTCATATATGTGAGTGTAGTTAAAGCAGTGCAGAGATGGCAGTTGTACCCAGACCACGGAGAAGGTCCAAATGTGTCTCTGCCTATATGTGTCACTAGGGCCTATAAACCACAAGCTACAGTATCATCCTTTGTTCTCATTACAATGGATATTTGGATGATTGTGAAGAAGCATGATCTTCAGATGTCTTTTTCTATAATATAGGGCACTGCGATGAGCTTAATAAGTAAAGTATAAACAGAGAATCTTGGTATATTTTATGAGGCAATTTAAGTAAAGGACCATACGCAGCACATGCCACAAAACGGCTTGTTTCCCACCTCCTAGCCATAAGTCAGACTAAGCAATTTAATCAAATGTTACTGTGCCATGCGAGAGAAAATGAGAAAGGAGGCAAATGCGGAGGAACTAAATTTAGATCCAGCCGGCTTGAAAAGCAGAAGTCAATCAGCGCGCTCAATATCGGTCTGCTCGACACTGTCATGTTGTCGTTGGTATTTTATGCAGCAGCTGGGAAAAATTGGGCCCTCCAATAATAACAACAATCCACACCCTGGGTGACCTTGCATTCAAATAGATTTACTGGCCCGAGACCAGCAGATGCAAGACTTCTCACGAAGCAGCCAGACAAAAGACTAATCTGGGAATCTTTGTTTCTGTCATCGCGGGCACAGTTTCCTCCGAATCAATAAAAGAAAGTGAGAGCACCTTTCAGTCGTGCTGATATCAGAGACCTTGTAGGACCCGCAATTCTGCAGCCTTGATATGATAAATAAATCTCTTGACTGATAGCTCGGTTTGGATGAGAAGGCTGTTTGTTAGAGAAGAAAAGGGATCAACGCCAGCAGAGGGGAACTGGGACAAGGAATATATTACTAAACTGTACCTCTAGGAGAAAATAGATTAATCTTTCTGTTCTCCGTAGATGCATTAGAGAGGAAGCTCACGCTCGATAATTTTTGCAGAGGTGATATGCCCAGGATAAATATATGAATTGTGGCCATAGCTCTGGGCAGGAAAAGGTGTACCCAAGACAATCAATGGTTCATTTATTTTAAGGGGTATAATTTCTTTAAATAAGCAGCAGCTTAATTAATAAAATAAAATATAATAAAAAAACATCATTGGTCTCAGTTATTACATGTCATCAAGTTCCCAGCTGGTCTTTGTATAAATTCTACATAAATGTCTAGAGCCATGTCTACTGGAGCCACTACCTTGGTAAAAGTGTGGGGGGTTGAGGAGATTGCCAAAGAGCAATGCTGTATACTGGAAATTTTGCATACGCCCGGCCATCATCACGGCAATCCTTAGATATTTACTGTGCGTGTTCGTCTGTCTGACCAGGCTACCAAATCTTCGAAGCGTGCAAGTTCCTGTACTTTCGATTCCCAAAGTGAGAGCGGAGGGGCAATCTGTTGACGCCAGAAGAACGGGATGAGGAGTTTAGCTGCTGCCAGTAATTGAGTAGTTAACTCATCTTTGCATGGGGAGTACGTGTCGTTTGGTAGGGCTAGGAACACAACTTCAGGGGTAAGGGTCAGAGGCTTCAAAGTGATTGTCTGGATTCGGTCTTTTACTGCTTCCCAGAATGGGACTATGAGTGGGAACGACCACCATATGTGGAGATAAGTTCCTGATTGAGCTGAACACCTCTAGCAGACATCATTGTCTGAAAGGCCTCTATGATGAAGCCAGTCCGGGGTCCTGTACCATCTTGATAGGAGTTTTTAATGGCACTCTCTCATTCTTATAGAGCGCGAGAATCCCTGAGAAGAATTTAAAATTTTCGAGGCATCTTCATCTGACAATGTAATGTCCAATTCCTTTCCCCAACTATGTAGGAAAGCCGGTCTGTATGCTTTTGGTGGTGCTATAAATCTCCTCAACAAGACTGAGGTTTTGCGCAGGAGCTTAGTGTCAGACAGTAGCATCTTTTCAAATTGTGTCAGGTCCGTTCTCAAGGTATTAGAGGTGGTGAATCTGTCAAGAAAATGGTGCTCATGCAGGAAAGAGATCCCTTTAGGCGATAAGGAAGCAACAATCTCCTTAATCGGCAAGAAGGACCAACCCTCCAAGATGTCTCTAAGTGGGGTGCTGCTCAATTTCGACCAGAGGTCTTCACACAGGGTGGATCCAGGCTGGAGTGAGGCGGGAATAAGACCGGCGGGCAGTAGCGGAGAAGGGTGTGGTGCTAGTCTCTGCTTCTGTTCTCTCCAAACTTCAAGTGCGCCCTTTAACAGGGGGTTTCAAGAAATCGAGGATCTGAGGATTTTAGGAGGGAGCCATAGGTGTTCAAGTTTGGTAAAGGATGGCCTGAAGGTCGACGTATTCAATGGAAAGGTTAAATGGGCCCACCAATGGAGCTGAATCGCTTTGTAATAAATTTACAATAGTGTCAATAGTGCCCAGGGAATCCTGGGTGGGTTCTGTTTCCAGACAGATGAATCGGGAGAATATAGATCGTAACGTTGCGAAAAAAGACTGAGGCAGATATATCGGAAGTATTGACATCATATAGATGATCTTGGGGAGCAGGTATGTCTGAAGGAGGTTCTTTCTCCCGAACCAGGAAAGCGGTAGATGTTTATACGAGTTCAGGTCCTTCTTCAATTGGTTCAGTAAGGGGATGAAATTCTTTGCGTACAGGTCCTCCAATCATGTTGACTCTTTGAGACAGGAAAGAGGGGCTTGAACCTCCTGAATAGAAAGAAGGGTTCTTCAAGATGTTTCCATTCGGCCACCGTAGCTTTCTCCAGAGCAGGATCTACTTGGAAGGTCCTTGGTTCCCTATAGGTAGAATTTGAGGCTTCAGGTGAAGGACCCCGACAAAGAAGAAAAAGCCAGGAGCCGGATCTAAAGGCCCGGGGACTGATGGACAGTGAATGCTCTTCTATGCTAGGTCCTTTGAAATCTTGGAGATCTTTGATCTCCTTCATAGAGTCTTCCACGTACTCTTTTAACCAGGAAATGACTTCACGAATATGCGGTTATATTCAGGAGCCGGAGCCGGATATTCAGGAGCAGGAGCCGGATCTAAAGGCCTGGCCTAAGGAAGAAGCCGCCGGACAGCCATGTCGGCAGACTGGGCACCGTGGAGGGATACTGCAAAGCAAAAAAGGAGCTCCCCTGCGAACCAAATCCAGCCAGAAATGTGAGAGCCAGCCATACAGAAGGGATAGTGCTACCACTGGAGACCCCCACGCAGGTACTCCAAAAGAGGTCTCTGAAGGACCACCAAGAACAGGACTAACCACCCTTTCTTTTTTATTGTAGGTCAAAAAGAAGAAGGGGAAAGAAAAAAAAAATGAAGAGAAATGGAAGAAGCAAGCACACCAAAGGGTGAGTCTGCAAAAAAATACAGGGAGGTGAAGAAACCTCCCTCCACCTGTCCGCACACAGAACAGAAAAAACACAGGGGGAGGAAGGTTTCTTCTACCTCTTATAGGGGAGTATGGCTTAATTAAAGTTAATTAAGTTCTGCCTGTCCTAATGGCACACAGTGGCAGGAATACCCCCTGTGTTGTGCTGCTGTTGGACATAAGAGGAAAATTTCTTGAAGAATTTCTGGTTAAAACCACAGTCATGGTTGTCAGCTGCAGGTCCTCCCAATCGCAACTGTGTGAATAACAAAGGAAGAACTGTAATCTTGTCTTGTCAAATGAAATCCGACAAATTGCGAACTAGGTTCCATAACTCACAAGATATAACTGTTTGCAGTGACACCCCCTCAGCTGCCCTGCCTATACTCCTGTACTCCTGTGACAAGTAGTGTACAGATATCTTCTCTCAATTAAGAAACAAAAAAGGAAAATAATAAAGAAGCGAAGAATTTCATAAAAAGGAGTCAAAATTTGTTAAGTATATTACAAAATGTTTTAATGTCACAAATGCTCCTAGAAAAAAACAACTGTTTGAAAGTTTAGTTCTGCTTTAAATCCTTGTCCCTGAAAATGAGGAACAGTCAACAGTCAACTATGCATGTGATATTTTCTGGGCTTGTACACAAAGAAAGACACAAGCATACAATTTACAATGTATTTTGGAAGCCGTCCAGTTCCAATAAGGTAATGAAGACTTCTAATGGGATAAAGATGGATGAGGAGATCAATATTTTAATTCTCAACTGATCTACTGAAGACACAGACTGCTCAAACAACTTCTGATTCTGCCGTATGTCCGGTATACATTGTAGATTTAATAAAGAGTAGAGATGAGCGAACACTAAAATGTTCGAGGTTCGAAATTCGATTCGAACAGCCGCTCAATGTTCGTGTGTTCGAACGGGTTTCGAACCCCATTATAGTCTATGGGGAACAGATACTCGTTAAGGGGGAAACCCAAATCCGTGTCTGGAGGGTCACCAAGTCCACTATGACACCCCAGGAAATGATGCCAACACCTCTGGAATGACACTGGGACAGCAGGGGAAGCATGCCTGGGGGCATCTAACACACCAAAGACCCTCTATTACCCCAACATCACTGCCTAACAACTACACACTTTCCACATTCAAAAAAACCTCTATCAAAGTGGGAAAATACCTGGAAACCTTCTTTACTCCCCAAATGGATGGACACAAACCCCAATTTAAGCTCAACAAACAGTAACAACCACCCCTTTAAATCACGTTCCCCATGACAACCACAAATGGAATAGGCAATGGGAATTCCAAAAGCCCTCACCCTTAACTGTCATTTTGAGTGTGTGTGTGTGTGTGTGTGTGTGTGTGTGTGTGTGTGTGTGATGTGGTAAGACCTTCCAAAATTCACTTTTCTAGCCCTTAACATGAGCCCTTCCAAACAAAGTTACATGACCTTAAGCTGAGCTACCAGCAGAGATTGAGGCCCTTGGCATGAGTAGAGCCTTGCACCAGCAGTGTTTTTGGCACTTAGGGTGAGTTGAGCCTTGTACCAGCGTGTGTCCCTTAACATCAGGCGGGCCCTAAGTTCTGCGCTTTGCACAAAAGTTCCACATTAACTAGGCTGAATGGTACAAAGATTAGTAGGCCCGAGAACCAGGAACAGGTCTTGCAATGGCTGTCGGATAACGCTTAAAGCACATTGTCCACCAGCCAGTCAGCCTCTACCTCCTCTTACCCAACAGTCTTGTCCTCCTTCCACCCAAAATTCCCAATCTTCTCAGAACAATAACCCCAACTGTCCCTGCTCCCCAGAGCTGTTCTCCCTTCCTTTGACTGTACCGCAACCTGCCCCTCCATTTCGCGATTCCACGGACCTAACAGACGAGTATCTGTGTCCAGATGCTCAAACACTAGAGTCTCCTCCATTCCATCTCCGGTCGATTTGGTGGCGGATGACCAGCAACCCACCCTCATCGACGACGATGAGACGCAGTTGCTGTCAGGGCAGCCAGTTGACATGCGCATTGTGCAGGAGGAGGAGGCGAGACAGGAGTTGGAAGAGGAGGTGGTGGACGACGAGGACACCGACCCCACCTGGACAAGGCAGATGTCAAGCTGGGAAAGTAGTGTGGATGTTGAGGCAGGTGCAGCACCAAAAAGGGTAGCTAGAGGCAGAGACATGTCCAGAGGCAGAGGTCAGCTGCTTTGCCGAAGCCAGGCCAGACCCGGAATGTCCGAAGATGTTCCCTTTTGTACCCAGCCCAGAAAAACTCCCCCATCGAGGGCACGTTTCTTGAAGGTGTAGAGTTTTTTCAAGGAATGCGCCGAGGACAGATATAGTGTCGTCTACACAATTTGCCTCTCGAAATCGAGTAGGGGCCCTGAGAAGAGCAACCTGTCCACCACTTCAATGCACCATCATTTGGAATCCAAGCAATGGAATCAGTGGCAGGCAGCAACGGCAGGACAAACGTCGCCCGCCGTTCATGCCACTGCCTCTGCTCACAGTGCTGGCGATGCACTCCAGAGGACGAGCCAGGACATCACTTCATCTGCCTCCGCCACTTTGTTGACTTCTCCCTCATCCTCCCCTGTTTCTGTCTTATCTCCTTCTCCTGCACCATCAAAGGCACCATCAGGCGCTTCTTTACAACAACCCACCATCTCTCATACATTGGAGCGCCGGCAGAAATACACCGCTAACCACCCACCCACGCAAGCCTAGAACGCCAACATCGCTAAACTGCTGGCCCAGGAGAGGTTGGCGTTCCGGCTTGTTGAAACTCCCGCCTTCCCGGACCTGATGGCAACTGTGGCACCTCACTATGCCGTCCCTAGCCGTCTCAACTTCTCCCGGTGTGGCGTCCCCGCCTTGCACCAGCACGTGTCACTCAACATCAGGTGGGCCCTTAGTTCCGCGCTTTGCTGCAAGGTCCACTTGACCACCGACACTTGGACAAGCGCCTGTGGTCAGGGATGCTGCAGTGCTTATCTTTAATGACAGGCAGGGTGAATGTGGTGGAGTCTGTTCCCCGGGTGCAAACTGGGGTGGCCTATCTCCTCTCCCAGGCCAAAATTCATGGCAGGAGTAGACTGAAACCCTACGACGCTGCAACCTCCACCACAGCTACTAGCGGCAAACGCTAAAACACTGGTGTGGGGAGACGTCAGCAGGCGGTGCTGAAGCTCATCAGCTTGGGGGACAGACAGCACAGTGCCTCCGAGGTCAGGGATGCCATCCTGGCTGAGATGGCATTTTTTTTTCCCTGCTACACCTGGGGCCTGGCATTTTTACGCCTGTGATAATGGCTGGAACCTGGTAGCGGCTCTGGAGCTTGCCAGCCTCCAACACGTTCCATGTTTGGCCCACGTCTAACCTAGTGGTGCAAAGTTTTTTAAAAACATACCCAAATGTACCGAAGCTACTGTTGAAAATGCGGCGCTTGTGCGCCCACTTTTGCAAGTGCACAGGAGTCGCTGCTAGCCTAAAAACACTCTAGCAAGGCCTACATCTGTCCAAACACAGGCTGTTGTCCGTCATTCACACACGCTGAAACCCTACAATACCATATCTTGAGCAGGGTGTGTGAGCTGCACAGACCTTTGATGGAGTTCCATCTACAAAACCCAAGGGTTCCTCAAAGTCAGCAACCAAAGTTTCTGCACCATGAGTTTCCAGGGGTGGCAGAGTTATGGCTAGGGGAAGAGGCATGGATAGGGATGATGTCTAGGGGCAAAAGCAGTGTGGATGTGGAGGCAAGCTAAGCAGGAAAAACTGGGGGTACAAGCTAAGGCATGGACTGGGGTGATGTCTAGGGGCAAAAGCAGTGTGGATGTGGAGGCAAGCTAAGCAGGAAAAACTGGGGATACAAGCTAAGGCATGGACTGGGGTGATGTCTAGGGGCAAAAGCAGTGTGGATGTGGAGGCAAGCTAAGCAGGAAAAACTGGGGGTACAAGCTAAGGCATGGACTGGGGTGATGTCTAGGGGCAAAAGCAGTGTGGATTTGGAGGCAAGCAAAGCAGGGAAAATGGTGGCTAGAGGCAAAGGGATGTCCATAGGCAGCAAGGGCAAAGATGCAAAACTCTCCCGTTTCAAGAATTTTCCTGACTTGTTTCCCCACAAAACATTCCTGGGAGGAGGGCTGAAACACCACCCTCCTCCTCCTCCGCTGTTAGATTTACCCCAGCTACGAGCTGAAAACGCTGCAACACTGGTGTGGGGAGACGTCAGCAGGCTGGGCTGAAGCTCATCAGCTTGGGAGACGGACAGCACACTGCCTCTGAGGTCAGGGATGCCATCCTGGATGAGATGGCAATTTGTTTATCCCCGCTGCCCCTGGGGCCAGGTTTTTTAGCTTGTTGGAGGGCTCTGGAGCTTGCCAGCCTCCAACACGTTCCATGCCTGGCCCACATGTTCAATGTAGTGGTGCAATGATCTTTAAAAACATACCCCAAATTAGCTGAGCTAAGGGTGAAAGTGCGGCACTTGGACACCCACTTTCCCAAGTCTACAGTACCTGGAGCTAGCCGCAATACACTCCAGCAAGGCCTACATCTGCCTGAAGCACCTACTGTTGTGCGAGGTCACCACACGCTCTAACCCTAGATACCGTATGTTCAGCAGGGTGTGTGAGCAGCAGAGACCTTTGATGGAGTACCAGCTACAAAACCCAAGGGTTCCTCAGAGTCAGCTCCCTCACTTTCTGCACCATGAGTTTCCATGGGTGGCAGACTTATGGCTAGAGGCACAGGCATGGATAGGGGTGATGTGTAGGGGCAAAAGCAGTGTGGATGTGGAGGCAAGCTAAGCAGCAAAAACTGGGGGTACAAGCAGCCGGTGACATCATCACTGACAAGCACAGCTGTCTGTCAGCTGACAGGCTGACTTTCACCAAAATGAACAGACAATGGATAGACTCATCATATACATGTCAGTTACATGACAAATTTAGTGCAATTTGCAAGTCCAAGATGGTTTGGAGATCTGCGGAGAGGAATCTCACCACCTCTTGCGGGTGCCATCATTTGGAAGGCAAGCCCTGGGCTCAGTGGGTGAGAGCAAGCGCAGGATAATCGTCGTTTGGCCTGGCGGCCACTGCCTCTTCCACTGTTGACAGGGCTGGCGCTGCAGTCCAGACCAGGAGCCAGGACACCTCCACATCTGCCTCTGACACTTTGGGGAGTTCACCCTTATCCTCACCTTTTCCTGCCATTTCTCCTTTTGCCCGCGCCATCATGCGCCTCTTCCCATCAACTCCCCATCTCCCAAGCCTTTCATTTCATGCTAAAGTACAGCGCAACCCACCCACATGCCCAAGGCTTCAACGGCCTCATCTCAAGAAATCTGGCCCAGGAGATGTTGGAATCCCGGCTGGGGGACACTCTGCCCTTTTTGGGCAGAGTGTCTACTGCGCCACCGCACTGTGCCGTCCACACCAGCACTTTCCCCCAAACATGAGGCGGTCCCTAAATTCAGCGCTTAGCCCTAAAGTTCCATGTGACCAGTTACGAATGGACAAGTGCATGCGGACAGGGACGCTACCTTTCAATTTGGGCACAGTGGTTGAATGTAGTTGAGGCGTGGACCGGGTCGCAAAATGTGGTGGCCTGACTTGTCTCCCCACACAACATTCCTGGGAGGAGGGCTGAAACACCACCCTCCTCCGCTGTTAAATTGACCCCAGCTACGAGCTGGAAACGCTGCAACACTGGTGTGGGGAGACGTCAGCGGGCCGTGCTGAAGCTCATCAGCTTGGGGGCCAGACAGCACACTGCCTACAAAGTGAGTCATGCCATCCTCGATGAGACGGCAATGTGGTTTTTGCCACTGCACCTGGGCCCAGGCATGTTGTCATGTGTGATAATGGCCGTAACCTGGGATTGGCTCTGTAGCTTGGCAGCCTGCAACATATTCCATGCCTGGGCCACGTTTTTAACTCATTGCTGCTAATCTTTTGAAAAAGGTACCCCAATGTTCCTGAGCTACTGGTGAAAGTGTGGCGCTTGTGCGGATAGTTTTTAAAGTGTATAGTTGCCGCTGCTAGCCTCTATGCACTCCTACAACGCCTGTACCTGCTGGAACAACGGCTGTTGTGCGACGTCTCCACACTGCTGGCACTAAACATATCATGTGTTGAGCAGAGTGTGTGAGCAGCACAGACCTTTGATGTAGTTCCAACTCCAAAACCCTCGGGTTCGTCAAAGTCAACTCCCTCAGTTGCTCAACCATGAGTGGCCATGGGTGGCAGACTTATGTGAAATCCCATCCCATCCATTGCACTGGACACGAAACATTAGCATGCGCTCAGCACAACTTCGGATATGGCAGATGCGTTAAGCAGGGTGCAGGGTACAACACAGACCAGGCCCGAGCACCAGGAACAGGTGTTAGAAATACTGCAGCATCTGCCATTTCCTTCCAATTTTGGGGTTTTGGACCCGCCACCGACTTGTCTGGACCTAAGTGGGGATCATGAGACACAGTTGCCATCAAGGCAAGCTGTGGTCATGTGCGGTTTGCAGTAAGGGGGCAGTGCGCAATTGGAAGAGGAGTTGGTGGATGACGAGGCCACCGACCCCACATGGACAGGGGTGATGTCTAGGGGCTAAAGCAGTGTAGATGTAGAGGGAAGCTAAATCAACAAAAAACCTGGGTAGAAGCAAAGGCATAAACTGGGGTGATGTTTAGGGGTGAAAGCAGAGTAGATGTGGAGGGAAGCTAAGCAGCAAAAACAGTGGGTAGAAGCAAAGGCATGCAAAACTCTACCCTGTTGGAAGACTTATTCCTAGGTCTGGAACACGTTAATGGCCCCCCTGGACAAATTACTGCCACTCAGGGGCCTAGTGTCACCAGGAGGGACAAGTATAGGCGCATGTTGTGGGAATACCTGGCCGACACCAGCTCTGTCCTCTCCGATCCCTCTGTGCTCTACAGCCTAAACTTATTTTCTCATCTTTTTTTCTGAACTGCACATCTCTTGCCTGCTTCCTTTGGGATCTTAGAAATGGTGGTCCACTTCCACAGATGGTAACTTCAATAGACAGTGTAACGGGAGTAGCTGAGGGATCGCTGTCTTAACCACTTTTTGGCACAAAATTAACTTCCAAAGCCAAATATGGTGCAAGTATATGATGCAAGGACACCTACACACCTATCTCTGACACATTGGGGAGTTCACCCTCATGCGCCCTTTTGGCCTGCACCATCATGCGCCTCTTCCCAGCCACTCCACATTTCCCAAGCTTTTCATTGCAGGCAGAAGTACAATACAACCCACCCCCATGCCCAAGCCTGTAACAGCCTCATCGATAAACTGCTGGCCCTGGAGATGTTGGTGTTTGTTTATGCTTCTGGAGACCCAGGCCTTCCGTCAGCAGATGGCAGCTGGGGCACCTCCCTATGCTGGGCCTAGCCGTTACTACTTCTCTTGGTGTGCTGTCTCTGCCTTGCGCCTGCATGTGTCCCATAACATCAGTCGGGCCCAGAGCTCTGCGCTTTGCTGCAAGGTCCACTTGACCACCGACACATGGACAAGCGCCTGTGGTCAGGGATGCTGCAGTGCTTATCTTTAATGACAGGCAGGGTGAATGTGGTGGAGTCTGTTCCCCGGGTGCAAACTGGGGTGGCCTATCTCCTCTCCCAGGCCAAAATTCATGGCAGGAGTAGACTGAAACCCTACGAAGCTGCAACCTCCACCCCAGCTACTAGCGGAAAACACTGTAACACTGGCATGGGGAGATGTCAGTAGGCCGTGCTGAAACTGATCAGCTTGGGGGACAGACAGCACAGTGCCTCCGAGGTCAGGGATGCCATCCTGGCTGAGATGGCATTTTTTTTTCCCTGCTACACCTGGGGCCTGGCATTTTTGCGCCTGTGATAATGGCTGGAACCTGGTAGCAGATCTGGAGCTTGCCAGACTCAAACACGGTCCACGCATGGCCCACGTTTTCCAACTTGTTGGTGCCATGTTTCTTTGAAACCTACACCATTGTGCCTGATATACAGGTCAAAGTGGGGCCATTTTCGTAAGTGAGAACTAGCCTCTGCTAGGCAGAAAACATTCAGAGCACACTCCTCTCATCTTCGCACCGTTGGCTGGCGGAGGAAGACGAGGGGGTTGGAGTGGCATCTGATGTCCCTATCCCACACGAGGCTAGAGGGTGCACTTCAGTGCATCCCATTGCTTCACCACAAATGGTGTGAAGGGGAGTGGAAAATGGAGGAAATGGAGAGTGACCCTTACAGTTGGGGCCAGCAAAGGCATGCCAAGTAACACACTGGCACACATGGCTGACTTCATCTTGGGTTGCTTTTCAACACATATTTCACATCATGAAGAACAAATAATACTGGATTTTTTCAAGCCTCGAACCCCGGTCTAGGTCTAATGTCTGTTCCTTTCTTATATTAGGGGAGAGGGAAAAAAAATTACTTCAGTGATACGTTTAGCGTACATAGACTGACTATTAATGTGTATCCCACTTAGTGTTGTTAGGGTTACACACCGTCACAACCTGGCTAAAGCTTCTATAGCTGTTAATAAAGTCAACATAACTTTACGGTATCCAAAAAGACAGCTGGTACCGACAGAGAGCAAGACAAATGTCACCCAAAGCTGTGAGCTCTGAACACCCACAGTGACTTTGGCGTCATCATCATTATAAGGGAGTGGGTGGTAATAAATAACTTGGCAGTGCCTAAAACCCAAAAAGCTTATACAACTATATTTACATTAAGATACACAAATGAAACTTTTCAGTAGCATGTCATGAGACAAGCTGATAAGCTCTTCCTTTGTGCAGTGCTATTTGAAAGTTAAACGCTGCCTTTATTTTAATTCTGGAGAAGGTGCAGACATTAGATTTAGAACATGTTGTCTTCATTGTCCAAATCCTCTATATAGGTAACGCGTTTTTCGGGCCGAGCTGTCTGGGAACGAGCTGGTGCAGCACTGACAACCTGGGTGAATATGGCAAGAGCCTGAGATGTAGGGTGAATGAATCCCCAAATTATTTGTGGAATTCCCAGTGAGACAATGGCACTGTATACCAGTATTAAAAATTGTGGGTGCACATAACCCCCATATATTCTTTGAATTCCCAGTCAGACAATGGCACTATATACCAGTATTAAAAATTGTGGGTGCACATAACCCCCATATATTCTTTGAATTCCCAGTCAGACAATGGCACTGTATACCAGTATTAAAAATTGTGGGTGCACGTAACCCCCATATATTCTTTGAATTCCCAGTCAGACAATGGCACTGTATAGCAGTATTAAAAATTGTGGGTGCACGTAACCCCCATATATTCTTTGAATTCCCAGTCAGACAATGGCACTGTATACCAGTATTAAAAATTGTGGGTGCACATAACCCCCATATATTCTTTGAATTCCCAGTCAGACAATGGCACTGTATACCAGTATTAAAAATTGTGGGTGCACATAACCCCCATATATTCTTTGAATTCCCAGTCAGACAATGGCACTGTATACCAGTATTAAAAATTGTGGGTGCACATAACCCCCATATATTCTTTGAATTCCCAGTGAGACAATGGAACTGTATAGCAGTAGCAAAAATTGTGGGTGCACGTCACCCCAATATATTCTTTGAATTCCCAGTTAGACAATGGCACTGTATACCAGTAGTAAAAATTGTGGGTGCACATAACCCCCATATATTCTTTGAATTCCCAGTCAGACAATGGCACTGTATACCAGTATTAAAAATTGTGGGTGCACATAACCCCCATATATTCTTTGAATTCCCAGTCAGACAATGGCACTGTATACCAGTATTAAAAATTGTGGGTGCACATAACCCCCATATATTCTTTGAATTCCCAGTCAGACAATGGCACTGTATACCAGTATTAAAAATTGTGGGTGCACGTAACCCCCATATATTCTTTGAATTCCCAGTCAGACAATGGCACTGTATAGCAGTATTAAAAATTGTGGGTGCACGTAACCCCCATATATTCTTTGAATTCCCAGTCAGACAATGGCACTGTATACCAGTATTAAAAATTGTGGGTGCACATAACCCCCATATATTCTTTGAATTCCCAGTCAGACAATGGCACTGTATACCAGTATTAAAAATTGTGGGTGCACGTAACCCCCATATATTCTTTGAATTCCCAGTCAGACAATGGCACTGTATACCAGTATTAAAAATTGTGGGTGCACATAACCCCCATATATTCTTTGAATTCCCAGTCAGACAATGGCACTGTATACCAGTATTAAAAATTGTGGGTGCACATAACCCCCATATATTCTTTGAATTCCCAGTCAGACAATGGCACTGTATACCAGTATTAAAAATTGTGGGTGCACGTAACCCCCATATATTCTTTGAATTCCCAGTCAGACAATGGCACTGTATAGCAGTATTAAAAATTGTGGGTGCACGTAACCCCCATATATTCTTTGAATTCCCAGTCAGACAATGGCACTGTATACCAGTATTAAAAATTGTGGGTGCACATAACCCCCATATATTCTTTGAATTCCCAGTCAGACAATGGCACTGTATACCAGTATTAAAAATTGTGGGTGCACGTAACCCCCATATATTCTTTGAATTCCCAGTCAGACAATGGCACTGTATACCAGTATTAAAAATTGTGGGTGCACATAACCCCCATATATTCTTTGAATTCCCAGTCAGACAATGGCACTGTATACCAGTATTAAAAATTGTGGGTGCACATAACCCCCATATATTCTTTGAATTCCCAGTCAGACAATGGCACTGTATACCAGTATTAAAAATTGTGGGTGCACGTAACCCCCATATATTCTTTGAATTCCCAGTCAGACAATGGCACTGTATAGCAGTATTAAAAATTGTGGGTGCACGTAACCCCCATATATTCTTTGAATTCCCAGTCAGACAATGGCACTGTATACCAGTATTAAAAATTGTGGGTGCACATAACCCCCATATATTCTTTGAATTCCCAGTCAGACAATGGCACTGTATACCAGTATTAAAAATTGTGGGTGCACGTAACCCCCATATATTCTTTGAATTCCCAGTCAGACAATGGCACTGTATACCAGTAGTAAAAATTGTGGGTGCACATAACCCCCATATATTCTTTGAATTCCCAGTCAGACAATGGAACTGTATAGCAGTAGCAAAAATTGTGGGTGCACGTCACCCCAATATATTCTTTGAATTCCCAGTTAGACAATGGCACTGTATACCAGTAGTAAAAATTGTGGGTGCACATAACCCCCATATATTCTTTGAATTCCCAGTCAGACAATGGCACTGTATACCAGTAGTAAAAATTGTGGGTGCACATAACCCCCATATATTCTTTGAATTCCCAGTCAGACAATGGAACTGTATAGCAGTAGCAAAAATTGTGGGTGCACGTCACCCCAATATATTCTTTGAATTCCCAGTTAGACAATGGCACTGTATACCAGTAGTAAAAATTGTGGGTGCACATAACCCCCATATATTCTTTGAATTCCCAGTCAGACAATGGCACTGTATACCAGTATTAAAAATTGTGGGTGCACATAACCCCCATATATTCTTTGAATTCCCAGTCAGACAATGGCACTGTATACCAGTATTAAAAATTGTGGGTGCACGTAACCCCCATATATTCTTTGAATTCCCAGTCAGACAATGGCACTGTATAGCAGTATTAAAAATTGTGGGTGCACGTAACCCCCATATATTCTTTGAATTCCCAGTCAGACAATGGCACTGTATACCAGTATTAAAAATTGTGGGTGCACATAACCCCCATATATTCTTTGAATTCCCAGTCAGACAATGGCACTGTATACCAGTAGTAAAAATTGTGGGTGCACATAACCCCCATATATTCTTTGAATTCCCAGTCAGACAATGGCACTGTATACCAGTATTAAAAATTGTGGGTGCACATAACCCCCATATATTCTTTGAATTCCCAGTGAGACAATGGAACTGTATAGCAGTAGCAAAAATTGTGGGTGCACGTCACCCCAATATATTCTTTGAATTCCCAGTTAGACAATGGCACTGTATACCAGTAGTAAAAATTGTGGGTGCACATAACCCCCATATATTCTTTGAATTCCCAGTCAGACAATGGCACTGTATACCAGTATTAAAAATTGTGGGTGCACATAACCCCCATATATTCTTTGAATTCCCAGTCAGACAATGGCACTGTATACCAGTATTAAAAATTGTGGGTGCACATAACCCCCATATATTCTTTGAATTCCCAGTGAGACAATGGAACTGTATAGCAGTAGCAAAAATTGTGGGTGCACGTCACCCCAATATATTCTTTGAATTCCCAGTTAGACAATGGCACTGTATACCAGTAGTAAAAATTGTGGGTGCACATAACCCCCATATATTCTTTGAATTCCCAGTCAGACAATGGCACTGTATACCAGTATTAAAAATTGTGGGTGCACATAACCCCCATATATTCTTTGAATTCCCAGTCAGACAATGGCACTGTATACCAGTATTAAAAATTGTGGGTGCACATAACCCCCATATATTCTTTGAATTCCCAGTCAGACAATGGCACTGTATACCAGTATTAAAAATTGTGGGTGCACGTAACCCCCATATATTCTTTGAATTCCCAGTCAGACAATGGCACTGTATAGCAGTATTAAAAATTGTGGGTGCACGTAACCCCCATATATTCTTTGAATTCCCAGTCAGACAATGGCACTGTATACCAGTATTAAAAATTGTGGGTGCACATAACCCCCATATATTCTTTGAATTCCCAGTCAGACAATGGCACTGTATACCAGTATTAAAAATTGTGGGTGCACATAACCCCCATATATTCTTTGAATTCCCAGTCAGACAATGGCACTGTATACCAGTATTAAAAATTGTGGGTGCACATAACCCCCATATATTCTTTGAATTCCCAGTGAGACAATGGAACTGTATAGCAGTAGCAAAAATTGTGGGTGCACGTCACCCCAATATATTCTTTGAATTCCCAGTCAGACAATGGCACTGTATACCAGTAGTAAAAATTGTGGGTGCACATAACCCCCATATATTCTTTGAATTCCCAGTCAGACAATGGCACTGTATAGCAGTATTAAAAATTGTGGGTGCACGTAACCCCCATATATTCTTTGAATTCCCAGTCAGACAATGGCACTATATACCAGTATTAAAAATTGTGGGTGCACATAACCCCCATATATTCTTTGAATTCCCAGTCAGACAATGGCACTGTATAGCAGTATTAAAAATTGTGGGTGCACATAACCCCCATATATTCTTTGAATTCCCAGTGAGACAATGGCACTGTATACCAGTAGCAAAAATTGTGGGTGTATATAGCCCCAATTCTATTGCTAGGGGACTTGCAGGGTATTTCTGAGGTGAAGGTGGGGGGGCACACCGTTGGAACGGGGATTTGGGGTGTATATATGGGGTATACGGGAATACACTGTCAGTGTGTTCCATTCAGGATCCTGGGAAAGCTGGGTTGCGGCGATTGAGCCCGTCAGTGCCACGTTACACTGACAAGCTTCTCCCTGGAATTGAAGTTATATGTAAGCCCAATATATTCTTTGAATTCCCAGTGAGACAATGGCACTATATGGCAGTAGCAAAAATAGTGGGTGTATATAGCCCCAATTCTATTGCTAGGGGACTTGCAGGGTATTTCTGGGGTGAAGGTGGGGGGGCACACCGTTGGAACGGGTATCGGGGGTATATATCGGGTATACGGGAATACACTGACAGTGTATTCCATTCAGGATCCTGGGAAAGCTGGGTTGCGGCGATTGAGCCCGTCAGTGCCACGTTACACTGACAAGCTTCTCCCTGGAATTTAGCTCTTATAAGAGCTGTTGGTTGTCTTCTCCTTCCTATCCTAGCCTGTCCCTGCCTACCCAGAATCTAAGCCCTAGCTAACTGGACGGAAACCTCCGTCCTCGGTGAATTGCAAGCTCAGAATGACGCGAAGCTGGGCGGCGCTGTTCTTTTAAATTAGAGGTCACATGTTTTCGGCAGCCAATGGGTTTTGCCTACTTTTTTCAACGTCACCGGTGTCGTAGTTCTTGTCCCACCTACCCTGCGCTGTTATTGGAGCAAAAAAGGCGCCAGGGAAGGTGGGAGGGGAATCGAGTAATGGCGCACTTTACCACGCGGTGTTCGATTCGATTCGAACATGCCGAACAGCCTAATATCCGATCGAACATGAGTTCGATAGAACACTGTTCGCTCATCTCTAATAAAGAGGTATGTGAATGGCACAAAACGTAGACACAGTGTACGCAACTGATGCAACCTAGGCTCACAATACGTGCTTTGCTCTGAATCAAACTGTCAACCATTTTCATTTCACAAATCATTATGCAGACGCCTAGATCCTTCAAAGTCTTTGATTTTAGATTTTTCACCCGTCTTTCAGAGCTAGCTGAAAACTAATTTGCATCGTGGGAAATAATAATATTTTGCTCCTGAGTGAAACTGCCACTACGTGAATTGTTGATTTACTATGAGAATTTACTCAAGAAAATAGTTCATCAGCATCAAAGAGCCAATAAATACGCGCATGCCGTACTTAATGGCTCCAGATACAGAGATTAAATGACTTTGCTTCTTTAAGAAGAATTAGACAAGGCACTTCAGTTACCTTGCCTTGTTTATAAAGCAATCTATAGAGGAAATCCAACAATCCAAAATGCTGGCTGCAGCAACTTCTTCATTGCTTTGGGGATGCATCAATAGATCTTGATAATTTCACATGAGCAGCTGTAATTTAACGTTCTACGCTACGTGACTGCCTCTCTCTGCTTCCTGCCCGAGATTCCATATGTGAAAATATATGCACAGTAAATTAGAAAGACAGCAAAAGCACAAGGCACAAAGCATGTGATCCTATTTACATGTTATAATCCCATACTTTAGTAGTAGTCATTTTAAAGGAATATTGCTTTCTCAGCATAAACAGAACCCACAAATTTAGTAAACTCAGTCTATAAAATTGGATCAAATATTATATTTACATAGCAAAAATCTTAATATTTTAATTATCATTATTAGTTTTACACGTAAAAACGGTAATAGTGTGACCAACAATTGTCTCTGGGTATCCCATGTATCTTTTATCCAATGGGGTCTGACCAGTGGCGTAACTACCGGGGTAGCAGGGGTAGCAGCTGCCACAGAGCCCGGGACATTAGGGGCCCAGCGACATCCGCTACCGCTGCGTTTTTTGGGTTTTTTTATAGGCCGTTACCAGCTGGAGTTACTGCAGCCGGTAACGGGCCCTATTTACTTAACGATCCTGGCAGGGGCCGTGATCGGTAAGTGACACCACGGGCCCCACAAACACTATTATTATACTCAGGGGTCTTTTCAGACCCCCGAGTATAATGATCGGAGGCCCGGAAGAGGTAAGAGAACATAAAAAACAGTGTTACTTACCTCTCAGTGCTCAAGACACGCTTCGGGCCTAGTTGTGTGACGTATCTGACATCACATGACCCAGGCCTGCGTCCCGGGTCATGTGACATCCGAACATCATTGAAGATGTCTGACACCACCGAGGACTGCAGCGGAGCCGGTGATAGGTAAGTGACAGTGTTTTTTATGTTGGTATCCCCTCTCGGTCTCTGATTATTATAGACCCCAGAGTATAATAATTGTTCATGGGTGTCCACAGTGGGGCATAATACTGTGTGCAGGGGGCACTATGGGGCATCATACTGTGTGCAGGGGGCACTATGGGGCATAATACTGTGTACAGGGGCCACTATGGGGCATAATACTGTGTGCAGGGGCCACTATGGGGATAATACTGTGTGCAGGGACCATTATGGGGCATAATACTGTGTGTAGAGGCCATTATGGGGCATAATACTGTGTGCAGGGGCCATTATGGGGCATAATACTGTGTGCAGGTGCCACTATGGGGTATCATACTGTGTGCAGGGGCCACTATGGGTGTCACGATATGAGTGGATACACAGGAGGCCAGTGGTCCGGTTTCAATCCTTTATTGCAGATCTGACACAGGATAGACAAGCAGACAGTAAGGGCCGGCTGAGAACGGGAAGGCGGTGCGTAACCAGGCAGAGGTCGAATGGATGTCAGGGCAGATAGAGTCTGTCGGTGGACGGGAATCCCGGAGAGCGGACCAGGTGGACGAATAGGCACCGGGGTCTTCAGCGACAGCAGGCGCAGACCTTTCGCACTTCCGTGCGGGCAGCGGAGTCGCCAGGTGCAGCAGCTAAGCCGAAGGATGAGTAGTCAGGTGACTGAGTCAGGGAGCCCAGCAGGGGTACAGCAGCAAGTAGAGATGATCTTGAGGAGGACTGCAAGACCCAGCAGGATTGGGGAACCAGCGGGATAAAGCCAGCTCCAGGAGCTTGAGGTCAGTCAGAGGAAACTCCAACAGAATACACAAGCAATGTGCAGAAGATACCACGCCCCTTAAAAGGCATGTGACCAGAGGCACGTGACCAGGAGTCCAGCCCAGCTGCAGGAAACAGGAAACTTAGTTCAGTGAAGCCCTTGCCGCCATCTTGCTTCAGGGCACCTGATTCCAGTACACAAGGCAGAATCCTAACAGTACTCCCACCCTAAGGACGGCCTCTGGACGGCCCAGGACCTGGCTTCCTAGGGTACCTCTGATGGAACTGAGCGATCAGACGAGGGGCGTTGATGTTGGCTGGTGACTCCCAGGAGTTGTCTTCAGACGGGTATCCTTGCCACTTGATCAAATACTGCAGCCTGTTCCGAAATATTCTGGAATCCACGATCTTCTCTACCAGAAAGTGCTCCTGGCCCTCCACTTCGACCGGACCCGGTGGAGCAGGTGTACGTCCAGGAAAAGGATTCGGAACTACGGTCTTCAGTAAGGAAACGTGGAATACCGGATGAATCTTCATGGTCTTCGGTAGCCGTAATCGACAAGCCGCCGCACCCACTAGAGCCACGACCCTGTAGGGACCCATGAATTTTTGAGCCAACTTCCTCGATGGGACCTTGAGTTTTAAGTTCTTGGTGGAAAGCCAGACCGCATCGCCCACCTTGAACGTCGGGGCCGGTCGCCGGTGTCGATCTGCTGCTCTCTTGTAACGTTCCTAGGCTGCAAACAGTGTTTGTTTCAGGACCTCCAGCTCCTGCTGCAATGTAGCCACCCTCTCCGAAACAGCGGGAACCGGACCATCCACAGTCAGTCTCGGCACCACCTTTGGATGATATCCCAAGTTCGCATAAAACGGCGACATCTTCGTGGAAGAACTCTGTGTGTTGTTATAACAGAACTCTGCTAAAGGTAGTAGCTGGACCCAGTCATCTTGCAGCTGTGAAATATAACAACGTAAGTACTGCTCCAACGTCTGGTTCGTCCGTTCTGTCTGTCCGTTGGTTTGCGGGTGGAAGGCAGAAGATAGTTGTACCTGAATTCCAAGAGCTGCACAGAAAGCCCGCCAGAACCTTGCGGTGAACTGGACCCCCCGATCAGAAATTATGTCGTCCGGGACTCCATGCAGGCGAAACACGTTTTCTACAACTAAATCCGCTGTCTCTTTGGCTGATGGTAGCGCTGTGCAAGGAATGAAATGTGCCGCCTTCGTCAGACGGTCCACCACCACGAGGATCGTGTTCCTCCCCTTGGAAACTGGAAGCTCCACAATGAAGTCCATAGATATAGACCCCCAAGGACGTGAAGGGACCGGCAGGGGTTGTAGAAGGCCCGTAGGTGCGGATCGTGGCACCTTGTTCCTGGCACACACTTCACAGGATTGGACATACTTCTTAACGTCCCCTAGGAGTTCTGGCCACCAGACGAATCGCCCGACCAGCTCTTGCGTCTTCTGAGTTCCCGTATGCCCGGCCAACCTGGAATCATGAAGAAATTTCAAGACCTTCAAGCGTGCCCCTTCTGGAACATACAGGCGCTGCCCCACCATCCATACGTGGTTCTTGAACCTTAATGACACGTCCGTAGATGGCTGAGCAAGGAAGGGGTCCGTCTCGTATGCCTCCTTAATGTTGTTCAACAGGTCCCGATCATGCAACACCGCCACGAAATTAGAATCTGGAACAATCGTCCTCGTAGGGACCTCTGCTGTGGCTCCCTCTGCAAACATACGGGACAAGGCATCCGCCTTCCCGTTCCGCGAGCCTGGCCTGTAAGAAATCAAGAAATTAAAACGAGTCAAAAATAAGCTCCACCGCGCCTGCCGGGGAGACAAACACCTGGTGGACCGCACAAATTGTAAATTCCGGTGGTCTGTTAACACAATAATCTGCTGAGAGGTCCCTTGCAGAAGGTGCCTCCACTCCTTAAAGGCCGAAATGATAGCTAACAGTTCTTTATTCCCGATATCATAATTCTGTTCCGCCGCAGAAAGTTGCCGGGAGTAGAAAGCACAGGGATGCAACAACTCCTTCTCCCCGATCCTCTGGGACAGTATGGCTCCGACAGCTGAATCGGAGGCATCCACCTCGACTATGAAAGGGCGAGCCGGGTCAGGGTGTACCAATACTGGTGCCGATGTGAACTTGTCCTTAAGTCTGTCAAAGGCCTCCTGGGCTTGTGGAGTCCAGCTAAAAGATGCTGCTCTTCTTGTCAGTTTAGTGATAGGGGCCACAATTTCCGAAAAGTTCTTAATAAAGCGTCTATAGAAATTGGCAAAGCCAATGAACCGCTGAATCTCCTTGATGGATTTGGGAACCGGCCAGTTGAGCACAGCTTGGACCTTGCTATCGTCCATGCTAATACCTTGAGGTGAAAGGATATAGCCCAGGAATTGAACTTTAGTCGTGTGGAAGTCACATTTCTCCAATTTAATATACAACTTGTTCTCCCGGAGGCGCCTCAAGACCGTCTTGACATGCTCCTGATGATCGGCAATGGAATCAGAAAAAATCAGGATATCGTCCAGGTAGATGATGACGAAACGGTCCAGTAAGTCTCGAAAAATGTCATTGGCCAAATGCTGAAATGTGGCCGGCGCGTTACATAGTCCGAATGGCATTACTAAATACTCAAAGTGCCCATAGCGGGAGCGAAATGCGGTCTTCCATTCATCCCCCGGTCGGATGCGTAGCAAATTGTAAGCCCCCCGGAGATCTAGTTTGGTAAAGATCTTGGCATGGCGGACCCTCTCTAGAAGTTCGGGAATCAGGGGTAACGGATATCGGTTACGTACCGTCACCTTATTAAGGTCTCTGTAATCAATGCACGGTCTTAAGGACCCGTCTTTCTTCTTGACAAAAAATATCGGGGCCCCAGCCGGGGACGAGGAAGGACGGATGAATCCCTTGCCCAAATTCTCCTCGATGTACACTTTCAAGGCCTCTAATTCCGGCCCCGCAAGCGGGTAAATATGTCCAAATGGAATAGCCGCTCCAGGTAGCAATTCAATGGGGCAGTCATACGGCCGATGTGGAGGCAGAGAGTCTGCCCTGGTCTTATCACAGACATCTGCGAAGTCCACATACTCCGGGGGGAGAACACCAGCAGTATTTAACTCAGCAGCCGGTACCTCAGTAGCTGCTGCATTCGCTAGGGGCAGCGTTGGAAAGGTCACCTGCCCTGTTCCCCAGTTAATTGAGGGATTATGTGCCTGAAGCCAGGGGAGCCCAAAAATGATGGGGAAGTGAGGAGATGTAATCAACATGAAGGACAGCGTCTCCTTATGTACCGGTGGGATGTAGATCTGTAAAGGTTCTGTTTCTAGATCCACTGGACCCGAAGCTAGGGGGGAACCGTCTACCATCTCCATTAATACAGGAGCCTGTCTTTTCTTGATCCTGATCCTATTCTGAGAGGCAAATGTGGAGTCCATGAAATTTCCACTGGCCCCGGAATCAATCATGGCCGATGTCTCCAACCAGTCAGATCCCTTCTTAATGCGGACGGACACAAGGCAATGCGTTCTCTTGTTCCCGAGCCGAGGAGGAGGCAGCATAGAGGAAACAGTCTGAATAATTGCGTTTAATGGTAGATTCTGATCTGAACTGACAGACTCCTCATCTGATAACTCGTGATCAGCTACCGCGGCTACCATCTTAGAGGTCGTATGGGACAGTTCAATAACATGTGACTGGGATCACCGCAGTACAGACAAAGTTTCTCCCGCAGCCGGTGCTCTCGGCGGTCATTCCTCTCGCGATGCTGCAAGGAGTCGACCAGCATGGGTTCGGCCTCCGGCCACTGGGAAGGCTTGCTTGTAACCTCCCTTGGGAAACTCCATGAGGATGGGTCACTACTGCGATTTAGAGCCTTCCATCTCTCCAGCCGGCGCTCCGACATCCGGGCGTCAATCCGGACACAATAATTAATGAAGTCATCCAAATTGTCGGGAGCCTCGGCCCGGGCCAATTCATCTTTCATAGCTCCTGATAAGCCCTTACGGAACAACGGAAGTTGGGCATTGGCGTCCCACGTGGTATCCACCGCCCATCTCCGGAACTCCATGACATAATCGATAACCGGACGTCTACCCTGTTTGAGCGCCAATACGGTGGTTTCTGCCGTAGCCCTCCGGTGGGGGTCATCAAACATCTGTGTCATGGCAGCTACAAACTCATCAAAGTTGTTGAGTCGATCGTCGTCTGTCTCAATAAGGGGGTTAGCCCAAGCGATGGCCTTGTGGGTTAGTAACATTATTATACACAGCACCTTAGAGCGATCTGTGGGAAATTGTGCTTCATGAGTGCCGAAATATAAATGGCATTGATTGATGAAGCCCCTGAACTTGTCCCGATCGCCGCTAAAGCGAAACGGGGGCAACTTAGGCGAAATTGGTGCTGGAGGCGTAGTGGGGCCACTGGAAATGTGATGTTCCAACGTCTGAGTACGAGCGCTTAAGTCCTGTAAAGCAGTTCAAATCTGCTGCGCATTTTGGTTGACCTGTACCTCCAGGAGAGCCAGGCGCTTCTTGACGTCCTGGACCTCCGTAGCCAGCACCTGCATGAGACTGCTCACCTGTTTCAGGCGAGCGTCTAGGGACTGAAGTGTGACGACCTCCATGATGGCTTGTGTATCCTGTCACGATATGAGTGGATACGCAGGAGGCCAGTGGTCCGGTTTCAATCCTTTATTGCAGATCTGACACAGGATAGACAAGCAGACAGTAAGGGCCGGCTGAGAACGGGAAGGCGGTGCGTAACCAGGCAGAGGTCGAATGGATGTCAGGGCAGATAGAGTCTGTCGGTGGACGGGAATCCCGGAGAGCGGACCAGGTGGACGAATAGGCACCGGGGTCTTCAGCGACAGCAGGCGCAGACCTTTCGCACTTCCGTGCGGGCAGCGGAGTCGCCAGGTGCAGCAGCTAAGCCGAAGGATGAGTAGTCAGGTGACTGAGTCAGGGAGCCCAGCAGGGGTACAGCAGCAAGTAGAGATGATCTTGAGGAGGACTGCAAGACCCAGCAGGATTGGGGAACCAGCGGGATAAAGCCAGCTCCAGGAGCTTGAGGTCAGTCAGAGGAAACTCCAACAGAATACACAAGCAATGTGCAGAAGATACCACGCCCCTTAAAAGGCATGTGACCAGAGGCACGTGACCAGGAGTCCAGCCCAGCTGCAGGAAACAGGAAACTTAGTTCAGTGAAGCCCTTCCCGCCATCTTGCTTCAGGGCACCTGATTCCAGTACACAAGGCAGAATCCTAACAATGGGGCATCATACTGTGTGCAGGGGCCACTATGGGGCATAATACTGTGTGCAGGGGCCATTATGGGGCATAATACTGTATGCAGGGGCCATTATGGGGCATAATACTGTGTGCAGGGGCCACTATGGGGCATAATACTGTATGCAGGGGCCACTATGGGTCATAATACTGTGTGCAGGGCCACTATGGGGCATCATACTGTGTGCAGGACCACTATGGGGCATAATACTGTGTGCAGGGCCACTATGGGGCATAATAAAGCGCGCAGGAATGCGGGGGGGTTTCGGTCGGTCGAGGTCTTCGGTGTCGGAGTCAGTTGGGGGGGGGCCATGTCAAAAGTTCGCCACGGGCCCCGCCATTCCTAGTTACGCCACTGGGTCTGACACTATTTTTTTGCTAGTGTTTAGAAGGAGCCCTGGTGCTTGGGGAACACACTGAAGCCACACATCAGCATGTTTTAGTAGCAGCAGTGCAGGGTATTACATTTTTAAAAGCCTGGATAACCTTTTTCTTTAGCATTCTTCACCTACCTTTAGATGTTTTCTCTTTGCCGCTGTTCGGTAAAAATTTGGGTTTTCTTCAATATGCAAATGAGTTCTCTTGCAGCACTGGGGGCAGGCCCCAGCACTCAAACAGCACTGGAGGCGTCCCCAATGCTGTGAGAGAACTCTCCAGCGTCGTCTCCATCTTCGCCTGGAATGGCCTCTCTCCACGTCTTCTTCCAGCGCTGGGTTCAAACTTCTACACATGCGCAGTTGGCTCTGCCGTCGGGCCTCGGGCAGAGCCAACTGCACATGCATTTATTAGACCCCCTAGGGGTCTTGAACCCCAAGGGGTCTGAACCCGAATGCCATGCATTACAAAATACCAGGGCTTCTATTGCAGGCTACATAAAGTAGCCTGCAATAGAATTCAATGAATGACAGACCGTGCAGCCTTCACAAGGCTCCCCGTTGTCATAGCAGTGAGATCCCAGACCTGAAGTTTGCTCCGGGTGCCAGTGATTGCCGGTAAAATGGCAGCGCCAGCATGCCGCCAGGAGAATGGTGCCTCGGTCAAAGCTGAAAGTGCTTTGTGATCTACTTTTATGTCCTCATGATTCATGCAGGCAATGCGCGGAAAGCACACGGACCCCATTATAATCTATGGGGTTTGCTTGATTTCACTGCACACCGCTTGCCAATGCATTTGGTATTCCATTCGGGAAGTCCCCATGCGGACTCCCGAACGGATTACCGAACGCAGATGTAGGGTTAGTCAGGGTTAGTCAAAATTGTTAGTCAGTGAACCTAAGAAACTGTAAACCCCCTAACCACCTGTATTTCTATCTATTACTTGCATAGTTTGCGCTTAGAATACCTAGACAGACATGGTACTGCCTAGGGATCCTCCAGGAAAATATTACCAGTCCATATTATTTAGCTGATCTATAAGAGGCACTGGAAAACAAATTTAGGCAACCTTGTTCTTTCAGATTACAAAGTGTTGTACCTGTGCAAGTAAATCCTACCTTCCCTGCTGTGCTGTACTTCATGCAATTTGCTTCAAGGAACTAAATCTTCCATAGATCTAACAGAAAAATTAAAGGTCTGTTGCTTAAAATGGCTTATGTGCTAGAATGCACAAAAAACATACACAAGTCTAACCTACAATACTTGTGGCACCTGCAAAATCAACAGATTGCCAAGCGATTATACGTTCACAAAGCCTCCCCGTTTCTCAATTTTTCATCTGGAAAAACTTTCCAATATTATATATTCACACATTTATATTGTACATCCCAATCTCTCAGAAACTTTGCAATCAATACTTTGTTTTGGGTAATAGAAAAAGCTGAAATTCAGTATTTGTAGATTTAAAATACAAGCCTAAGTGTCGTTTACAATGCTTACAAAAGAGCTGAAAGGCATCCTACCTTCATAGCGTTATCAATCATGACAATATTTTTTGTCATCAGTAAAAGTGAAATGTAATAAACAACTAAATCTAACAAAAATGGCACACAATAATATAATGTGTGGAAATATTATAGGATAATATATGATTTAACACCTTTCCCTGGCCAGTGGCTTGCATGCCACACTTGTGCTTATAGTGCATATGGACCAATGACAAGTTATAGTGTTAAAGATAAAGAGCAATACTTCTAGTCTTGCAGCCTACAAATAACATGAACTTCTACAAATATGACTACATATAATGTGTAGATGGAGCACCAGACATATAGCGGCCACAAAATCTTGTTTTGCATCTATTTGTCCTTATCCTGTTCTCTTGATGATATTTAAAGGTATTTTGTCACGTCGGGCAAACAGCTCTTGACAACTTCATTCAGTCCACTAAAAATGAAGCCGTTCCTTAATAAGCAGCTTTCTGTTCTGGTTCATAGCGGGTGATCAAAATCCGGGACATGGACTGGAGTTGTCTTTATGAGATATACCTGTTTACGCAATATGTCTATTATTTTTCTACAAAATTCAGCATAATTGCTATACATATCAATGTCTATTCTTTCGAAATCAGGAGGTAAGTACTCAACCTGATATCACGTATAGTGACAGCCCGCTCCCTTTAAAAACCCTCAAACACAAAAACAGATTTTCTGTGTCTTTTTTTTAAAAAAAACAAGTTCAATACAGATCTATTCAATTTGTACCATTGGGTTACAAGTACTGAACAATCTGTAAGATGTTGATCTCTTTTTATTAAAAAGTCAGCATGTTGCATTCATACTGTACACTTTATCTATTCCTCATCGCCACTATACTCCTTGTACCTTGAGACCCTGTGACAATCTTCACATTAGAGACAAGGCTTCCATTAAATCGGAGCCATGACAGCTATGCCTCATCCATTTCGATGCTAATCCTGACAGACCCTACTGACTTTTAGAAGGTTCATCAGGTCCTAGTTCCCTGTATTTTTCACGGCAAGTATAGTGTTGTACAAGACAATATTCTCTAATATACCAGAACCTTAACAGAAAACATAATGCAGATGTAACAAGAGCTTACTATCACCATAAGTCACACACCATGTCTTCATATTCCACAAACAGTCAGTAGAAATTAACATTTTAACACTTACAGACTATGAACAAAAGATTAACCTGCAAATGGAACTAACAATCATTTCCAAATAGTTATTTTGGGCCAAGAATAATATTTAGCTTGTTCTCTGTTGTTTTAGATACAATCTCAAAGAGTTAAAGGGTAAACTGATGTAAGCTACAAAGCATCTGGAACAGATCCCACCTGCTGTGTGTCTTATGGGGCAGAGGGATCTTTGGAGCCCCTCAACAAGGAAGGTCCAAGCACCACTGCTACTTCTGCAAAAGATTTGGTTATGAATATTAAACATGAAGGAAGCAATGCCTTAACCACTTAATGGCTGCATAATGGACCTCTGGGTACTATCACTGTCTTTATCCTGATGTATCACCTTTCCATGTCTTACACGTAGATGTCTTAGTTGTCAGTGACCAGAAGATCAAGGAGAAAACACACCGGCAGCTTCTAAGCACATCAATATTGCTATATACGCAACACAAAATGATGGCTATATGATACGTAGGATTTTGGATTGATATAACTTCTACAATGAATACATTTTCATGATCACATGACTGATGGTGGGGTCTCAGTGGTTTAGTTATAATACACAGACAACTAGAGACAGATTCCCCCAGACCGAAACAAATAGCAAAGAAAAAATAATATTTTTGGAAGCTATATACCAAAAGCGTAGACCATCCATCCTTTTCAGAATGACTGTGTGAGAAGCAAACTGCACTCTCAACTTCACGTCTTTTCTGCCAAAATATAGAGGTAGTCTTAGATTTATCTGAAGTCTCCATTTCCTTCTGTAGTCTTACTATAACACCAAAACCACTATCTCAGGGTTGTATTTGACACAAGACCTCGCCTTCACCCCACATATACACTCACTTGCACTTCAAAAACATCTCCAGATTCCATGCTTTTTTCAATGTGGAGACATCAAAAATCCCTCATTGATTACTCTAGTCTTAAAGGGGTTGTCCCATCTCAAGGATACTATATCTACTGGTAGCTTATGTAAATTGAAGACTTTTCCTAAATATATTACTTTAGAAATTCTGCTTTGTTTGCCTGCTATGTGACTTTATTCCTCCCATTGTATACACAGTGTTGCTATAACCACGGACCTGTGAGATCATACAAGTGACATCACTCACTGCTCTGCTGGCAGGACAATTCATTCAGCTAATTGAAGTTTACTGATACAGTCCTGTATGTTATCTCTCTATGTAAACACACAGATAGCATTGAGTCCATTCTGTACAAGCATCTGCATATTATCTGATCTGCAAAAGTATTGTGATCCATCTCAAGCCCATACAGCAAGAGGGAGGAGGGGGGAGAGAAATACAGGAAGTGAGAAGAACAGACTGCAGACAAAGCTGCTGAAACACTGAGATGGGAGAACCCCTCGAACTATTATAATTCTTAAATTATCAATCTTCCACTTACTAAACTCTTCCATCTACAATCTGTCACAAATGCAATCTTCAGACTTATCTTGCTGTCAAACCAGTACAGAAAGTCATCTATTTGTGCCAGTTGCTGCACTGGTTGCCTATCCACAAATCACCCCAGTGTTGTACCCCCTACATTTCCTCCCTCATCACCATCTACCACCCTAACCATCCTCTCCATTCTGCCAATGACCTTAGATATGTATCCTCTGTTTCTCGAACATGTCCAATCCATCTCCATATCATGTGATTAGTCCATGGTCATGTGATGGACTTTCACGCATTCAGCTCGTTACCAGACAGATGTCTGATTACTGTGCAGTGACTATAACGAGCTGTGCACTTGAGTGATTATGGACTGTATATCACATGACCATGGACTGTATATCACATGACCAGGGACTGTATATAACATGACCAGGGACTGTCCATCACATGACCAGGGACTGTCCATCACATGACCTGGATGAATATTTATCCACTGGAAGTAAATGAAGAACGACAGCAAGCAGAGATCAGAAAACCATGAGGAACTGATACAGAAAGTATAGTGGAAATGGTATAACATTTCATTATACAAACAGTAACGCTTATTTGGTGAAACTGGACATCCCCTTTAAACCAGTTCTCAGGAACAATATGAGATGAAAATACTTAATCATGCAGAGGATGTCTTTCAACGTTTCAGTTACCAAAAGCAGATGTTACTGATGGCTAAACGATTTTCTTTACATTAAAATCATCCATGGACATGTTCCAAAGAACTCCTTTAAAAATGTGTGAAATAACATATTATAGAAATACAAAGCCTAATGTCTACAGCTTCTCTATGCATTACGGCTAAATGAGTTTAGCAAAAATTTTACACTAGAAATCAACTGGGGAACGGCAAAGTGTAAACATTTCCGATATTGCCGCTTGGACCAGAAGAGTGATTTAAGTTTATTAGTGAGTTGCACAGATGAATGTTATACTTTTCTTTGAGTGGGGTGGCTTTCTTGAAGCCGCAGCGGTTTAATAAAACTACAGCATAAGGATCTTGCAGTGTCAGATAACTTTTCTGCCTCGCTTTATGTCTGTTTGCAATTTCTCTACTCATGCATAAAAATCAGAAGCGTTACTCCATTTGTCTGTAAAAAAAAAAGAAAGAAAGAAAAAAGGGCTCACAGACGTAGGTTTAAAGGGAAAATTCAAAACGGCTTTTAAGAAAGTTAAAGAGAGCAAAGCTGCCATCTTCAGGCTGTCTCAAACTGGCACGTTTATTTTCCAGACACTGCAAGCTTGTTAACCGTGGTAGAGCGATGCGGTGCCGTAATCTCCGCTCTCGGATTATTATTTTAAAGAATTACTGGCATGCCACATTTAAAGGGTAATGTCACACAAATGATTAAAACCATGGCTTTAAAGCACAGCATTTAATGGCTAAGGCGCTGACCCATAGTAATGAATGAAGATTTGACACCAGCCATTGCAAAATGTACAAACGCTAGATCCAAGCCGCCAGTAATAACCATGATTCAGCGCTTTAATGTTCAAGCGACATACATAAATGCCAAGACAGAAAATGCTTGTGTGACATTACATACTGACTGTGTTCTCTCTTTACCTTTTCCTATCCTTGCTTTTGCAATTACATGATATTTAGTAGTAAGCGTGTGTCATCTGTCGCAAGACAATTTAGTACACAATGTGTACCCCAATATACAGTGTAATGTGACTCATAGTGAACCTCTTCACTGTTAATGCATTGACGTGATTTTTCAGCCCCTTTTGTACTTTTAGGGTCCATTCACACGGAGGAAAATGGTGAGAAATTTGGTGTGGAATTTCAGTGCTGAAAAAAAAAGCCTCCCATTGACTTCAAAGGGTTCCTTTTTTGCTAGCAGAAAAAGGAACCCATTGAAGTCAATGGGAGGCTGTTTTCAGCGCTGAAAGTCCACACCAAATTACTCACCATTTTCCTCCATGTGAATGGACCCTAAGGATAAGGACACACCTAGACTTTTTATCACACTATAAAATAATCACTGACATCAACTGAGCAGCTTATATTACACAATGGGGTTTGCTAGGTGTAGTTATACAAAAGGTACTTGCCTAGGATCCAGCTCCATAGACCAATTGGAAAGAGATCTCAGTACACATATAAGTGTGGCCATTGAAAGTTATTTTTGGCAATCCATACAAATATACTTGGTGTTTCACTGCCAAGAGGGACCTTTCTCAATCCATAAAACTGTTCACCATATAATTATCAGGCTATGGCTGCATGGAAATATTGGCCACATAGCCATCATGGCTGCTGTCTTGTGTACGGATAATTTTTATATATCCTCCAACAGAAGACGTTTTACCAAGACACCTGAGAAGTTTTCCTTTACATGTGTTTGAAGACTAAATCTCCGGATCCCTTGCCCTGGGAGAAACTGAGCTAGAGAGCTAAGGAATCAGGAGCTGACTCTTTGTGTGTATGTCAAGCCTAGTTAGGAATTAAAAGAGTAAGCGTACCCTGGTTTGATCTTCTCACCGACACCTATATTTCTAAGGCATCTGCTTCATTCCAGTTCTCCATTGTACCAAGTAACCATCACTCTGATTTACTAAAACTTTCAGAATATTGCATATCGACTCTGCTATGATTTTAATTTTTTTTTTCAATTCTGTTTCACCAATGTGAGTCCATTGAAACTGCTATTGGTGGCTGCGGCCCCGCTATTGGATATTATTTCTCCCCTATGCCCTCAATGATTTTTCTTATTGTAACAGTAGTGGGAATGGGTCAGAGGAAGCAACCCCTGCAATGCACATACCACAGATACAACCCAACAATTCAGATGAATTGTCTGGCAGGGCAATACAACAACATGGGAGGAAGTGCAATCCACCTGTGATTGGTAACTCTGCTTTGTCTGTATGTTTGGACCAAAAGTCAGTTTCACTAATCATTCGTATAATTTTCACATTGAGTGTCTACTAGGATTGAATAGAGTAGCTTACTTACAGTCAAACAATACAGCAAAAAAGAAAGAAAAGCATACTCAGCTTTCCCTGACACTCCATTTATCCACTCTCAGTGTCCGCTCAGGGTCCTACCAAAGCCTTGTTGCCAGTAGTCATGCACCCAACATGGCCACTGAGAACAAATCAGTGGCCTCAGTGGTTGCGGTAGAGGAATAGGTGATGTTACTCACATATGCTATTGGTCACTTGCTAGTAATTGCCGAGGCCACCGATTGGCCTAAACAGTCACATGTAGTACCAGACTTCCAGCAGTCAGGCCCTGGCAGGAGACAACGGAGTGCCAGGAAAAGTGGACTATACTTTTTGCTTTTATTTTACAACCCCCAAGCTCCACACAGGTATCTTCAATTCCTGGAAATGTGTGGGAAATTTAAAAAAAATGAGAATATAGTATATAAGTGAATGGAATATAATTGTGCCCTGGGCTCCATTTCAATAATAAATGATAAATTCAATAAAAGTTGAAATATCCACATGAAAATCTCATCTTTCCTCCTCTCATTTACGCCAGGGATAATCGTGTAAAATGCTTAGAAAGGTTGGCCAGACCTGGAATCAGCTGCCAGCTATGTAAATGTTGTACAGAGGCAAAGACGACTGAGGAACACGACTTGACTGATGCTTTGCTTTTAACATGTCGGACGGCTTAGAACAGCTTGAACACATACAAGCATTTTAATCTTTCATCACAGTGTGAAAATCGGCACAGCCTGAAGCTGTTTATTTAACCTGAGGCCATGTGCAATACCTCCAAAGTAAGAATAATGAAAGAAGCCAAAGCAATAAAGTGTTCCACTGATAACATAATCTATAATAATCTGGCTAGATAGCACCAGTTAACCATTTAATAATCTTAAATCCACAATAACATACATTGTTTTAAGACGTGTTTACCAGCGTAGATCTCCTTTCTACCTAAATGGACATGTAGAAAATTAATTATCAGGAAGCCAGCCTGATCTCTGCATTTAATAGCAGTAATATCTTTCCAGAATTGGAGACCGGAAAATTTGTTACCCTTCTCGTACAATAAAGCCCTGCTATTTCCCATAATGATGTTTCCCTTCTCATAGAAACAGCTAATGTATAGAGGCTAATAAAAGTACAGCTTATAGGAAGAGCAGCTTTATCATAAGGACTTTGTCTTATGGTTTGTGTAGTTTTTGATAGCGTTTTGAGGTTTTTTTTAACCCCTTCCCACCGGTGACATTTTTAAATTTTTGTTCTAGACTCCCTGCCATCCAAAGCCATCCATCCACATAACCATATTAGGGCTTAATGTTTGCAGGACAAGTTGTTCTTCATAATGGTGCTAGTTATTAGTCTGTACGATGCACTGGAAAGCTGAAAAGAAAATCAGAACTGGGTAGAATTGGAGAAAATGTGCATTTGTGTGACTATTATGGTCTTTGTTTTTACAGCATTCACTCTGAAGCCAAAATGACATGTCACCTGTATTCTATGTTTCGGTACAATTCTGGGGATTGCATTGCAAAATATTGGCACTTCTATTGCAGACTGCATAGAGCAGCCTGCAATCTAAGTAAATGGCAGATAAGCCTCGGAGCCTTCAATAGGCTTCTGGCTGTCATTCCAACAGGACACTGGCCCCGAATCTCGCTCCGGGTGACGGCAATCCCCGACAAAATAGCGCCATGTTCACCTTTGACCGAGGCGCTGCAGGGAGGGGAAGGTTATTTCTCACTGATCATGGACATTATGCCGGGTCTCAGCTGTATAATACAGCAGAGACCCGGTGGCTATGTCAGCCACCTTATTAGCACTATTAGGAAGGGGTTAAAGGAAGCACTTATACTTACCCCCCTGCTAAATACAAAAACCTCAGCAAAATTTGCAACAAAGATCAAAGCTTTTCAACAATGTGTGACCTCATCCATAATATGGATTGTATATGTCCTTTAAAGTTTTGGACTTTACACACTGGCCCAAATTTACTAAGAGTTAGCCAAAATTTTTAAACAGTCTAGTATAATTTTCTACCACTTTTTTGTTGATTTACTTTGAGCCAAGGTTTTATGCTGCAATCTTTGTATACAGTCCTATGAAAAAGTTTGGGCACCCCTATTAATCTTAATCATTTTTAGTTCTAAATATTTTGGAGTTTGCAGCAGCCATTTCAGTTTGATATATCTAATAACTGATGGACACAGTAATATTTCAGGATTGAAATGAGGTTTATTGTACTAACAGAAAATGTGCAATATGCATTAAACCAAAATTTGACCAGTGCAAAAGTATGGGCACCTCAACAGAAAAGTGACATTAATATTTAGTAGATCCTTCTTTTGTAAAGATAACAGCCTCTAGTCGCTTCCTGTAGCTTTTAATCAGTTCCTGGATCCTGGATGAAGGTATTTTGGACCATTCCTCTTTACAAAACAATTCAAGTTCAGTTAACTTTGATGGCCACCGAGCATGGACAGCCCGCTCTCAAATAATCTGAAAACAAAGATTTTTCAACATAGTTGTTCATGGGAAGATTACAAAAAGTTGTCTCAGAGATGTAACCTGTCAGTTTCCACTGTGAGGAACATAGTATGGAAATGGAAGACCACAGGGACAGTTCTTGTTAAGCCCAGAAGTGGCAGGCCAAGAAAAATATCAGAAAGGCAGAGAAGAAGAATGATGGGAACAGTCAAGGACAATCCACAGACCACCTCCAAAGAGCTGCAGCATCATCTTGCTGCAGATGGTGTCACTATGCATCGATCAACAGTACAGCGCACTTTGCACAAGGAGAAGCTGTATGGGAGAGTGATGAGAAAGAAGCCGTTTCTGCAAGCACGCCACAAACAGAGTCACCTGAGGTATGCAAAAGAACATTTGGACAAGCCAGCTTCATTTTGGAAGAAGGTCCTGTGGACTGATGAAACAAAGATTGAGTTGTTTGGTCATACAAAAAGGCGTTATGCATGATGTCCCAAAAAAAAACAGCATTCCAAGAAAAACACTTGCTACCCACTGTAAAATTTGGTGGAGGTTACATCATGCTTTGGGGCTGTGTGGCCAATGCCGGCACTGGGAGTCTTGTTAAAGTTGAGGGCCGCATGGATTCCACTCAGTATCAGCAGATTCTTGAGAATAATGTTCAAGAATCAGTGACGAAGTTGAAGTTACGCCGGGGATGGATATTTCAGCAAGACAATGATCCAAAACACCGCTCCAAATCGACTCAGGCATTCATGCAGAGGAACAATTACAATGTTCTGGAATGGCCATCCCAGTCCCCAGACCTGAATATCATTGAATATCTGTGGGATGAATTGAAGCGGGCTGTCCATGCTCGGCGGCCATCAAACTTAACTGAATTTGAATTGTTTTGTAAAGAGGAATGGTCCAAAATACCTTCATCCAGGATCCAGGAACTGATTAAAAGCTACAGAAAGTGACTAGAGGCTGTTATCTTTGCAAAAGGAGGATCTACTAAATATTAATGTCACTTTTCTGTTGAGGTGCCCATACTTTTGCACCGGTCAAATTTTGGTTTAATGCATATTGCACATTTTCTGTTAGTACAATAAACCTCATTTCAATCCTGAAATATTACTGTGTCCATCAGTTATTAGATATATCAAACTGAAATGGCTGTTGCAAACACCAAAATATTTAGAACTAAAAATGATTAAGATTAATAGGGGTGCCCAAACTTTTTCATAGGACTGTATATATATGGTACATTATGTCACATGAACATGTCCCTTTTTTCTGAGAATACACCCCTATATGTGTAGCAATTTGAAAAATTTTAGACCAATCTAGAAGCACTTACTGTTAGGAGTATTTAGGTTCTTTAATTTCTATTTTTCTTACCTGGGGAGTTTTTTGGCTGCGCAGTGTCTGGGGTGGCATCCTGGCGCTGCGGGGTTGTCCTGTCGTGGGTATTGGTGCACACCTTCTGACTTGCACGTGTGCACTGATGGTAGGCAGCTTTATCTCCTGGTTGATTAGTCTGTCCTCCCATTTGCACCTGGGAGGAGTGGTCTCTACTCTGTATTTAAACCCATGCCTCCCATGGTTCTGTGCTGAATGTCGCTTTTACAGAGCTAGGCCTTAGCAGGAGGAGTAGGTGGTGTTCTGGGATAGAGGAAGTTCCGTGGTTGATTTTTGGGAGGTTTGGGTGAACGAGTTGGTTTGTGTGTTTTCCCTTCTGTGTTCACCAATCCTCCCTCTGTGTATAATTGACTGTGTGAGTGAATTGCCTTATCCTTTGATTTCTACTCAGTTTCCCTGTGTTTGTTTCCTAGTGTAAGGTTCCTTCCCATATTGGTTTGGGGGAATCCTTTCCCACATTTTTCCTGTGTGCTGCTTGTGTTGTTAGCGCACACCCTTGTCAGTCCCTGTCAGTAGCAGCTTCACTTGTTCGTTAGGGGTGACCCCCTTTAGTCTCCAGTCCCTAGAGGTCTTATAGGGCATTCCTTCTCCCACTTCCTTCTAAGCCTACGGAATCAGTGAGAGAGGAGCTGACGGGGTCAGGCTTAGCCTGAGTACAGCCGACCTACACCCGTGAGGCAGGGACCGGGATAGCTAGTGGGAGTAGTGCAGGGCGAGATTCCCTACTGCTATCCCTTAGCCCCGTTGCAGCTACCTGGACTGACATAACAGTACACTCAGCCGGTAAAAAAAAAAAAAAAAGAGGTTCGTTTGCATTATGACGGACCTGAAACAGTTGTACCAGGCGGTGCAGCAGATTTCCACTGAGATGGAGGGGATCAAGCTACGAATGGATGCCATCCAAGCTTCTGGCGTATCTCAAGTACAGCAGTTGGCTCAACACACAGCCTCTCAGGTGGAGGGCATACAGAGGCAGGTGAGTAGCGCCCCTGTGGGTCGGCCTCTGGAGCCAAAAGTCAGCTTACCTGAACCCTTCCGAGGTAAGAGGTCAGATTTTTTCCGATTTCAAAAGGACTGTCTTTTTTGTTTCCGGCTACGGCCGTTTTCCTCCGGTTCTGAGGTACAGAGAGTTGGGATTATTATTACTTTATTGAGAGATGATCCCCTCATCTGGGCACATTCGTTACCAGCCGACTCAGCTTGCTTACTAACTGTAGAGGCGTTTTTCTCCACAATGGGGTTACTGTATGACGACCCAGACAGGGTACGCACGGCTGAGTATAACCTACGACGTGTGGTGCAAGGGGATCACGCTATAGAGAAATATTGCACAGAGTTTCGTAGGTGGGCAGCAGAAGTACACTGGAATGACCCCGCTCTACTTAGTCAGTTTGAGACAGGGCTCTCGGACCAGGTTAAAGACCATCTAGTTTCTCACCCTGTTCCGGGAGATCTAGATGAGGCCATGCAGCTGGCAATTAGAGTTGGACGGCGCCTCCGGGAGCGTGGAGACAAGAGTCCTGGGGGGCTTAGCCCTCCTCAATTCTCTGTTTTTAGAGAGGACCCAGGGGACCAACCCATGCAGATTGGGGCCACTGTGCGAAGTGCAAGACCCAAGAGTGAAGGGTCCCGCACAGTACGCTGTTTTGTGTGTGGAGGGATGGGACATGTAGCAAGGGTATGCCCCTCCAGAGAATGGTTCGCCAAGGAGAGTAATAACCCCAGGTCTATTGAGGGTAAAGGGAGAAAACCTACTAAGGAGGGAGGTGTGCATATTTCCTGTACTCAGACTGCCGGGTTGACCCTTGAAGGATGGGTAAATGGGCAGAAGTGCCGGATTTTGGTTGATTGTGGTTCGGCAGTCAACCTTATTGACTCAGAGTTTTGTGAGCAATTAAGGGTGAGTCCTTTGGTCTTGGAGTCTCAGATACCGGTGTGGGCTATTGATAAGACCCCTCTACAGCAAGCTGTCATCTCCAAACAGGTGGAGGGTTTGGAGTTTATTGTGGGTGGCCACAGGGAAGAGATTGACTTGTTCTTGTTGTCTAAGTTACCAGCACAAGTAGTTTTGGGGTGGCCCTGGCTGAAGCAGCATAACCCTATTATCAACTGGGAGACCGAGTCAGTAGTTTCTTGGGGGCAGGGGTGTAATGGTCGATGTCTGCCCATATCCGTTATGTCTTTGTCTATAGACAATTTGCCTCAAGAAATATGTGAGTTCAGGGAGGTCTTTGAGGAAAGGGCAGCCAAGACATTACCACCACATCGCACCTATGATTGCTCGATTAAATTTATACCTAATGCAGTGTTACCCAAGACAAGGTTGTACAATCTCACTATTCCGGAGAGGGAGGCGCTCAAAGAGTATATTGAGGGGAGTCTAGAGGTGGGGCATATTCGCCCATCTAAGTCCCCAGTAGCAGTGGGGTTTTTCTTTGTAAAGAAGAAAGATGGAGGGTTGCGCCCTTGTTTGGATTTTAGGGAGATTAACAAAATCACGGTGCGGAATCCCTATCCCATTCCGTTGATCTCGGATCTATTCAGCCAGATTACGGGAGCCCGCTGGTTTAGTAAAATAGATTTACGTGGGGCGTATAACTTGCTGAGAATCAAGAAGGGGGATGAGTGGAAAACAGCGTTTAACACACCCCTAGGACACTTTGAGAATCTTGTGATGCCTTTCAGTCTAACCAATGCGCCTGCGTTTTTTCAGAATTTTATTAATGATGTACTAAGTGCCGTCATAGGGAGGGGGGTTGTGGTCTATCTGGACGATATACTCATTTACACCCCGGATTTGGAGACTCATTGGGAGAGAGTGAGAGAGGTTTTAGATCTCCTGAGGGTTAACCAATTAAGTGCTAAGCTGGAGAAATGTGTGTTCGCGGTCAATAAATTATGTTTCCTTGGCTATATCCTATCGGACAAGGGGTTCGAGATGGACCCTGAGAAGGTCAGGGCAGTCTTGGAGTGGCCGCGACCCGAGAACCTAAAGGCGGTCCAACGGTTCTTGGGGTTCTCCAACTATTATCGCCAGTTTATCAAGGGATTTTCTGAGGTTGTGAAACCTATCTCGGACTTGACTAAGAAGGGGGCTGACTGTGCTAAGTGGTCGCCAGAGGCGCTAGCTGCGTTTGAAGAACTGAAGAAGCGATTCTCGTCCGCTCCCATTTTGAGACAGCTGGATGAGAGGTTGGCCTTCCGAGTGGAGGTGGATGCCTCTTCGGTGGGGGTGGGAGCAGTACTTTCTCAGGAGTTCGAGGAGGGTACGCATCCCTGTGCCTTCTTTTCTAAGAAATTCTCTGCCTCTGAACGGAATTATGACATCGGAGATAGGGAACTACTAGCAATAAAACTAGCGTTCGAACATTGGCGTCATTTCCTGGAGGGGGCCAGAAGGCCAGTCCAGGTATTTACTGACCACAAGAATTTGATTTATCTTGGGTCGGCGAAGAGATTAAATGCACGGCAGGCCAGATGGGCTCTATTTTTTGCGCGGTTCCATTTTAACGTGACTTATGTGCCGGGTTCAAAGAATGTTAAGGCTGATGATTTATCCCGGTATATGTCGACTGAGGAGGAACGAGAGGCGCCTGCCACTATTCTTGGGGATGGAGTGGTGGTAGCAGTATTGGGCGCGAAATTAGAGAAGGCCTTGATCGAAGCGCAACACGCTGCACCTTCCAAGATACCTAGAAACAAGCTTTTTGTCCCAACTACTCTCCGACAAAGTCTCCTGAGGGAGTGTCATGAGTCGGTTCTTGCTGGTCACCCGGGGGTTTCAGAGACCATGAGATTGGTGTCTAGGAATTTTTGGTGGCCAGGGTGGAGTAAGGAGGTCTTGCAGTTTGTTCAAAATTGTTCGGTCTGTGCAAGAGCCAAGGCGTCGCATACCCGTCCCCACGGTCTTCTACATCCATTGGAACCTCCTAAGGCACCTTGGACTCATCTGTCTATGGATTTCATCACGGGCCTTCCGGTGTCTAAGGGTTTCACGGTCATTTGGGTAGTCGTTGACCGCTTCACGAAAATGTGCCATTTGATCCCGTTTTCCAGGCTGCCATGTGCCAAGACACTATCTGAGGCGTTTATTAAAGAGATTGTAAGGTTGCATGGTCTTCCTGAGGAGATCGTTTCGGACAGGGGACCGCAATTTGTGGCTAAATTCTGGCGGGCTTTTTGCAGCAGGTTGGGAGTTACACTGTCGTTTTCCTCCGGGTTTCACCCAGAGTCTAACGGACAAACAGAGAGGAAGAATCAGGATGTGGAACAGTTTTTGAGGTGTTTTGTTCGAGAGAACCAGAATAATTGGGCTGCCTTTCTCCCCCTGGCAGAATTTTCCCTAAACAACCATGATTCCAATGCCACAGGTACCACACCTTTTTTTTGCTCCGGTGGTAGACATCCTGTTTTCGGAGTATTTTCTTCCATTTCTTCCCCAGTTCCGGAGGAGGAGCTATTTTCTAAAAAGCTGCAAGGGGTATGGTCCCGTATCCGAGAGAATCTGGTGCGGGCGTCGCACCAGGCTAAGGTCCAGGCGGATCGGAAGAGAGGAGAGTTGCAGTTCTTCCCTGGTGAGATGGTTTGGTTGTCCACCAAGAATATCAGGTTGAAGGTTCCTAGCAAGAAGCTGGGTCCCAGATTTGTGGGTCCTTTTAAGATCATCAAGATGGTAAATGAAGTGGCGGCGCAGCTGCAACTACCTAAAAGGTGGAAGATAAACCGGGTCTCCAAGTCTCCTTGTTAAAGAAGGCCAAGAAGGGAACGTCTCCAGTTAAGGTTCCACCAGTTTCTGAGTCCGGGGAGTATGAGATATCCCGAGTTCTGGATAGCAAATATGTTCAGGGGAAGCTACGGTATCTGGTGGCATGGAAGGGATACGGTCCTGAGGATAATTCTTGGGTTCTGGAGTCGGATATGTCAGCTCCCAGACTCGTGGAGAAATTCCACAAGGAGTTCCCGAAGAAGGATGCTCCTAGAGAATCCGGAGTCTTCTCCTTGAGGGGAGGATCCTGTTAGGAGTATTTAGGTTCTTTAATTTCTATTTTTCTTACCTGGGGAGTTTTTTGGCTGCGCAGTGTCTGGGGTGGCATCCTGGCGCTGCGGGGTTGTCCTGTCGTGAGTATTGGTGCACACCTTCTGACTTGCACGTGCGCACTGATGGTAGGCAGCTTTATCTCCTGGTTGATTAGTCTGTCCTCCCATTTGCACCTGGGAGGAGTGGTCTCTACTCTGTATTTAAACCCATGCCTCCCATGGTTCTGTGCTGAGTGTCGCTTTTACAGAGCTAGGCCTTAGCAGGAGGAGTAGGTGGTGTTCTGGGATAGAGGAAGTTCCGTGGTTGATTTTTGGGAGGTTTGGGTGAACGAGTTGGTTTGTGTGTTTTCCCTTCTGTGTTCACCAATCCTCCCTCTGTGTATAATTGACTGTGTGAGTGAATTGCATTATCCTTTGATTTCTACTCAGTTTCCCTGTGTTTGTTTCCTAGTGTATGGTTCCTTCCCATATTGGTTTGGGGGAATCCTTTCCCACATTTTTCCTGTGTGCTGCTTGTGTTGTTAGTCAGCGCACACCCTTGTCAGTCCCTGTCAGTAGCAGCTTCACTTGTTCGTTAGGGGTGACCCCCTTTAGTCTCCAGTCCCTAGAGGTCTTATAGGGCATTCCTTCTCCCACTTCCTTCTAGGCCTACGGAATCAGTGAGAGAGGAGCTGTCGGGGTCAGGCTTAGCCTGAGTACAGCCGACCCACACCCGTGAGGCAGGGACCGGGATAGCTAGTGGGAGTAGTGCAGGGCGAGATTCCCTACTGCTATCCCTTAGCCCCGTTGCAGCTACCTGGACTGACATAACACTTACTTACCATTTCCTCTGGACCCAGGCCTTGTGTGCCTAATCCCCACCCCCACCCCCGGCACATGCAATAGCGCCAGAATGCCGGCATGCAGAGTGTGGGAAACAGGCACACAAATCTTCACCTGTCTTCCCTTCCTTCTGGTCTGGAGTGTTAAAAGTGTATGGAGTAACAGAATATTTCAGTGTCTTTTCTATGCCCTCTTCATAGACTAAAATATAGAAAGTAACTAATATATTGACCTGCACTATTCATCTATAGAAAGTTGTTTCCAACTGGCCGTGTGCTAAACACAGAGGCACCCTGTCCTATTTGGCTGTATACCCTGCCTGGTTAGAATCAGTTCACAATTGCCTCATTCTTAGCAAAAATAGATGTGGAGAACTGGTGGTCAAAACATCATAGGGCTGGACTGCAAATACAAAAGCCCCCTGACTACTGATGGAAGAAACCAGCATAATAATAAAGGGAAGAAGGCGGCTATTTTAGTCTTACTAATGGAGTTCCTCATTGTTGATTTACACTGCACCATATGTACAGAAAGAGTTTTAGTGCTGTAGATATATGAGATAACATAGTGATCCTTCAGGTAGATACTCCATACAACCACAGCAATAACACCGATCTGATTATATCAACCACATAAAGATCACACATATGTAGCTATGACTATAAGATTGAAATTGCACAGAATATACAGTAAAGAATGCATGCTAATTTTTCCTACAATGCAAGGACTTAAAATGATTGCTTAGTATTAAAGCACATTGACTCCAGACCTTAAAATAGGCATAATTCAGTAAATCAGACTGTGTCATGGATCTCCGCTCTGACTCAAGAATGGGAAGGACCATTTAACTTAATGGCAACTTACTGATAACAGAAATTTCTTATAGTTAAAGCACATACATGAAATTAGTGGTTAACATGACAAATGAGGACTTTAATATAACTTGAGCTACCTTCATAATAGTATTTCAGGCAGTATTTTGCATTAGTATTTGATGTCTATTATTGTAGTAGACATGTCTTGGCTTTGCCACATACTGCTTTCATTGTATGTACTTCAGCTGACACTGCGGGCGGTGCGAGAACCATTTAGACCAAGTGCTGCTTTGTATTATCTCCTTGCCATACATATAGTATTAGTCCTGTATATACTCTAAACCAGACATGATCAAAGTCTGGCCCGTGAGCCAAATGCAGCCCATGTTCAATTTTTACCCAGCTAGCCAGCACTGTTGCATTTAGAGAGCCCTACCATATTACCACTGCTTTTTTAATAAACAATGAAGGTCTGGTAATGGCTGGCACCTATTAACCTATCTATCCTCTTTCCTCAGGTAGCAGTAAGTGAATGCAGTTTGGTACTCCTCCATTCTGTCAATCCTGGGAGAAGTGGCGCCACGACCCGATTCTGCTTCTGGTAGAGCTTGTATGTCACAGGCCACAGTTGCCTCTTCTTCACTATTCTAAAAGTATGCCATTTTCAGTATTATATGCCATCAGTGTGTTGAATTCAGCATACTGTCTGCTATCTAGCGGTATATAATACTGTACATCTATGATGGACATGAAAGGTTCTCTTTAAAGGGGCTCTATCGGAAAAAAATATGCTGTATGAGCCCCACATATGCGTGAATAGCCTTTAGTGAGGCTATTCAGGCACTGCTAATGTTATGTTACCCCCCCCCCCCCCGTTTTAAAGTAAAACCATAAAAACATATATGTAAATTATACTTATTGTGCATGGTGGGCGGTCATGCATGGTCCGACGTCATCTTCTGACATGCCTTCCTCTTTCAGCGACACCCTCCGGTCCTAGCTCTTCCCCGGCTTCATCGTCCTCTTCTTCCAGCAGGATTGGTTGAAATCTGGCATGTAGACAGTAGCGCTTGCCTTAAGGATGCCATCGTAGTGCCATTGAGAAAAATCCCACCGGAAGAAGAGAACGATGAAGCTGGGGAAGAGCTTTTTTATTTTAAAACGGAGGGGGGAGGGTTAAAATAACATTAGCGGTGCCTGAATAGCCTTTTTAAAGGCTATTCATGCATATGTGGGGCCCATACAGCATAATTTTGCCGATAGAGCCACGATATACAAAAACATGACTGTAGTTGATATCGCAGCATGCCCGTTGCGGACATTTCTTTTGCAATGTGCATATGGAATTGGTCAGAATCATATCCAATTTGCAGGAACATGGGGCCCCAGCATAAAATAACGTCAGGCTGAATTGTTGACCATCATACATTTTCACCTCACCAAGTCTGGCCTTCCTTGGAAAAAGTTTGGACACCTCTGCTCTAACCCACTGGCAGAATATCAGTCACTGTCTTAGCCCCAGTGTCTTGTCTCTAGATGACCATAGGAGTCCATGTCAAAGTGATAAAGAGGCTAAACAAGACCAGCAGCATGAAGACAAGATTCTGGATGGGGACCTCTTAGCAGAGTGGATGGAGACTATTTATTGTGGTGGTCACTCCGAAGGGTTGCTAACGCCAATGTTACTCCATCGGGGAATAAAAGACTGTTCCCAAACCAACCCCTTCTTATGCTCTTCATCTGGAGATCCATTGGCTTGTATCCATCAACATAAAATTCTTAAAGTCCTAAACTATGTCAAAGAATAGTCCCGGACCCACCCGCAGCTTGAACATAGTGGGGAATAATATCTAATTTAGCCTGTATTGACATACATGTTCAAGGGCAGAACAAACCATAAATACAGTCTACTTGCAATAGATGTTAATGCGTTTTTCTGGGAAGTTTACCAGTATCAAAACTAATGGCTAATGATCATGAAGTGAGCTGCTAATGAGTGCAATCCCGTTACAGCTTAAGTCGTCAGCCAATAAAATGTTAATATTAATTATTACAAATAATTCACTTTACAATAACGCTTGGATTTTCTTCAGCAAATCTAATTGCACTTTTTACACAATTTGAGCTGAGATTAAAAATAATACTGCTCACTGGTTCTAATGAGTCTTTATAACGGTTATAAAGGAGCAGGGCTTATAGCACTTCAAACATAACAGTGGACTTGGGAATGTTATTAAAAAGCAACATATTCCAATTTGCCAACATGTTAAGTGTTCATGATTGTTATAAAGGGTACAAGACACAATGTGGCATGAATCTTACTGGGAATTTAATTTTTGGATTTCAATGCTGTCGAGTGATTATTAAAGCAGCGAAGATTTAGCAACCTCAAATTAAAAAAAAAAAGACGGGTCTCGTAGGATTTCAATTCTTCTTAATAGCGGTTGCTGAATTGTTTAAATCTGATTTATGTAAAGGAAGGATCTGGGGCACTAAAAATCAAACATAGCCACAGAACATAACGCAAAGTTTCTCCTCCATTGTTACTTGAGGGATTTCGCCTTGAAGTTCAGCAGCGTCTGGCACTGCTGTCTTTACTACTGCAAATTACAAATGGCAGGTCAGGAGGGGTTCAAAGTTAAACTCTAAGGCTTCCAAACAAGAAACCATCTTATGTAAATATCACTGGATCCCAGCGGAGCACAACAAGTGCCCTCTTTATATTAGGTACACTTTTCACAGCCACCTCCCCATGGGCTTCAACATTTGTTTTCTCTCACTGAGAAAGAATTACAAAGCCGCCGGGGAACACTTAAGTGTCTGATTTCCCCCACTGTCCCTTTCTGCGCTCTTTGAAGTTGTTCTTCCACGTCTGAGCAAATTGTTATCCCACATACAGTCCTATGAAAAAGTTTGGGCACCCCTATTAATCTTAATCATTTTTTGTTCTAAATATTTTGGTGTTTGCAGCAGCCATTTCAGTTTGATATATCTAATAACTGATGGACACAGTAATATTTCAGGATTGAAATGAGGTTTATTGTACTAACAGAAAATGTGCAATATGCATTAAACCAAAATTTGACCGGTGCAAAAGTATGGGCACCCTTATCATTTTGTTGATTTGAATTCCCCTAACTACTTTTTACTGACTTACTGAAGCACAAAATTGGTTTTGTAACCTCAGTGAGCTTTGAACTTCATAGCCAGATGTATCCAATCATAAGAAAAGGTATTTAAGGTGGCCAATTGCAAGTTGATCTCCTATTTGAATCTCCTCTGAAGAGTGGCATCATGGGCTACTCAAAACAACTCTCAAATGATCTGAAAACAAAGATTGTTCAACATAGTTGTTCAGGGGAAGGATACAAAAAGTTGTCTCAGAGATTTAACCTGTCAGTTTCCACTGTGAGGAAGATAGTAAGGAAATGGAAGACCACAGGGACAGTTCTTGTTAAGCCCAGAAGTGGCAGGCCAAGAATAATATCAGAAAGGCAGAGAAGGAGAATGGTGAGAACAGTCAAGGACAATCCACAGACCACCTCCAAAGAGCTGCAGCATCATCTTGCTGCAGATGGTGTCACTGTGCATCGGTCAACTATACAGCGCACTTTGCACAAATAGAAGCTGTATGGGAGAGTGATGAGAAAGAAGCCGTTTCTGCACGTACGCCACAAATAGAGTTGACTGAGGTATGAAAAAGCACATTTGGACAAGGCAGCTTCATTTTGGAAACAAAAATTGAGTTGTTTGGTTATAAAAAAAGGCGTTATGCATGGCGTCCAAAAAGAAACAGCATTCCAAGAAAAACACATGCTACCCACTGTAAAATTTGGTGGAGCTTCCATCATGCTTTGGGGCTGTGTGGCCAATGCCTGCATCGGGAATCTTGTTAAAGTTGAGAGTCGCATGGATTCCACTCAGTATCAGCAGATTCTTGAGAATAATGTTCAAGAATCAGTGACGAAGTTGAAGTTACGCCGGGGATGGACATTTCAGCAAGACAATGATCCAAAACACCGCTCCAAATCGACTCAGGCATTCATGCAGAGGAACATTTACAATGTTCTGGAATGGCCATCCCAGTCCCCAGACCTGAATATCATTGAACATCTGTGGGATGATTTGAAGCGGGCTGTCCATGCTCGGCGACCATCTAACTTAACTGAACTTGAATTGTTTGTCCAAAATACCTTTATCCAGGATCCAGGAACTGATTAAAAGCTACAGGAAGCGACTAGAGGCTGTTATCTTTGCAAAAGGAGGATGTACTAAATATTAATGTCACTTTTCTGTTGAGGTGCCCATACTTTTGCACCAGTCAAATTTTGGTTTAATGCATATTGCACATTTTCTGTTAGTACAATAAACCTCATTTCAATCCTGAAATATTACTGTGTCCATCAGTTATTAAATATATCAAACTGAAATGGCTGTTATAAACACCAAAATATTTAGAACTAAAAATGATTAAGATTAATAGGGGTGCCCAAACTTTTTCATAGGACTGTATTTATAAGAATCTGGAACGAATACATCTAATAATTTTCAAACAGAAGCAGGAATTTCTATATATTCTATTTATATTGAGGGGTTCTGGCAAAAAGTTCAAGTGTGTTATGGTCGGAGTCTCTATGAGATTTACCACCTAACAGATACCGAATGCCGCTTAACATCTGATCCAAAACCTTACCAATAAAAATAGTGATAGAGAGAAACGTTGTAAGCCATGTGCTGAGGAGCAGCTGTCAGAATGTTTTACTTCTCTAGAATCCTGAATTTGCAGAAAAGACAAGGGGCCCATTGAACTGGGCTCATCCCCCAAAGCGGAGCATGTTTAACTCTTTCATGGCCAAGGACCTTTAGTGCACTACTAAATTTCACAATACAGAGACACACAGTGCAGGAAATAATGCAGAATATTCTACTTGAAGCCGCCATCGTGAAAGACAGCTAAAATCAGCTATGGTTCCTCTGTGGGAACCTTTCAAGATTTTGCAATCCATATGTAAAACCTAATGAAATAATCAAAATGCTGCAGGTTTTAGTTGCAGCATGTGGATTTAGAGCTAACCACTGTCATCTTGCATAAAGTGGCCCCAGCCAAAAAAAGATGATTTTTTTTTTCCCGCAAAGCAGAGAAGTGTGTATTTTGAAGAAAATGTGATAGCGATCACAGAAAGGACAAAAAGTGGGGGCCAGGAATAATTTTTATAGGTTTAGAATGCACACAATAGATTCTGTTTTTATATGGACACATTATTGTATAAGGCCCCTTGCAGACATCTGTGGGTGAGATCCGTGTGCTATCTGTGTTTTGTTTTTGTTTTTCGCAGATAGCACACTGGCCCATTCATTTCTATGGGTACATGCACATGACCATGTTTTTCGCTGATCAGTGTGTGATCCGTTATCCCGCGCTACATCAGATAGAACAGGTCCAATTCTGTTCAGTTTTTGCAAAACGGACTCACCCATAAAAGTCTAGGGGAGACTAAAAACCTAGAATGGCACACTGATGTACTCAGTGTGTTATCATGGCGAACCTTCTGTTCCATCAACGATTGTGATCATAGACGAGAAATGGGGCAGAGAGTTTACACAGTAGAGAAGCCATATTCATGTTCACTATGTGGGAAATGCTTTGTAGATCAAGCAAGTCTTAATACCATTATATGGTATTCCTCAGGAATTAAATACTATGGCAGCAGGAATTAAATACAGGAATACTATGTAAACGGCCATTTTCTTGTGGACTGTGGGCATGCGCAGTCTGCTCTGCCTGAGGCCTAGAAGTCTGAAATCTGCGCCGGAAGAAGAGGATGAAGAGGACGTTCCTGACGAAGATGGAGGCGGCGCTGGAGAGAGTTCTCTGGCAGCAGTGGGGATGCCCCCAGTGCTGTTTGGGCACTGGGGCCTGCCCCCAGTGCTACAAGAGAACTAACTTGCATACTGACAAGAACCGGGATATCTACGGAACGGTGGCGCAGAGAAGACAACGAAAGGTAGGAGAAGAATAGCCTTTCTTAAGGCTATTCCAACGTAAGAAAAAAATGTGTTTGTATGATAGGATCCCTTTAACAAATTCCTGAGTGATATATTTTATTATGCTATGATCACAGCTTTTCAAAATAAAATCAGCTGTTTGTGATAGGTACCAAGAGACATATCCGTCAAGAGTCTGTAAGTTGCAGAAACTCAACTTTTTTTGCTGCAGATTTTGCTGCGTTTTTTTGAGCCAATCCTAGGAGTGACTAAAAAAGGAATAGTAAATAAGTAGGAAGCTCTTATATGGTTATACATTATATGGTATTACTGTGCAGATTCAATGCAGTCTGCACAGTAATACCATACAATGTCTAACTCGCCCAACACAGTGCCAGAAGATCCTCCGGTGGGCCCAGGCTCTAACACAATAATGGCCATAGGGTTCTATGGTCTATTTCCTAGGGGTTGTTATAGGATGGTTCTCCAGAATCATTTTATTTGGTGTGTCCAAGCAAACTCAATTTAACACTTATATCATATTCTGCTTATTCTATGCAACAAATGAGCCAATGCTACCAAAGCAAATAATGCAATTGCTACATTTTAGGTTGTTTTTTTTTTTGTTTTTTTTTACATTTTGCCTTCAAATAATTTGAGAAAAAAACTAATAATTTCAGAATACTTACATGACAAATCTCCAAGCTACATGCTCGCCCTTTATCCAGCTAGAAGAGAAAACAGTGTTCACTTAGCAGAATTAAAAGGTGCAAATAAGGCTAAAGGTTTCCTTTAATATTTTCTCATGAGCTGCGATCTCAGACACTCTATGGCCAAGGAAGTTACGGCACATCATTTGATAAAGTACAATTCCCTGCAAGCTCCTGCTCCATCAAATATGCAGGTCACAGTTTATCACAAACAATATTCATACTGTACCAGTGCCTTTTCCTAGTACGCTGAAAAAAATCCATTACCCTTATGAAACATTTTAATATAGCATAAAGCAACAAGAAAATAGAGAAGAAAGGTCATATTGCCTGTGCTAAACCTGTGCTAGAATAGGGAATATTAATGATGTCTCATGTACAACGCAATACGTGATTGTAAAATTACTGAGACAACAGTAAATATGGTAAAACAGTAAGCAGCATTAACATCTTACATAGAATTCTTGGAACATATTTATATTTCTTTTCTGCACTGGAATCCTGGGGTCAAACCTGGTCATGGGTAATATCTGCAAGGAGACTGTACAATTCTCCATGATTGTGTGAGTGGTAAGGTCTAGTTACAGAAGCCCGACATATTAGCCCAGCCCTGAAGGTAGTTAGTTCTACCACAGGTTATGTGCAAACAGAAGTTGTCTCTTTGCAGATACTATTGAGAGTTACAAAATGACTTCAGATTCATCAAAGTAACACTCCCTGTTCTTCTGGCCTACCTCTTCAGTCAAAACACCTCCCTGCTCCTTCTCTGCCTTTCATATCATTTGCTCCCTATAGCCCCCTCTCTACAGTCAGGCCAGTGGTGTAACTAGCACTGGCGGGGTCCCGTGACGAACTTTTGACATGACACCCCCCCCCCCGACCAACGCCCGCCAAAGACCCGGAATGACCCCCTTCCCCTACATTCCTGCGCTCTCTGCTATTCCCCATAGTGGCCCCTGTACACACTATTATGTCCCAGAGTGGCCCCTGCACACAGTATTATGTACATCTGGTTCCACAGGTAACGCTGGGTTCACACCAGCATCTGGTCTCCGTTCTGAGGTTTCCTGGAAACCTGTCAGACCATGTCTGGCCGTGAGCACAGGAGAGCTTTTTAAACTCTCTGAGGCAAAACCATTTTTTTAAAACTGGACACAAAGTCCTGCATGTCTGACTTTGTGTCCGGTTAAAAAAAAAAAAAAACGGTTTCGCAGCAGAGAGCATACAATGCTCACCGGTGCTCACGGCCGGACACTTTTCAATCCCATTCCGGCTCCTGCCCAGGTTTCCGTCTCCTGCCCAGTTTCTTGCAGGAAACGGAAACCTGAAAGCAGAGACCCCGGGCGCAGATGTGAACGAGCTCTGACAAAGGAGGGCATCCAGCAATACTCATCCTTTGACTTTCTGGAAGCTGAACATACGATTCAGACTCTTCATACTGAAGTAGTTGACCCAAAGCTAAATTTTTATTTAAATGCTTCTTTTTTGTTGCGTCCCATTCCAGTTTTGTACTGAATTCCATCAACAATAGCACAGAATGCAAAATAGGCACCTTAAACATTTCCTGTAGTTACAGTCTCTTTCAGCTGAAGTTCCGTAAACTGCATCTGAACAAACTGATGTAAAGCAGATACCGGATTTAATTCGCCGCTTCTATATTTTTTAATAAACTCTTTTGGTACTTTTTTAGTTTACTTTTTTTTACTTTTTTTCAGTGATGATGTTGGTGGCGGTAGAATTGCCTTGGCCAAAAATGGTGTAGTAAAATACCTGTCACCGGAGTAACTTTAGCAGCTCCATCACATGTTTCCCAATGTGATGAAGGCGCTGATGCTCCAGACTGTCTTGTAGAAAGTGGTGCTTGATCTGGCAAATTTTTCATTTCAGCGAAACTAATACTCTTAGATGTTTCATTCCAAAAATTAATATTCGCCATTTTGTTATTGCGTTACCGCCCGATGCAGCCTCCACGCAGCTCCTAACAAACTCTGCTGCTACACTAAGCTGTGAGCACTTCACCACCGACCAATGACAGAGCACCATCCGTCCACGTGGTCACAATGATCACGTGGATGGCGGTGAAGCAGCGGAGTTTGTCAGGAAGTCAAAGGATGAGTATTGCTGGATGCCCTCCTTTGTTACCTGTGATACCAGATGTACCTATAGCGACTTCAAGTGCTCCAAGAACACAAAGTCCTATAGTGGCCCCTACACACACTATTATGCCACACTGTGGACACCCATGAACAATTATTATACTCTCGGGTCTTTTCAGACCCCAGCGTAAAATAATCGGAGCCCGAGAGGGGATACCAACACCTTGGTGGTGTCAGCCATCTTCAAAGACCCAGGACGTCAGGGAGCGTCCAGAAGTAGGCACATTATTGTATTCATTGTGTTCTATGTAATGACTGTCTAGACCAAAGTGACTTGAGGAATAGCAATCTGGATACACCAACATAATACTGGGTGATTAGTAGATATTAACACGTATCATTTTTTGGGTTTTGGAACCACAATATCTAAAACACAGCAAAGCAGGGACAGCATTCTAGATTAGTATTCTTTTTTAGGGTGGAGTGCAATTGTTTTTGGAAATTTAATGTAGATGGGTCTTTCTTATCCTCATAATCAGCCTATCAGCCTCATAAAGGGTCAAAAGGTTGCTGTTATCTTGTATACTTGCTCTACTCTGGATTGCTTAGGGGAATTGAGGATCATTGCCTTGGATGGACATGTTTTCGTTCTCATGAAGAGTTAGTGTTGTCTTTGTCCCTATCTATCTATCTATCTATCTATCTATCTATCTATCTATCTATGTACAATAGTTTTACCAGAAAAAAAGCTTCATAACCTGGTAACATTATAATATTATACAACAGGGTTTCTGTCTCTTCCTGTTTTCCAGACTCCTTTTATATGTGTAGGGGGTGATGAATGGAATGGCCATCGGGTGACACATCTCGCAACAGTTCAGTGCATAATAAAAGCTTTCCAAAAACTTATTTATTACCTCCTTAATCTACTTCATACTCTATTGTACATGTTGTAGAACTGTCCTATCTGCATAGTGCTAATGCAGACCACTACATAATTAAACCTAATACGTGTGTGCACTCATGTGTATACTGTGACACAGCGGATTAGTAGGATTGCTGTCTCCTATAGTCGAAAGGAAACAGCAGACTGAACTCAAGAAAGTCCACAAATGAAGCTCAGGTTTATCTAGCTGCAGCTTGATATTTCTCATAAGCTGAATATTGAAAGTCATAGCACAGAATCCGAAACAAAATCCTAAATCATTTGTCTTTTCACTACACATAGGTCTTCCGTAAATATTCAGGAGAGGATGAAGACAGTTCCAAAAATGTAGTCATTATCACAGCATTCCAGCTTTATGGTCTCATGCAGACTTTGCCTCTAAACAGAAGCCTGCCACAGAAGACAGGGTTTACATTTAAATGGATAAGAACGTGACTTTAAAATTGTTCATACAGAATATACCAGCTCCTGGGGTAGGCTATTCCACAGATTCACAGTCCTTACAGTTGCCTCTGGAGATTGAACCTTTTTTTTTTTTCTCCAGATGTCTCATGGTACAGCTTTTCCCCATATTTCTGGTATGGGCCATTTATATACACACGTGGACAAAATTGTTGGTACCCCTCGATTAATGAAAGAAAAACCCACAATGGTCACAGAAATAACTTGAATCTGACAAAAGTAATAATAAATAAAAATTCTAAGAAATTGAACACATGAAAGTCAGATATTGCTTTCTCTTCAACAGAATTTAAAAAAAATAAAATAAAACTCATGAAACAGACCTGGGCAGAAATGATGGTTCCCGTCTTAACTTAATATATTTTGTTGCACAACCTTATGAGGCAATCGCTGCAATCAAACGAATCTTGTAATTGTCAATGAGATTTCTGCACCTCTCAGCAGGTATTTTGTCCCACTCCTCATAGGCAAACTGCTCCAGTTGTCTCAGGATTGAAGGGTGCCTTCTCCAGACGGCATGTTTCAGCTCCTTCCAAAGATGCTCAATAGGATTTAGGTCAGGGCTCACAGAAGGCCACTTCAGAATAGTCCAATGTTTTCCTCTTAGCCATTCTTAGGTGTTTTAGCTGTGTGTTTTGGGTCATTGTCCTGTTGCAACACTCATGACCTGCAACTGAGACCAAGCTTTCTGACACTGGGCAGCACATTTCTCTTTAGAATTCCTTGATAGTCTTGAGATTTCATTGTACCCTGCACAGATTCAAGACACCCTATGCCAGATGCAGCAAAGCAGCCCCAGAACATAACAGAGCCTCCTCCATGATTCACAGTAGGGACAGTGGTCTTTTCAAGATATGCTTCATTTTTCCCGTTGTGAACATAGAGCTGATGTGCCTTGCCAAAAAGTTTGATTTTTGTCTCATCTGTCCATAGGACATTCTCCCAGAAGCTTGTAGTTTAGCAAATTCCAGTTTGTCAGATTCAAGTTATTTCTTTGACCATTGTGGTCTTTTCTTTCATTAAACAAGGGGTACCAACAATTTTGTCCATGTATATATTTATACAGGTTTATCGAATGTTCCCTGAAACACCTCTTCTAAAAAAAAAAACTAACCAGCTTTAACTCTTTTAATCTTTCCTTGTAACTGAAGTACTCCAAGTAAGTGACTGCAGTTATATTCTTCCACATTAAAGAAGAAGGGCCTGAATGTCACTAACTGTGACATCACAGGTCATCTTCCTGAGGCCTCAGCAGTCACGTGGCTGTTGAGGCCAATCAGCGGCCTCAGGAAAAGGATTAGATGTCACAGGTAGTGACATTCAGGACCTTTGCTGATTGGCCTCAGCGGCTTTAGCAGAACTCCACAAGAGCAGAAAAACTGGGACCTGTGGGAGGACACCGGAGCAACGGGGACAGGTGAGTATGTATTTTATTTTATTCACTGCCCCCGGCTGATTTAAAATTTAAAAGGGTTGTCAGCCACAGCAACTTATTACCTGTCTAAAGGATACAGTATAGACAGTAAGTGTCTGACCACTGGGACTATTCAATAGTGTACACTGGACCTTGTTCTTGAGATCATGGGTCCCAGTAGTTCTATGAACACTGGTATCTTTCCAAAACAAATAAATGCTTTTTGTTCTTTGACTAGCATTTTTTTTAATATGACTTCCATACCACAACTTCATCACAAACTGCTGCAATAGTAAAGTAGTAAGCCATAGGGCTTGATGCAGAAACAAAATAGTAACCTGTCACTTATTGCCACCGTCATTGTTGCAGAATGCTTGAAATGAATATACAGAAATGCCTCATATTTTATTTTCTTATACATTTTTCTATCATATTTGTATTATAAAGAATAAAGATGACATAAGCAAGAATAAAGGCACCGCCACTTACCACCAGGCACCAGCAGGGCCATAAAGATCTCCAAAAAGAGGGAGGCAGGACAGAATAAATGGTACGCCCCAGGCAGTAAAATGGTATGTCCTATAAAATATAATATGAAAGTTATTGAAGACAATATAGTACAAAGTATATTCTGAGGGAGAAAATCTAAAACAATGTTATTTTGTATTTTAAATATAGAAAGATGGCTGGAAATGGATTAAATAATGTATGTAGGTTCCTGAGCTGACTTTTTGATTACAATGAATGAGAATGGATGCAGATGGAGAGTGCTCCTTCTACATCAGTCATACTGATAATAGAAATAATAGATTTCAATGACAGTCGTGGGTATATAGCCTTAAAGACAGACAATGTAAACTTAGACTGGACAGCCTAAGGCCGGGTTCACACAGGGTTTTTTAGGGCAAATTTTGACGCAAAATCCGCGTCAGAATCTGGCTCAAAAAACGCCTCCCATTGAAATCAATGGGAGCCAGTCATTTCCCTTTTCCGCAAGCGGTTTGTTCCCGCTCGCGGAAAAAAGAAGCGACCTGCCCTTTCTTCAGGCAGATTCTGTGGCAGATTCAGCTGCAGATGTCCACCTCGCGATATCTCCCTCCCGACTAGGCCCATTCATTTGGGCCTAATACGGAGCGGTATGCTGCGACGGAATGCCGGCTAGCAGTTTTTTGGATTGGAATCTGAGACGGCCTCCACGTCAAATTCCAGTCCAAAAAACTCATTTACCCTAAAGCTGTACCATATTTATTACAGTGGCTGATCCTGGAAGGTAAATCTGGCATCTCTTTAGATTGTATAGTCTAAGTTTTGACCACGTTTGTTGTCTTCGTTTACTCCAAAAATGTACCAATAGTTTGGAGATACCCCTGTATGTATCTTTTATACTAGTAGGCATATAAAGAATGTCCACCCAGTGCTATTACTTCTTCATGTCCTTCACAAATCTTGGCCACATATACAGTACTATAGTAAAGCTTTGGTTATAGTTTTGTTCTTTTTTTCCTCATTTCTTTTTAACAGTTTAAACAAAGAACCAGTCTTTATATGCGTCACCCATTAAATGTAATACTATGGCCTCCTAAACAGAGAGAGGAATTTAGAATTTGAAAACTGGAAAGACCCCTTAAGGACCAGGCCATTTTTTGGTTTCGCATTTTCGTTTTTCCCTCCTCACATTTCAAGAGCCATAACTTTTTCATTTTTCAGTTCACAGAGTCACATGATGGCTTATTGTTTGCAGGACAAATTGTACTTTGTAATGGCATCATTCAATATGCTGTGCAATGTACTGGGAAGCTGGAAAAAAATTCAGAATGAGGTGCAATTGGAGAAAAAATGCATTTGCGCCATTTTCTTATGGGTTTAATTTTTGCAGCGTTCACTGTTTGGTACAAATGACATGTTACCTGTGTTCTACGTGTCAGTACGAACGCGGTGATACTAAATTTATATAGTATTTGAAATGTTTTGATACTTTTAAAAAAATGATAAACTTTGCAAAATAGAAAAAAAATTTTGTGTCATCATGTTCTAACACCTGTAACTTTTTCATATTTCCATGTATGGAGCTGGTTGTGGTGTCTTTTTATGCGGGACAAGATGACGTTTCTATTGATACCATTTGGGGAAAGATCTGATGGTTTGATCACTTTTTATTCAATTTTTTATAGGAGGCAAAGTGTTGAAAAAAACGCTTTTTGGCTGTTTTTATTTTTTTTGCCGCTACGCCGTTCGCAGTACGGGATAAATGTTTTAATATTCTAATAGTTCGGGCATTTTGGAGCGCGGGGATACCTAATATGTTTATGTTTAATGTTCTTTAATTACTTTTATAGCTAATCTAGGGAAAGGGGGGTGATTTGAACTTTTATATTTTTTTTATTTTTTTAATACTTTTAAAAACTTTTTTTTTTCTTCTGTTACATTTATGATCAGACCCCTTAGGTACCTTGAAACCTAGGGGGTCTGATCGCTCATACTATTCACTGCAATACTACAGTACTGCAGTGAATAGCAGAATCGCAGCACTTCTATTAGACGATGCCTCTGGCCTCTGGCATCATCTAATACATCTAGTGCAGAGACAAGCCTGGAAGCCTTCAATAGGCTTCCGGCTGTCATAGCAACCGATCACCGCCCTCATGTGACGTTCAGGAGGGCGGCGATCGGGGAAACATGGCGGCGCCCATGCCGCCTGCGCTGTTTACACGCTGCGGTCGCGTTTGACCGCAGTGTGTAAAGGGTTAACAGCAGCGATCGGCTCGGGCACCGACCGCTGCTGTTATTGGCAGGTCCTGGCTGTATTATACAGCCGGCATCTGCCGTGTATGGAGCGAGCTCAGCGTGTGAGCTCGCTCCATACATCCCCATGCGACCCATGACGTACAGTTACGTCAAGGGTCGCTAAGGGGTTAAAAAAAAAACTACAAATTTTATAATGTTCCAGGCAATGTTTCTGAGCTTACAGGAGCCCCAGGTTGCCTTGGATCATCTTACTTGACATTTTTTAAGTCAGCAAAGATGCATGTTCACCCAGGCATATCATATTTTAATTATCAGTATGATAACTCTGCATGCTAAATCTTTTTATCACTAGAAATGACCATCCTTAAGACATACCGAAAAAACTCTGATGGATAGTCACCAATACTGGCGTGAAAGCAAAATGTCTGTCGTGTTGCCAGGTGTTAGGTCACCACTGATCTCATATTGATATTAAGTCTTGGACAGCCTCTTTAATTCTTTTTCATACTGTAGACCACCTATCTGGAGCATGTAGGGAAATAAGAGTATCCTAATAGTGTACCCTAATATAATGTCCTAATAATAGTAGCAATGTATATGTTGTCAAGGATTGTGTGTGTGCGTCCTCGCTCTTCCCCGCCTGCATCTTCTTTTCTTCCAGAATGAGCATACTGTGCATGCCAGGACAGGAGGACGTCGTTGGAAGAAGAAAGAAGAGGAAGGCGTGACAGCAAGATGACGTCGGACCGTGGAGGACCGCCCACCGTGCACGATAGGTATGATTTACAAATATGTTTTTATGGTTTTATTTTAAAATGGGGGGGTTTATAATAACATTTGTGGAGCCTGGATCGACTTTTTAAGGGCTATTCATGCATATGTGGAGCATATACAGCATATTTTTGATGACAGAGCCCCTTTAAAGCATATTTAATTATAAAACTTTTAATAAAGTAATAGTACTAGTGAGTATAAGAAATGCTGGAATAAATTTGATTGAAGAATGCTTCTTTCTGCATGTGTATGTTTTAGAAATTGAGAAATTGTCTACATGGTTGCCAGTAGTTGTGATAGCGTGGTGTCAGCAGGCAGAGGTTGTCAGCGCTCCTATATCACATATGGGTAATATAGGCATATAACTTATTATGTAATTGCCTTTTCTTCCCGGTGAGCAGGCTTAGATAGGTATTATAGTGATCTTTATGACTAAAGTATAATATCCCTTTATACTTTGACTGTTTCATTGGACTGGCCATATGGACATTATTGATGACCTGTCACTGTTTATTGTCCTCTGTGAATATGATGTACATATGGAGACTATTGACATGATGGCCATTTGCATCTATTGATGATATTTGACCTGCTGGTGGCATATGGTGGCATACATGCTGTGTATTTTAGATTTGATATTTGGACCTCTAATGTTTGTCTGACACTTACTAGTATTGTTTGTCTCTACTGTTTTATGGGTTTACTTATGCAGGGTCACAATAAATTTTGATATATTTTTGCATATTAGGGACTCATTCATTTATGAAATTATGTATCGCACTCATTGCTTTTTCTTTTTTGGTTCAATGTTTACATTTAGGTGCTTATATACACCGTTTTTTTTTTGTTTTGTTTTGTTTTTTTTTGGGGGGGGGGTACCAATTTTCAAGATTTAAAGTATTCTGGTGAGAGTATCTCTTGAATTTATTGCTATGTTTGTGGTGTTGCCAGTAATTATGATAGTAGTTATATTAAGCAAGATATATTAATAATATTTTTTATCCAAAAAGAAAATAGAATGACAAAATACAAAACAAAACAAAAATACAGGCTGAACCTTAAAAGGTATTCTAACCACCACTAAAACTTGTTGTGAAGTTGTGAACATATCTTTTTTTTTTTTTTTGCTTTAAAGTACAACCTGGCTGCAAAAGAAAAATCAACATTGGGGCTAAGGTCCCCACCTTGCAGAAAAGCAGCTTTTTTTGTTGCAGATTTGGTTGCGTTTTTTTCAGCCAAAGCCAGGAGTGGGTTGAGCAGAAGGTAGAAGTACAGTATAAGAACTTCCATTATAATTCCCATTCCTTTTCTAGCCATTATTGGCTATGGCTCAAAAAACTGCAACAAAATCTGCAACAAAAAAGCTGCATTTCCACAACGTGGGTATCCAAAAGTGCTGTTTGGGGCACCCTGGGTATGAACAGATCTGCCAGAACACCCATTTTAGCATGTTTTCACTGCACGTCGGGACCTGTCAATCTTTTTGCTAAGGACTGATGTTGGGTACCAACCACAATTGCAGACAAGGCAATACACCTTGGGTACATGGAACAGAAATATAAAGATGGAGTCTTCAGTAGTTGATACCTTTTTAATGGCTAACAAAAATAATAACAGATTACAAGCTTTCGAGACTACTAGGTCTCTTCATCAGGCATGGTACCATATACAAGGAACAGCTCATCTACAGTATATACTAATTAAAAGTTGATTTTCTTGGCAGCAAGATTGCACTTTGTCACTTAAAGGTATGTTCACAATGTCACTAAAAACTCTACAAGATGTATGTGTGTTTAGAAGTAATTCCAGTGAAGGTAAACCCATTTTACCAAATAGCAACCACAGTGTTCCTCTACTGTTAAGAGTGACAAACACAGCGTATAGTTCTTTCATGCACCATTCTCGCAGGGTGCCCATAGCTTACTGGCTAGACTGTATACAATAGTTACTATAACTAATAAAACAGCCAAAGCTTATCACATCATCCATGGCTAAGATAATCCTCAGTTATTGCTCTTTATAAAATATATTTCCTGCCCTCCTGTTTATATGAACATTATGCATCCAGTCTTTTTTATGTGTAAGCATTGAAAGCCATTCATTTCTGCTATGCAAATTGGGAAATAAAGTGGCAGAGAATATATTTCCATATGTATTTCAGTTCCCCCTTATTGATCTAATTATTACTCTGCTTTCTCCATCCTCAGACAGTAATTTCTACAGACAGCAATGACATCTGCTGGCACATTGCTAGTTGGCCAATGTCGTTTTTGAGGCAATTGCACCAGCAATTTTTTTTTTATTTCAGAAAGAAGTACATAAATTATTCCCTTCTTAAGGAAAGTATAGAAGGCATTTTTTAGTAAGTTGCTATATTTCCGCATCCTTAATCTTATTTCAGAAATCTTAGTTAGAAAAACAAAAATTCAAATTTATCAAACAGAAAGAAAATTAGAAAATGTCACCAAAAGGTCCATCAGTATTTATTTTGTTTTGGATTTGGGTGGCTCAGGTCCCTAAATTGTTTAGGGTCGAACAAGTTTGGTATGAGCTGGAATTATATTGTGGGGCTTCTTCAGACCCCAGGGTATAATAATGGAAGCCTAGAGGAGATGTAAAAAAATAAAAAATAATTTATACTCACCTCTTTTGAACCTAGTCACTGGCATCTGGCACTCTCTCTTGGTGATGTCATGCACTCAGGGTCTCCAATCTCAGACCTCAGCAGTGTCACCGGGTGCACAATGTCAGCCACGGGGAGAGCGTCAGACACCTCTTCTGGGTCTCTACCTATTATAGAGTAAATTTGGGATATTTGAGTCAGTCTTAGCTGGTGCCAAAGATGTTCTCTCATCTCTAGTCAACAGACTCAAGTGAGCTACAAACCTATAACGTGTCATCCCATTGAAAGTACTGATAGGGTGTAAACATTTCAGTAGTCAAACAGTGGACTGATACGTTGTACAGATCCCTAACGTTTGGGTGTTTTCTGCTAGATTTTGTAGTTCATGGACTTGTTAAAAATATTCTTACTCTTGGAGTAAGGGTGCATTCACACTACTGATACGCTGACTGATTCTGAACGTTAAAACACGTTCAGAATCAGCGCGTATAAAGCAGATCCCATTCATTTCAATGGGAGCCGGCATACAAGCGCTCCGCATTGAAATGAATGGGCTGCTTTTTACTCTACGAGTGCTCACATTGAAGTGAATGGGAAGCGCTCGTGTGTACGGCTCGGACTGAGCTGAGCGCCGGGCCCCTTCACACGGCGAGCCATACACGTGAGCGCTTCCCATTCACTTCAATGGGAAAACTCGTAGAGTAAAAAGCAGCCCATTCATTTCAATGCGGAGCGCTCGTATGCCGTCTCCCATTGAAATGAATGGGATCTGCTTTATACGCGCTGATTCTGAACGTGTTTTAACGTTCAGAATCAGTCACCGTATCCGTAGTGTGAATGCACCCTAAGGCAGAAAATGAAAAGTAATCGAGGCAAACTTTTTTTTTTCAGTATCCTGCTATGATGTCTATCTCTCATTTAAAACAGTAAGAGGCAGAATCAGGGCAGAATTTGACACTGATTTTAAGACAGAATCACCCAGCACCCTGGCTCCAATGAAGAAACAGATTCCTTCACCTGCCTTGTACCCTTTACTGTATATGGCCCACGTAGCGGGCTGCAGCAAAAAAGCACTACTAGAAAATCTATGGCGACAATGCATTGCGGTTTTTCCCATAGCGCTTTTCAGAGGTTTCCTCTGGTGTCTTTTTGCTTCAATTATACGTATAGAAAAAACGCTGGCACTTCCGTAGGTATATTTGACATGCTGTGATGTCCAAAACTTTTTTTCACAACGTGTAGATGGGAGTCCGTAAAACAAGGCGTTTTATTCCGCAGTATTTGCACCACGTGGGGTCTTGACCTAATACTGGAGTTCTCTTATGTGGCAGATGAGCTTTTGGGCCTCTTTCCGCACCAAAAACAAGGTGAGACAGTAGGGACTGGGAAACAGTGATGATGTAATAGACCACTTTTGCCCAGAGTAAATTTAACAAAACAAAGTAGGTGTAAATCATGAACAGACCACAGAAGTCACCCAAATGCAGCGGCTTCTACAAACAGCCCATTTGTAGGGATGCAGTTGACAAATTCCCAACAATCAGACATTTGATTCTAAGGATAGGTGATCAATATCATGATCCTGGGAAATCCCTATAAATCTGGTATTAGTATGTTATTATTTAGGTTCTATCCACATCTTTCACATGCAATCTTTTGGCCCAATGCTTTGATACATTATTTTAGACGACAAGAATAATTGACTATGGGGAAAAGTTGTTGGACTCCTTTGTAGAGTCAACAATCCATAAAGCTTTTACATTCTAAAGCAAGGCAATTTGGGTACTGTATGTTTATATCTTATAATATTTCTAATTGACATATATGAAGATATGAGCAAAACAAAAGAGGTAACACTGAGGGTTATTTTTACGTATGTTCAATATGGCATTGACCATTAAGACATTACTGTATCTTGTATGTCCAAGGGGATACCGAAATGATCTACTTGAAAACCTCTGCTAATGAATCCAGTGGGTGTGATTTCAATTTGCTGTAGGTTGTGTCTTGAGATTATGAGGTCTAAGCCATCATAAATAAGTAAAATGAACTGAAGGTTCGAAACCGTACAGCTGAGGACATTAAAAAAAAACGTCTCTTCTAGAGATGAGCGAACAGTGTTCTATCGAACACATGTTCGATCGGATATCAGGGTGTTCGCCATGTTCGAATCGAATCGAACACCACGTGGTAAAGTGCGCCAAAATTCGATTCCCCTCCCACCTTCCCTGGCGCCTTTTTTGCACCAATAACAGCGCAGGGGAGGTGGGACAGGAACTACGACACCGGGGGCATTGAAAAAAATTGGAAAAAGTCATTGGCTGCCGAAATCAGGTGACCTCCATTTTAGACGAATAGTGGATTTCAAATCCGGGTCATATGAGAATGTGAACTTTGTGACTATGAGACAGGGATAGCTGTACAGGCAGGGATAGCTAGGGATAACCTTTATTTAGGGGGGAATGTTATTAAAAATAACTTTTTGGGGCTCTATCGGGTGTGTAATTGTGATTTTTGTGAGATAAACTTTTTCCCATAGGGATGCATTGGCCAGCGCTGATTGGCCGAATTCCGTACTCTGGCCAATCAGTGCTGGCCAATGCATTCTATTAGCTTGATGAAGCAGAGTGTGCACAAGGGTTCAAGCGCACCCTCGGCTCTGATGTAGCAGAGCCGAGGCTGCACAAGGGTTCAAGCGCACCCTCGGCTCTGATGTAGGAGAGCCGAGGGTGCACTTGAACCCTTGTGCACCCTCAGCTCTGCTACATCAGAGCCGAGGGTGCGCTTGAACCCTTGTGCACACTCTGCTTCATCAAGCTAATAGAATGCATTGGCCAGCGCTGATTGGCCAATGTATTCTATTAGCCTGATGAAGTAGAGCTGAATGTGTGTGCTAAGCACACACATTCAGCTCTACTTCATCGGGCTAATAGAATGCATTGGCCAGCGCTGATTGGCCAGAGTACGGAACTCGACCAATCAGCGCTGGCTCTGCTGGAGGAGGCGGAGTCTAAGATCGCTCCACACCAGTCTCCATTCAGGTCCGACCTTAGACTCCGCCTCCTCCGGCAGAGCCAGCGCTGATTGGCCGAAGGCTGGCCAATGCATTCCTATGCGAATGCAGACTTAGCAGTGCTGAGTCAGTTTTGCTCAACTACACATCTGATGCACACTCGGCACTGCTACATCAGATGTAGCAATCTGATGTAGCAGAGCCGAGGGTGCACTAGAACCCCTGTGCAAACTCAGTTCACGCTAATAGAATGCATTGGCCAGCGCTGATTGGCCAATGCATTCTATTAGCCCGATGAAGTAGAGCTGAATGTGTGTGCTAAGCACACACATTCAGCACTGCTTCATCACGCCAATACAATGCATTAGCCAGTGCTGATTGGCCAGAGTACGGAATTCGGCCAATCAGCGCTGGCTCTGCTGGAGGAGGCGGAGTCTAAGGTCGGACCTGAATGGAGACTGGTGTGGAGCGATCTTAGACTCCGCCTCCTCCAGCAGAGCCAGCGCTGATTGGTCGAGTTCCGTACTCTGGCCAATCAGCGCTGGCCAATGCATTCTATTAGCCCGATGAAGTAGAGCTGAATGTGTGTGCTTAGCACACACATTCAGCTCTACTTCATCAGGCTAATAGAATACATTGGCCAATCAGCGCTGGCCAATGCATTCTATTAGCTTGATGAAGCAGAGTGTGCACAAGGGTTCAAGCGCACCCTCGGCTCTGATGTAGCAGAGCTGAGGGTGCACAAGGGTTCAAGTGCACCCTCGGCTCTCCTACATCAGAGCCGAGGGTGCGCTTGAACCCTTGTGCAGCCTCAGCTCTGCTACATCAGAGCCGAGGGTGCGCTTGAACCCTTGTGCACACTCTGCTTCATCAAGCTAATAGAATGCATTGGCCAGCGCTGATTGGCCAGAGTACGGAACTCGACCAATCAGCGCTGGCTCTGCTGGAGGAGGCGGAGTCTAAGATCGCTCCACACCAGTCTCCATTCAGGTCCGACCTTAGACTCCGCCTCCTCCGGCAGAGCCAGCGCTGATTGGCCGAAGGCTGGCCAATGCATTCCTATGCGAATGCAGACTTAGCAGTGCTGAGTCAGTTTTGCTCAACTACACATCTGATGCACACTCGGCACTGCTACATCAGATGTAGCAATCTGATGTAGCAGAGCCGAGGGTGCACTAGAACCCCTGTGCAAACTCAGTTCACGCTAATAGAATGCATTGGCCAGCGCTGATTGGCCAATGCATTCTATTAGCCCGATGAAGTAGAGCTGAATGTGTGTGCTAAGCACACACATTCAGCACTGCTTCATCACGCCAATACAATGCATTAGCCAGTGCTGATTGGCCAGAGTACGGAATTCGGCCAATCAGCGCTGGCTCTGCTGGAGGAGGCGGAGTCTAAGGTCGGACCTGAATGGAGACTGGTGTGGAGCGATCTTAGACTCCGCCTCCTCCAGCAGAGCCAGCGCTGATTGGTCGAGTTCCGTACTCTGGCCAATCAGCGCTGGCCAATGCATTCTATTAGCCCGATGAAGTAGAGCTGAATGTGTGTGCTTAGCACACACATTCAGCTCTACTTCATCAGGCTAATAGAATACATTGGCCAATCAGCGCTGGCCAATGCATTCTATTAGCTTGATGAAGCAGAGTGTGCACAAGGGTTCAAGCGCACCCTCGGCTCTGATGTAGCAGAGCTGAGGGTGCACAAGGGTTCAAGTGCACCCTCGGCTCTCCTACATCAGAGCCGAGGGTGCGCTTGAACCCTTGTGCAGCCTCAGCTCTGCTACATCAGAGCCGAGGGTGCGCTTGAACCCTTGTGCACACTCTGCTTCATCAAGCTAATAGAATGCATTGGCCAGCGCTGATTGGCCAGAGTACGGAATTCGGCCAATCAGCGCTGGCTCTGCTGGAGGAGGCGGAGTCTAAGATCGCTCCACACCAGTCTCCATTCAGGTCCGACCTTAGACTCCGCCTCCTCCAGCAGAGCCAGCGCTGATTGGCCGAATTCCGTACTCTGGCCAATCAGCACTGGCTAATGCATTGTATTGGCGTGATGAAGCAGTGCTGAATGTGTGTGCTTAGCACACACATTCAGCTCTACTTCATCGGGCTAATAGAATGTATTGGCCAATCAGCGCTGGCCAATGCATTCTATTAGCGTGAACTGAGTTTGCACAGGGGTTCTAGTGCACCCTCGGCTCTGCTACATCAGATTGCTACATCTGATGTAGCAGTGCCGAGTGTGCATCAGATGTGTAGTTGAGCAAAACTGACTCAGCACTGCTAAGTCTGCATTCGCATAGGAATGCATTGGCCAGCCTTCGGCCAATCAGCGCTGGCTCTGCCGGAGGAGGCGGAGTCTAAGGTCGGACCTGAATGGAGACTGGTGTGGAGCGATCTTAGACTCCGCCTCCTCCAGCAGAGCCAGCGCTGATTGGCCGAATTCCGTACTCTGGCCAATCAGCACTGGCTAATGCATTGTATTGGCGTGATGAAGCAGTGCTGAATGTGTGTGCTTAGCACACACATTCAGCTCTACTTCATCGGGCTAATAGAATGCATTGGCCAGCGCTGATTGGCCGAATTCCGTACTCTGGCCAATCAGCACTGGCTAATGCATTGTATTGGCGTGATGAAGCAGTGCTGAATGAGTGTGCTTAGCACACACATTCAGCTCTACTTCATCGGGCTAATAGAATGCATTGGCCAATCAGCGCTGGCCAATGCATTCTATTAGCGTGAACTGAGTTTGCATAGGGGTTCTAGTGCACCCTCGGCTCTGCTACATCAGATTGCTACATCTGATGTAGCAGTGCCAAGTGTGCATCAGATGTGTAGTTGAGCAAAACTGACTCAGCACTGCTAAGTCTGCATTCGCATAGGAATGCATTGGCCAGCCTTCGGCCAATCAGCGCTGGCTCTGCCGGAGGAGGCGGAGTCTAAGGTCGGACCTGAATGGAGACTGGTGTGGAGCTATCTTAGACTCCGCCTCCTCCAGCAGAGCCAGCGCTGATTGGTCGAGTTCCGTACTCTGGCCAATCAGCACTGGCCAATGCATTTCTATGGGGAAAAGTTAGCTTGCGAAAATCGCAAACTGACAGGGATTTCCATGAAATAAAGTGACTTTTATGCCCCCAGACATGCTTCCCCTGCTGTCCCAGTGTCATTCCAGGGTGTTGGTATCATTTCCTGGGGTGTCATAGTGGACTTGGTGACCCTCCAGACACGAATTTGGGTTTCCCCCTTAACGAGTTTATGTTCCCCATAGACTATAATGGGGTTCGAAACCCATTCGAACACTCGAACAGTGAGCGGCTGTTCGAATCGAATTTCGAACCTCGAACATTTTAGTGTTCGCTCATCTCTAGTCTCTTCCTTTTGCTCTTTTCAAGGAAAAGTCGGTATAATATGAACAACTGTTGATGTCTGAAGAACACAAGGAAAATGAACATCTTTTGTGGGAGCCAAACAAGGGAGAAATAATCCAGTATCTACATGAAAACAAATTATAAAAGAAAATTTCCTGTGAAGGTCAAAGATGGGAGGGGATCTGCGGGGGCTGAATGAAAGGCCTGTGTTATGTTGTCTTCTGCAGAAGGATCACAAATTAAAGTTATTATGACAAGAACAAATCACATATATGTCTGTGGCCCCAACTGTAATTTTCTTTATCAATGAGTATTTCAGCTGTCCTTTCTCACTAAATCTCACAGATTTTATTAACTATTACATGACAAGTGCAAAATGCATCATTTGAATGGAAATTATCTAGAAAGGGTATACAGTCTGTGCATCTGTATTCACAGAGGACAATTTGCTGAAACCCCCACTGAACACTACAATGAAGAGCTGCAGCCATTCTGGGAAAGTCTGAGGGGCTCCATACTGGAATGGCTATACATTAATGGTCAGTTTATTATGATGACTTACTTAACAAGGACCTTTTACCACATTCAACTACTGCGTTTCTTTTCATGTTTAACTCGTTCCTGACATCTGCCGTACTCATACTGGATGCTGGATGTTGAAATATGGAAGCTGCTTAGGAGCTGAGCCATCATAGCTACTCGGTTTTCGCTGTATTATACAGTGGAGACCCAGAGTCAATGCTCATGTTCTGTGCCTGCCCTGATGGTAGACATTAACTTTTAAGATGCAGTAACGGGAAAGGAACCATTGTCACCAGTTCTTTCACCACTGATTGACCTCAGTGATCATGAGGCGCTAGGTTTATAGTGGTACCTTCATGCTGCAACATAACGGACAGTGACGGTGGACATCGAAGCACTAAGGAGAGGTGGGTATGATTTTTTTTTTTTTTTTGCCCTCACCTTTCTATCCTCCTCTGGGATTTCTGAAATTCTTAGACATCCTCTTTAACCAAGCTGAATATTCTCATTTCGGTCACGGTACTGTATGTTGCAAAGCTAAGATCTGATTTGATATTGTTTGATGAAAAGATGGATGTCTGCTTGTATAAGTCTAGAGGGGTATCGTTACTCCTTGGGGAGAGACCACCATATAGGTGTGTATAGACTTATTAAGCTTTTAGCACTCCACTTTGCAAGGGACTATGGGAAGAATATGTAAATCTGTCTTCCATGATGTAATTAGGAAGTCAGGTGCCTCAGTGTTGCAAACCAATAGAGAGCGCTCACTGGAATGTGCAAGCCTGTCTTCCCTGATGTAATTAGGAAGACAGAATCTCAGTGAAAATAGCCCAATAAAGGCTGCTCCCTTTAACATCATTCTCGACCTTCCAAGAGGCCTTTGTTTTGCAATGATGCTGGGATTATTACCAGGTATAGTCTCTCAATCGAGGACGGCCGTTTCGATGTTATTACATCTCGTCAGCCCGATGTAGAGAAGACTACCCTGGTAGAGGTGAGAGGCTTAGAGATTATACCTGGTAATAATCCCAGCATCATTGCAAAACAAAGGCCTCTTGGAAGGTCGAGCATGATGTTAAAGGGAGCAGCCTTTATTTGGCTATTTTCACTGAGATTCTGTCTTCCTAATTACATCAGGGAAGACAGGCTTGCACATTCCAGTGAGCGCCCTCTATTGGTTTGCAACACTGAGGCACCTGACTTCCTAATTACATCATGGAAGACAGATTTGCATATTCTTCCCATAGTGTATAAGTCTAGAAACCCTTGGTTTATTTCCAGCATTTAACAGAGGATTCCCACCCACAATAAAATGTATAAGATAAAAACAAGAATATTGAAACATCCTTCTGGTGTTGTATGAAAGAGGAGATTGTTAGTTCTATCTGTTCTGTTGCCAGAGATACTAAAATGAGGGACTCCTAGCAGGATACAAGTGCTGGAAGTCCAAGTATTGGCTCAGTGTCCGGGAAATATGACCAGCATCTGGTCCATAGCACACAAACCAATACGCTCGCGGCTGTGAATTTCCACTATATTCACAGAGGGACCACTCAAATCAGCTCCTTTTCATTTTTTTTTCTTAAAGTCTAAAAGCCAGCAGCAGGACTTTATGGAAATGAAAGGAAAAATGTATGCATCTGCCTCGTAAAACTTGTCAAACTGTCCCACATTACATCAGTGTACAAAATACCAGTGTGAAAGCACAGACCAGAACGCTAGAAGACATGAAGCTGACATGAAATCAGTGAGACCACCATCTACTAACCCAACCCACATTGCAAGGGTTCATGTTCATGACATATATTACAGTTGCATATATACTCCTCGTTGTACTATGCCATAACACATGATTCATAAACGTCCATACAGAAAAATTAAGAGTTTTTTTCATAATCATGACATGCTGCATTAAATGCTGCCACACTACATTCTTCTCTAAAAGGCCTCTTCAAAAGGGAGTCTTGTTAGGTCCACAATGCCTCCCAAACCAATAATAGATCTGTGTAGGGGCCTTTAGTAGAAGTATACTGCTGATACAGACACAGGAATAGACTGGGGAGAGGCTACGGACTCAGCTTGTGCTGCAGCATGCATGACATAAGCGAATAGCAAATTCCAGCAGCAAAGGCAAGAGAAGAGCAATTGGCAATCATCTGCAGGAAACAGGAAGAGTTCTAGAGATTCAGAGCAAATAGCAAAATCCTCAAGGATAAGTGGATTTGTAATGAGCCAAGTTCATTCTGCCCATTATTTCACCGGATACTATGATTTTCACCAGATTGTCCCTATAAACAAATTGCACAAAAGTGTAAAAAATTGTAAAAACACAGTGACAAAAAGGGTACCTTGACCATAATATTCTTTGTGACTCTGCATACATGACTTTTTTCGATTGGAAAAGTCCAATCCCAGAAGTTTAAGCCTCAAATGTTGCAATCGATAGTGATCCCGGTAACTGAGAGGTTAAGAGCTTTCAAAGGGGACAGTCGAGGAGACTAGTAAAGACTCAGAGGCATGCCATTATAGTATTCCTATTAATCCCCATTATATGGAGAATTAAACAGTGACATTAAAAATACAACTTGTCTCACAAAAAACAAGTTTGTATATATCAGTGGAAAAAAATACTTATTAATACAACAATCTCAGTTGTTCCACTAAAGCAGAATTACAGTTGTAATTACAATTATGCTGCAAAATTTGTTGGTAGTCTACAGACTTCATAATACCATGCACACGGTCAAGCAGTCCAGTGCCAGAGGCAGCAAAGCAACCCCAAAACATCAGGGAACCTCCGCCATGTTTGACTGTAGGGACCGTGTTCTTTTCTTTGAAGGCCTCTTTTTTTTTCCCTGTAAACTCTATGTTGATGCCTTTTCCCAAAAAGCTCTACTTTTGTCTCATCTGACCAGAGAACATTCTTCCAAAACATTTTTGGCTTTCTCAGGTAAGTTTTGGCAAACTCCAGCCTGGCTTTTTTTATGTCTCTGGGTAAGAAGTGTGGTCTTCCTGGGTCTCCTACCATACAGTCCTTTTTCATTCAGACACCGACGGATAGTACGGGTTGACACTGTTGTACCTTCGGACTGTAGGGCAGCTTGAACTTGTTTGGATGTTAGTCGAGATTCTTTATCCACCATCCGCACAATCTTGCGTTGAAATCTCTCATCAATTTTTCCTTTCCGTCCACATCTAGGGAGGTTAGCTACAGTGTCATGGGCTTTAAAATTCTTGATGACACTGCGCACGGTAGACACAGGAACATTCAGGTCTTTGGAGATGGACTTGTAGCCTTGAGATTGCTCATGCTTCCTCACAATTTTGCTTCTCAAGTCCTCAGACAGTTCTTTGGTCTTATTTCTTTTCTCCATGCTCAATGTGGTACACACAGGACACAGGACAGAGGTTGAGTCAACTTTAATCCATTTCAACTGGCTGCAAGTGTGATTTAGTTATTGCCACCACCTGTTAGGTGCCTCAGGTAAGTAACAGGTGCTGTTAATTACACAAATTAGAGAAGCATCACATGATTTTTCAAACCCCCTTTTTATGTTTGGTGTGGAATTATATCCAATTTGGCTTTTTGACAATTCTTTTTGTGGTTTTCCATTGAAGACAAATTAAATGAAGATAATAATACCAAAGAATTTGTGATTGCAATCATTTTCTGGAAGAAAATGAGTATTATCTGACAGAATTGCAGGGGTGCCAATACTTTTGGCCAACGCTATATATAATTAATAAAGGCTTAAAGTGCAGACTCTCAGATTCAATTTTGTATTGGCATCCTAAGGAGGAAGGGTTTAGGAATTACAGCTCTGTAATATGTAGCTGTCTCTTTTCAAGGAAACAAAAGTAATTGGACAATTATTTCAAAATCTATTTACTGGGCTGCATGGGCTATTCCCTCATTAATCCATCATCAATTGAGCAGGTATAAGCTCTGGGGTTGATATGTTGAAGCTGTTGCTGTGAACCCACAACATGCAGTCAAAGGAGCTCTCAACGGAAGTGAAGCAAACCATCATAAGGCTGAAAAAAAAGAAATGTTAGGAGTGGCCAAATAAAGTTTGATACACTTTGTTACACTTTTACCTAAGGTGCAAACCATTAACAAGCCTCAAAACTATAAAGGCCAGATGCGACTTTGCCCAAAAAACAAACAAAAAAAAAACATCTAAAGGAGCCAGTCCAGTTCTGGCACAGTCTTTGAACAGATGAAACTAAGATCAACCTGTGTCAGAATGATGAGAAGAAAAATATGGAGAATGCTTGGAATGGCTCATGATCCAAAGCACACCACATCTCTATAAAACACAGCAGAGGCAGTGTGATAGCATGGGCAGGAATAGATTCCAATAGTACTGGGTCACTATATATATACAGAGATATACTTTTGGCTCAGATTCAACCAAATGCAGCAAGGTTGATTGGACAGCGCTTTATAGTACAGATGGGCAATGACTCAAAGCATACTGCAAAAGAAATCCATGAGTTTAAGGAAAATAAGTGGAAAATTCTGCAATCGGCAAGTCATTCACCAGATCTCAACCTGATAAAGCATTTTTTTCACTTACTTAAAACAAAACTTAAGTCAGAAGCACCTACAAACAAGCAACAACTAAGGCACCTACAGAAATGGCTTGGTACTGAATCACAAAGGAGGAAACCCAGTGTTTGGTGATGTCCATGGGTTCCAGACTTCAGGCCGTTATTAGCAAATGATTCTCTACAAAGTATTAAAAAAAATTATAAAACAAAGATATTTAAAAAGAATTTTATTTATGGTAATGTTAATTCGTCCAATTACTTCTGAGCCCCTGAAACGAGGAGGATTTGTAGAAAAATTGTTGCAATTCCTAAACAATTTACAGAATTCTGGAAGATTGTGTCATGGTCCAAATATTTCGGGGCCTAACTGTATAACACTGTAGCTTTAACCCTAATTTAACCGAACGTCCAGTGGCCCTGGAGAATATAAATACTTAGACGTACCAAACATACTACGCATCTGACTCAATGAGGTCTAAGGTTCTTTTAGGATGTTTGGAAACATGACTCATTGACAACAAGTAGGGTACACATCAGCTGGATCTGCTCTCCGTGAGCCAAAAAGCAGGCAAGGCTAATGACATCAATCCTAATATTGTGGAACAAAACTATATATCAAAATACCTTGACAGGGCTGGATTTCTGCTATCTATTATGAGCCATAAAGTGAGAACCCTTTCGGAGAATTAGTCTTCTAGGACCTTGCAAATCATTTTAGAAATCCCAAAGTATATACGGCATATTGAATTACAGATCAACAGTGTAATAAAATAACTGGTGTTGTCGAGAGATTAAAAAATGATCCAAAAAGATACCGAGTGTTTTAATCACATTCTGACTTCAAGCAGGGCTTAAAATATATTTTGTTGGGAGGTAACCCGCCGCGCTCCGCTGTCAATTACATAGCTTAAGTTAATAGCTTCTGAGTCAATGCCAGCAGAGCTGTTTGTTACTGTGACTATCCATAACCTCATTCCTGGAGCCTGTTAAGTTGTGGAAACTGCTATGACTATGGAGAAATCCCCATATCACCCTCTGTCATCTGTCTCACAGGATGTCACCCTGGGATATTCTGGGAGATCGGTCTCCAAGAAGAATTCATTCCTCTGTCAACAGTTTGGTGAGCTGTAGTTTAGTGATGTCAGATACTAAACACTCTGTTTTCAGCTATTGCACCTGCATGTCCGGTTCTCTTGGCAAAATACCAGATATACGTGCGTCAGAAACACAGACATCAGCATAATAAGAGAAAAAAATGCAGTGTCGCAGCGCTTTTGTAAGGACAGCTCAGCTATCACGGTTACATTCTTGAAGTCTCTTAGTAATATGTCTCCCTTGTTACATTTTTAGTTTTATAGTGTAATTTTAAGAATTAAAATTGGCATGTAGGAATGCAGTCAGTATCTATATATGAATAAGGCAATACAGGTTATATAGCACGTTTTCCATGGCCACAAAACGGACCTGAGATCATATCACACTTCAGTACACCATCTACTTTAAACTACCCTACATGACACAGGCCAAGAGATATTCTTTTCCCACTGACTTCAATGTGAGCAAAGGAAAAATTGCCAAACTTTCATGGTCCAAGAAAATGGCGGCCAAAGCAATTTGAAATATTAGAGCTCCCAGGCGCTAAAAAGGTTTGCTCTGGCATTTAGTGGTGAGACGGTTATAGAAATGCTTTAGTAATCACAGATTGGGTGTCATTTTTCTTTTCTGAAACAAAAAGGAAAACATATCATGACTAAACAAGTCAGGACGTGGACGAGACCTGTAGATCCCGGTATCGTAGGTTATTGCACTATGGTGTTGCTAAATCCAGCTGCTTTAATCACAAGGTTCCTGTAATCTCGGGATCGGAAAAGTGATCAATAGCGAAAAGACAGGATGAATTTTGAACATACTATGTCATTTGTATGTGACATCCACTGGAGTTTGAGTCTCTTTCTTTCTGCTGTGTGAGTAAAAATACAGTTCTTGAAGATGAGATTTATGTTATGGGCACTGAAACACGTAGCAACCACATGGGCATAAAAATACAGGCTTCGTAATTAGAGATGAACGCACTTCTAGATTTAGATGGTTCACACCAAAGATTTGTTTCGGCTCGATTAAATGGTAGTGAAATTATTATACTCTGGGGTCTCTTCAGAGGCCAGCGGGTATGGAAACATAATAAACAGCTCTGTTATCCTCCTCTCACCTCTCCTGGGCATCCTTGCAGCCTTCAGCGCTCCTTTGGAACCTCTCATGGTCTCTGGATGATGTCACGTGCCCTGGGGTCACCGTTGATTAGTGTGATTGGGTCTCAGCAGTCACATGGGTCGCACTAAGGTCATAAAGCAACTCAAGAAACATGAAGTCCGGGGCCACACGGTGGCTCAGTGGTTAGCACTGCAGCCTTGCAGCGCTGGAGTCCTGGTGTTCAAATCCTGCCAAGGACAAAAAACCATCTGCAAGGAGTTTGTATGTTCTCCCCGTATTTGCATGGATTTCCATCCCATATTCCAAAAAAAAGACATACTGATAGGGAAAATGTACATTGTGAGCTCTATGTGGGGCTCACAATCTACATTTAAAAAAAAAAAAAAAAAAGAATCATGAAGTCACCAAAGGGGCTCCAAGATGATTCAGAGAGCACCTCGGATTCTGAGGATACCCAGAAGAGGTGAGGGAAGGTGGCTAGAACTGTTTATTACGTTTCCACACCTCCGCTGGGACTCTACATATTATTCTCAAGGGTCTGAAAAGATGATGGAGTATAATAATTACACTTCAGTTTGCTGACATCTAGCCGTATTACAAACATGTGTGTGAATCTCGAAGCTAATAAAACTAATTAAGAGTTCAGACAATGATGTTTGTTAACAAACAAATATAGTCATAGCAGGCCCGCATACCACCACCTTGATCGTACTGGACATGAAGACAGCCCTTTTATAAAGAATACTTGAAAAGCAGGTTTTAGAAAGTAATACTTTAACTATCTTAGACATGCTAAGCTGTCTTCTAAGATTTAGGGATTCTGGGAAAAACTATTAGGCACATGGTGTATGTTAACAAGTGTGCAGCTGACATAATGCCACCATGAAATACGTTTCGGTGCTTGAATTAGCGTTACCATGCTGCAGAGCTGCTATTCTCCAAACTGCAGGTGCACTCTATGCAAATGGTAGAGCTTTAATTCACTGGTGTACAACAAGCACTCTGTTCTAATCAGGCGTAATAGAAAACTGTAAGCCCTCCAGCCATGTGCTCGGAGAATGGTCTCTTCATGGCCCCTTCCTGCCCTGCTGTGTAAGAGGGTCTAACTTCAAGCATGTCAAGGTTAGCACAAGGCAGCTCGATCTGAAAGGAACGCAGTTTCAAAGAGCCCAGGATCCTGGCTTTTATCCATCCAGCAGGATCAGCCAAAGGGCAGCGCTTCTCACTCAGTACTGGATTTACCAGCAGAGACTGATTTCTCCTTTCGGCGTCGTTCTCAGAGACCTATCATTATATTACCGTGGAACAACTCTCCCTTGTGTTTCTCCAACACATGTGAGATAAAAGTCCACACTACAAGCCGAAAGCTACAAAAGAGCACAAATAAAATAGCCAATTTCATGCGATTCGGTGGAAATAATGTATTAAAACAAGTTAAAATCCAAAAATGGCAAAGTCCTTTTCTCAAACAGCGGTGTCAACCTTTCACTCAGCCATCAAAACATTACAGGGAACGTATCACGTCTGGATTCTATTTAAAGTACGCTGAGAGGAAGTGAGTTATCATTCATTTTTACGATTTCCCTTACTACTTTTCATCATCAGCTCATTACTGGATACTCCTCGGCACCGTTCGCTATATGCGACAATTAAAGAACATTTCTCCTTACCTATAAAAAAAAAAATCTGAAGTAAAAAAGTAACATTTCTTCCGGTAAGTAATTAGCAATGCTATACAGACATTAGATCTTTCAATGTATATTTTTTAGAACAGCTGCGCTGGGTAAAAACCAGTTTAGTCACCATACGATCTGCCAGGGTGTTGTCATCCCGCAATGGTATAACAAATGTTGGGCACACGGTAGGCAATGTCTCTATATTTTTCAATTAACAAGTGCTAAAATTCTTGGACTACCCCCATTTCTGTTTGGTCAAATGAGACCTTCTGCACCCCATGCTCTGTATATTATACTTTGCTGAGTCATTTGACATATTTTTATTAGAGATGAGCGAGTAGTACTCGATTGAGTAGGTATTCAATCGAATACTACGGTATTCGAAATACTCGTACTCGATCGAGTACCACTCACTATTCGAATGGAAAAGTTCGATGCAGAACCAGCATTGATTGGCCAAATGCTATACAGTCGGCCAATCAACGCTGGTTCTTCTCCTACCTTTAGAAGTCTTCTCCGTGCAGCTTCCCTGTGGCGTCGGGCAGAGTGAATTCAGAGCAGGAAGATCCTGCGGGGACGCTGCACGGAGAAGACTTCTCGGAGGATCCAGCCCGACCCTCACTCGTGGACTTGGTAAGTTCTATTTGATCGAACGTTGCCTACCCCTGAAACGAGCATTTTCCCCCCATAGACTATAATAGGGTTCGATATTCGATTCGAGTAGTCGAATATTGAGGGGCTACTCGAAACAAATATCGAACCTCGAACATTTTACTGTTCGCTCATCTCTAATTTTTATGTGTAAATGTATTATGTGACCCAGTGTCTCATGCTGGGCAATTTTGTTTCCATATTTTACAGTCATTTTTTTTTACCGAGGAATTATTTCAGTAAAAGTGTATTTTTCTTATTCTTTTTGTATGCGTGCCTTTTGCAGTCTCAGTTATTATATTCTGATACAAAAGTATGGACGGAATATTTCTATTTGAAGTACATGCAAATTGCCATTCAGGGATCTATGAAAGCCTGGTAACAACTTATCAACTAACTCCAGTTTTTTGGCATTAAAAAGTTGCAAAAAGTTGCAAATTGAGGGATAGGGCCCCACGGAAAAACCACAACAGTATTGCATCGCGTTTTTTCCCGCAGCACTTTAGACAATGTTTGCAGAGGCTTAATTGATAGATATAATTGACATGCTACAATTTCCAAAAATTTGCCGGTTTTGGAAATCACTGCGTGTCTACACCGCGGTTTTTACCGCGAAGTGTGAATGGGATTTTCTAGATTCCTATCCACTTTACCCTTACTGCACAACCCCGTGATTTTTCCCATGGTGTTTCCACGTGGGGCCCTGGCCTAAATAGCATCTCAGTTTTCATCAAAAATTTAAATATCTGCAAGGTCTGGCTGGGCAGTCTGTTTTATGGCTGTATTCACCTTCATATGTGGTGTCATATCAGTTTTTAAGCTGTTACTGGAGACTGCAGCACATTTTGCATTTCTTTGTGAGGCAGGGGTGTGTACAATAGAGCCAGTGGCGTAACTAGGAATGGCGGGGCCCCATGGCGAACTTTTGACATGGCCCCCCCCCAAAAAAAAAAGATCTCAACCGAGTCCCTCCTACGCATTCCTGCGCGCTCTATTATGTGCCATAGTAGCCCCTGCACACAGTATTATGTCCCATAGTGGCCCCTGCACACAGTATTATCCCCCATAGTGGCCCCTGCACACAGTATTATCCCCCATAGTGGCCCCTGCACACAGTATTATCCCCCATAGTGGCCCCTGCACACAGTATTATCCCCCATAGTGGCCCCTGCACACAGTATTATCCCCCATAGTGGCCCCTGCACACAGTATTATCCCCCATAGTGGCCCCTGCACACAGTATTATCCCCCATAGTGGCCCCTGCACACAGTATTATCCCCCATAGTGGTCCCTGCACACAGTACTATCCCCCATAGTGGTCCCTGCACACAGTATTATGTCCCATAGTGGCCCCTGCACACAGTATTATGTCCCATAGTGGCCCCTGCACACAGTATTATCCCCCATAGTGGCCCCTGCACACAGTATTAATAGCAGTTAACCCCATCATGTCCCTCACATTAACCCTTGTGTACCTCACATAAGAGTTACTGATATGTGAGACATGGAGGTAATAATAAAGTATCTTCATTATTATTACCCCCCTATGTCTCACATGTTAGTAACTCTTATGTGAAGTACACAGGGGTTAATGTGAGGGACATGATGGGGTTAACTGCTATTAATATGAGGCACATGGAGTTACTAAAATGCCTGATATTAATAAGTATAGTAACCCCAGTATGTCCTGTGTACCTGTGTTTTCTTTCTTTAGTTTCATTTTCTTGGAGCTTCTTCTCCTCCTCCTTTTGTGTGCAGGATGGCAGGGTTCATTTTCCTGTAGAGGGATAAGCCCCGCCTCCTGGCCTCTCCTCAGCCCTCTCATTGGTGGGCAGAGAGCAGCCAGAGAAAGGGAGGGGGGGAGAGGAAGCGTCCTGGGATCGCTGAGAGGAGCCAGACCTGCAGCTCCAGCATCGGCTCCTGTGTGTCAGCCGTTGCTGCAGCTTCAGACGTATACTTTCCCTATATTATTAGGGAAAGTATTCTACCAACAGGGGGCCTCGATCATTATACTCGGGGGTCCAAAAAGACCCCTGAGTATAATGATAGCAGCGGTAGCGGCTGTCACCGGGCCCCTAATGTCCCGGGCCCTGTGGCAGCTGCCTCTGCTGCTATGGTGGTAGTTACGTCACTGAATAGAGCAGTTTGCCACCTCTCTCTTACATTATTTCTACTGTTGATTTCTTTACATTTAATTCTGCCAGAATTAACTGTAAAATAGAATTAAGTAGCTAAGAAAAGACAAAAGTGAATATAATATAGTTCATAGTTTGGAAAGGGACACTGGCCTGGAAATCCATGTAATGATGCACCTAAAAAGAACACAGAAAAAACCCAGATGTGATCAAATTCAGGAGAGCTGCTTGCTGTCTAGGACTAATCATGAGCAAGGAGTGGCTTTCTACCAAAGCCCAAAGGAAACGTTGAAGAGATGAGTGGGGTAGATGGTTGTTTGCAGCATATTAAATTTTGGCTTATACCCTGCACAGCAAAATCTACAACAATTGGGTTTTACTGCAGAATTTAAATTCCCCATTGATCTTAATGAGGAAAACCTGCAAGTCCTAGAAGGCCATAAAGTATATAATGGGAGGGCCAGAGACTGATGGAAATGTAGAAGGTAAGATTCTGGTGTTGAGGTGAACTGGATACCTTTCAACAATAAAGGGAAGGGGCTTCTCTAATGTTACACTAAACAGTGGGCCTTGGATAACTTTTTTTCATACTTTCTGTGTACACTGTGAGAAGAGCATCCACTCTCCACCACAGTTATTTTTCCTATCCAAAATTAATATATTTTTGAGGGTGGTTGCTCTTTTTGGATTGGATCTATATCCCACACCTAGCATGCATTATTGGCCTCTTATTTATTATTTTTATTATAGTTTTTTCCAATATTTTGGAGTTAATTTTGAACATGAATGCATATGACAGAGTGCGCAGGCCATGGCTCACCCAAGAGGACATCAGATTCCCTGGTCTGTTCCAATGTTTATAGAACAAGTCCTATCCTGCTCCGCGTCATTGGAACAGAACAGATCGGAAGCACTCGTAGAAGTGAAAAATCACATAAGATACTTGGATGTAACTGAGTCTCATCTGAGTGCACTTCACTTTAAAGATCACCCCCTTCACCCTCGGATGGCATACTCGGTCGTGTACATTAGGCTCTACACTATAAGAGTTCCTGGGTAAGTTTTGGAATTCTGGACTCTGATGGAGTGTCATTTCTCCAGCTGGGCAGCTGTTGGTCTCCTAAAACAAAGCAGCGGTGGCCTTCAAATGAGTTGAGTTTGAGCAGTTGAACACCAGATGTGTAGGACTACATCATGGATGCACATTTAATACCTGCGTTATGCATCTACTGTTAATAAAACGATGGCCAACCTCCACACTAACCCAAAACTATGGTTGACTGTGTATCATTGATAGTTGACCAGAAGGCTAAAAGACGTATCCTTGCAGTCACACATATATTGAAAGATTTTGAATTTAGAATTCACATCTCATGTCAATTTACACATGGATATTTTCTGCAGAGTGTGAATGATATTTGTTTAAAGTTGACCTTTCACCACCTCTACCAATTGCAACTCTTTTCACTGCTTAATAGGCTACTCCCCAATGGATTCCAGTAAATTTTTAGCTTCTACCATTGGCCATTATTTGAGCACCAAATATCTTAGTTAGACTCTTTGCTGTCACTTTCCAGCCTCTTATCACCCACCTAGCAGTTGAGTGCTGAAAATGACAGCAACAATTACTTAAAAACAGTGCAGATTAGAGGAAAAAATTCCAACTATGCCGGAATCAGTGACACCGCACCTATTGAATGATGCTAAGAGTTGGACTAGATAACGGTTTTCTTTGGCAGATGTCCCACATGCAAATCTAGACAGAAATGCCCCAGATTTTTGCTATGTATGAACACAGTTTTACAGTTCATTTATCAGAGCTGCGTCCTGTCAAGCACCTGTGTTATTAATAATTTCTTGGTAGCATGTGACCATAAGAAGAAAAACCATATGCACAGAATATTGCCCATATCAGCTGTTTCGGCAGACTTTGTAAGTTGCAGCAAGGGATTGAAGCATTATTCTTATTACTTGAATCGGAGAGCTTATATTCACTCCCGTACTGTAACGTCCAGAGGCTGCTGATATAGCTGCCCCATGCAGGGTCTTCGTGTCAGACTGCAGAAAATCACATACAAATGACATATCCTGTACATAAGCTATCAGTATGAAAAATCCTTTTATGGCTGAACAACCTCTTTAATATGAAATAAGGATAACATAGCAGATAATCATCAAAAGTCTTCTTTAATAATAAAGTCAATGGTAATATCCAATTTTTTAACCCATTGAAAAGTTCTAAGCTTCCGCCCAGAATTAACCCTTTATGTTCGGGTACAAGCACTGTCCTTCATTGCACTAATAAGCAGTTAGGCTCAGCTAGAGGCAAGCTGGGGGCTACTGTCATGAAATGTATGGTAAGACAAGTATGGAAACTAACAGGTCTAGCACTATGGTCCTGATCCCAGATTTTTTACTAATCTACACAACCACTTAGACTCTATAACATGTTCTATGCTGAAAATACATGACAGCTTCTACCGTGAACATGAGTATATAGATAGGTATTGGAATGAATGTTTTATCTACAAATATATACACAAATGAAGAAATAAAATATTGCTTTTTAGTTGCTCTTCATAAGGCTGCACTGGATGTTTTTGTAGTGTGAACTGAATATATTATAGCGCATGTCCAGTGACTTGCTGTCTTTTATAGGAACTAATGACTACGGAGTGGGTTTAATTGTAGTCTGTAACCATGGAGATACTTTTACATGAGAGTTGTATACACAAAAATATAGAATACCTTTAGGACGTGGCTCCATGGGTCGGAAACGCTGTGAATTGCCTGTGGTGGAAACGCTGCAGGAAAAATTGGGGCATTTTACAGCAAGAGCAAAGTGGATGGGATTTATGTGAATCCCATGCCCACTTTACAGTAAAATCTGCAGCGCAGACACGCTGTGATTAAACAGGTGCAGTTTTGGAAATCGCAGCATGTCAATTATATCTACGGAAAAGCCGGCGGCTTCCCTATAGATATAATGGTAACAGAAAACTCCATGAACTTTCTGTTTAAAGCGCTGCGGGAAGAACCGCGATGCGTTTCCTCCGCGGTTTTTCCCACAGGGCTTTAGCAGTGGGTGCTAGGTTGCTTTTTTCCAGCTCTGGATATACTGTAGCAATAAAACCGGTTGCATATCTCTCTATCTTATAAAAATGAATTTCTGTCTGTCTGTCTGTTCTTTATGCGCGACCAAACGACTGGACCGATCTTCACCAAATTTGGCACACAGATACTTCAGGTGTCCGGGAAGGTTGAAGACGAGAACCCAACTCACTCGAATGTACCGTTCTGGAGATACAGCTTTCCCAAGACCCTGACCCCCCATTAGCCAAAACAAACCTGCAAATCTTTCACTCATATTCCAACTGCAATACCCACAGTCATTGCACATGTACAATCCAACACTGATAACCAAGCTGAGATACACGCATCAGAGGATTAGATACACAGGTCAGCACACAATATCATATATCAGAGGATTAAATACGCGCGTCTGCACACAGTTCCACAAGTCAAAAGATTAGATACGCGCATCTGCACACATTTCCACATGCCAGAGGATTAGATATGTGCATCTGCTCACAGTTCCACATGCCAGAGGATTAGATACACGTGTTTGCACAAAGTAAAATGCGCCAAAAGATTACATACACGCGTCTGCACACAGTTCCACATGCCATAGGATTAGATACATGCGTCTACACAAAATACAACACACTGGAGGATTAGATACACAGGTCTGCCCACAGTTCCACATGCTAAAGGATTAGATACACATGTCTGCACACAGTTCTACACACCAGAGGATTAGATACATGTGTCTGCACAAAGAACCTCATGCCAGAGGATTAGATACACAAGTCAGCAAATAGTATCACACACCAGAGGATTAGATACGCGCATGTTCACACAGTACCACACGCCGGCCGGAGGATTAGATACACACATATGCACACAATACCACATGCCAGAGGATTAGATACGCGCCACTGCACACAATACCACAGGATGGGATACGCGCCACTGCACACAATACCACATGCTGGAGGATTAGATACGCATGTTTGCACACAGTACCACACGCTGACCAGAGGATTAGATATGTATGTCTGCACACAGCACCACACACTGGAGAAGTAGATATGCACATTTTTAGACAATACCACATGCCAGAGGATTAGATAAGCACCACTGCACACAATACCACATGCCGGAAGATTAGATATGCAAGTCTTCACACAGTTCCACACGCCAGAGGATTAGATACGCACCTCAATACATTGTACCACATGCCAGAGGATTAGATACGCTCGTCTATACACAATTATACATGCCACAGGATTAGATACGCACATCTTTACACAATACCACATGCTGCAGGATTTGATACACATGTCTGCACACAGTTCCACACGCTGGAGGATTAGATACACACGTCTTTACACAATACAACACAATGGAGGATTAGATACGCGCCACTGTCAACACTACCACACAGTGGAGGATTAGATGTGCACTACTGCACACAATACAACACAGGGAGGGTTAGATACACGTGTCTGCACACAGTACAACATGCCAGTTGATTAGATACGCATGTCAGCACACAGCACCACACACCGTAGGTTTTAAAATACTGTAAATGTGGGTGCTTGGGGCTGGTTGTCAGGCAAGTAAAACACACGTGAAGCTTGGTCTTCAGGTTCACACTGGTGCTTGGTTTATTATGTGAAAATTCACAAAGTTCAACATAACCAGCTTTTCTTCAGCAAAAAGGAAAACAAAAGGCTTACTTCAGCCACAAGGCAGTGCAGTCCACAAACTTAGCGGGCTGGCCCTTCTGGTTCTCCACAGCTACACAGGGTTTGGGTCCTCAGCTCTCAATAGCAGCAGCAGCAGCAATGAAAGTCAGACACACCCTACTGTCTTCACAGGGTTAAGGCTCCAAATGTGCTGCACAAAAACTGAGGGCCAGAGCTTGGAACCTGGGTCTATGACTACACCCAACACCCGGAACTGGATTCATCCCTTACATAGTGGAGAGGAGTCATCTCAATGGGATATACCTTCCCTCCACCACCTTTCCCTCCACCTGCCTTCATATCCTCCCCCTCTGCCCAAAGCCGTAGGGCTTGGCACCTTTAGAAAAAAAACAATGGGTTCTAGACAAGGCATCTGCATTTGTATGAGCCCTTCCGGGTCTATGCTCGACTGTAAAGTCAAAATCCTGCAACAGCAAAAACCAGCGTGTCACTCTCGCATTATTTCCCTTGTTTTTACTCATCCACTTTAGTGGAGCATGATCAGAGATTAGCCTGAATCTTCTGCCTAAGAGGTAATATCTCAATGAGTCCAGGGCCCATTTGACTGCTAGGCACTCTTTTTCCACAATGGAATAGTTCCTCTCTGCAGAACTTAATTTCCGGCTTAGATACATCACTGGATGTTCCTCTCCATTGAGTTCTTGTGACAATACGGCTCCTAAGCCGACCTCTGAGGCATCAGTTTGCACTATAAAATCTTTTGAGAAGTCTGGTGCTATTAAGACTGGTTGTCTACAAAGGGCTGTTTTAAGATTTTGAAAAGCCCTCTCTGCCTCGGGTGACCACTGTACCATCACCGACTTTCTTCCCTTAGTGAGGTCGGATAAGGGTGCTGCCATGCTAGCGAAATTGGGTACAAACCGCCGGTAATACCCCACAATTCCTAAAAACGCTCTTACCTGTCTTTTTGTGAGTGGGCGAGGCCAGCTTTGTATGGCATCTACTTTATTATTTTGGGGTTTAATCAAGCCCCTCCCTACCACATAGCCTAAATACCTCGCCTACTCCATGCCTATGGCACATTTTTCTGGGTTGGCCGTAAACCCTGCTTTTTTAAGAGCATCCAAAACAGCCTGAACCTTGTTCAAATGGCTGTTCCAATCCAGACTAAAAATAACAATATCGTCCAGATAGGCTGCTGCATATTCTGTGTGTGGAGCAAGGATGGTATCCATTGCCCTTTGGAAGGTGGCAGGAGCTCCCTTCAAACCAAATGGCATCCTGACATATTGGAAACAACCGTCAGGGGTGGAAAACGCAGTTTTCTCCCTGGCATCTTTAGCCAGTGATATCTGCCAATACCCCTTTGTCAGATCTAAGGTAGTTATGTACCTGGCTAGACCCAACCTTTCAATGAGCTCATCTACCCGTGGCATAGGGTAAGCATCCATTTTTGAAACCTCATTAAGCTTTCTAAAGTCATTACAAAAACACCAAGTCCCATTAGGTTTGGGAACCAGTACAATCGGACTAGACCAGTCACTCTTGGACACTTCAATTACTCCCAGAGATAACATCCTCTGCACCTCTTCTGAAACAATCTTCCTACGGGCCTCAGGTATTCTATAGGGTTTTACTTTTACTTTTACATGTGGTTCTGTAATGATCTTATGCTCAATCACAGTGGTACACCCTGGTAAACCAGAAAACATTTCCTTGTTGTGTTGCAAGAATTCTTTTGTTTCGTATTTCTCAGAAGTGGACAGAGTCTCTGCTATTCCCACTTTGTGGTGTTCTGACTCTACAACTGTGGAAGGGGAGGTTACCGTGGCCAAGGACTCCCTTTCTCTCCAGGGTTTGATCAGATTTACATGGTAAATCTGTATGGGTTTCCTTTTCCCTGGTTGGTGCACCTTGTAATTTACCTCTCCAACCCTTTCCAATATCTCAAAAGGGCCCTGCCACTTAGCCAGGAACTTGCTTTCTACTGTGGGAACAAGTATTAGGACCCAGTCCCCAGGACTGAACACTCTCACTCAAAGTGGAGAGGAGCCATCTCAATGGGCTATACCTTCCCTCCACCACCTTTCCCTCCACCTACCTACAATACGTACATCTATACACAGTTACACATGCCACAGGATTAGATACACACGTCTGTGCACCCTTCCACACGCCGGAGGATTAGATACGTATGTCTTTACACAATACCACACGATGGAAGATTAGATGCGGGCCACTGCACACAATACCACACACCAAAGGATTAGATACACGCTATTGCGCACAATACCACACAGGGAAGGTTACATACACGCGTCTGCACACAGTACCACACGCTAAAGGATTAGATATGTGTGTCTGCACACAGTACTACTCACTGGAGGATTAGATACGCGCATCTACACACAATAACACACGCTAGAGGATTAGATACACAAGTCAGCACACGGTATCACACGCCAGAGGATTAGATACGCGTGTATGCACACAATACCTCATGCTGGAGGATTAGATATACAAGTCAGCACACAGTACCACACACCGGAGGATTAAATACGCATGTCTGCACACAGTACCAAAAGCCAGAGGATTAGATACGTGCTTATGCACAAAATACCAAGCGCCAGAGTATTAGATACACGCGTCTTCACAAAATTCCACATACCTGAGGATTAGATACGCACCACTGCACACAATGCCACACACTGGAAGATTAGATACACGGCTCTGCACAGAGTACCACATATTAGAATTTTATTCCAGGTTTCCATAGCAACCCAGCCATTTTTCTTCACTGCTTTATGTCAGCATTAAAGGGGCAGGGTGCTGTGGATGACACTGTTACTCAAGGTCACATACACACAGCTTTACTCCAGGTCTCCATAACATATCGCAGGTTTTTCACTGATATCCGATTCGAGATGCTTATGGACACACACACAAATGGTATGCAAAATACACTAGTGCAAAACTGGACAATTCTTATGGGGCCACTACACAAACAAAAAATGAAATATACCCGTGCGAAGCCGGTTCTTCCTGCTAGTATGCATATATATCTTTTAAACACACTACAGTTCTTCTTCCTACACTTCAGCTTGGAAAAAATATACTTGACAGTGCTTTGGGCCCAAGGCAGGAGGGAAAGCCAATCAAATTTCACTGTATTTCATCAGTCTTTGCGTTTCAATCACGGCTGACAACGCACAGATCTTTTTTTTTTCACCACTTTAATAACAGCGATTTGCAGTGATTGAGCTTTTCTAGCTTATCAGCTCAAGATATTAAAAATGTTGTTGTAGAAAGAAAAAAAAACAGACGGCAGACTTCCTGGTGTTACATTAGATAACCTGACGTGAACTCCCTTGTGTGCGTGAAAGCTCAGTAGATGAGCTGCTCTGCCGTCAGGGCTGCCATACTGAAATCTGCAATTAGAATAACTCACGATGCTGAATAGAAGAGAGTGATAATAAAATTATAGCAGCTAGCAATACCATAGAAAAATACAGAACATGTCACTTTTATTTATTATTTGCTAGAATGCTTGAATGATTGCCATATACAAGCTGACAGATTTATAGGGATTCAGGAGAATAATTCGACAGACCCCCTGACCCAAACCCATGGCACAGCATTCACTATACTAAGGAGCATACAGAATAATTATCTGGGTAGATTATTTCAATTATCCAGTTAATTGTGTTATAGACACAGTGGGTGGATGACATGATATTTAGATGTAAAGGCAGGCTGACCGGTATCCCCTCCAGAACTCAATGTCACTGCGTAGGCCCCAATCACCTATCATATTGCAGCGCCTTCATAATGCCTGAGGCCGGCTGCTGTGTGAGTATGTATCCCCAGCTCATAGAAAGCTGAGGAAAAACCAGGCATCTCAACAGACTAAAACTACTACTTATGCAGAAAATGAGTGCACTTGGGTATGACCTAATATTTGCATGTAGCTGTGCACTGGCCCCTAGAAAAATGTTTATTATAGTGGGCCCAGGCGACTCAGTCTGATAATGGCCATATAAACGGCCATATAAACGGATTAGGTATCACAGAACACACGCCTGCATAAAAAGATTTGCCACTCAGTGAGGAATAGTGATTTTATTGCACTAGGTGGTAGTAGGAGATACACATGAACTTTATAGACTTATTTTAAATGACTTTAATAATAGTTAGGTTTTAATCTTGATTTTTGTTGCTGTGGGGATACCCCTTTCTGGTCTTGTATGAATTACTGGTAATCCCAGATCCTTGCATAGAAAGTGATAATGGCCATATACACAGAGAATTAAGACATCTACAGTATGTACTGTATCCTAATAATATTATAAATGTGAAATGTTTGTGAGTTTGTGGGTTTGTGACTTTGGATGTTCGGATGTTTGGCGGTCAATCACGCAAAACCCGCTCCACGGATTTGGCTGAAATTTTCCACAAACATAGTTAATACACCTGATTGCGCAATAGGCTACTTTTGAACACAATAATCCACATACGTTTTCCACACGAACCTCACATAAAACAAACTGACACCACCATCTCTGCAATCTCACACACTTTAGACCATAGCAAGCCCCTAAACTTCACATTACCCCCTACAGCCTAGCCCCTAACCCCACACACTCACATTCACATATGCTTTCCCACTTTCACCCTCACCTTCACCATCCTGCAGGAGCCTACCTCTGTCACTCTCCGGACCAGCCATGTTTGCTGACCCCACCGCTGGGAGGGTCCGCGCCACCGCCCACCACACTACTTCACTAGCTTCACAGGAGCATGCGCACTTTGCACACATAAACAACGTGTTACTAGCATGCCACCATTTTGCGCCTCCACCTTAGGCCGCAGCACACGAAATCCTGCGTCCAGCCCACAACAGTACCCGACGCCGCTATCACCTCCCTGCTGTTTCCTCTGCACGATCCATCCACCAGCACGACACTGGTAAGTTCACGTACACCATAGCCCTTCCCCTACACAATCGCGCATACACTGCGCTACCCCCGTCATGTCTCCGGTTCCTGCCAACTTTGCGCCTCCGCCGCCTTCTCTTACCTGTCCCGCGGCTCCCGTCTGTCCCTCGCTGTGCGGAAGCATCCTCCTGCTCATCTCCGCCGCCTACACTGGGCTAGGCTGCCGCCGCGAAGGTTCCTATAGCAGCCGCTAGCTCTCCCACACAGCTCAGTGTGTCCAGGCTGCTGCAGGCTATGCTACGTAGCCTGCAATAGCACTGGCACGATTATGCAATACATAGCAATACATTATGATTGCAATGCATTGCATTGTTCAGGACACCCCCTGCTGGTGTACAACGGTATTGTTTTGCAAGCTGCTGGATGCAGCCTGCAAACCTCATTAGCATTAAAATAAAAAATAAAAAAACAAAAAAACAATACTGTGAAACACACACATTACCTATCCCCGCCTCCGAAATCCCCCACTCTACTAACTAAACTAAACATTACGCCTGCATACACTCACACTATTAGGCAATGCATTGCAATACATTACTATTGCAATGCATTGCATTATTCAGCGCACCCCCTGCTCTCCTTCACACCCACTAAACGCCCATGTATTTGCTGAAAATACACGTCTACAAATACACGTGTAAGGGTCCATTCACACGGTGTAACGCGGCGCTCATTTGGTGCTTATTTTTACGCTGAGCGCCGCGTTATGGGAGCGTTTGTGCCGCGCTATTTATGGTACGCGTTTACAGACACGTGTACGCGGCGTTAACGCCGGCTAAACCCGATCGTAAAATTTCACCCACGACTTGATTTACACACTTCTACAAGTCGCGGGTAGCAGCTAGTTATATAATAATGCACAAAACAATGACATTATTATTGCATGCCATTTTTGTATGTAATTCTTCATATTTAAAGGAAAAAAATATAAAATGAAAGATAACATATAGGAATCATGGGAGGAATACGCAAATCTGTCTCTCAAGATGTAAATAGGGAGACAGTGCCTCTGTTATGCTGCTGTCTATAGGAAGCACCCTGAACATCATACGCGACTTTCCCAGAAGCTTTTACTGCATGATGTGGGATTTTTACTAAGTCAGTTTCTCAGCTACGGATGGCTGTTTCGATCTGGTTGGACCTCGTCAGCGCAGCGTAGAGAGAACTGACTTGGTAGAAGTGAGCATAACAGAGGATATGTCTCCCTATTTACATCTTGGGAGACAGATTTGCATATTCCTCCCATGATCCCTTACAGTGGACTGACTATGGGTCTAATAGGTGGTCTCTCCTTAAGGAGTGATATTATCCTCATAATTTGGTATCTCAGCCTCTCACTTCTACCAAATCAGTTCTCTCTACGCTGCGCTGATGAGGTCCAACCAGACCGAAATGGCTGTCCGTAGCTGAGAAACTGACTTGGTAAAAATACCACATTATGCAGTAAAGGCTTCAGGGAAAGTCGGCATGATGTTCAGGGTGTTTCCTATAGAGGGCAGCATAACAGAGGCACTGTCTCCCTATTTACATCTTGGGAACCCATTGTGGGCAGCACGGTGGCTCAGTGGTTAGCACTGAAGCCTTGCAGCGCTGGAGTCCTAGGTTCAAATCCTGCCAAGGGCAACATCTGCAAGGAGTTTGTATGTTCTCCCCGTATTTGCGTGGGTTTCCTCCGGTTTCCTCCCACACACCAAAGACATACTGATAGGGAATGTAGATTGTGAGCCCTATATGGGACAGTGACTAACAATATCTGGAAAGCTCTGTGGAATATGATGGCGCTATATAAGTAAGCATAATAAATAAATAAATAATAATAACTTCCTTTTCACAGGATCTAATACCTGCTACTCCCATCTATTGGCTGTTCTCAGAGAATGGAGGAGAAGGCAGACAGTTGTGTTCTCTATGTAGTGGTCTGACCAGGTACCACAGATCAGGTACCACATTTATTTGAATGGGACCAAAGATGCAGTTTACTCAATTCTGCCACTATAGAGAACAGAGCTGTCTGCTTCCAGCTTCATTCATCATTCATAAGCTGCTCTGCACAGCTAATACAGATCCACACCAATCTTTAATATTTTTGGCTCAAAAAAAACCTTAAACACTACAAAAAGAACCACCACCATTTTTTTTGTAGAAGGGGCAAAAAACTAACAGCATACATAATGTGTTCTCATTGGTTTAATCACCAACAGTATGCAGTGTGCTTCTTAGCTCCCTCTGCTGGTGCTTAGTTATGCAAAAATGTATTAAATGTATTAAACATGTAAAGAGTATGATGATATAAATGGGGGTACATGAGCTTGGGGCTCTTACTTCTAGAAATATATGTCCTGTAGCTCTTCACTGGATGTTGTGCCCTTCAGCTTTTTGCACAATGGTTTCTGAGTCTCCTAAATATGTACACATCAATTTCATCTGCGTCACTGGATCACAAATGTGTATGCACTATTGTAAATGTGTATACTGTTGGGAAAAAAGCCACTTTTAGGACAGCAATCATCATATGTCATAGATTATGGCCCCACTATGAGGAATTTACAGTTATAAGATTCTTGTGAACAGATCTTGTCCTTCAGCAGGATCCAACAAAAAGCCAATTTATATGGCTGCTGGTAGAAGCAAAGAAAACATCATTAAATTAGGTTTTTCTTAATTGTTCCCAACATGTTCCCTAAGATAAGCAGCACCTGATCCATCTGGCAGCACCTCCTCTCCCTCTGCTCCATAAAATGGGCATCCACATGTAGTCAAGCAGAATGTATAGCTTGCTGGTCCATACCAGCCAAAACAAGATATTCCTAATAACAATTTTATGGCACGTTTTACCTCTTTAGATTACGGTAACAAACAATATTTTGTTTATTGTTATTCCAGGACTTGTGACCCTTATTGAACTGCTGATTTTCCTATCATGAAATGGTATTTCCAATTAAATTAATTAATAATTGACATTACAATCACTAAAGCAAGAACTATCTAGGTTGGCAGAATATGCTTTGGAAATTAATCCAGATAATTATCAGTTTTATTACTGATAATAAAAAGAATAATTAGCTAAATGTAATCAACATAAAAGACATTGGATGGCTCTATAGATGCAAGCTACCACCGATGATATAATGCTTGCAAAAGCAAATTATTTCAATATAGACCATTAAATAACCTGTTTACACAATACTTTTAGTGCAATGGCCCTTTAAGTACGTCTCTATTACTGATGTAAGTAAAAAGTTTAAATACACATCTGGAGAAATCTTACGATATCCCAAAATGATCAGCTTTAAAACCAAACACATGGTTTACTGATACTCAGTCAGGAGTTGTTTGTTCTACATGTGTCAGTCCCAGGTTGTTCTTTGTATTGCAGCCTGTTGAGAACTTGGTCAAGCCACAATAATGTACTGAATTTATATTCTGAAAAATACTTAAAGAAGACCTTTCACCATCTGGGGAACATGCGATTTAATACACCGCTTGAACTCCGACAGTGCGCTGAATTCAGTCCACTATTGGTTTTCCTTTTCTGTGCCCCTGGTGAAGAGCTATCAGTGCTGGTACTGTAGCTCTTCACCGTCAGAATACAGGTCAGTCACTCAGGAACACCCTTCCTCACAGTAGCACCTAATGCGATGTACTGTGAGAGCAAGGAGGAACGCCTCCCTCCCCTCCTGATAGTACTCGCCCATAGACGAGCACTGGGAGGGCGTTCCTCATCGCTCAGCGTCATCACTGGGTGCTAAGTAACGCCTCCTCTCACAGTACAGCGCAATAGACACTGCTGTGAGGAAGGACATTCCTCACAGACTGTCAGAAACGCTCTTCTGACAGTGAAAAGCAACGGTACCAGCACCGATAGCTCTTCACCGGGGGCACAGAATGGGAAAGCTGACAGTGCGCTGAATTCATCGCACTGTCGGCTTTCTAGTGGTGTATTAAACTGCATGTTCCCCAGGTGGTGAAAGGTCCTCTTTAAAAAAAAAAGTTGTGGAAGGGTGGAAATATCTGTAAGGTTAAGGCCCCACGTTGTAGAAATGTAGAAACTAAAAAAAAGCTGCGTTTCCACAACATGGTGCCTCAGCCTAAAAAAGGAATTACTCAATTTGAGAGAGTGTAACAAATAGATGTGCCTTATTTGGGCAAGCTCAATCTTTCTTCTCCCCAGAAGCAAATATCGGAGTACTGTTGCCCAATATACAATACAGCCAGCATCCACCCTATAGGAATAGGGTTCAGCTCCTAAGAGCTTTCCAAACCCCTGTCCAACATTATGACATACATGTACGTCAAGTGTAAGGAAGGAGTTAAAGTGGTCCTTTACATATTTACCAGTCCACTTCATGACTGCTTTAGATCACAATAGGAGCATTCATACTTTCAGGCTGAGATGTGTCAGCTCCGCTAGTCCTTGTTCATTACGCCGTGATACTGCCATTGATTTGAATCTTCAAAGAGATCAATAGGATGACAACTCTATGAATAAGTCAGTTGCTTGTACTGTAATATTGCTGCCTCTTCAGAGGAAGAAACTAAAGTACGACATTAGTATTTGTTGAAACATCACTATTTTCTTTTAGAGGTAAACAGGGCTCAATCTTTTGGCACAAATATGGTCTGAAGTTGTTATTCATGGTTCCTAGTGCAAGTACCTATTTAAAGAGCACCATACAGTAAAAAAAACAAAAAAACATGAATGATGTAAGTGAATATAAGAAACTATATACTACATCTTATTAAAGAAAAATGCTTCCTTCTCCATCTATCAGGCTGAGTAACAGTCTATGGAGGGAAGATGGGGACGCTACTGTACTGCAGGTAGTAAGCTGTACTGCACTTACTAAGACAGATCTTTTGATTCTACTATATCTAGTAAGGAAATAAAGGAGAGAGCAAGAAGATATCATAATAAGTAGAGAAGGGTAAACCTCCTACAGTCTTGCATATAGTGCTGATACTGGTAATCCATTTCTACAGACTATATACAGACACCATACTGTACACCCTTCCATTTTTTCACAGTTTCTATATAATATTCTATATTATATGATTCCTATATATAATTGCTATAATCATAAATTGTTTCTGTACAAAAAAACTCAGACATCACAAAATAATAAATATCAACATATCAGTCATTCCAATCTTACAATCTATTAGAACAGAAAAGGTCTGTGGAAATTTTTGCCCATTCACCCAGAAGAACATTTGTGAGGTCCCAACTGTCTAGAATAGGAGGGGACAGATATATTTCTTGTGATATATTTAGAAAGTTTGAAGGGTCTCAGTTCTGCAATCAATCTAGAGGATTAAGAAAGTAGAACTAATGAGGGGAATTCAATCCCTATAAGGCAGTTTTCTGATGATATTTTTGCGCATTGCCCTTTGTTTTGCCAAAGTTGCGTCATACACCCCAATCGCCCTCTCTAGCCACAGTGTTCTGGCGTAAGTAATAATGAAACTCTACATCAGTTCCTAAATGGCATAGATTTCCATTCTGGCAGGAATGTCTGACTGATTTAGGAAGGGTCCGCAGCCTCTTTGTAAAAACTCTTGGTCCCTGCACCTTTTATTAAGACTGGAGTACGATACTACAGTGTTAATAAATCTGCCCCACTGTATATATCACAGTTTCCAGTCCAGAATGTAGTCTCATAGACAATGATTGTGTTTTGAAACACTACAATAAAATCTTACAGCATTGTACTTGTATTATTTAGGGGTGCTCCAATTGCACATCAATTGGAAATCCTTCAAGTTCCATTGGAAAATGTTTTTTTGTGACTTAGGATGCCATGATCAAGACTCAAGGGTGTTGATGAAAACATTTTAGTTTCTTAATGTCTGTATACTTGATACAGAGTCACAGCTTTAATGTTTGGTTACCATTCTAGAGTTCGCACTGATGTTTAGGGCTTCAATGTGACACTTGGAGGCTTTCAAGTCAATGCTCATCTGATACTGAAGGCGCGGTAGCTTATCTGTTCCTTCACCAACTGCTACTGGAGACAATTTAGCTGTCATCTAGTCTGTGTAACTGGTAGGAATGGCCATCATTCCTTGCCAACTATATTAGATAGCAATAATCCCTTCTGATAAGCCTGCAGAGCCGCCATTTCTACCATATCCTTATTCCTGTCTTGATAGGTTTTATTTAAATTTATTTGGAAACCGTTCTACACTTATGTAAAACTAGACAAAGAACAGCTTCATGGGGCAGTTCTAAAACAAGAATGTAGATATAGACTTAAGAAAAAACTAGATGTATTTATGGGAAGAGAAATCTTGTGCACCGGCAGATGTAGTCTTACAAATAGTCAGCCGAGAGTTCCTGCCTTGTACTTGACTTAGCAATGAACCTCTAATTCGGAGCATGCTTCCTGATCAGTAAGAAAGTCACCTCATTGTTGGCTCTTCAGATTACATTATTGCCAAATGTGTTGTGCTTTATGAGGGCCCATTTCCCTTTATCTACCAACGGCAGCTATAGCAGTTTATCTTAAGAAATGAAATTGATCCTATCTATTGCTTATGGCAAGCTAAATTCCCAGTATTATACAGCCTATGAAAGCTTGTATAAAGAAGTTATCCGCTGTAAAGAAGAATATAACTGGGGATTTATTCTGGGCTTATACCTAAGCTAAGTATTATATAACAGCAAAAGGAGCTAAGTTGCTGTGATCAAAATACTGCCAAGTTACTTCTGAAAGAATTAAGGCATATAAAAGAATCAAGAGTCTTTAAAATCATCAGATATTACTTGAAAGAATTAATCTATTATAATGTATATCTTTATGTATATTACGGTATAAAATTATGGCAAACTGGTGTCAGAATTTTCCCTGTCCATGGTCAAGAGGCCACTCGCAGAGTACTTTGAGTCAAGAAAGAGTAAAAATTTGCAGTAATCCTAATAAATAATAGGCATACATAATGTTAGCAGGACATTGTGCACTATTTATACCATTATTATAACATTCGTTTTATTTAATTTATTATTTTCAACCTTGCGTTTTTGCTAATCGCTACAAGTCAATTATACCTATGGAAACGCTCATGTTTTTTGTAATGTTATAATAGAAGGAGAAAGTCCACAAAGGAAAACACTGTGAAAAACACTGGAAAAAAGCCTTGCTTCCACCATGGTCTTGTCCGCAACGTTTTTAAGCTCACTATGTGGGGCCTTAAGCCTTAAAAATGCAGCAAATGTATCAATTATGTAACATTTTAAAAAAAATTCATACAAATTACAGCAATGGAGACTCCAGCGCTAAATTTTAAAATTCCCCTTATGAACAGTCTCCCCCTCAGTCTTTACAATACATCTTTTCATATTTTAGAGATATGAAATTTACAGATTTATAGTAAAATTATATTTTTATCATCTATTTAATATCTATATAAGTGTTCTTTTATTTATTCTATTTTGTATGATAAGATACTTGATACCTGAATTTTCATGCAGGACTTGCAGGCTGTTCTCTTGCTGACATTATAAACATTAAACTATAAACATTCATAAATGGTGTCTTATAGGTTTTTCTGCAGCTAATAGCCGTATTATGGCTGCAGCATATTTTACATGCTGGGGAGTGTACAATATGGAGCAGTATATCCTCTCACCTATCCATTACCACTACTACTATTGATTTATGATATAATTTTGCCAGAAGCAACTTTAAAATAGCAAACAAATAGCTGAGAAAAGCCCAAGTGAACATAATATAGGATATCCAGTGACACTGGACTGCAAGTACAGGGCATGATACAGCTAAACAGATCCCTGACACAGAAAAAGAGAAATCTAAAGTTCCTGCCACTAAGTGTCTCCCTTTTAGCTAATTTGCAGTTCATTCTCTGTTACTATGGGACTTCCATTGTTAGTTTACCACTGTGAAACAAGATAGGCTCACAGTGAGCAGAGGAGAAGGTTATGTTCTATATTCACACAATGAATGTAGAGGGAAGGGACTGGTTTTCCTTACAGCTTCCATTGACGTCTGTAACAGCTTTCTCTGCCTGCACACTGGACTGAAAGAATCTCACAGCTTACAAATGTAAGATAGGTCTACTTATATCTATGTGTGGCTGTTTGTGTTGTTGTTGATGGGATGTTAGTCATAGGCAACAGCTTTTTTTTGTCCATAATCACATGCTCTATTGGATGACAGTAAGGTGTGAAAAGTTAGTGACCATTTAAATATATAATTTGTTTGTATTGAAACTTGACTAAAGTAGTAAGTTTGAAAGATAGTATAGCATATAGCACTGGTCCACTGTGGTCCATAGATAGCATATAGCACTGGTCCACTGTGGTCCATAGATAGCATATATAGCACTGGTCCACTGTGGTCTACAGATAGCATATAGCACTGGTCCACTTTGGTCCATAGATAGCATACAGCACTGGTCCACTGTGGTCCTTAGATAGCATATAGCACTGGTCCACTGTGGTCCTTAGATAGCATATAGCACTGGTCTACTGTGGTCCATAGATAGCATATAGCACTGGTCCACTGTGGTCCTTAGATAGCATATAGCACTGGTCCACTGTGGTCTACAGATAGCATATAGCACTGGTCCACTGTGGTCTATAGATAGCATACAGCACTGGTCCACTGTGCTCCATAGATAGCATATAGCAATGGTCCACTGTGGTCCATAGATAGCATATAGCACTGGTCCACACTGGTCCATAGATAGAACTGGTCCACACTGAATACACATTCCGGAATTTCTTAGTACAGTGAACCTATTAAAGGTTGTATCCAGAATTAATACCAATGTTTTATGCTCCCACATGCTAAAAAGAGATTATAGTTATGCTACAAGAATTATTTTTTTTTTTTTAATTACGAAATGACCTAAATGAATGAGTTTATTTCCAGAGTCCTGTAGCTGTCACTTGGGCTATGGAGTCAGATTTGTAGATTGAAGGTTAGTTGTAGGTGACATCAGAGTACTTAACTTTGGCTGCAAAATAAAATTATTAAATATTTTAGATACTATATATTTACTTTATTAAATGTATAACTTGTCGCACATATCCTTCCATATGTTCTATTAATCTAAGGCCCATATTTAAATCCAGAACTGTTTTCCTTTTCTTGACCAATTCTTGAAGGTTCCCTTAAGGGTCAATGCATGCTGAGTTTTTTGGCGAGGATTTTGACGCTGAATCTGCCTCAAAATCAGCCTTCAAAAAAAACCTCCCAATAGAGTTCTATTAGAGTTCTTACTGCCCAGCTCTGATTTTGTCTTGTGCCATCTGAGGGTCCTGTTTGGACTTGTTTGATTCTCTCTTGTATTATTAACAATTGACTTTTAATCTCCATAAGAGAAGCTTTACCTTCTTGTATCTGAACCAGGTCTCATCTTATTTTCGTTTAGATACTCTTTCTCAAACCTAAGCTATCTCTGTAATATGGCTTAAGCACTGGTCCCATCCTGGAAATTATCCACACTTTTAAGAGGTAGCAGATGCCCTTTCACCCATTATCCACCCAAGGCCTTTTGCCTTGCTATAAACAACAATTTACCAAATAAAGCAATTTAAGAAAGAGTTGGAATTGGCATGTGGAAAATAGGTATTAGAAATGGAAAAAAAAAAAAAATTGGGCTTGGCTGAACCTAAAGTTTTTGGGGTTCACCAACCAAGATCTCCTATTATACTGGTATATTTAGACCCCCGAATACAATAATTGAAGGTACAAGGGAGGTGAGTAAATATAACATACAGTGTTACTGATCTGTCCTGGGCTCCTTCACAGTGCCCAGTGCAGATCCCAGTCTTCTTCATTGGTGACATCCCAGGGTGACCGCAAAGGGCTTTGATTGGTATCAGTGAGGCTCAGTCACAGACCTCAGCGATCTTCTGAGGACATCGCCATTGACGTCAGTCAGGAGGCCGTAAAATGTCTGAATAAGATGGAACCCACACCAGATGCCATGACAGAGCTCAGGAGAGGTGAGTAACACTATTTTTTTATGTTTATTCACTTCACCTTGGCCTGTAATTATTTTTACTGTTCAGACTCCAGAGTATAATGGCAGTTCTGGTTTGGACTGGAAAACTGGAAACAATACTGTTGCGTGAACTTAGAGAATATTTGTAAAATGAATCTGGTAAAGTTTACCCAGCACTTGTTGAGAAATAGAGGGATTGGAAGATAGTCTCACTAATGTTTTTTCGACTCTTGCTGTTATTGGCAGCAATGTAGTTGTCACTAGAATAGTATCAAAACTGAAACAGGTAGCCACATGTGAATTAGTTCAAATGAATGCTGATCTGTGCCAGTCCAAACTACAAGTTCATGGCAAAAAATTCAAGGCTCAGGTTTTAAAAATCAACTGCATTACCATGGCCTTATATGAGGTGTTCATTTACCTAAAGGACCATATATTCTTAGCTGTGGATATATCTTCACTAGGGTTGAGGCGATCTTGAAATTTCAGGATCATTTTTTAAAATCCGATTTCCGATCATTTTCCATCTGAACCTGATCCCAATTGCAATCCTAATGCAAGTCAACGGGATTTTTTTTTAATTATCGAAGATCAGATTTTAAAAACGATCCTATTCACTACACAGCATGGAGTCCAAAAATTGTTTCAATTTTTGGACTCCACGCTGTGTAGTGATTAAAAAAAATAAAAATTCCCCCGGCTACTTAGCCCCCCTGATGTCCGCTTACCTGCACAGATCTGCTGTCGCTCTCCGTTCTTCTCGGTCCGGTCCTCTCTCACTGACATAGGCTAGTGTTAGAGATGATGGGAGTAGGCGGGGCTTGTTGTGGCTTAGGAGAGTGTGGGCGGGGAGACGTGAGTGCATCACTCTCGTCTCCCCTTCCAGTACCCGCCCTCACTCTCCTAAGCCACAAGCCCTGCCTTCTCCCAGCATCTCTAACACTAGTCTAGGGAGGCGGGGACGTGCAGGGCGCTCTGAAGGCATGTGAAGGAGAAAGAAGAGGAGTGAGAAGAACGGGGAGTGGCAGCGGCAGCACTTCTGTGCAGCTAAGTTGAGCGATCGGGATCGGAATTCCGTTCCCGATCTTTTTTAGGCGGGATCGGAACCCCATCACGATCATGAAATTTACTCGATCGCCGATCAGGATCCGATCTTTTCCAATCCCAATCGCTCAACCCTAATCTTCACAGTAACATCTCAATATGACACACTGGCCCAAATTTACTATTGTGGTTACAAATGAACTAGACATTGGTATAAACATGGAGTATACCATGCAATGTGGTGCATCTAGGTTGGGCTAAAAAATTTTGATATGCTGGATGTGTGGGTGTGGATTCTCAGAAAGAGTGGATGTGGCTTAACTGTGCCAAAAAATGCGCCAAAATAGTGTGAAAAAATTCCTGGTACAAGGTAAGGTAACTAAAAGGTGGCATACAGTGCCTACAAGTAGTATTCAACCCCCTGCAGATTTAGCAGGTTTGATAAGATGCAAATAAGTTAGAGCCTTCAAACTTCAAACAAGAGCAGGATTTATTAACAGATGCATAAATCTTACAAACCAAAAAGTTATGTTGCTCAGTTAAATTTTAATAAATTTTAAACATAAAAGTGGGGGTCAATTATTTTTCAACCCCTAGGTTTAATATTTTGTGGAATAACCCTTGTTTGCAATTACAGCTAATAATCGTCTTTTATAAGACCTGATCAGGCCGGCACAGGTCTCTGGAGTTATCTTGGCCCACTCCTCCATGCAGATCTTCTCCAAGTTATCTAGGTTCTTTGGGTGTCTCATGTGGACTTTAATCTTGAGCTCCTTCCACAAGTTTTCAATTGGGTTAAGGTCAGGAGACTGACTAGGCCACTGCAACACCTTGATTTTTTCCCTCTTGAACCAGGCCTTGGTTTTCTTGGCTGTGTGCTTTGGGTCGTTGTCTTGTTGCAAGATGAAATGACGACCCATCTTAAGATCCTTGATGGAGGAGCGGAGGTTCTTGGCCAAAATCTCCAGGTAGGCCATGCTATCCATCTTCCCATGGATTCGGACCAGGTGGCCAGGCCCCTTGGCTGAGAAGCAGCCCACAGCATGATGCTGCCACCACCATGCTTGACTGTAGGGATGGTATTCTTGGGGTCGTATGCAGTGCCATCCAGTCTCCAAACGTCACGTGTGTGGTTGGCACCAAAGATCTCGATCTTGGTCTCATCAGACCAGAGAACCTTGAACCAGTCTGTCTCAGAGTCCTCCAAGTGATCATGAGCAAACTGTAGACGAGCCTTGACATGACGCTTTGAAAGTAAAGGTACCTTACGGGCTCGTCTGGAATGGAGACCATTGCGGTGGAGTACGTTACTTATGGTATTGACTGAAACCAATGTCCCCACTGCCATGAGATCTTCCTGGAGCTCCTTCCTTGTTGTCCTTGGGTTAGCCATGACTCTTCGGACAAGCCTGGCCTCGGCACGGGAGGAAACTTTCAAAGGCTGTCCAGGCCGTGGAAGGCTAACAGTAGTTCCATAAGCCTTCCACTTCCGGATGATGCTCCCAACAGTGGAGACAGGTAGGCCCAACTCCTTGGAAAGGGTTTTGTACCCCTTGCCAGCCTTGTGACCCTCCACGATCTTGTCTCTGATGGCCTTGGAATGCTCCTTTGTCTTTCCCATGTTGACCATGTATGAGTGCTGTTCACAAGTTTGGGGAGGGTCTTAAATAGTCAGAAAAGGCTGGAAAAAGAGATAATTAATCCAAACATGTGAAGCTCATTGTTCTTTGTGCCTGAACTACTTCTTAATACTTTAGGGGAACCAAACAGAATTCTGGTGGTTTGAGGGGTTGAATAATAAATGACCCTCTGAATAAACTTTTCACAATTAAAAAAAAAATTAAACAAAGAAATAACATTCTTTTTTGCTGCAGTGCATTTCACACTTCCAGGCTGATCTACAGTCCAAATGTCACAATGCCATGTTAATTCAGAATGTGTAAACCTGCTAAATCTGCAGGGGGTTGAATACTACTTGTAGGCACTGTAAATGTAGATTAGGCCGTCTAAAATATGCCAGATGTATCGAGCATCAGTCACTGTGATAAATCAGTCTTGCTTTCAAACTGCCATAGTACCAATGAAATGAACATACAATCATAATACCAATGAAATGTAGTCATAGATAAAGTGTAATTCTCATTTACTATTAAAACCATGAATGTACAAGAGGTAACATGGCTTAAGCAATTGTAATCAAACATTGTAGATCCTGCATGGAAAGATTACAGTTACTTCCATTACACTCACCACGAGGGCTCAGATTTACTAAGCGTTCCAAAGTATACACTTAGGCAGTCTGAAAAAGCACCAGATCAGTGGGGTAACTAGGAATGGCAGGAACCCAAGGTGAACATTTGACATGGTGCCCCCTCAGCCCCCTAACCCCTCCCTCCCCGCAATAGAGGTTCCTGAACACAATATTATACCCCACAGTAGCCCCTGCAAACAGAGTTATGCTCCATAGTGGCCCCTGCGCACAGTATTATGCCCCATTGTGGACCACGCATGAACAATTATATACTCTGTGGTCTTTTCAGACCCCTTAGTATAATGATCAGAAAACCCAAGGGAGAATACAAACATAAAAAGCACTGTTACTTACCTATCCCTGGCTCTGGCGCACTCCCCACTGATCTCTTTAATGTTGGACCAGACATCACCTAACCCAGGCTGGCATCGCAATGCATAATGACGCTCACCAAACAGGCCCAGTGCCTGCCGGAGCGCAGGAGGTAAGTAACACAGTTTTTTATGTTCCCTCACCTCCCTAGCCTTCCAATCATTATATTCTGGGGTCTGAAAAGACTCCACAATATAATGATAGCAGTGTTTCTGGGGTTCGCAGGCCCGTGGCCTCACTTACTGGTTCCCACTCCTGCTCACAACTGCCTCCTCAGAAGGGGAAGCGTAGGCGGCTGTGAGCGAGAGTGAGGATCGGTAAGTAAATAGGGCCCGTTACCTGCTGGAGCCTATAAATATAAAAAAAGGCCCTGTGGCAGCGGCTACCCCGGTAGTTATGCCCCTGTCCCAGGTTTATCACAGCAGATGATGAATCTGGAGTACCTATAGACTGTCTAATGTCATCTTATACTACCTCTTAGTTGACTTACTTTGAGCCAGAATTGTACATCACAATTTTGGCACATTTTAGCCATGCACATTTTTTGGAGGGAAATTCGCATGTCTAGTGAAATTTTTTTTTAACCCAAATGAGATGCTTCAAGATGTGTCACACGTTGTGTCAAAAATGCACTATGTTTACTCCAGTCTTTCTGTAACTACAATAGTAAGTCTGTCTATAGACCGCATAAGTTTACCTAAAACATTCAATAATTAACAAATAATCATATGCGTATATTATAGAATCTTTTAGCTTTCACTTTCATACATTAACCAACACATTTACCTTTTGACCCATTGCTGCAGATTAACCTGTAAATTCTATTTAACTATTTGCCTGAATTTTCCACTATATGAGGTAAAGCGGTGAATTTTCCCATTTTCTTCTCCATTTTATCACCTGCTTTATGGCCTAGTAAAAGTAACCTGTTTTTAACTGACAGTAAATCCTAGCAAATTGTGTTAAACTGTCTACTGGCAAGGGGCACATAAGTATCCATGGATCTTGTTAAACACAAGGGTCTGATATTAAGAATGTAAGGAACAATTCATGCAAGTATAATAAACAACAGAAATTACACTTCCTACACGGATGCCATGCTCAGGGCTAAACCATCAGAGCTGTGAGCAGCATATGCAGAATGTTTGTTCCTTTCTTCCTAGCACTGAATGTACTCGCACTATTTAACCCAATTAACCATTACAGTATAAATCCATTAATTCTGATGCCAACAGTGACCAAAATGCCTATATAAAAGATCTTATTATAGAAGAATCACATTGGGTGGGCATTACTTTGTATTACCTATATGTGAAAGATACCAAAAACTTCTGGTATACAAATTATTCAGCAGAGACGGCGCATGCTCAATGTGTCTATGAGCCCTTAACCAAAAGATTCACAATAGGCCATTTGCCCAATTGTACCACCCAGGACGAGTCAAAACAACTGAGGTTTGCATTTGGGTAAAATAACTTTGTTACCATTAACCATTGTATAAGCCTAAACACCCCAGGGTCTTAAAGGGGTTCTCCCATCTCAGTGTCTCAGCACTTTGCCTGCAGTGTCTGCTTTTCACTTCCTGTATTTCTCTCTCCCACCTTCCCTCTTGCCGAATGGGACATACAACACTTATACAGATCAGATAATATGCAGATGTTTGTATGAATGGACTCAGTGTTATCTATGTGTTTACCTAGAGAGATAACAGACTCAGCTTTATCAGCAAAACTGCAATTAGCTGAACGATTGTCCTGCCAGCAGAGCAGCGAATGATGTCATTTGTCCTATAGGTTCATGGTTATGGCAAAACTGTGTAAACAATGGGAAGAATAAGGTCAGGTAGCAAACAAACAAAGCAACATTTATAAAGCAACATATTTAGGAAAAGTCTTCAATTTACATAGCAGAGACAGAAAAACACCGCTCAACCACACACTGATATATCACTGTTCAATATATAGGAGTATGAGCCAATGGAGATGCATGGAAGAACCCAGATTATCAGCTGAGAAACCAATGTCTCGAAACGATGGTAAAACTTCCAGCATCCATAAAAAATAACTTTTATTCTTCCTTGTTAAAACATGTATAAATACCTTCACATGCAAGGATTCATTGACTAAGCTACCAGTATAGATAGGATCCTTGAGATGGGACAACCCCTTTAATATTTCGGTGTAGGTTCAGTGTAGCTAGGATTTGCCACGTTATTCAGAGTTTGCCGTTGTTTCTGACGACTTCCATAGCAACAGACTACAAACTGTTGGACTTCAGTTATGTTTATTCAACGTGACAGCAACAATTTGTGCAGCAGCAGTCAATACATAACCAAGTATGCACATAAATTATGGAAGCATTGTAGAGGTCACTGAATAATATATACACAGGTATTAAATGGATCTTCAGTGAACTCTTTCGTGGCCAGGCATGGTGGGCAATGTGGTTCTTAAAGATACTATTCCTCAAAATTACACACTGTACAGTAAAATCCTCTCCAAAACCCCACCTCTTAGAGAAGGCCACCCCTTTATCCGGAAACAAATTTCTGTGACATTTTCAATGCCATCATACATGATGCATAATGTCCATTTTTTTCTTTGAGAAGACCACCTACTCAGAAAATAATGTTTTCATTGCCGAAAGAACTTTTCCCCTACACTTTTCCACCCACAAAAGGACAGAACACAACAGCGAAGCAGTTAAATGACCCCTTCCTTTACTCTTTCCTGTTACTGTCCCTTGTATTAGAAGAAGCAGGGTCTCGGTGGTCTCTGTTTCTGTACTCTGCTGTTCTTCTCCCCGATGGTTGCTGCTGTGTGATATCAGGAAGGATCTGAGTAGGAGACCAGGTTTTGGGCAGCACATGCTGTTATTCCAGCCTCAATGCATTCAGGTCTCCATATTTTTATTTATCAAGGAGCTGCTACATAACTAATAAGAAAGCATTAATAAGCCTGTGACAAAGCATATATAATAAGTCTTCATATAATATTTATTCGTTCTAAAACATTAAATAGGTTTGTATGAGATAAATAAAAATGGCTGCCAATTATGTTCATGATTTGGCAATCATTGCTGGGCATGTACATTTATGTAGACCTTCTGCCACATGTAACATATGATCAGCTTTTTGCTACACAGCTCTGTGAATTATTTCATGGACATTGTGAGACAATACATGAAGTCTACTACAAGACAACAGGAGACTCATGTACCCTTATTTATGGCCACACAAGAATGTTTTGTAACGCGAGTTAAATGTACCTATAGAAGAGCACGTTGAAAAATATTTTGTCTTACTATTTTTGCGAATTGGATGTTCATGATCTATATGAGGTAATCCAGTGAATGGAAATAAGAAGCAATACCAGGCACAGCCAATGGACAGGAATGACGCTGTTTCTGGGAAAAAGCAGCCATGTTGTGCAACTCCTTTAAGGCTCTAGGAATCTGGAATGTTCTTTGCTAAAAATTGCATCCTTATAGGAAAAATATTTTGTAGGACAACTGGTTTTAAAATGATCTGTAAAGAAGCAAATATAGGAAACAAGAACAGTCAGAGAAGAACTTGTTCTGACTGTCTTTAGTTGCTTACAAATGGATCTGTTATTTCCGAGGCTCTATTTTAAGCTTGTATCTCAGCTGGTTAGCAAGAAGTCTCTTTCCCAACCTTATGTTACACATCAACCTGAGTGACTTCTGCATGACAAGGCCATTCCAGTAATTCTGATAGAGTTGAGCAATCTGTATACGGAGCATGCTGAACATGATTTACCATTGATGCATTGATTTATTAGATTATATTACAACATTGTCCGATCTCCTAGAGACTATGCCTTCAGCTATCAAATTCCTGTATACACTTGCCTCACACCTGTGCTACAGTTTTAATTATAGCACATGTAATAATAATGCCTCATGGTAGTGACTAGTCCTATCATACTAATACGTGTGTTTGGATGTTTGCTCCTCAATCACGCAAAAACGGCTGAACGGATTTGAATGAAATTTGGCACATAGATAGTTTGTAAACTCGATTAACACATAGGCTATTTTTATCCCGGTAAATGACATTGCTTCACGACTGTTATGAATTTATGTTCATATACTATGTTAAACTGCTCTTGCAGCAGCTTATCCCAGGTTCTGATAAAGTCATGGCTGTTATCTTTCTGTGTAAACACACGCTAACCCTCAGTGGATTGTGTACATGCATTTGCATATTATCTGATATGCTCCAGGCAGGGCTGACACACTGGATGGGCAAACGCCATTAATCCAAATTGGCAGTTTGCCAATTTTAAACATGCCTGGAAAAAGAAAATCTAATTTGTCGCAAACAACTAGAGCTATTAAGGTAGCCATAAGTCAACAGAGTTCTCCTCAAGTGGAGATGAGGGGGAATCATCGACGCCAACCGCACACTCATTATATGGCATCCCAGTGAGCTGCTGAGATGCCAGAACACGGAACAATCACAGGCACGGCACGAGGAATGAGTTCACAGCTGCCGAAACGTTAGTGCAGGTGGGTCATATATATATATATATATATATATATATATATATATTTTATTATTTATTTATAAAACACATACGGTCATATTGTAATGTTCTGCAGATACCAACAGCTAAGGGTTCTTTCACACTTGCGCTTGGTGTCCGGTGTGTGCATTCCGCCAGGTTTCCGTCCTCAGCCCCGGAGAAACTGGACAGGGGATGGAAACCCGGTGGTCAGCTTTAAAACCTATTCACTTGAATTGGTTTGTAAAGGTGAACGTCGGTGCCCTCCTACTGCCTGTCCATGTGGAAACTGTTTTTTTTTTGTTTTTTTTTATACGGACACAAAGTCCTGCATGTCCGACTTTGTGTCTGGCTAACAAAAACAGTTTCCCCACGGACAGGCAGCAGGCAGACACCCGCGTTCACCTTTACAAACCCATTCAAGTGAAGGGTTTTTAAAGCTGACCACCAGGTTCCTGTCCCCTGTCCAGTTTCGCCGGGGTTGAGGACAGAAACCTGGCGGAATGCACAAATGTTTCAAATTCCTCTTTCATTTAAGTCTCTGTGGCTTCCCGCCATGGATATCACTCGCTGAAAAATAAGCTGAATCAGATGACGAATCTGGGGAAAGATTGAGCAAGATGCTTGTTTTTTCAGTGTCCTGCTTCAACCTTTATCTCCCATTGAATTACAGTGGAAGGCAGAATCAAAGTGCCTCAAATCTCCCTCAAAATCAATTACAAATTCTACTGTGTGAATAGGCCCTTAGAATATCTTATCTAAGTTTACACTGTATAAATATTAGCATTAGCCAATCTACCTTATGCTATAAGCAACATGCACCCAAACGTGTGCTTGTTACCAGGCCATGACTGAACAGCACACGGATGTCATCTGTGTGCCACCCATGTAATGCCTGTGCTTCCTTTGCCAGTGGTCATGTAAGCATGATCCGCTCACAGCCCCATATACCAGACCGTGAAAATACATGGCCGTGTGTATCGGGCCATAGAAACGAATGGGTCAGTGTGCTAGCTATTCAAAACTTGGCTAGCATATTAACTGTGCACACGGTCGAGTGCAAGAGGCCCTTGATCTGACATTGTGTTTCCTGTGAAATGTTGCACCATGTGAAAATAGGCAGGTACTGGGGAAAGTGTCCTATTAATAGCTCTCATCCGGCATCTTCTCAACCAAATCTGCTTGTCTGACTGGTCTCTCCTTAGAAACAAATTGTACAACTATGTAAACATTTCATTTTGCAAAATTATTTTCTCTCAATTTATATTGACTGTAAACTACAGATTTGCTACATCAAATGTTATGCGAGATCTGAATTAAATAAATAACCATTTGGTGTTGCTTAGCACTTTTAAATGTTTGATCCATAGCACTCGAAGCGATGTGTGATGTCATAATAGTACACACAGTTTTAGAATCGATCTCCATCAATTTTTACATTTTTCAAAAAAATCCTTCACTACATACATTGCAGACTCTTTCAGCAGGAAAATGTACACTCGGATTGCTGTTCCTATCAACAGGACCTAGGAATTTTTTTTTTGCCCTTTCCAAAACATAGCAATGTTCTGATAAGATAAAAGGCTCAAGAGATTTCTTTGAAATGTCCAAAAATAGACCCTTTTGTAAACTGGTCACATAAAAGTAGATTTCTCTGTAACAACAGCGTTTGGTGAGCTATTTAACAGCTCCTATAAACCTTGATGGGCCCACACAGCAGCGGGTTGTTGATCCTTCTGGGCTCTGTGAGAGTAAAGGAAGGATCATTTACAAATCTCCTCTCAGTAAAGGGACATGTCCTATATGTTCGGGCGTGCTTAGCCTATTAGGATCTGCTTGACTGATGTACAGACAGAGTTTCTATATCCCAATATACAACTTGCCCTACTCTCTGAGAACAGCCAATCCTTTCATAAACCAATGAGCACAGTAAAATATATTGCACAAAAGGTCCGCAGCACCTTGATCCGGTTAAAATATAACCTTTATTTCATGCTTAAAAGTCCATAATAGGAACGTGCTGACAAACAACAGAAAACATAGAAAAAAACGCATAAAAAACGCGTTTTTTATGCGTTTTTTCTATGTTTTCTGTTGTTTGTCAGCACGTTCCTATTATGGACTTTTAAGCATGAAATAAAGGTTATATTTTAACCGGATCAAGGTGCTGCGGACCTTTTGTGCAATATATTTTCCATGAAATTTGTCCTTTGAAGTCCGGGAATCTACAGGTCGTGCACCCTTTCTGGTTCGGTCTTATGGTGAGTGGCAGTGTGCACATACTTTATATTTTCAATGAGCACAGTACTGAGCAGAGAATTCCTGTTTTACTGTTTTCCGGGACATAAACGCTGGGATTTGCCTGCAGCAGAAATTTCGTGGAAAAATCGCACAGGCAAAGTGGATGAGATTCTAGCGAATCTCATGCCCAATTTGTGGTTAAAACCGCCATCCACACACGACGCGATTTCCAAAACAGGCGCGGTTTTGGAAATCGCAACATGTCAATTATACCTATGGAAATGCCAGAGGTTTCCCCATAGGTATAATTGTAACAGAAAGTCCGTGGAGGAAAACTCTGCAAACTTTCTGTTTAAAGCGCTGCGGTTTAGAGAACTGAAGCATAAGGATATAAATTGTCAAAGAAATAATAGATGGATAAGTTAATAAAAAAAAATAGTGAAAAAAAAGTAGAAAAAAAATAACCATGGGTGGTAAAGCTTAGAATTTCTCTTTTTATGTAGAAAATACCAAGATGAATTAAAGCCAGAAACAACAAACTCTCTTCCCTTAAAGGGGTATTCCCACGTCGCATACGCACCAGTCTTCACTGCTGTAAAATCTTCTTTCTTCCTGGTTTCTTGCGTCATTTGGTGGGCGGGGTTTCACATGCAACCTGCCGTTTAGCTCCGCCACCAAATTAATGTGTAGCTCCGCCCACCGCATAGCGTGATCCTATGGGGCAGCTGAAGGGCCTGTGATGTCATCAAAGGTCCTCAAACAACACTATATGCGCACTATTGGACTATGAAGTACAGGCAGGAACAACTCCATTCTGTGTTACATACAGACACTGCCTGTCTCTGCCATAATGAACACAATTGAATTAGCTAGCCTGATAACTGGGGAATCAGAAGACGAGTTCAGAAATGAAAGCAGCTCCTCTCCTCTATCTGAGAGCAGGGCCTAGGTCACGTGGTGAAGACACAGGAATAGCTAGATACACAGGCTCGCTCCCGTGCACTTAGCCCCTCCTCCCTCCCCCTGAGAGCAGGCAGATACATCACTTGACTTTTGAGCAGATAAGTCAAGGGCTGTGTCAACAATGAATTGAATAAAGTAAGATAGTGGACAAACAAAGCAGTTTTGCTGAAGCAGTGTATTTAGGAAAAGTCTTAAATCCACATTAACAAGCAGTATAGATAGGATCCTTGTGATGGGACAACCCCTTTAAATCTTTGAGTGGATATGAAGCCTTATGCTATTTTACAATATACAGAAAGTCTTGCAGGTATAAAAATCAGTGTAGAGAGTGGAATGCAACACAGACTTGTGATAATTATTGCATGTAACGGAGCACATTTACTATTGAGAGTGATCCTGAACTCTGGCACAATTTGCACCAAAAAACCTGTTTTACATGTTTTAGAGGTATGTTCACACAGCGAAAAATAAGGAGGGCATCAGAATTCCGTTACAAAATGAATGGGCCTAATCAGGAGGGAGTCTAGAGCCGCAGGCAAGATCAAGCAGGACGCTTTTTTTTCCATGTCCTCCTGCGTCCTAGTGGAATCTGCCATGGATTTCAAGCGGAATCTGCCTCAGATTCAGTGGTGGAATCCACTCCAATATCTGTGGCAATTTCCACATTTATTAGCCGTTCTTAGACACTTACTGACAGTTTCTACTCTTATTAAAAAGGGGAAGAGCTTTATGGGAAGGGATGTGACTTGACGGGCAACATTGCATCAAAAATGCACCAAAATTTTGTTCCATCGTTCCGTTTAACAGTGTTATATTTGTCATCCAGTCACATCAGTCAATGTGATAAATCTGGTGCATTTTAAAACTGTCTAAAACTCAAGTTTACACAGTTAAAATGTATAGTAAATAGACAGTATAAGTAAATCTGTCTCAGTTTGTCAAACTTAAGTTAACATGGCATAAGGCTGAATACTACATTTAGAAATACTCTTATAGATCAGGCTGTGCACTTGTGAGACAGATAAGTAAAATACTCCAGACAAACTAAATTCTGTGATAGTTACTAGAGATGAGCAAATACTATTCAAAGTGGCAGTTTCAAATAGCACGCTCCCATAGGAATGAATGGACGCAGCCGGCACCGGCCGCTTAATCCTCTGTGCGTCGGCCGCTCCCATTCATTCCCATGGGAGCGTACTATTCAAAACTGCTGTTTCGAATAGTATTCACTCATCTCTAATTGTTACTGATCACTGGAAAATGATTGGGAACAAATAACAAATGATCAGATTTCTTTTTTCTGCATCAGGGATCTGCTTAGCTGCATCATGCCCTGTATTTGCATCCCAATGTTCCTGGATCTAATTTGCTTTTTCTCTTGGGCTTTTCCAAGCTATTTCTTAACTATTTTATAGTTTCTGCTGACAGGTTGTGAGTTAGCGGGCTGTATAGGCCGGCTGGCTGTTGAACGGCCGTGGGAGATTTTGCAGGGCTCTTCCCCTTTCCCTCCCCTCCAGCCAGCCAATCGGCTGGTTGCGGGTAGGGGGTGGGACACCCTTTCATATATGTCTCGGTGCTGGGTGGAGACTTCCTCTTAAATACCCGCCAGTGCTGAGCATACAAGTAACCTCCCTCCCCACCCTTGTTATTTTGTGTTTGTATTTGTTGTTTTACATGTTATTTATTATTTATTTCTGTTTCAGGTGTAACAGCGGCATATGGCAGGACCTTGTCCCCTTTCATCGATGAGGAGGAGTACGGACGCGTTACCCGGTGGAACCAGGTCATCATGGGGTATCAAGGTTCTGCTTATTTGTTATATATTTAATAAAGCTGTGGCCGACCCCCACAATTTACCCACCAAGTTGTTGTCTGTCCTTATTTGATACAATTATTATTCACGGGGATGTCTGGAGGGAAGGAGGTGTTTATATGGTCCAGTACGGTTGGTCATACATGATCAGACTGCTCCTTATTGTACTTTTCTGATTTCCAACAGAAACCAATAGTACTCCTAACGGATAGGAGAGGGGAGGCAGACTCCTCCTTATTGTAGCATACAGAGAAAGTTCTGGGCACCTCCATTAAATAGACTCTGTTATACCAATGGGGATTCCAAGTTTTAAACTGTATAAAAGAGCAATAGCTGAGAAATTCATTACAGAAAAAAAGTGTATACTGTTCAAAGTCAGTTTTGCTTTTAACATGGGTGACGAATGCCATTGCTAGGTATCTGGGAGAGATTACATCAAGAGGGCATGAATGTGGAATGTATTCACCACAAACAGAAGGTATATGGGACAAACTGGAAACATGGTGAAGTGTAGATTAAAACTGTATGTCTTTATATAACTGTACATATTATGTGAAAAGGTAATAGGCAGAGTGCTGGAGTCCAGATATATCAGCCCCAGGTTTTTGACATGTTTGGTCCAGGGTGGATCTGGAGTAGGCTTCAGCTCAGGTGTAGATCCTTGGCTCATTACTGGGCCAGAAAAAGGCTGCAGATCCTGCATTACAGGGCAGTTCCATGAGGTGAAAGGAGGTGTATGACTCTGTCCTGTAACCCTAAATCTGGTGAGACAATATTGCGCTTGTTGTGTTTGTGTGGCTTGAAGTAAGCCACACATATAGTTAGGCTATCAGTTCTGTTTAGTTAGTGGCTCAGGCGAGCAGGTTTTTATTTGTTTTCGTTTAAGACTGTATTTTGTTTTGCTCATTTTGTTCCTACAGTCAGGTTTATTTATTTTTCTGGGTTTTTTTTCCAAATAAACCGGTTTGCTGCACATTTTGTGTCCCTGTCTTCACTGTTTGGCTCTGCAACACTGCTTCATCTGAGCTAACTTCCCCATAATTAATATAGCTATATATATTTTTATAAAACTGTATATCTTTCAAACCATATCCTTGACATCAGTGGCATAACTACCGCTGAGGCAGCTGCCACAGGGCCCGGCACGTCAGGGGGCCCGGGCCCCCGACGTGTCAATTTGAAATTAATTTTTTTAAGCTTCTGCAAGCTCGGCCCCCCCTCCCCTCCTCTCTGGTGGGTGGGTGGGGGGGTCCGGTCTTCCAGGCTGTACCGTTGTGAATAAGTCATTAGCCTTTGCGGGGTGTTCACTTTCCACCCTGCGCAGGCCTGAACAGCCTCATGGATTTTTTTCTCCTCAGCCAATCCATGAGGCTGTTCAGCACTGACGCCAGCACGTGATGCTCTGTCACGTGCTGGCGTCAGTGCTCTGTCAGGAGTGTGACGACCATGACCTACCCTGGTGTCTGTGTGCCGCATCGGAGGGTCCGGATGCCGGGTATGTAATGGCTTCGGCATCTCCGCTGTAACAGTTAACAGCGGAGATGCCCTGGCCTCAGGAGATGTCCTCTCCCCCATACCTTTAAAGTTGCAGGCCTTCTCCTGCGCGACGAGCTCGCAGGAGCCGACCTGTTCAGATGACAGCCGGGGGGGGGGGGGCACTGGAGCTGTGTAAAGGAGCAGCGGATCACAGGACGCCAGAGAGGGGGGCCCAGACCCTGCCCTCACTGGCGGTGTGGAGAGGATGGTGGAGCCCAGCCTGGCGTGAGCGGTGTGCCACCATGACAGACGGTGTGTGCATGTCACTGCAGCTGCAGTATCAGAGGGTGACTTCCAACCTCACCGTGTCCTCCCGGCACTGGGACATGCAGCCCGGCCGCTGACAAGCCTGTGCTCACCGACAATCACCGCAATCCCCAAGTCAACCCAACCTAACCTAACCTCTCGGCACCGCGAGTGAGGTTAGGGTCTGGGCGCCCCTCTCTGGCGTCCTGTGATCTGCTGCTCCTTCTGTGTGCAGGGGCCACTAAGGGACATAATACTGTGTGCAGGGGCCACTAAGGCACATAATACTGTGTGCAGTTGCCACTAATGGACATAATACTGTGTGCAGGGGACACTATGGGACATAATACTGTGTGCAGCGGCCACTAAGGCACATAATACTGTGTGCAGTTGCCACTAATGGACATAATACTGTGTGCAGGGGACACTATGGGACATAATACTGTGTGCAGGGGCCACTAATGGACATAATACTGTGTGCAGGGGCCACTATGGGACATAATACTGTGTGCAGGGGACACTATGGGACATAACACTGTGTGCAGGGGCCACTATGGGACATAATACTGTGTGCAAGGGCCACTAAGGGACATAATAGAGCATGCAGGAATGCGGAGGAGAGAGTCGGTCGAGGTCTTCAGTGTCGGTCGGGAGGGAGGGGGGCCCCATGTCAAAAGTTCGCCATGGGGCTCCGCCATTCCTAGTTACGCCACTGCTTGACATCCTCCAGGAGAAGGCGATCTAAAGTCATATGTACTGTAATTATGATGCAACTGCCTTGATGGGAGTGAAACGTTTCCTCCTAAAAAGAAAAGATTTTGTAGAAGGAGGGTGATAAAACAAGAAGAAAACCAAATGTGCAGAAGGAATGATACATGTGAAAACTGGGTTTTACTTATGCATGTAAATTCTACTGCTTAGTCAGAAAATACCAAGTCACGTATCCAAGCTGTGCAACTATCCTTAAGATAATCGCAGTTTTCAGATTTCAGCGTCTTTCGTTTTTTAATATTTTTTCTGCATATTTAATAGAAAGTTACATCATGAGCACTTCTGTCTACATTTTTTTTGTTCTGGGACAGCAAAGCTTCCTGCTCCTAACCTGACAAGCTTCTTCCGCACTCCATATTTAGATATGACGCGCACTCATAACTAAAATCTCACCTTTTCGGCTAAGCATTTAATTAGTTCCTGTGATGTTACGTTGCAGCCTTGATAAGCTTCTTTCACAGAATCTACTCACTTCCTCTCACTGAGCTATTAGATACTAAAATGAGAAAAGCTGCATTATATAAAATTCCCTTCATTACCTCTTAACCATTTACAGGCGTGTTTGATGACTTATTCTATATACGCTGTATGCTAGGAAAGCAAATACAAGGGATCTGCAGCATGGGCCGATTAGATATCTTTAATGCTGAGCTCCCGAGACTGACCGACACAGCTTGTTTCCTGGTTATAGTTTCTAAAAAATGGCTCATAAAATTTAGACATCCCTTTCTGCCCATGTAAAGATAAATTCACACTACATAAGCCAGAAGGCCCTGCATGGGTCAAGTACTAGAGTTTCATTCTCACCAAAGCTTAAAGGAAGTCTGTCACCGGAGCCCAGCGTATCAGATAAGCAGGTTAGGCTCACGTGAATCAAACAGTGTTTTCCTTTTGAGATTTGGCGCCTGTTACCGAGATATCGTCTTTATTGTCAATGTGCAAAGGTCGTTGCTATTGCTCCAGTGACGTAATGGGCAATGCCGTCACTGCTAAGAAGAGCTCATTTGCACAAAACCATGATAACTTGGCAACAGGGGCACACATTCACAAGAGGAAAACAAAGTTTGATGCAGGAGATCATAAGCTATATACTAGGGCTGATATGATGGGTTTTGGTGACGGATTCCTTTTAACAGGAACACTCCATCCAATCCTAAAGTTTCTTATATGCACTATCATGATAATAGATATCTCCGTCTTTCAACTGTTCTTTTTCTTGCTGCTTCTATCTCTATATATTAGGCTAGGGTCGTTGTCTGAAAACAATGTAAATCCGCCTCTGATTACAGTTTTTTTCTACTTAAAGGGGTTGTCCCACTATGAACATGTATCCACTATCTACAGGACAGGGGATAAGTGTCTGATAGCTCCAGTGATCAGGTGGACAGGGGACCAAAAGTCTTGCACGACTGGCACTCCATGCAGGCAATGCCGGAGATTACAGTCTCAACAGCCAATAGTCACAACTCATGATTCTTATCTCAGACCTTCATCAGACACAGGTTGCACCAGGACTAAACAAAAGTAAAAAAGTGCCAGTGAAATGCTAGTTAGTAGCCAAGTGAGAGGGCATTTTTGGCAAGTGGCATGCCGTAGAAAGTTTCTGCATTCCATTGGCAACCCATCAAAAGACTGTCACCACTAAGATGGTCTGAGGAAATCTTTAAAACACTGTAAACTTTTTAATTATTTTTATTTCCCAAAATGTTTGCCATTTATTTGTCTACAAATTTAAATAAGGTTATATTGGGGGGAAAACCTTAATAAAGAGGACCTTTCATCAGATTGGGCACAGGCAGTTCCATATACTGCTGGATAGCCGACAGTGCGCTGAATTCAGCGCACTATCGGCTTTCCCGATCTGTGCTCCGGGTAAAGCGCTATCGGTCCCGGTACCGTACCGCTTTACAGTCAGAAGGGCGTTCCTGACAGTCAGTCAGGTACGTCCTTCTCCACAGCAGCGCCTATCACGCTATACTGTGAGCGGGGAGGAACGCCCCCTCCCCTCCTGATAATACTCGTCTATGGACGAGCTGTGTGAGCAGAGGGAGGGGGCGTTCCTCCCCGCTCACACTCTACAGCGCGATAGGCGCTGCTGTGGAGAAGGCGTACCTGACAGACTGTCAGAAACGCCCTTCTGACTGTAAAGCGCTACAGTTCCTGGGACCGATAGCGCTTTACCCGGGGCACAGATCGGCGCACTGTCGGCTTTCCAGCAGTACATGGAACTGCCTGTGCCCAATCTGATGAAAGGTCCTCTTTAAAACCATTTCCTAATTCACCACATGGAACTAATAGGATCTGCAGATAGCAAGTAGATAAGCTACCAATAATCCAACATAGCTCTGGTTGGCACGATCTAAGTTCACCTCGAGGTAGTCACAGTCGTCGCAAGACATAATGGACTTCGCTGCTCAGAAGCTAACATCTCCAGAACAAGGTGCCAGAAAATAGGTGCACTTGCAAGCTAAGCAGCAAACCAGAAACCCTATGGCAGGCAGTGAGAGTAATACACAAGCCAAGAGATGACATAAACAGCCAAAATAAAAGCAGAGAAATATCAGAAGTCCAGACCACAGATGAGTCCAGGAGGTACTGCAAGTAAGATTCGAGAATACACAGCCTAGAAAACGAATGCAATATGTGAAAGGCCGATGTGAATAAGTGCCAATCAATGCTTTATATATCTTGCTCATCAGCCTGCTTTCGGGAGGGCCATCTCTGCACGTATGTTTGCCATAGATGATGCCCAAGCATCTCCTTGGGCCCCAAATCTAGGGTCTTTAAATACAATGGCCTCACAAACTTTCCACCATTTCTTTTTTTATCCTACCTCACAATTGTACACTGGATCTTAGCCAAAAGCAGCAGCATTATGACCAGTATATAAAGGTTATCTCATTACCTTAGGTTTTAAAACTTTCAATATTATTCAGTTGCCAAAAACATGCACTTAATCTGAGCATAAGCTCATTGAAATATCCTTGCCTGGACTGCATTCTGTCGACACCTCGTATAAATACAGATTTAACGGGTTTGCAGTTTCCCAGATCAATGCTGAGCTGCAATTCTTTCATCCTTACCTGAAATGACACATCGCATACTGCCTGGGGGATGCGGAAGAGCCAGACGCACAATGCAGACAAATGAGAGTTAACATCAAGACAGCTCCCCTCTTCCCTCTTTCTAGTTTGCTGTACTAGAATAATAGAGCATCCTAAAAGCATTCATTGTGACCGCCAAAAATCTAAAAAAGCAATGCCTTGGGAAATAGACATATTAGGAAGTTACTGGACGCCACATTCACTTCTCATTAAGCCTGTATTTCTGAATATTCAGGAATATCAAGTGTGAGCAGGACCAAGAAGAGTTAAAAGATAGGTTGATCAGGGCCAAGGGCAACCATGATCATCCTCGTTCTTGTTCATCCCCAATAATCCCATTATGACTATGCATTATAGGTTGCACAAACATATAGTAAAAAGAAGGAAACCTTTCTAAAGAGATAAGTGAATAATCATAATACCTAAACCAAACATTCTCATACTGTATGATAGCTGGCAATAGCGTAATCCATCACCCTTAAATCTTCAACATGAACATTCAGAGAAGCAAAGTATGCATGTTACTTCAAGGGGGAAGGGGAGATCTGCTCGGCACTATCAGTGATACGTATGCTGGGGAAACAATGGAACCCACTGAAATTCAAGACAAACCCTTTTATCAGCCAGTAGGGGAAGTTTGGCGTAGTCAGCCGTCTTAATGCCAGAAAGCTGACAAGTCTGACCATAACTGGCAACAAGAATCGGGAAAAAATTGTAATGCGTAGCATTGGATAGGCCCATTTATCATCAGTCCTATTGAGAAGTACTTGCTAATGGTAAAGCAGTGATGGTAAAGTAATAATGATAATAGTGATAACAGTAATAGTGATAACACTGCTATGTGTTATCTCCACAATGGTACTAGAATTTGCAGTTTAATTACAGCCCCTGGGATTTTTCCAGAAACACAACTGAGGGTTCCCCTTATGAGACCCCCACTAATCACAAGACTGCAGTCCTATGTTCCCCCATTTAAATAGAGCAATGGCCACACAAGCGCACTGCTATTGTATTTATTTCCATGGAACTGTTGAAGATAGCAGAGGAAAATACTGCTGCATGCATTGGTATAACTGGAAGCTCCTCTGCCCCAATTCAAAATCTGTAATGGGGCCACCACTGACTTTATGGGATTTAGAAAAGTGGTATATTTTATGTGGCAGAGGGATATTTGGGACCCCCTTAGGGTCCGTGAAACGCAAGCATCTGCTGCCACTGTGCAGTCTATAGCTATACCCCTGGTTGCGTGGCTTTTCTTCAGCAGTGTCACATATATTGAGGTGCCTACAGCAAGCAATGGGTACCACTGTTACCAAGTAGGAGGAGAGCGGCAGAATATGCCATGCTAGAAGATTGGCAATAATAGGATACAGACTGTCGCCTATGTATTGTTTTACATATATGAAGGGAGAAGCAGTGTGCCACTACAACCATGTCTCCATTCATAGGGGACCCTCACTCTTGTGATCAGTGTGTATAGGGTAGAGCTGGAAAACCCCACAGTCATTACGTATTAACGTGAAATGGCACATCACATACCATACCACATCATACCATACCATAAAACACTTTGTAAGTTCTATAGTAAATCAGTAGGTCTAAAGAGACGCACGAGTTTGGTCAGTAGAAATTTATTCAGATATCTTACATAAAATTTACATTTTGTCGTTTACCTCCTTACAATTTTATTCATGCTATAGTGTTGTATTGGCACATTTTTGCCTTGTTGTACACTAGGTTCACACTAGCATTTGGGTTGCCATCCTTTGCGCAGTTTTTATATTGAAACCGGCGAAGAGAGGAGTCCTCCTTGCAGGGATTTTCTCTCCTCGAATTTTAGGCAGATTCTATTGAAGTCCAGCGCAAGGGTGAGTCTAGTCTTAGCTGGTTGTTACTACACATGATTATTACTTCCAGACAAGTACCTAAAATTCTACAAAGATAGGCTTTTAATTATATTTAGATTCTGGAGAAAGACTATGGTATAGTAATAGTGTATAGACATTTCTATATATTGTTTTTAATCATATACGTTGGCAGTTCTTGAAATTGACCATATAGCTTTTGCCCATTTATGTAAGAGAACGTTACACGTACTTACTTGCGCGATACATCAAACTGATCTGCTGCTGGATCTAGATCGCCACCTAGTGATCACCCTTCAAATCCATTGTAAAGGATATTGGGAATCTTCCAGAAAATAAATTGAAGCACCGTTTTTCATTTATTCCATACAAGAGAGGGGCGACCCAAGACAAATGTTATCAGTAAAATCACAGCGGTAAAGGATCTGAGGAAACATTTGTGACTTGTGAGCTTACATGGTAATAGGTGAGTAGCAATGAGCCAAAATAATTTAAGAATAACCTATTTATATGGCTGATTTCAGCCCGGGACAATCGAAGGAAAAGTTGGGAGAAGAGAAAAAATATTTAAGCTGCAACACCCTTTGTTTCACTTAGTAAGAAGCCAAAGCAGAAAGTGATAACGGTCTTATTGGTCTGATAAATTGTATATATTAGGTCATTACAGAGGTCAGGGGTCAAAGTGTGTCCCACTATGAGAAAAATGCACAGATTTTGTTTTGTTTTTTTAATGTAGATTGTGAACCCCATATTTGTCTTTGTAGAATGGGAAGAAATCCTCGCAAACACAGAGAGAACATACAAACTCCTTGCAGATGTTGTTCCTGGCAGGATTCGAACCCAGGACTCCAGTGCTGCAAGGCTGCAGTGCTAACCACTGAGCCACCGTGTTGCCCCAACAATGCACAGATTTTACAGGGTTCTCTGCAAGAAGTAGATGGATAAATACACTATATATGCACATTTTCTATTGGATGTATAAAGGAAGTTGATAATAGAAAATCCCAATTGAAATCTATTTTCAGTGTTAGGCCCAAGTCACATCTGCATTCGGTATTCCATTTTGGGAGTCTGCTTGAGGACACCCCCCCCCATGGAGTACCGAATGCATTAAAAAGTGGTGAGCAATGAAACCACACACAGACCCCATAGACTATAATGGGGTCCGTGTGTTTGTTCCGCTGTGTCCGCACAAGTCATGCGGAGAGAAAAGTGCTGACACAGCATAGTTAAAAGATTCCAAACCTACTTCCATTCCTCCCCCCCTTTTGATATCAGAAATGACAGATCGCACAAAAGACTATTCCACACAGTGTACAGACAGTCAGAAGCGGATGGCCAGGCTGTACTATTGTACTGTAGGCCTGGTCACTACATAAAGTACAGAGCAACTTGCTTTTGACTCTATACAACTTGTAGGGAGTACACCCTCCACCCCGACCCTACTCCACATGGGTGGCCTCACAATGATTGGTCACATTCAAGAAGGCTACAAAGTATATGGAGATACACCAGTTTCTGAACTGCAAACCTCAGCCAAAACTGAAAGCTTAGACTTATATTTCTGTTGTGTTTGCCGTGACAAAAATTAGAAGTCTCTAGGGGCCACACGGTGGCTCAGTGGTTAGCACTGCAGCTTTGCAGCGCTGGTTCCTGGTGTTCAAATCCCACCAAGGGCACAAAACCATCTGCAAGGAGTTTGTATGTTCTCCCCGTGTTTGCATGGATTTCCATCCCATATTCCAAAAAAAAAAAAAACATGCTGATAGGGAAAAATGTACATTGTGAGCTCTATGTGGGGCTCACAATCTACATTTAAAAAAAAAAAAAAAAAATTAGAAGTCTCTTTTTCTGTTGTGTATTTTTGCCATGTGAACATACATTGAGAACAGCAATATAAAGCAGCCAAATTATTAGCCATTCATGTCCAAGTGAATATTGTATAAAACCTTCACATTATTCAGCATGGCTCAAAGAATTTCTACGATTCCAGACAAGACAAGCCTATGGCAATGAAGGAAGGTCATCATAGTTTCCAATAAAAATATTCATCATCTTCACTGCAATTTTGGGAGAACCAAATTCAAAATCCAAATTTTTATTCTTTTGTCTCTCCTGACATTTGGTACACGGGCTTGTGTCGAGAGAATATTCATCACATCAATTGGATCAATCTCTGTATTGTAAAGTGTTGTACAGAAGAATTAACCATTGAAGTGGTGGATGTGCATGTATGTCCTAGCCGCATGGTGCGGACCCCATGAATGGAAACCCTAATGCTGGTGTGAACCTAGCATTAGCTATATCACACTTTGCGGATCATCTGATTATTCTGCAGAGTTAAAACCAGACACTCAATGCTAACTATATATTTTATAGACTATCCCATAAAGAGCATTCTGCATAAAACTTAAAGGGGCTCTATCACTGGGAAAAGTCATTTTTAACTAATCACATCCTTGCATAGCCTTTAGAAAGTCTATTCCACACCTACCTTTAGTATGTAGATTGCTTCAGTGGTGTCTGAATAAGTCCGTTTTTATTCATATGCTAATGAGCTTCCAGCCAGCACAGGAAGTTTCCAGCAGCACTCGTCCCTGCTATTATCTCCTATGTGTGTGTGCAAACAGGAAGCTGAGTCATCAGCAGCAGCAGCAGTCCCTGCTGAATACACCATAGGTAACAATAGTAAAGAGGTGCACGATGCATCATGCAACAGTCTAATTGGCATATGAATAAAAATGGACTTATTCAGAAACCACTGAGGCAATTTACATACTAAAGGTAGGTGTGGAATAGCCTTTCTAAAGGCTATGCAAGGATGTGATTAGTTAAAAATGACTTTTCCCAATGATAGAGACCCTTTAAGTCAAAAGTAGCTTTTTTATCTGTGTAACAATAATCATACATGTAAATTGTAAATACTATAACTCATACAGATGGTCTGGCACAGGAGTAGATGGTGCTGTACGCGACAGCTAAAACCCACAATGATAAGATGTTATTGCAAGACAGAGGTCCATGTAATATAGGAATAAGCTCTTTGAGTGGGAGCTGCTCTCCAACGTGGATAATAAAAGCCTACAGTATCCAATTGTCTTAATGGGACAAGGGTTTCACCATGGACAGCCTTCCTTAAACACTCCTTCGAGCATATTTAAAGAGAACAAGCATATATGTTAGCAACAGAGGCATAACATAAAGCTTCTGGGTCCCAAAGCAAGAAGAAGAGGTCACCCTTAAGATTCAGGATCGATAACGTCTGCTACCTCTGCACCCCTATAGCTACGCCTCTGATTTATATGCAGAAAATCTTTAACTCTGAAAAAAATGGTACATAATTTTACCCATGAACTGCCCAATGCACAAAGTTATACGAGAATTAGCTGCAAGTTCCGTATGTTGGAGCTCATTAACTGAATCCTGAAAGTCAACCAAAGGTCGCAAAATACATAAAATGTAATATCCGAGACATTTTGTTTCTTCACAAGGCACATTCTAGAATGTATGCCAAGTCTAATCTGATGCACGTTGCCAGGCAGTTTTTTGGAGTAGAAAGTTTTTCACATGCTTTATAATTCTGGTGTCTATTTCTAACAAATCAGCCCATAAACCCAAACTAGGTTAAGAACAGAATTTGAGGAGATGATGGGCTACGTTTTCATCATTTACATGCTACTATCCAAAAAGTTGATGGAGACAAGGAAAAAAGGTCAGTTTCATTTTGTCATGGGCTGTATATCGAATGGAACATGGACATGGCATGTGAACCACAGTGGCACCATGTCTGCAAAAAGAACAACCTTATATCAAAGGATATGATCACACCGTGTCTCTACATGGCGTCCTCTACTGTATACCTTCTATGTATGCCACTGTAAAGGTACATGTCACCCACTGGCTACCCTGCAAGAAAGGTTTCCTAGCTTGTATAGGTTTTAACTAAACTTACGGTCAACCTCTTTAAGAAAAAGGACAAGTTCTTGCTTTCATGGCTGAATATAGCAGTTTACTAGTAGCAATCTAACCTAAAAAAAATAAAAATAGAGAAAATTCATGCAATATTGTAGACTAATGTGTTATTTTTTTCATCAGCAACACAGTGGGAAACCCACCATGGAAAACGAAAACTACGAAATCTCTGTAAAGATTCAGGTTCGCTTCAGATGCTCTGAAATGAACACAGCAATGGTTCATTAGATCCAATCGTCTACTGCAGCTCTACAACCAACATTCTGCATAGGTACAAGATCATTGAAGTTGCAGTCGTCATTCATGGTACATTAACCCTCCGGTGGTCAGGACAATTAGTGACACTCACAGGCACCCAGCTATAGGGCATCTTGCACGCTCCTTCCTTTAATTTATAGCCGTACAACCTTTGCCTTGATACCTTAACCTCTTATTGGATTTTGCATTACATGTTCAAGTACGTGTTGGCAACGGCAGTGAACATCTTGATATATTAATGCTTAGAGAAGCATATTCTGAATGCTTCCATAAACATCAATTAGACAACTTACTCAATTACAGTCAGTAGGAGTAACTCATTTAGCCATGATCATGACTGCTGATGGGCTCTCACCAATAAATAACCTGCCAAAATATTTTTTTCAATTAGGTTTTTATTTCTATACCTATACAATATCAACTTCCACCGAGTATAGTTAAATGGCTGCACTGGATTTCACAGCACTTACTACAAATTTCAACTGAAAAAACAAATAAAATCCCTTTACATGTCATTTAAAGAGGACCTTTCATTGATTTGGGCACAGGCAGTTCCATATGTTGCTGGAAAACCGACAGTGTGCTGAATTCAGTGCACTGTCGGCTTTCCCGATCTGTGCCCCGGGTAAAGAGCTAGCGGTGCCGGTACCGTAGCTCTTTACAGTCAGAAGGGCGTTCCTCACAGTCAGTCAGGAACGTCCTTCTCCACAGCAGCGCCTATCGCTGTACAGTGTGAGCGGGGAGGAACACCCCCTCCCTCTGCTCACAGTGCTTGTCCATAGACGAGTATTATCAGGAGGGGAGGGGGCGTTCCTTCCCGCTCACACTGTACAGCGCGATAGGCGCTGCTATGGAGAAGGAGGTACCTGACAGACTGTCAGGAACGCCCTTCTGACTGTAAAGAGCTATGGTACCGGGACCAAAAGCTCTTTACCCGGGGCACAGATCGGGAAAGCCGACAATGCGCTGAACTCAGCGCACTGTCAGCTTTCCAGCAGTATATAGAACTGCCTGTGCAAAAACCATGAAAGGTCCTCTTTAATGTCAAAGTGAGCATAATTTACACAACAGTCTCTACTATGTATGGTGCTCTAATCGCTGCCTATCTATACTATCTGTATCTAGTGTGACTATTATTTTTGGAGAGTAGTTGAAATACAGTGAGTTTCCCTGTGTGTCTAGGAACTTCTTGAAACTGTGGATACAGATGCCATATAGGAGGTTCTCTTGCTTGGGACCCTTATGTTTTAGCCCACGAGGACCTCTTCCATCCAAGCAGTAATTATATCTTTGTATATTAATGGTCTTCCATGGATTACCACACAACTGTCCTGAATCTTCCAGGGATAAATAAAGATGCAATATTCTTTTATGTTTCTGATTTATATCAGAAAATTAAATCAATTAAAAGAAGGTTTAACACAATGAGGTCAACTGCTCCTAATGGTGACTGAATGAGAAGAGCGGATTAACAGACGGCAGCGTACAAACAAAATGCTCATAATACCTCATTAAAGATGCAAATACAATCTCTCCAGAAGGAAGAAAATTGACAATGTCCAACCCATTAAAGAGCCTCAAAACATGACTTATTAGCCAAACCAGTGGCTCCACCAAAAGGAAAAGCTCCATTTCTAGACAGCTTGTTCCTTGTCAGTATAGAGCAGGGCACTGGTGACGCTTGATGACGGCTTTGCCATAAGACTCTCTTGCATGAATGTTAACTTCCGTCAATTGGCTACATTAAAATCAGTTAATTTAAATGTGGCTATTCACATTGATTTTTTGATGTTCTGTTTTGTTCTATTTTTGACTGTGTCATGAATCCCACAATAGACGCAAGTTTACGAGGGATCTGTGAAAACAGGCGCCATACAGATGCAACGCTTCCACAAAAAATGTCCCTTTTTGACAGCAGTTTTGCCCTTTGCGTAGAGCCTAATTCTTAGGTGTGCTGTATGGTGCTGGGTTCACACCAGCGTCTGGACTCCATTTTCAGGTTTCCGTCTTCTGCATGCAGAAGACTGAAACCTGTCATGCCGAGTCCGGCCGTGAGCGCCGATGAGCGTTTTATGCTCTCTGCGTGAAACCGTTTTTTAAACCGGACACAGAGTAGTGCATGTCCGACTGTGTCCGGTTTAAAACAAAAACGATTTTGCTGCGGAACGCATAAAACGCTCACCGACGCACACGCCGGAGACTTTTCAACCCCATTCAAATGAATGGGCTTGAAACATGCCGGCAGGTTTCCGTCTCCTGCCCCTGTTTTGTGCAGGAAACAGAAACCTGCAGAACGGAGTACGGGCGCAGATGTGAACGAGCCGTTAGTTTTCTTCCCTTTGGAGGATAGCTATTTTGCATACCTTTTCCAGGGAACATTCCCCATAAGATTCCCTAGCTAGCTACTATTCTATAAGAAGAAACAGCACTAAGAGCTAAATGTGAAGCACCGTATATAAAGTTCTCAATCTCAACTAGTTCCAAACACAAACAAAACGTGTCTGATATTGTGTGTGTATATTATATATAGGTAAGGTTTTCTACTATAGTTGCTGGTATTAAACATACAAAGGAATGGCAGGTACATGAATTACACTATTCAAAAGCAAAGGCTTAAACACAGTATAATACATATGGATAATTGGACTGTAAGCTATAAATCAAAGAAGAGAAACTTTGGACAATGAGGTCAGGGCCCTGCCCATGCTTATCTATCCATGACTTCCACTCCCAGAACAAAAGGATTGTGAATGTAACAAGAAGTGCCGCATCTCAGAAGAAAGAATACTCACATCATAAAACAGTTTGGAGAATGTGTGGCAATCCAGACGGTTACAACAGAGACAAGGTAAAAATACAGAAGCCAGCAGAACAGTCAAGAAAACATCAAATAATTTTGTACCATATGGGTCTAGACATTCTTGGAAAAGGGATTTGAGAAAACATTGGATCTGTGTGCTTCAAAGCCAATAGTACTAAACAGACATTTAAAAGCCTATGAATAACAAGCTCAGGCACCCAGATTGCACCCGAAATTTAAGATGTGGACAAGCAGGGACTTAAAGGGGATTTTTCATCTGAGCACCCTCTTCTTACACTGCCGTTTCCCTAGCCATCAGCAGATCTGGCTGTTTATTGCTCCTGCACTTGCTTGCACATAAGAGTCCTGAAGTCCTTCTTTGGTGTCCATTAGTCCGAATAAGACAGGGTTACAAAGATGGGACAACACTTTTCAAAAAATGTCTAAAGATTATTATTAGAGATGAGCGAACACTAAAATGTTCGAGGTTCGAAATTCGATTCGAACAGCCGCTCACTGTTCGAGTGTTCGAATGGGTTTCGAACCCCATTATAGTCTATGGGGAACATAAACTCGTTAAGGGGGAAACCCAAATTCGTGTCTGGAGGGTCACCAAGTCCACTATGACACCCCAGGAAATGATACCAACACCCTGGAATGACACTGGGACAGCAGGGGAAGCATGTCTGGGGGCATAAAAGTCACTTTATTTCATGGAAATCCCTGTCAGTTTGCGATTTTCGCAAGCTAACTTTTCCCCATAGAAATGCATTGGCCAGTGCTGATTGGCCAGAGTACGGAACTCGACCAATCAGCGCTGGCTCTGCTGGAGGAGGCAGAGTCTAAGATCGCTCCACACCAGTCTCCATTCAGGTCCGACCTTAGACTCCGCCTCCTCCGGCAGAGCCAGCGCTGATTGGCCGAAGGCTGGCCAATGCATTCCTATGCAAATGCAGACTTAGCAGTGCTGAGTCAGTTTTGCTCAACTACACATCTGATGCACACTCGGCACTGCTACATCAGATGTAGCAATCTGATGTAGCAGAGCCGAGGGTGCACTAGAACCCCTGTGCAAACTCAGTTCACGCTAATAGAATGCATTGGCCAGCGCTGATTGGCCAATGCATTCTATTAGCCCGATGAAGTAGAGCTGAATGTGTGTGCTAAGCACACTCATTCAGCACTGCTTCATCACGCCAATACAATGCATTAGCCAGTGCTGATTGGCCAGAGTACGGAATTCGGCCAATCAGCGCTGGCCAATGCATTCTATTAGCCCGATGAAGTAGAGCTGAATGTGTGTGCTAAGCACACACATTCAGCACTGCTTCATCACGCCAATACAATGCATTAGCCAGTGCTGATTGGCCAGAGTACGGAATTCGGCCAATCAGCGCTGGCTCTGCTGGAGGAGGCGGAGTCTAAGATCGCTCCACACCAGTCTCCATTCAGATCCGACCTTAGACTCCGCCTCCTCCAGCAGAGCCAGCGCTGATTGGCCGAATTCCGTACTCTGGCCAATCAGCACTGGCTAATGCATTGTATTGGCGTGATGAAGCAGTGCTGAATGTGTGTGCTTAGCACACACATTCAGCTCTACTTCATCGGGCTAATAGAATGCATTGGCCAATCAGCGCTGGCCAATGCATTCTATTAGCGTGAACTGAGTCTGCACAGGGGTTCTAGTGCACCCTCGGCTCTGCTACATCAGATTGCTACATCTGATGTAGCAGTGCCGAGTGTGCATCAGATGTGTAGTTGAGCAAAACTGACTCAGCACTGCTAAGTCTGCATTCGCATAGGAATGCATTGGCCAGCCTTCGGCCAATCAGCGCTGGCTCTGCCGGAGGAGGCGGAGTCTAAGGTCGGACCTGAATGGAGACTGGTGTGGAGCGATCTTAGACTCCGCCTCCTCCAGCAGAGCCAGCGCTGATTGGCCGAATTCCGTACTCTGGCCAATCAGCACTGGCTAATGCATTGTATTGGCGTGATGAAGCAGTGCTGAATGTGTGTGCTTAGCACACACATTCAGCTCTACTTCATCGGGCTAATAGAATGCATTGGCCAATCAGCGCTGGCCAATGCATTCTATTAGCGTGAACTGAGTTTGCACAGGGGTTCTAGTGCACCCTCGGCTCTGCTACATCAGATTGCTACATCTGATGTAGCAGTGCCGAGTGTGCATCAGATGTGTAGTTGAGCAAAACTGACTCAGCACTGCTAAGTCTGCATTCGCATAGGAATGCATTGGCCAGCCTTCGGCCAATCAGCGCTGGCTCTGCCGGAGGAGGCGGAGTCTAAGGTCGGACCTGAATGGAGACTGGTGTGGAGCGATCTTAGACTCCGCCTCCTCCAGCAGAGCCAGCGCTGATTGGTCGAGTTCCGTACTCTGGCCAATCAGCGCTGGCCAATGCATTCTATTAGCCCGATGAAGTAGAGCTGAATGTGTGTGCTTAGCACACACATTCAGCTCTACTTCATCAGGCTAATAGAATACATTGGCCAATCAGCGCTGGCCAATGCATTCTATTAGCTTGATGAAGCAGAGTGTGCACAAGGGTTCAAGCGCACCCTCGGCTCTGATGTAGCAGAGCTGAGGGTGCACAAGGGTTCAAGTGCACCCTCGGCTCTCCTACATCAGAGCCGAGGGTGCGCTTGAACCCTTGTGCAGCCTCGGCTCTGCTACATCAGAGCCGAGGGTGCGCTTGAACCCTTGTGCACACTCTGCTTCATCAAGCTAATAGAATGCATTGGCCAGCACTGATTGGCCAGAGTACGGAATTCGGCCAATCAGCGCTGGCCAATGCATCCCTATGGGAAAAAGTTTATCTCACAAAAATCACAATTACACACCCGATAGAGCCCCAAAAAGTTATTTTTAATAACATTCCCCCCTAAATAAAGGTTATCCCTAGCTATCCCTGCCTGTACAGCTATCCCTGTCTCATAGTCACAAAGTTCACATTCTCATATGACCCGGATTTGAAATCCACTATTCGTCTAAAATGGAGGTCACCTGATTTCGGCAGCCAATGACTTTTTCCAATTTTTTTCAATGCCCCCGGTGTCGTAGTTCCTGTCCCACCTCCCCTGCGCTGTTATTGGTGCAAAAAAGGCGCCAGGGAAGGTGGGAGGGGAATCGAATTTTGGCGCACTTTACCACGTGGTGTTCGATTCGATTCGAACATGGCGAACACCCTGATATCCGATCGAACATGTGTCCGATAGAACACTGTTCGCTCATCTCTAATTATTATATATATTGTAAGGGGTTCAGCTCACACGGTTGGGAACGGCAATGACACCAGGCAGACAGTTAGTAGAATAAACAAAGTCCAGTGTTTTATTTGGGCATTCGGCATAAAACACTGTGCCAGCAAAGAAACAAAACAACAAACAAAACCTAAGCCTTGTCCGGCTCTAGCTATACAGCAGGTTACCTCTCTGACCTACAGCAGGTTGAGTCACCATATAAGCAGGTCCCAGTCCACAAGGTACCTGTTTTTCCTCAGGAGTGTTTTCCTCACACACTCCTTGTGTGTATCAGGCTCCTAACTGAGCTTCCTTCCCCAGTAAAATAGCCCTAAGGAAGCTCACCTGTGGATGCCCCAGACTCAGGGCAAAACCCGTGGTGGAGTAAGGGTGTGGACTGGAAGGCTCCCACTACCAACCTGCCCTCCAGTCCAGAAAAGCCAGCCCATAATACGGAACAAGAGTTCCAGCAGACTATGCTCTGCTAGAACATGCTTACCCTGGCTTTCCTTTATCTCACCTGGCTGAGGAAACCAGGCGAGATATAAACGCCATCCACCACCTTACCGTACACTTTACCACAATATATATTGCATCTATGGCTCTACTAAGCACATAACAATTGAGCTTTGGCTTTGTAGCTGCTTCATGACTCTTACATGTTTCCATTCACCTTTGGAAGCCAAAGCCGGTTTCTGTATCAGAGTTTGTCAGAATCAAATAAAGGCACATATGACACAGCCAAGATGGATATTCTATATTTGTCTATATGTTGCCACCAATTTTCTTATTTATTGCAGCTCTTCCTGGGTTTCACTACATTGTTTCGATATTGTAATAAAGGGAGTCTGTCAGCACAAAATTATGATATAAACTAATCACACTACCTTGTAGGGCTGACAGCACAGTTTACAATGAGTATTGCTTATTCAGAACTGGTGCTCCATTCTTGTAAAAACTGTCCTTTTATCCCTATACAAATGAGCAGAAAAGGGCTTTAGAGGCGTTGTTTTCCATCAATTTAGCTTCACTATATACTGCTGCTAACTAATTTAGCTTCACTATATACTTCTGCTAACTAATTTAGCTTCACTATATACTTCTGCTAACTAATTTAGCTTCACTATACACTGCTGCTAACTAATTGAGCTTCACTCTACACTCCTGCTAACTAATTTAGCTTCACTCTACTCTGCTGCTAACCTGCCCCAGCAGGTGACTGATATTGCTCTCCATGGTCTCAGCCCACAGTACTAACTGTAGCGGGCATATCTGGTGATGACACACTGCCCCCATCTGAAGTCAGCTTTCTTCACTTCTGGGTGCAGTGTGACATCATCAGGCCTGCACAGTACAGTTAGTACTGTGTGCTGAGGCAAACTAGTGGGGGCGGAGCTAAGCAGCAGTTAGCAGCAGCAGATAGTGAAGCCCATTGATGCAAAGCAGCGCCCTTAAAGCCCTCCTATGCTTATTTGCATAGGGATGAAAGGACAATTTTTAAAAGACTGGAGCAGCAGTCTTGAATAAGAAATATATCACTGCTAACTGTGGTGACAGCCCTATAAGGTACTGTGATTAGTTTATTAGTATCCCAATTTTGTGCTGACAGACTCCCTTTAAAGGGGTTGTCCAGGCAAAATTGATAACTCTTAACTTTTAAATCAGCTGGGGACAGTGAAAAAAAATGCATACTCACCTGTCCCTGATGCTCCGGTGTCCTCCCAGTGAATCCCAGGTCATCTGCTCCATCGGGTTCTCCCGGATCTTTTCCTGATCTTTTCCGGATCTGCTCCGGAAGAGACCCGATAATCAGAAGTACCCGAACACTCTGGGAGGACACCGGAGCATCGAGGACAGGTATGCATTTTTTATTTTTTTTTACTGCCTTCGACTAATTTAAAAGTTAAAGGGGTTGTCCATGTTTTCCTGGACAACTCCTTTAAGCTGGTTTCATAAAAGGGTAAAGGTAAGGTAAGGATGGCCATATCACTTACTTTAGCTGCAGCCTATGGCCTCAATTAAAAGATGAGGTTTTGAAGCCTCATTGCAGGGATAATAGGGTATATGTTCAATGGTGATATATATACTGCTATACAGTGTTCAATGACGCGCTCAAACCTGTTATGTGCCATTTATGTTCCATAACATACTACATTTTAAGCTGTATCTTTAGGAATTGTCCCTTGGCAGCACTGCTTTCAGAAGTTTTTGGTGAAAATGGTTTCCCATATGTCATCCAATACGGAACAGTTTTGTCCATAATGTCATGTGCCATACAGTGCGGTATTGTGCACAGTCACATAGCATATAGCACATGAGGTTTAAAATAGTTTACGCCATCTATCATGATGATGTATTACCATGGAAACTTAATCTTTCAGGTGTCCTGTCACGTGACTGTTGTACAGCTTTACAAATACACCAGGTTTACTGCTTGATACAGTCTTCATAATGACAGCAGTTGTTTTGCATTCTGCATCTGTTATGTATAGCTCAAGGCAACCACAGGCTCCGCAGCTTAACAGCAGGGCACATGTAGGCCTGCTGGTGTTATGGCACCTGTGAAAGTCTATTTGTCATGCTCCTTCTGCACACTATCAAAAATCATGCCAAATAACTAGCTGTACTGCCAATAACAGGAAAGCAGTGTAAATTGTGATCAGATGATGGCACTGGACCAGAAAGCAAAATGACATTTGTAGGGCATACCCAGTACTTTCTAAATGCCAAACTTTCTCATAGTCACAGGCTTAAAAATCATTAAGCCTGTATGTAGCGTGTTTACTTGCAATTCCTTGTAAAAACAGATATATCAGTAAGGGCGGGTTCACACCTGCGCCCGGTCTCCGCTTTGCAGGTTTCCGTCTTCTGCCCGAGAAACTGGACAGGAGATGGAAACCGACAGTCAGTTTTCATTTGAATGGGTTTGAAAAGTGTCCACCCATGAGTGTGTTCTGCCTCTCCGTGGCGAAACCATTTTTTTTAACCGGACAAGCAGTCGGACATGCAGGACTTTGTGTCTGGTTAAAAAAAAAAAAAAAAGGTTTCGCCGCGGAGACCAGAAGACACTTACGGGCATCACGGGTGGACACTGACTCCCAGGTTTCCGTCTCCTGTCCAGCTTCTCTGGCAGAAGACGAAAATCCACAGCACAGGTGAGTAACTGCCCTTAGTTATAATATATCAGACTCTCTTAAAAGAATATACAGAAGTACTTTTCCTGTGCAAACAGTGATGTCCAATAAGTGCTTCACCACACAGAAGTAGTGTCCCTATAAATAAAAAAAAAGAAGAAGAATCAAGCCCCATTCCCACAATAAACAGAACAGATCCATTTGTGGGTCTCTGCTGCTTGCAGCTTGGGGCAGTAGACACAACAGCATCACTACAAGATGTCTGCCTATGTAAAATCACAAACACCAGGAGTCGCAGGGTGAATTAAGTAAGCTGGGAGCCAAAGCCCTCCCTGCTCATCCATTGTATTAAACTGTATCTGCATTCTGAGGATGCAAATACAGTTGAAAACAAGATGAGCTGCTGACAGTACCCAAAATCTGGGATTGTCCAACATAGTTAGAGGGCAAACCTAACAAACACAGCCCTGCTACATCCACTGGTTTGTACAGCACATACAGATACTATAGATTCTTTCAACATATTGTATATTGATCCAAAGATAACCATTACATGATCATATCAAGTAACCACAAATGAAATATTATCGGTATGGAGGAGATTCCAGCTGCCTCGATCTCCGGTGTTTGAAGCAGTTAGTATGCTAGTAAGTGGCTTCAAGGACTGATCCAGTTTGGAAATCGTATGTATCAAAAAGGTTCCTCCAACCATAAGCCGATTATCTGTGTGGAAAGCAGCTGGAGAGTCTGCAGGAGAGATGAGGCAATAAACTGTGCCCATTGAAATCAATGGACCATCTGTCTAATGTACACATGAGCCAAGTACTCCAGTAAAGGCGTCAGGCTTTGTTGTGACTGTTTACTGTGGCCTGAGGGGAAACTGAGCGGGGGACCCCACTAGATGAAGTCCACATGGTCTAATACATTATCCTAATGTACAGAAGTACGGGGCACCCTAATCTTTCTGTAGCTGTACACAAAGGATTTTGTATTTACAGTTGCTATTCTATACAAAACATATCTAAGTTGATGATTATATTTTTAGTTAAATTTGCTTATAAAGCAGATATGTATAAGAAAGGTTACAGCATCCATCTCCTCCAAGTCCTACAACTTATGTAATAGAGAATACAGCAGTCATTGCATTCACTGTGTCAAAGTGCTCCATGTCCAGACAGTCTGCCAGGTTCCCTCGCTAAATATTAAACCGCAGCCAGGCTGATACAATGTAGCCAAATGAAAAGTCTACAGATGAAATATACAGCCGTCTGTCAACGATGCCAATCCATGCATGTGGCCAAGAATAAAAGGTCATTTCAGCCCACAAGGCACCACAGAGTCTCTGAATATTTTATGTGACATAAATACTGCCACATAACTGGCCCAAATTGTCATTTTGTAGATCTGTGCTTTAGCTTGGTTTCTGCTGTACAGTCACCATCCATTTGTTTCAGTCGTATTGACTATTTTATATATATGATGCCCCCTTGCAGGTAGGATATTTGCAATAAATAATGAAGGTTACTGTATGTAAACAGATGTCGTAGCCGGCTATCTCCCCCAATCCTATAGTCTTTGAATAGAATAGCAGTACACATGCTTACACCCCATTTTATTCACCATGGTTGTGTGTTGGGGAGAAATGGGGATCCATGTTCTTGTGACCAGAGGGGTTTCTATAGTGGCACTAATGTGAAATTTTCATTGAATTTAATGGCACCTCATCATGCATAAGCTTATAGACAAGCCCTCAGGTGAATCCCCTGGTGGGCCGCAGAGTCCAATGAGCCCCCAGACCACCCTGGCATGGCACAGTACATCCACTGTGCTCCAAACAGATACTTCTCATAAAGCATCCAAACCAGGCTATATCTCTACAATACACTGGGTAGATTATATACTACATTTATTTTTATAGCTGTAAAGCGCTGCAGAATATTTTGGCACTATACAAGTAAGCAAAATAAATACATAAATATACTAGTATATTTCCCATCCACCGATCTCACATGCATTGAGATAGTCAAGACCTATAAGTATCTGGGTGTGCGCCTCAATAATAAACTGGACTGGGCTGATCACCTAGAGCACAGAAAGGGCCACAGCAGACTCTACCTGCTCAGGAGGCTGAAGGCCTTTGGGGTCCAGGGGCCACTTCTTAGGGTCTTTTTCAACTCTGTGGTTGCTTCAGCCATCTTTTTCGGTGTGGCCTGCTGGGGGAGCAGTATATCAACCAGAGACAGAAATAGATTTGACAGGCTGATTAGAAGGGCCAACTCTGTCCTAGGGAGCCCCTTGGATCCAGAAAAGGATGTGCGTAACAGAAGGACACTGTATAAATGAGAATAAATCTCACCCTATGTATGACACCTTGACGGCGCTTGGCAGCACTGTAAGAGACCGACTGCTTCACCCCAAGTGTGAGCAGGAGCGCTATCAGAGGTCCTTCCTCCCAACCATGATCAGGCTGTATAATCTACATCAGACCAAGCGAAGATCACTCCGCACAGAGAACTAAATGACTCTAAAGTCTTCTTTATTTCTTTTCTTCCTTAGCTGCTATGGATTCCTAGTATTTTTCTCAGCATGTGTCTCCCTCTGTAATATATTACTGTGCACTATCCTGTATCTGTACTACCATGCTGTTGTAACACACAGAAATTTCCTCACGGTGGGAGACTATTAAAGGATTATCTTCTTTATTGAGAACTGAGATGGTTATGATCATTATGTACATATACAGTAACCTGGGACAGAAACGGATTGACAGCAATAAACAGGGGAAGAATTTAACTGGTAAGATATTTTTTTTAACACTGAGTTTTGAACATTATGAAAACTAGAAAACGCTGGACACAGTGCATTATACATATTGCTCATGGGAAGCTACAAATGGGCCATTTCCATTAAAGCACAGAATGCTTTGAAATGTGGAATTAACAGAATTAAAATAAGGCATGCATATTACAGATTACTTTTAGGCAGGGCACTGAAATAACAGACTAGGAAAATAATAACAGGGACATCAGCAAGCTAGCAGTTAGTGCTAAGCCGGATTTCACGGCACAGCGTTCATTGTTCACTTGCTGAATGGGGCCGGCAGTCAGATGAGGTTATTCATTAGTTATTGTATTCGGACAATCCAGAGCTGCACTATGTACAGTGAGGATAATAGCACAAGTCAGGGCCTATATCATCTACTTCTCTAAGCCTAAAATAATTCCATTGGACCCATAGTAAGGGTGACAGAGGGTCTATGATATTGTTTGGAACAGCACACCCAACACATTCACAAACAAAATGTTACCGTTATAGCAGGGTTTCATATATATCAGACATATACTGTATGTATCCTTAAACTGTGAAACCTGAAGGATGAAATGTATGCTGAAAAGAACACCCTGCTATACGGAAGCATGGTGGTCGCATATCCCAAATTTCAAGCATATATCAAAGTCCACCAAGCCTGAGAATATTATGGAGTGGCCATCACAGTCATCTGACTTGAACCTCATACAACATTTATGGTGAGATTTAGGAAAAGTGATCGCAGCATACAAACCCAAGAATATTTAGTGAACTGGAGGCCATTGTGTACAAGGATATCCTCGGGAGCGCTGCCAGGAGCTGGTGTCATGCTTGCAGAACGTCTTAGCAGTAAAAGGGTGCTCTATGAAGCACGCAGGCTTGTCATGAAGGGGTTGAATAATTCTGAGACTGCAGTGGTCCTTAAAAGTGACATCTTGGGTTAAACTTGGAGAAACAACTCATCACATTAGTGGTCTTGAGCTATTTGTATTGTTCTTGATAGGTTTATTAACAAAATGTACAAACTTTCAGCAGTTTGTAGTACAACGAAATTTGTAATGGGGATTGAGTAATCTTAACTACAACTGTATATAGTACAATAGACAAGGTGCTGCTGGTACAGAGGCTGAGAAATCGGATAGGGCTTATCATTCACAAGGAATAGATGAAGAATATAGTACATGAGGGTATAAGATGTTAAGATGGTATTGTGGTGGCTATAAGGTTATTGTTAGATTTTAGGCTTTCCTGAAGAAGTGGTTTACGGGTTTGATCACAGAACATTTGGATGCTGCCGTACAGGAAAGTGTGAACAGAATTGATCCTTATTAGAGATGAGTGAACAGTAAAATGTTCGAGGTTCGATATTCGTTTCGAGTAGCTCGAATCGAATATCGAACCCTATTATAGTCTATGGGGGGAAATGCTCGTTTCAGGGGTAGGCAACGTTCGATCAAATTATACTCACCAAGTCCACGAGTGAGGGTCGGGCTGGATCCTCCGAGAAGTCTTCTCCTTCTCCGCGGCATCTTCCGGCTCTGAATTCACTCTGCCAGGCATCGGGCCTGGGCAGAGCTGACTGTGCATGCCCGCACTACAAGCGGGGAAGCTGCACAGAGAAGACTTCTAAAGGTAGGAGAAGAACCAGCGTTGATTGGCCGACTGTATAGCATTCGGCCAATCAATACTGGTTCTGCATCGAACTTTTACATTCGAATAGCGAGTGGTACTTGATCGAGTACGAGTATTTCGAATACCATAGTATTCGATCGAATAGCTAGTCAATCGAGTACTACTCGCTCATCTCTAATCCTTATCAATGCTAAAAATAGCAAAAAAGAAAAATATTCTAAGTTTCTTTACTAACTTCATTGGATCTTCTCAAGGATACTCTAGAATTGATATCACAACACCTTCCAAGGAGGATACTGTTGAAATGAACGAGCTTATCTAAGCTTATCTGACAGCACCTATCCCTCCTGGACACAGAATAACAGCAATTTCCCATCTACAAACAGCAGCCCCTCCTTCCCACAATAGAGCGATAGCCCATATATCTGCAAATAAATAAATAATGCTGTAATTAACACTGTTACAACTTGTTCTCCCTTAGAGATTAACTCTATTAGCTGCTTCAATTGTGCATGACATATAAATGACATTACTGAAAGGCTTCCTGTCTAGGAGGACACAATCCAAAGTGACACTTCTTGCCACTCCTCATTATGCTGCTCCTGGTCACAGGACTGCAGGAGTGCTATTTCCCTGAGGTCTTTATATGTCTAATTGCTGTAGCACGGATTAGTTGTTTGTCTGTGCGCTAAAGAGACAGTGATACATTCTGTAATGCAGCCACGGTGCTGGGAACCCAGGATCAGCGGGGAGATAATTCATTAGATTAGATGGGCAGTGGTAGGCGGCTGATATCATGACATCTGTCAGATTAGAAAAATCAACTGTCCAGTAAGTTTCGCTCAGCGTTCATCGCCCCCGCTCACACAATGCAGCAAACTAAGATCATTCAAATTGGCCTCAAGTGATTTAAATTGTGTCTTCATCTAATGCCTACAGTAAGAAGCCATGATTATTTTGCAGAAAAACAAAACATTAAAGGGGTTATTATGGGTGAGAAGACAGATAGCCGATGATAGTTCACCGCTATTCTATTTAAAGGGGCTATAGCATAGACTGAAACTTACAGTCTCTATCATTTACATTGATTTGTCCATCTGTACAATGTCTACTTAGTAGTAGTGGTGCAGAATACTGCCATTATATACTTTCATTAGGATAAGTTCACACGGGGTCTTTTGGACCGGAACCTGAGACGGAGGCCGCCTCAGGTTCCGGTCCAAAATACGGGTAGTGATGCAGTGCACCAGCATCCAGTCGTGCAGGTGGGGAGTAAAAAACTAAAATACAAAATAGAAAAATGACTGGCGGGTAGGTTAGAGATAAGGTAAGGTTAGAGGCCTCACATAACTGTCACTTCCTAGTCTCAGTCAGGGCTTCCAAATTTGTCATTGATTCAATTCAAACCTTATTGCTGGTGCCTTACAACAATGGAGTCTAAGTACTGAGCCACTGTGCTGACCCAAATATAAGAAGTGAAGACATATACCACCAAATTTCCAGCAGTGTAACATCAGAATATAACACCCACACATCTACATAGAATATTGTCTGTAAAGTATGAGAAGGGCAATCATTTCTAAAAGGGTCCTAGTATAACCTATGTCATATATTGATCAATGGTAAAATAGGGAGGTTCAGTAATTTAGTAGAGGATGGCAAGCCCTGTAGATACCAGGGGGGACATGACTGTGATGTAATAATGAACTCTAAGTGTATACTTCAATCACATATGATAAGTGGTGGCATTAGTATTAGACCCAAATACTAGCTGTGAGCTAACAGACAGAGAGTCTCTGCACAGCGCTCCATAACCGAGCCTCGGCATCAGTGACATTAATTACATCTATAGCTTTGATCACTTTCACAAGAATAATATGACTGGCAATGAAGGTAAGAATAAAGATAGCTGAGTACTATAAAGGCAGATTCTTTAATCATTTCACAAGTGCTTGTCTAGATGCTGGAAACACAACTAGAGAAAGGCCTATTGAAATGCTCTGCCCCATAATGTCACACTAGAAAGGGAATATTGATTGATCTAGAAAAATATGCTACATTAAAAGTAAAATATGAACTCGGGCCCCTTATTCAGTCTTTTACCAGTAATCTTATCCCCTGAAATCTAGCTAGTTGATATACATACAGAATAATCACTTTGACCCAGTTCACATCTGCACTTTTCTCTTCGTATGTTTCATACAGAAACTGAGCGGAAACCACACGGACCCCATTATACTGTATGTGGTCCGTGGGTTTCCTTAAGATAACCGCTTTTTAATGCATATAAGTTTCCGTTTAGGGCGTCCCCAAGTGGACTTACTGAATGGAAATCTAAACACAGATGTGAACCGGGCCTTACAGTGGTGTAAATAAAGTCTTGTGGGCCCAGTACAATCTTTTGTCCGGGGCCCCTACCTCATCCCTACAGCGAATTCTTAATAGTGATGGTTACAGGTACTAAGGAGTTTAATCATCCTTAGTGTGGTTAGGGGAATCTGTGGGTCTCCTTGGCTTATGGGCCAGATGAAAGTTGTAATCTCAATACTGATGACAATGGTTATGGGCCCCTAAGGCTCTTGGGCCCCGGGGCCACTGCACGCTCTGAAAAGTTATAAAATATACTTATATACTTTATATTTAATTCCTTATCATTTTCAAGATATTACTTTGCTGTCCACAAGAGAGAACAATCCACAAACTTTGTACATAAGTCCTGCTCTCATGTGCATCTAGCCAATGCTTTACCATTGTAAAAAATTCATATACATTTAAGATGAAACAGCTTCAGGGGAGACAGAGGAACAAGAGTTCTGCCCCCCCTCCCCCAGCAGCCCTCCTTAAAAGTAATGAGCAGGGTTCTGAGGGACCAGGATGTAAATTAGTAATAATACTGTATTACGCCCCCGATTGGTTCTTTAATGCTACCAATTATACACCCACACATATAGTAAAGCCTAAAATGTAAGAATTGTCTGCAATAATACACAAAGTATTAGAAGACCAGATTGCTCACTTCCCTGAGAAAGCCAGTCCCTGTAACACCACATAACTTAACCAGCACTCCTCCTAATCCTCCCATACTTACCACACGAGTAGGAGAATCTCGACCACTGTTTAAAATTCCCTCATGGAGGACCATTGACAAGATTTTTACTCTCCACAGTACCATGTTTTTCAATTTCCACAATTCTCATGTTTTGGTAGGACTTGTAGCAACGCCCTACATCCTCCATGGTTTCCTTCTCCCTTTTGTCCTCTCCCATGGTGCTTGCGATTCTCCTCCTATTTTGTGTTCACACACCCAAAAAACTTCTAAATGGTCTTCTCTGCCCAAGTAGTCAGTAGAGCTATTACCTTCTGTTGTCCTGACTTGTAGAACACATACGTTCAGTGACTTTCATCCTAAGGAGTTTGTATCACACGTCGGATTGTCACGATATACATATGCTTTTACAGGGATCTGTAGATTCAATACAAACCTAATCCCAGTACCTTCTATAGGTCATTCTACAGTTTCCATATATTTCTCAGTTATTCAGCTATGGAGACACTTATTATTAGAGATGAGCGAGTAGTATTCGATTGAGTAGGTATTTGATTGAATTCTATGGTATTCAAAATACTTGTACTCGGTTGAATACCATGTAGTAAACGCCTTTTACGTTTACCGCGTTGTAATCGCCCGAGTACGAGTATTTCGAATACCATAGTATTCAATCAAATACCTATTCGATCGAATACAACTCGCTCATCTCTACTTATTATATAAATCATTGTTTCAGTCCAAATGAAGGAAATTTGCATAGGAATCTAGAACTGCAACCAAAACTTGAGTAAGTTAATGTTCCCAAAGCACTTTTCTCCTTATTTCACAAGAATACAACATTTACAAGGTGCTGTTATTAGGTTTATAACCAATTTATATCTAATAGACTCCCAATAAATTTTAAAATCTTTTTTATGCAACCCTTTGGGTGGTGCCTCATGGTGTATTGGCCTCAGGATAGTCACAGTCAGTGCTGGGCCCGCCAATGAACTCACTTAGGTAACTGAGGTAAGTGAAAGTGCTAAGTGATTACTGACTGTATGGAATCTGCAAAATCACGTAGCTGGTAATAAGGGAAAACTGGTTATTAGTTGCTGCTTTTAATAATGTAAGTGAATATAGTGGTGGCCACAACACTGAATGCAGCTCTGATTTTGCCAATATCTTATGTGGTACCGCCCTTACAGTGTTTTTTATACATTTGCATTTTACGTTATCACCAGTGTTTCTTGGAACCACGAGGGTTTTGAATTTTTGATCACTTTCATTTTTATTGGTGTAGAAAAAGCAACATATGCATTAACACAAGTAAAAACAGCAAGTGTAAAAGCATCCCTAGGGACATAACTCCTGTGGCTCAGTTTTCCAGTAACCACTTAAAGGTGTTTTCCCATCTCAGTGTTTCATCAGCTTTGTCTGCAGTGTCTTCTGCTCACTTCCTGTATTTCTCTCACTCCCCTCATTTTTGCTAAATAGGACACAGGACACTTTTGCAGGTCAGATAATGTGCAGATGCTTGTATAAGGAAAATGTTTGTTCTCGTACTGTGTTAGCCAGTAAGTAGGAAATATAAAAAAAAACAAAAAAAAAAAACAACTTGATAGTCTTCAGTAGTTGATACCTTTTTAATGGATAACTAATAATGATGACAGATTACAATGTTTCGGAACTCTAGGCTCCTTTTACTTGAGAAAGGAGTCTAGAGTTCTGAAACGTTGTGATCTGTCATCATTATTAGTTAGCCAATAAAAAGGTATCAACTACTGAAGACTATCAAGTTTTTTTGTGTTTTTTTTATATTTCCAGATGCTTGTACAGAATGGACTCAGTGTCATCTATGTGTTTACATAGAGAGATAACAGACTCAGCTTTATCAGCAAACTGCAGTTGACTGAAGGATTGTCCTGCTAGCAAAAGCAGTGAATGACATTACTTGTCCTATAGGTCTGTGGTTATGGTAACACTGTGTAAACAATGGGAGGAATAAGTTCACATACCAGGCAAACAAAGCAGAATTTTTAAAGCAATATATCTAGGAAAAGTCTTCAATTTGCATAAGCTACCAATATAGATAGGATCCTTGAGATGGGACAACCCCTTTAAGATTTTAGGCTCCTTATGTCTAAATGATGTTACTTAATTTTATTGTTATGCTTCACTGTGTAACAAAAACTAAAATCTTACATTTTGACATAAGAAGACCTTACAAAGCTGTGCAGTGTAAAACCAAAGAAGATTCTAACTGGTAATTAGAAGCATCAAAAACTAAAAAAAAACATTTCTTGGTCCTTAAAGCCAACATTATCTTGGCCCTTAAGTGGTTAAAAAAAGAGGTCAGAATCTAATGGCCAGTCGGGATTAAGCTGATAGAAAGAACATAGTAACAATGTTTGACAACAGTGGTATAGAAAAGATAATCCATGAATGTGTGGCATAGGAAACCAACCAGGAATTAGAAAAGTATGATTCACCACCAAAATCACTTCTGAATCACTTCTACCCAGCCGTAGGGCTGGTTAGGGGACGTTCACACTACCGTCAGTGTCCGACAGGTAGTGTCCGCTCCTAGTGTCCGTTCAAAATCTCGCACGGACATTAGGAGCGGACACTAGCTGTGTCTGTGACACTTGTCATTCACTTAAATGGCGATCGGGTGCGTACTTTTGCACTCCGTGCCCTTCCTTCACTGTCCGCATGTAAAGATGTCCGACTTTTCAAGCGGACAGAAAAACCCGACATGTCAGGTTTTTCGCACCCGATCGCCATTTAAGTGAATGACAAGTGTCACGGACACAGCTAGTGTCCGCTCCTAATGTCCGTGCGAGATTTTGAACGGACACTAGGAGCGGACACTACCTGTCGGACACTGACGGTAGTGTGAACGCCCCCTTACTGACATCGTAAACAAATCTTTTGTGTTAGAGTGCAAACTTACGGTCAACAAAATCAAACTTTAACCTGAAAAAATGACCAGTTTGGTGCATCAAGGGGATGGCTGCAAATGCCAGAACATCTATTTTAGCAGCCTGTAGATTTGACCTTTCTCAAAGTGCACTAAAGGGTCATTTGCCTCCTCCACCTACCATAATGTATAGTATACACAATTATTTAAAGATGTAGTATTTGGCTATTTTGTCATGCTTAGATATGTTGGTTTATAGTAGTTTTTAGTTACATGTATCATCGAAGTGACCTACGTCAATTAAACTTTAAGAGGGTAGGAGACAGACAGTGAGTTTTTTTGTATGCTATGTACCGTATTTTTCGGACTATAAGACGCACTTTTTTCCCCCCAAATTTGGGGGGAAAAGAAGGGTGCGTCTTATAGTCTGAATGTGGCGCCTGGCACCCGCTGTACTAGAGAGGCGGAAGCCGGAAAGGGATAGACGCCGGGGCCTGAGACATCGCTGCCCTGCCCTGCATGAAGCCAGCAGCGGCAGGGGCGATGCTATTCTGCTCCTCCGTCCCCCCGCCGCTGGCTTCATTCAGGGCAGGGCAGCGATGTCTCAGGCCCCGGCGTCTATCCCTCCCCGGCATCCGCCTCTCTAGTACAGCGGATGCCGGGTCAGTATCGGTGGCCCCTTCTCCCCCGGGGCCGGTCCCCACCGGCCCCGTACCTGTAGAGTTGCAGGCCGGCTCCTGCGCGGCGATATCGCAGGAGCCGACCTGTTCGGGTGACAGCCGGGAGCCTAATGAGGCTCCCAGGCCTGTCATTGCTGTATTAGTATTGCAGCTGGTCTCTATGACCAGCCGTAATACTAATAGACAGAATGTCCCATAGACGGCAATACAGTTGTATTGCCGTCTATGGGACTTGCAATCAAGTGACCGCAGGCTCAAGCCCCCGGGGGTAAATAAAATAGTAAAAAAAAAAAAAAAAGCTTTAAAAATATAAATAAAAGCTCTAAATCACCTCCTGTCCCTAGAAAAAAAAAAAAAAAAAAAATATATATATATATATATATCATAAACCACCGGGTTTCTTTTCAATAAAAGGTGATCTAAGCAATAGATATTCCCCAAAATGGTATAACTAAAAAGTACAGCTGGCCCCACAAAAAAAAACACTCTATGCGTCCCCGTACAGCTGCAGGGTCACCTGTCAATGTGGCCTTGCAGCTGTTGCAAAACTACAACTCCCATATATTAAATATTTTACCATTTTTTGCTTCAAAATTTTTTTTTCCCTATTTTCCTCCTCTAAAACGGTACTTTAAAACTCAAAAAGCACGAAGCAATTGTGTTTTTTTTCCTTTATAAATGTGATTGCAGTTTTCTATTCATGTGAATCCATTTGTTTAACTCATGTACACACTAATCTTTTTTTCACATTACCAGGATGTACAAAATCAATCACTCGCATATGGATTCAAAGTTAATTTTCACGAGAGCAAGATTGCACTTTGAAACAAAAAAAAAGGTATTTCCGCTATCCACCAACTGGCCGTACAACAGAACGTAAGTGATTTTGGGAGTGGGAGACATGCATGAGAAGCCCTGGGACTAATCTTAAAGAGAAGTCTTCAGAAATGGGTTACTTACAGCTGATATCGGTCTGTCCTCATCTCTTTTACTACATTCAAATACAGGTTCAGTGTAATGGTGCAGACCCACGCTAGCGCACACCAATCTATAAAGCAAGGAGGACAAATGGGTTATAGAGCAATTTAAATACAGTTTGTGTAAAGTTTCCATTTTTAGATTTATAACAATGACTTGAATACTATAGTGACATATTGTGTAGAATCAACATAATAGAAAATATCCAACATTTTGTAAGACTGCAGCATCATGATAGCAAACGGCAAAGCTGAAGATCACTAAACTAAAGTTTACAAATATTAGGGTTACATTTTGTTCCGAAACACATTTGATGGCCAAACTGATATATTACTTCTGCCTTATTTTAGTATTGATTCTCTGAATGTTCCGCCTACAGGGTTCACGCTTGCTGTGCTGTTTATTCCCTTGTCACCTGCTGCCACTGGCTGCAATAAGCTTCAGATCTATTACACTGGAAGAAAGAGATTACTTCCTATCCTGCCACTTCTCTATTAACATCGCTTCTCCATGTGGCTGCGCAGACTTAAGTGTTAGATAGGAGCTAAGCAGCAGCCTAAGGCCGGGATATAGGATGTGACAAGGCTCTTTTTGGTACTGCACGTCATACGTGAGGTTCTCTCTTCCTCCTCGAACTTCAAGTGCGACTTTTGTCCAGATTTTCTAATTTTAGAATAAGGGACTGTCTATATTACACAATATGGTGTTACTACAGTAATACAAATACACCATGCAGCAGTTCACAAAAATGCTTTATGCTGCTTTGCATTATAATGTCTCGTATTGTCCACTCATGTATCCTTCGATTTGTACAATTCAGCAGAATATGTTGGTACTATGCAAATAAAGATAATATTATTCTTATTATAGTGGTGACTTCCTAACTCTACCTTGCAGATGTAGCTGGATAGAAGGGTCTGATATACTGAATTTTAATATATTCCGAGTTCATGTTCTCAAGTAAAATAAGCCACTGCCAGAGGTGCATTGCAGCTACCCTATATAATAGGAATACATGCATGCTTAGCCCCACCAAGCCAAGCCATGCATGTCTACGGGTAGTCTAGATGAATAGCTATTGGCCAAATGAGTGTTTAGCAGTCATCTATGGGATTCACCACCATAATAATAATAATAATAATAAATTTTATTTATATAGCGCCAACATATTCCGCAGCGGTGTACAATTTGTAGGGTTCAAATACAGACAGAAAGATACATTACAAAGAAAATCATTTCACACAATGGGACTGAGGGCCCTGCTCGCAAGAGCTTACAATCTATGAGGTAGAGGGGGTGACACAAGAGGCATCAGGGGCGGTATTGCTTATACAGAGGCCAGACCCTTTTGTAATAGAGGTGACTGTCATTGCATAAACATAAGACTTTATGAGCCGTTGACAGTCGTGTCCTTTAACATGTGGATGGAGCTTGGACCTATGGAGTTAGCATGAGATGACATCATATCATGTGGGGAAATGTGGGAGCGGGGACAGAGGAGGGTTAAGGGTTTACGTTAGACATTGTGATAGGCTTGTCTGAAAGGATGTCTTTAGTTTGCGTTTGAAGCTGTAGAAATTGGGAGTTAATCTGATTGTCTGGGGTAGAGCATTCCAGAGAAGTGGTGCAACTTGGGAGAAGTCTTGTATACGAGCGTGGGAGGTTCTGATAATAGAGGATGTAAGTGTTAGGTTATTGAGTGAACAGAGAACACGAGTTGGGCGATAGACAGAGATGAGGGAGGAAATGTAGGGAGGTGCGGCATTATGGAGAGCCTTGTGGATGAGAGTAATAACTTTATATTTTATTCTATAATGAATAGGCAGCCAGTGTAGTGACTGGCACAGACCAGAGGCATCGCTGTAGCGTCTAGACTGATAGATGAGCCTGGCCGCTGCATTCAGGATAGATTGTAGAGGGGAGAGTTTAGTGAAGGGAAGACCGATAAGTAAGGAGTTACAGTAGTCAAGGCGAGAATGAATCAGAGAGACAATAAGTGTCTTTAGTGTATCTCTGGTAAGGAAAGGGCGTATTCTGGAGACATTTTTGAGGTGGAGGTGGCATGAACGTGCGAGTGATTCAATATGAGGGGTGAAGGAAAGGTTTGCGTCAAACATGACCCTGAGGCAGCGGGCCTGCTGCCTAGGAGTTATAGTAAGACCTGAGACTGCAATGGATATATCAGGGACAGATCTATTAGATGGTGGAAACAGTAGTAGTTCAGTCTTGGAGAGATTTAGTTTCAGATAGAGTGAGACTTGATATTTGAGACAGCAGAGAGACAGTTGTTGGTGTTCTGTATGAGTGCAGGGGTGATGTCCTACCTTTATTATGGAAGGGAGCAGAATAAGTAAAAAGAAATAAAAAATAATATTTTTCATAAAGATAAGCCAGGCAGCTAAGATGGCCATAATAATAACCTAGCAGTCTGACAATAACTGGTAAGCAAACAGTCATCAGCCATGATTTGGCCATTGACATGGGAAGCACAGGCATATAATTTCAGTTTGGCATGGATGGGGCAATATGTGGCTGTCAATCAATTTGAGTTTTTCTTAGTTCACCAGAATACAGATATATAGACAGGAAGATCCATTTTGTTAGTTCATTGTTTGCCATACAGCAGTCTTTGGTTAACTCCTGTTAAGTCCCAAGCTTCGTAACTGATATGACAGCCATTAGCTTGTCACTGTCTCAGAGCGGAATCGTCAGGTTCAACCAACAAAAATCGATGTCTATGGTCAACTGCAGCTTTAATTATGGCCTGAGCGGCCCCACAATCCCTGACCCATTTAATCCCAAATTGCTGACTTTGATAGCAGGAGATGTAACTTCAGAAAGGTCTAATCAGTTCAGACCTCCTGTTTGGTTGATGATATGTTTGTTTACACGTATTTTTAGCTCCCCGGTTTCAGTTACTACGATGGATCGCTGTGCACAAATGTTCTCAGTGTGTCACCTTATTCCATCTGTTTTTCCTGCCATCTATCAGAGCAAAACCAGTTAGCAGTCAATGAAAACATGCAATCCTCTATCATTTTACTAATTGTGCTCTTCAGAAGAAAACAAAGAGACTTGTCAGTGCAAGCTATCAAAGCGCCATTTAAGCTTACTTGTCAAACCTTTAGTTAAATTACATAGTGGCGAATTAACCCAGTGAATATGGTCTGCACTTATTGGTTTCCCGTTAGTGAAGAATGAAAATAAGGGAATATTGCAAACCATTGAGTCTTTACATCGATTACTGAATCAGATAATGGATTCCTGTCTTTGAGTTATTTGTCATCTAGACTGTGCTAATAATCCAGTTCGGAAGGCAATGCATTTCTATTCTGTTTTGGTTTCTTATACATGCCATTAATTCAGCTAGACAGAGATGTAAAGCTGATCATGAGCAGTCCTAAATATTTTACAATTGTCAGTCCTAATAGGTCTCTCTAAAAACTATCAGTTCAAACCAATGAGAACTGTGTCAATTTCAGACAAATACAGTTGTGTCCTTCCAAACCTTTACCCTTAGTTGGATGGGTCTAGACATGTGCCATAGCAAATTAGACTCGGTCTCAAAAGTCTCCCAACCAAGTGCACTACCAGAAGACATACAATAGCATCCCCTCCTCCGTGCCACTGCACCAACACCTCGGAGAGGCGGATGGGAAGAATTTGTGCAATTTAGATGGGATGTGGTACCATCTGGTCAGAAGTTTGTACCCCGCAAGGATCCTAGAGCACTAGGTCATGAGCAGTCCTAAATATTTTACAATTGTCAGTCCTAATAGGTCTCTCTAAAAACTATCAGTTCAAACCAATGAGAACTGTGTCAATTTCAGACAAATACAGTTGTGTCCTTCCAAACCTTTACCCTTAGTTGGATGGGTCTAGACATGTGCCATAGCAAATTAGACTCGGTCTCAAAAGTCTCCCAACCAAGTGCACTACCAGAAGACATACAATAGCATCCCCTCCTCCGTGCCACTGCACCAACACCTCGGAGAGGCGGATGGGAAGAATTTGTGCAATTTAGATGGGATGTGGTACCATCTGGTCAGAAGTTTGTACCCCGCAAGCATCCTAGATCATATTCAGATCTACCTCCCACTTAGACAAGTAGGAGTGCTTTTAGTCTGAGAAGGGGAGACCACAGCAAATAAAATTCAGACAGGGTGTGCCTGACCCGAATCAGGCCCTCTAACATTGTGAGAGCAGTCTATTGTAGCCCAGGGAGTCGGGCAACGAAGCTAGAAAGTGCGTGAGCAGGAGAACTCACCACTGACCCAGTGAGGGGAGGTTCGGGTCAGAAAGTAGATCATGATTGAACAGCCAGTGGCCACCCAATCGGAAGTGCATGGTTCTCTGCCTACCCGCCTGTAAATGACCATTTCTTTCAAAGTTTTCTTTATTATTTTGGAAAGTTGTTAAGAATTCTCGGAAGAAGGTTCAATCTCCTCCTGCACAGTATTCATTTTATCTGGTGTCATTGGAGGTTCTTCCAGAAGCACTTCTGTCTCAAGGCGAGGTTGTGGGGTATTGATGCCTTTTGTTTGTGGTCTGTTTCCCTCTTGCATTATTACTAGCTATTTTTAGAGGAGCTCAGACTACTATTGCCTGAGCCTGATCTCTATGCCTTCATACTGCTATAGAACAAGTGTAAATCTCTTTCTCAAGCCTGAGATGTCTCTGTAATATGACTTCAGCACTGGACTCATCCCTTCCACAATTCCCATGAAGCAGCAAATCTTCATTGTGCCATGATCTTGCTTCGTTAGCATCTGCACAGGCCTGTGTAATGAGCGCTGCCATCTCTGGCTGATACGCGCTTCTTTTGACACTGTTTCTAGACATTGTCAATCATCTTCTGCATAGTCTTGTCTGTCCACGTCAGCTGGCACAATTCTGTCACAGTTTTCAGCACTTTGGTCATAATAGATTGATGGAATAGTATCTCTACTTTGCTGTAGACAAGAATTTATCAGAAACAGGCAGCCATTGATGGAGTCAAAGTATGATTTTAACCTACAATGGACTTGTATACATCATTATTTGCCATCTATAATGGTTCCCCTATGGGCAATGCATATTACTTAATTTTCTGAACATCTTGAGATGTTTGCTACATCCCAGTGAAGGTTAAAAGAAAGATCATGTATATAATATTGGATGTTGTGACCATGAAATGTACTGCAGCTTTTTGTTAGTTTTGTTGAGTAAGGGTCAGTTCACACAGAGTTTTTTGCAAGCGGATTTTGACTGTGAATCCACCTCAAAATCCGCATGAAAAACAGGCTCCCATTCATTTCAATGGGAGTCATTAGTGGAAAAAAAGTGACATGACCTATCTTTAGGTGGATTCCGCCTGGAAAAACACATTGAAGTAATGTATTTTTGGCGCGGTTTTTGCAAAAGAAACGCTTCAAAATCTGCTAGCCTTTTCTAAGAGAAGAAGCTTCCAGGTCCATATAGTGTGCAGGAGCAAAAAAACCATGTCAAAAACAACGCTAAAAAAGCGTCAAACCCACGTCATGTCAAAAACTACGTCAAAAAAGTTTCCTAATTTCTAAATCAGATTTTTTTAGCTTTCAAAAAACTGTGTGAACTAAGAGAACTAATATTTTTGCTAAAAACTTTACACCACACAAACCTGAAAATCCAGTTGTAAAGATAGTTAAAGGGGTTGCATCAAAGGATACTGGTCAAAGGGGGTCCAACTGAAGAGACTGCCACTGATCATAAGACTAGGGGTCCCAAGTCCCACAGCTTGAATAGAGTGACACCCCACATACACACTGTTGCTCCACTTAATTCTATGGAACTCACAAAAATACTCAAGTACAGTGCTCAGATATCATGTGTAGTTTTTTCCCTAATAACATAGTGGCTCTGGAGGATTAATGGGCCATTTCACTAACCCTTAGGCTGAGGCCCCACGTTGCAGAAACACAATTTTTTTGTTGCAGATGCTGCAATTTTTTGAGCCAAGGCCAAGAATGGCTACAAAAGGAATGGAAAACATATAGGAAGTTCTTCTACCTTCTGCTCAATCCACCGCTTTGGCTCAAAAAAATTGCAGTAAATCTGCAACAACAAAGAAAGGTGCGTTTCCTCAACGTGGGGCCTTACACGTAAGGTCAGAAATTTTATTAGCCAGATAAAGGGGAGAAAAACACAAACAGTTAACCACAAGCTCCAGTGTCACATACCCAACAATACAAATCATAGTATCTCATTTATTAAATTCAGTTACATCTGAAGGTAGGGAAACGCAAGCAAAAAATGCTGCGGAAAAGAAACACAGTAGAAAAGCATTGTGTTTTTTTCCACAGTGTTTTTCTCTATGGACTTCCTTTTTTTTTTTTTTTTTTTAATGTCTATTGTGAGCCCCATATAGGGTCACAATGTAATTTCTTTTTTTCCCCCCTATCTGTATGTCTTTGTAGAAAGGGAGGAAATCCACGCAAACACGGGGAGAACATACAAACTCCTTGCAGATGTTGTTCCTGGTGGGATTTGAACCCAGGATCCCAGCACTGCAAAGCTGCAGTGCTAACCACTGAGCCACTGTGTTGCCCCTTTCTCTATGGACTTTCTGCCCATATTATACCTATAGGGAAAACACAGCATTTCCGCTGGAGATTTTTTTTATTCAATGTGTGGATGGGATTATCCAGAATTGAACCAAAGTCAAGAGTGGCTGCAAAAATGGCTCAATTCACTCCTGGCTTTGGCTCAAAAAAAAAATAAATTGCAACAAAAAAAAGCTGCATTTCCGCAAGGTGGAGCCTTATCCTTACAAAGACTCTTGTATGAAGGGCAGACCTCTCCCATTGTTGGGTCTGCTAGTTTCTTGAACCTTTCAATTACTTGTGGTGATATCTATATCTTTATTTTGCATCTGTTATGGAATCAATATCGCTGCACTTGGCGTTTAGTAAAATCCTGTTTTACAATGTATTTGTTCGGTTGTGATTTTGATAAATCTGTTTAAGTGCTGTGTCACCTTGTAAGAAATCTACTGACATGTGATAAGAGCAAATGCTATATCTTGTTATAACAACACTGGCTTTAGAACTATTGGCCTATGATAAGTAGAGCAGGAATGAAATCCACGTGTACAGATAAACAGTTACTAATATAACCTAATACTAGCAGGTTTTATGGGGTTTAGAACCACTGGCCAGAAAGCAGCTATCTCCTCAATCTCAAAACTCTAATCCTACAATAAAAAAACAACAAACACAGCAACTGAGAAGAACTTACAAAAGACAAAAATTCAGTTGGATGTTCCCATATTTACATTGGTTTTATTATGTTTTACCACTGTTACTAATAATACATCACTTACTGAAAATGAAGGATTTTCCTAGGATCACTGTATTCTGACAACTATAACTTTTTTACTGTTTTGTTAACGGAGATAAGTAAAGGCTTTTTATTTGCTAGGCAAGCTGTATATTTTATTGGTACATATGACTTTTTGATCATTTTTTGGTATTTGTTGGGGAAAATGAAGTGACGCTATTATTAGAGATGAGCGAACACTAAAATGTTCGAGGTTCGAAATTCGATTCGAACAGCCGCTCACTGTTCGAGTGTTCGAATGGGTTTCGAACCCCATTATAGTCTATGGGGAACATAAACTCGTTAAGGGGGAAACCCAAATTCGTGTCTGGAGGGTCACCAAGTCCACTATGACACCCCAGGAAATGATACCAACACCCTGGAATGACACTGGGACAGCAGGGGAAGCATGTCTGGGGGCATAAAAGTCACTTTATTTCATGGAAATCCCTGTCAGTTTGCGATTTTCGCAAGCTAACTTTTCCCCATAGAAATGCATTGGCCAGTGCTGATTGGCCAGAGTACGGAACTCGACCAATCAGCGCTGGCTCTGCTGGAGGAGGCGGAGTCTAAGATAGCTCCACACCAGTCTCCATTCAGGTCCGACCTTAGACTCCGCCTCCTCCGGCAGAGCCAGCGCTGATTGGCCGAAGGCTGGCCAATGCATTCCTATGCGAATGCAGACTTAGCAGTGCTGAGTCAGTTTTGCTCAACTACACATCTGATGCACACTCGGCACTGCTACATCAGATGTAGCAATCTGATGTAGCAGAGCCGAGGGTGCACTAGAACCCCTGTGCAAACTCAGTTCACGCTAATAGAATGCATTGGCCAGCGCTGATTGGCCAATGCATTCTATTAGCCCGATGAAGTAGAGCTGAATGTGTGTGCTAAGCACACACATTCAGCACTGCTTCATCAAGCCAATACAATGCATTAGCCAGTGCTGATTGGCCAGAGTACGGAATTCGGCCAATCAGCGCTGGCCAATGCATTCTATTAGCCCGATGAAGTAGAGCTGAATGTGTGTGCTAAGCACACACATTCAGCACTGCTTCATCAAGCCAATACAATGCATTAGCCAGTGCTGATTGGCCAGAGTACGGAATTCGGCCAATCAGCGCTGGCTCTGCTGGAGGAGGCGGAGTCTAAGGTCGCTCCACACCAGTCTCCATTCAGGTCCGACCTTAGACTCCGCCTCCTCCGGCAGAGCCAGCGCTGATTGGCCGAAGGCTGGCCAATGCATTCCTATGCGAATGCAGACTTAGCAGTGCTGAGTCAGTTTTGCTCAACTACACATCTGATGCACACTCGGCACTGCTACATCAGATGTAGCAATCTGATGTAGCAGAGCCGAGGGTGCACTAGAACCCCTGTGCAAACTCAGTTCACGCTAATAGAATGCATTGGCCAGCGCTGATTGGCCAATGCATTCTATTAGCCCGATGAAGTAGAGCTGAATGTGTGTGCTAAGCACACACATTCAGCACTGCTTCATCAAGCCAATACAATGCATTAGCCAGTGCTGATTGGCCAGAGTACGGAATTCGGCCAATCAGCGCTGGCCAATGCATTCTATTAGCCCGATGAAGTAGAGCTGAATGTGTGTGCTAAGCACACACATTCAGCTCTACTTCATCGGGCTAATAGAATGCATTGGCCAGCGCTGATTGGCCAGAGTACGGAACTCGACCAATCAGCGCTGGCTCTGCTGGAGGAGGCGGAGTCTAAGGTCGGACCTGAATGGAGACTGGTGTGGAGCGATCTTAGACTCCGCCTCCTCCAGCAGAGCCAGCGCTGATTGGCCGAATTCCGTACTCTGGCCAATCAGCACTGGCTAATGCATTGTATTGGCGTGATGAAGCAGTGCTGAATGTGTGTGCTTAGCACACACATTCAGCTCTACTTCATCGGGCTAATAGAATGCATTGGCCAGCGCTGATTGGCCGAATTCCGTACTCTGGCCAATCAGTGCTGGCCAATGCATTCTATTAGCTTGATGAAGCAGAGTGTGCACAAGGGTTCAAGCGCACCCTCGGCTCTGATGTAGGAGAGCCGAGGGTGCACTTGAACCCTTGTGCACCCTCAGCTCTGCTACATCAGAGCCGAGGGTGCGCTTGAACCCTTGTGCACACTCTGCTTCATCAAGCTAATAGAATGCATTGGCCAGCGCTGATTGGCCAATGTATTCTATTAGCCTGATGAAGTAGAGCTGAATGTGTGTGCTAAGCACACACATTCAGCTCTACTTCATCGGGCTAATAGAATGCATTGGCCAGCGCTGATTGGCCAGAGTACGGAACTCGACCAATCAGCGCTGGCTCTGCTGGAGGAGGCGGAGTCTAAGATCGCTCCACACCAGTCTCCATTCAGGTCCGACCTTAGACTCCGCCTCCTCCAGCAGAGCCAGCGCTGATTGGCCGAATTCCGTACTCTGGCCAATCAGCACTGGCTAATGCATTGTATTGGCTTGATGAAGCAGTGCTGAATGTGTGTGCTTAGCACACACATTCAGCTCTACTTCATCGGGCTAATAGAATGCATTGGCCAATCAGCGCTGGCCAATGCATTCTATTAGCGTGAACTGAGTTTGCACAGGGGTTCTAGTGCACCCTCGGCTCTGCTACATCAGATTGCTACATCTGATGTAGCAGTGCCGAGTGTGCATCAGATGTGTAGTTGAGCAAAACTGACTCAGCACTGCTAAGTATGCATTCGCATAGGAATGCATTGGCCAGCCTTCGGCCAATCAGCGCTGGCTCTGCCGGAGGAGGCGGAGTCTAAGGTCGGACCTGAATGGAGACTGGTGTGGAGCGACCTTAGACTCCGCCTCCTCCAGCAGAGCCAGCGCTGATTGGCCGAATTCCGTACTCTGGCCAATCAGCACTGGCTAATGCATTGTATTGGCTTGATGAAGCAGTGCTGAATGTGTGTGCTTAGCACACACATTCAGCTCTACTTCATCGGGCTAATAGAATGCATTGGCCAATCAGCGCTGGCCAATGCATTCTATTAGCGTGAACTGAGTTTGCACAGGGGTTCTAGTGCACCCTCGGCTCTGCTACATCAGATTGCTACATCTGATGTAGCAGTGCCGAGTGTGCATCAGATGTGTAGTTGAGCAAAACTGACTCAGCACTGCTAAGTCTCTGCATTCGCATAGGAATGCATTGGCCAGCCTTCGGCCAATCAGCGCTGGCTCTGCCGGAGGAGGCGGAGTCTAAGGTCGGACCTGAATGGAGACTGGTGTGGAGCGATCTTAGACTCCGCCTCCTCCAGCAGAGCCAGCGCTGATTGGTCGAGTTCCGTACTCTGGCCAATCAGCGCTGGCCAATGCATTCTATTAGCCCGATGAAGTAGAGCTGAATGTGTGTGCTTAGCACACACATTCAGCTCTACTTCATCAGGCTAATAGAATACATTGGCCAATCAGCGCTGGCCAATGCATTCTATTAGCTTGATGAAGCAGAGTGTGCACAAGGGTTCAAGCGCACCCTCGGCTCTGATGTAGCAGAGCTGAGGGTGCACAAGGGTTCAAGTGCACCCTCGGCTCTCCTACATCAGAGCCGAGGGTGCGCTTGAACCCTTGTGCAGCCTCGGCTCTGCTACATCAGAGCCGAGGGTGCGCTTGAACCCTTGTGCACACTCTGCTTCATCAAGCTAATAGAATGCATTGGCCAGCACTGATTGGCCAGAGTACGGAATTCGGCCAATCAGCGCTGGCCAATGCATCCCTATGGGAAAAAGTTTATCTCACAAAAATCACAATTACACACCCGATAGAGCCCCAAAAAGTTATTTTTAATAACATTCCCCCCTAAATAAAGGTTATCCCTAGCTATCCCTGCCTGTACAGCTATCCCTGTCTCATAGTCACAAAGTTCACATTCTCATATGACCCGGATTTGAAATCCACTATTCGTCTAAAATGGAGGTCACCTGATTTCGGCAGCCAATGACTTTTTCCAATTTTTTTCAATGCCCCCAGTGTCGTAGTTCCTGTCCCACCTCCCCTGCGCTGTTATTGGTGCAAAAAAGGCGCCAGGGAAGGTGGGAGGGGAATCGAATTTTGGCGCACTTTACCACGTGGTGTTCGATTCGATTCGAACATGGCGAACACCCTGATATCCGATCGAACATGTGTTCGATAGAACACTGTTCGCTCATCTCTAGCTATTATGTTATTTTGCACATTGCAGTATTTTTTTTTCCTTACAGCATTCACTGTACAGGATAATTAACACTATGCACTAAGCTTATATGAACATGGGGACACCAAACATGTTTATTTCTGTTTACGTTATGCGTTTTTTTTTTGTGTTTTTTTTTATGTAAAGGGGGATTTCCTTTATTATTTATTTTTTTAATCTTTGTTTTTAATTTTTTAATTTTTTTTTTCAATGTTCCACAAGGGGATCCAATGCTTGGATTTCTGATCCCCTGACTGACATGACAACCCCTCAGATAAGGGGTGGTGGGGGTAACACAGCCAAGTACTGTAAATAGTGCCACAGGAACAGCAACCAGCGCGGTTTTAGAAATCGCAGGATGTCAATTATATCTATGGAAAGACCAGCAGATTCCCCCGTAGATATAATTGTAACAGAAAGTCCACGGAGGAGAACTCAGCGAACTTTCTGTTTAAAGCGTTGCAGGAAGAACCGCGATGCGTTCCCGCCGCAATTTTTCCCGTAGTGCTTTAGAGTTGGGGCCTTAGCCTAAAGAAGCACCCTTAAGATACATCAGGTTTATCATGCAGCATCAGTCACTGTGATAAATCTGGGACATTTTCATTGTCAGCCTGGGGAGTGTTTACACTGCCTAAGTATTAAATGTGAGCCATCACAACCCTGTCTCAGGGAAAACTGGATTTGTCGTCTACAGCATCCAATCAGAGCTTAGCTTTTATTTCATAAATGGCACTGGATACATAAAAGTTGCTCTATGATTGGCTAAATGCAACAAGGTAAGGATCTTTATTATTAGGTTTATTATTATTATTATTATTATTATTATTGCGCCCATTGTTTTTCATTTGTCTATTTTATCTTATTATTTTTTAAAACAAAATGAATTGTATTTATAATATATAAGGGAGCCTTCACACGGAGTAAACTCGCGTGTATTTTTGCAAAATGCACGTGTAAAAATACACGTGTAAAAATAAGACTCCCATTGACTTCAATGACATTTTACAGGCGTATTTTTACATGTGTAAAAAATATCAATGAAGTCAATGAGAGTCTTATTTTTACACGTGTATTTTTACACGTGCATTTTGCAAAAATACACGCGCGTTTACTCCGTGTGAAGGCTCCCTAAGTGATTTACATAATACAAATGTCTATGATAGTGATGAACATTGGCTTCTAGTCGAATATGAGAATAAAGTACCCCTACTGCAGACCCCACAAGCTGTCCAGAGCAGATAATATTTTATTACAAAGAAGGAGAAGCCTGGAAAGTGGTAAAGATTGACTCAAGAAGATTTTTAGCTCAATAAGCCTAGACAAACAGAGTAAACAGTTTTCTGTATTTTCATGACTATGAAAATAGTATACTCACACTGAAGGCATCAAAACTATGAAATAACACATGTGGAATTATACATGTAACAAAAAAGTGTGAAACAACTGAAAATATGTCTTATATTCTAGGTTCTTCAAAGTAGCCACCTTTTGCTTTGATTCCTGCTTTGCATACTCTTGGCAATCTCTTGATGAGTTTCAAGAGGTAGTCACCGGAAATGGTTTTCACTTCACAGGTGTGCCCTGTCAGGTTTAATAAGTGGGATTTCTTGCCTTACAAATGGGGTTGGGGCCATCAGTTGTGTTGTGCAGTAGTCAGTTGTGCTGAAGTCAGGTGGGTACACAGCTGATAGTCCTACTGAGTAGACTGTGTTATGGCAAGAAAAAAGCAGCTAAGTAAAGAAAAACGAGTGGCCATCATTACTTTAAGAAGTGAAGGTCATTCAGTCCGAAAAAATGGGAAAAATTTGTCCCCAAGTGCAGTTGCAAAAACCACCAAGCGCTACAAAGAAACTGGCTCACATGAGGACCGCCCCAGGAAAGGAAGACCAAGAGTCACCTCTGCTACGGGGGATAAGTTCATCCGAGTCACCAGCCTCAGAAATCGCAGGTTAGCAGCAGCTCAGATTAGAGACCAGGTCAATGCCACACAGAGTTCTAGCGGCAGACACATCTCTACAACAACTGTTAAGAGGAGACTTTGTGCAGCAGGTCATCATGGTAAAATAGCTGCTAGAAAACCACTGCTAAGGACAGGCAACAAGCAGAAGAGACTTGTTTGGGTTAAAGAACACAAGGAATGGACATTAGACCAGTGGCAATCTGTGCTTTGGTCTCGATGAGTCCAAATTTGAGATCTTTAGTTCCAATGTGCAATGCAGAAAAGGTGAATGGATGGACTCTACATGCCTGGTTCCCACCATGAAGCATGGAGGAGGAGATGTGATGGTGTGGGGGTGCTTTGCTGGTGACACTGTTGGGGATTTATTCAAAATTGAAGGCATACTGAACCAACATGGCTACCACAGCATCTTGCAGCGACATGCTATTCCATCCGGTTTGCGTTTAGTTGTACCATCAAACATACCTCCAGGCTGTATAAGGGCTAGTTGACCAAGAACGAGAGTGAAGGGGTGCTATGCCAGATGACATGGCCTCCAGACCTGAACCCAATCAAGATGGTTTGGGGTGAGCTGGACCGCAGAATGAAGGCAAAAGGGCCAACAAGTGCTAAGCATCTCTGGGAACTGCTTCAAGACTGTTGGAAGACCATTTCCGGTGACTACCTCTTGAAGCTCATCAAGAGAATGCCAAGAGTGAGCAAAGCAGTAATCAAAGCAAAAGGTGGCTACTTTGAAGAACTGAGAATATAAGACATATTTTCAGTTGTTTCACACTTTTTTGTTAAGTATATAATTCAACATGTGTTAATTCACAGTTTTGATGCCTTCAGTGTGAATCTACAATTTTCATAGTCATGAAAATACAGAAAACTCTTTGAATGAGAAGGTGTGTCCAAACTTTTGGTCTGTACTGTATGCTTTAACAGTCACTAGAATATGGAGCAAATATTGTCCAATTGAAATGTAGTGCTCCTCTATCATATGTTCTAGGGCGTGTGGCTTCTAGTACACTTATTTTGCATTTAAAGAGGACCTTTCATCACCTCCAGCATGTCCAACTCATTGCATCATCTAATAGGTGCTACTCTACTGATTCCAGCTCAGTCGAAATTTTTTTCTCTAGCCAACCACCATTCCCGAGCAATCAGTGCTGTAACTTTTAGTGCCTGATAAGCTATTTAGACTCTGTACTATCAGGAGGTCGGTGTCAGGCAGGAGCAAGCAAGGGTTGTGTTTCTTAGCTCTGATACTGGTTGCCTATACATTGGCGACCAAAAAGAATGCACCATTTCACAAAACGATGAAAAAAATTATTGTAGCGAAAATTATTTCTTGTCTTTTTTCCATTTCTAGCCTCTTGTCTCCTGGATGACGAGTATTTGACAATTTTGTACATGTACATTTGGTACATTTTTCAGTCGATTTCGTAGTAGGAGGTAGTTGCAGGGACTCAACTTATACATATCACATACATTTGACAAAACTACAAGTCTGAATATAATCCTGGAGATACCCCTTTAAATCCTTATATGATCTCTGTGGATACTGATATTGGATCTGCCAACCAGTATCTCATCCTACAGATTTATTTATTTACTGTACATTTCTAATAACGGCCTTATATTTCTGTAGTTCCAATAGACTGTACACATTTATGGTCTGTACTTGCATACTACCTGATTTAGGTAAACGGTAAGGGGACGTTCACACTACCGTCGGTGTCTGACATGTAGTGTCCGCTCCTAGTGTCCGCTCAAAATCTGTCACGGACACTAGGAGCGGACACTAGATGTGTCCGTGACACCTGTCATTCACTTTAATGGGCATCGGGTGCGTTCTTTTGCACTCCGTGCCCGTCCTTTCCTGTCCGCAAGAGAAGATGTCCGACTTCTCAAGCGGACAGAAAAACCCTGCATGCAGGGTTCCTCTGTCCGCTTGAGAAGTCGGACATCTTCTCTTGCGGACAGAGAAGGAAGGGCACGGAGTGCAAAAGAACGCACCAGATGCCCATTAAAGTGAATGACAGGTGTCACGGACACAGCTAGTGTCCGCTCCTAGTGTCCGTGACAGATTTTGAGCGGACACTAGGAGCGGACACTACATGTCAGACACCGACGGTAGTGTGAACGCTCCCTAACAGTCTTCTCCTGACCATTGTTTCAGCTTTAGCCTCAAGTTTTATGTTTTGAAGAGAAAATGAACCAACAAACAAACAATGATGAAAATTTGTGCCTGAGTAGTCCAGTCCTTAACATCTGATGTTGACTTTTGACTTTGATCCCGGATTATGGAACCTGACTGATGTCTGCTTCTAACTCCTGATATCTATTGCAGACAGCTGACTTTTAAACCACACCATAAATTGTGAGTCTGATACCTGATCTAAGTCCACCAAAGTAGCACTGATATATGAATTAGACACCTTCATTTACATGTCTATGATCCTTGATGTGTGACATTGACATCTGACACCAGACGATAACTGACTGATTCCTGAACCTCATTCCTGACCTTGATACCAAACACTGATACCTGACTCTGACATGTGACACTGACACCTGATGCCAATATCTGATTGACCCCAACTTCTTACTGTGACACCTGACTCCTCACACTTATACCTGACTAGGTTGCTGACATGAACCTCTGAAACCTGACCATGACCCTGAAGCCAATACCTAGCATTTTACTCTTATATCTGACTCTGATACTTGGCCATGACATGTGATCCTGACATCTGAGCCCTGATGCTTGCAACTAACACATCTGATAACTGATTTCTGACTTATCGCTGACATATGATGTCAGTACATGACTCTGACCTCTGATATATCTACCTTTGAGATCTGACCCTGACATTTGACCCTTACACTGACCATGACATACAATCCTGACATCTGAACCCTAAGACTGACAATTGAAGCCTACATCTGACTCTAATCGCTGGTCTTCTGACTTACGCCTGACATTTGATGACAGTGTCCGACTCTGACCTCTGATGCTGGAATCTACCTCTAAGACATGATAGAATGACTGATATATGACTCTGATTAATACTTGACTATGACAGAGGACCCCTGATGCTGATGTTTGACACTTACATATTACTCTGACCACTGATCTCTTACCCCTGACATTTCATTATTTTGATCTCTAAGGGGGCATTCACACTACGTATACTGAAGCTTATTCTGAACGTAAAACACGTTCAGAATAAGCGGCGTCTAAAGCAGCTCCATTCATTTCTATGGGAGCTGGCATACGAGCGCTCCCCATAGAAATGAATGGGCTGCTTCTTTCACTGCGAGCAGTCCCATTGAAGTGAATGGGAAGTGCCGGCGTATACGGCTCGGCATGAGCAGAGCTTGCCGTATACGTCGGCACTTCCCATTCACTTCAATGGGACTGCACGGAGTGAAAGAAGCAGCCCATTCATTTCTATGGGGAGCGCTCGCATGCCGGCTCCCATAGAAATGAATGGGAAGTGTTCGGCAGCCCTGCTGTAACGGCGGCGTGTACGGCTGTGATACACGCTGGCGTTACGTAGTGTGAATGCACCCTAATGCTGACATCTGACACTTATATCTCACTCAGACCATTGACTTTCTTACTCATCATTGACTACTAACACTTGAACCTGATATGTGACTCTGACCCCAAATGCTGACAAATTTAATAGATACCTTATACCTTACATTTGATGTTGACTCTGGGGACCAGTACCTGACTCTGAACCATGAAATAACCGACACCTGGCAGCTCTTCCATTTAATAAATGTACATAATTTAGCCATGAGTGAGGTCTCATGCTTCCTTATTATTGAATATTTGCAAATTCATTTCTTTCCCTTTCAATGTAAAATGTTTTAACAGGTTGTGCCCTATTAGATTCAATATAGTTAAAGGGACTGTCTGGTCTAGAAAATTTCATGTACCCTGTTAGGACACAGAGATAAAAGAGGGGGTGCTCTGTCCAGTATCATTATCTTTGGTGAGAGCAGTTATAAAGATTGTGACTCTCTCGCTCTCAGACTGACCTCTTCTATTGTGCATTACACAGACAACCTTCAATAGATCGCTACAGAGCAGAGACTGCATTAAGCTGTAGTTTACTTTGTTCATGGAAACCATTGTAACAAAAAAAGAGAATGCAAACTGTGGCCAAGCCCTTTAATTCCATAGTCCGACATTATCTATATCCTCACGTAAAGGTCAATAACCAGTATAAAAAAAAAAAAAAAATGAAATAAAGAGTTCTAGTATACTTGTAAAAATATGTTTCCAGTCCATCGCCACTGGCAGCTTTGGGGAAGTGGAAGAAGGTGAACTACAGTCACTTAAACCAGCCGAAAGGTTTTCAGAAACTATGTATCTGCATTGAAAACAATGTGTACACTGGGAAATGTTATCTTATTTGCAGCTGCTCACACAGGAATGACCTGCAACGTTTCATTCAGTTTGTAGTGAAGGTGTTTTTTCTTCTCTTTTATAAGTTACATAATTGGATACAACTACCATAAAATATAAAAAAAAAAAAAACACATAAAAATGATTAAATATATGCATAAAAATAGTAAAATCAAAGCATTTCTAATTTTTACTTTTTAAAAATACTATTGGCAGGTGCAAACTGTGGCCCCTTAAAATTGGACTTTTTACGTCTTCATTGATATTTGGTATTATAGACCGCTAGAAAGCCAACAGTGCTATGAAATCAGCGCATTGTCAGTTTTCCTGTTATGTGCCCCAGGAGAAGAGCTATTGGTGCATTTACTGATAGTTCTTCACTGTCAGAAGGGCATTCCTGACCATCTAACTGGGAACGCCCCTCCTGACAGTACTATAGTGTGAGGGGGTGTTCCTTACCGCCCGGCGATGAGGCTGAGTGGTGAGGAACCCCGTACTAGTCTATTGACGAGTACTGTCAGGAGGTGGGGCGTACCTCATCACTCAGCGTCATCACTGGGCGGGAAGGAGTGCCCCCTCTCACAGTACAGTGCTATGGACTCTACTGTCAGGAAGGGCGTTCCTCACAGACTGTCAGAAACGCCCTTCTGTCAGTGAAGAGCTATCAGTAAATGCACACTGTCTAGCGGTATATAAAACCACATGTTCCTCAAGGAGATGAAAGGTCCTCTTTAAGGCCTGCCCTTGTGACAGTGGGGAGATATCGGTGCCGAAAATTAATGACATCGATGTGAAAAGATCCTCTTTATAGTAACAATCCAGACCATGCTTATTAAACATTAAATCATCACTTTCCTTATTTCACGAGAGGGACACAACATACTTGATCGGTACACCCCAAATGGCACTAGTGCTTGAAAACTTTAGAACATTTTATCAGCACAGATAGAAATACTCATTGTGCTTGAAAATGGCAGACTATCCAAAGTTAAAGGGGATGGACACGGCGTTCTGAGCCACGGTACATACCCCTGACAGCGCCAAATAATAAAAAGCATTTAAAAAGTCAGCAGTACATATAAGCAACGTGCGGTAGATGCGGAGCCTTGTTACATGCAGTTTATTGCCTTCCAGAAGCTTCAGGTTATGCCTCTGTTATCGAGGGCACTAGCCACCAAATAATGTATTCGCCGTATTGTTAGAGATACATAAAATAACTAGGCACATTATTTGTACACTTTCTCTGGGTACATTTTTCTCCAGGAAAAGAAGCAGGAGGTAAACAAGCTGACAGATTGCAATGTTTAGTGTCTCGAGCACACGATGAGTAATGGTAATCATTTATATTCTGGGCGTTTATTTTATGAACAATTCTTCCTCGGCTTATCACTTAGAGAAGAACACAGTTATCACCTAAAGCACCTTTTCTAAGTCAACAACATCCCAAGCTCCTGGCACAGCACTCCCAAACACTTACAGCCTATATAACGGAGATTGATCACTTGGTAACAAGTCTGTGCAACCCCGGGCTGTCTGGATGCTGTGCTTGTGGTCGCCCTACTATAGCTTCTTTAAGATACTTCCAGATAAGATACCAACACGTTCACATTGCCTGCTTTGTCCCATGTTCAAATCCTATATTTTATCTCCTTCAAATGTAAAACAAGTAGCACAAAATACATAGAATAGTCCATAACACTGGAGACTGTGTAATAGGTGCAGTTCTAGGAATACAGAAAATTAAAGGATTTTATCCTGTGATGAAAAAAGGCCAGATTTTATAGGCTTTCTCTGATACCTTTATAAATGGTGTAAGAGCGAAGAAACTGACAAAAATTACAGAAGAACCTAGATAGATAGATAGATAGATAGATAGATAGATAGATAGATAGGATATCACAGGTTAAATCCTCACAAATTCAGCACCACTGCTCCAGTTGTCCCAGCCGGCCTTTTGTACTACTGATGTCCCTATTTCCCCATGTGACTGCTGCAGCCAATCAATGCTCACTACAGCGTACGGCGTGAGACCACCGAGGGAAATTATTGTCTGCTATGGTCACAGGGGTACACAAATATCGTGGTGATCCCAATCATCCCCGTGTTGGGACACGCATCTGCCAAATATTGTGTAGATATGCCATGACTGTCTTTTGTAGGAAAACCCCTTTAAAGGGATCCTATCATTCAGAAGTAATTTTTTCTGCCTAACACGTCGGAATAGCCTTAACCACTTCCAGACCGCCCATAGACTATATACGTCTGGGAAGTGGTTGCCTAGTTCTGACAGGACGTACCTGTACGTCCAGTCAGAACACAGCAGCTGCACGGAGATCGAGCAGCTGCTTTCACTAGGAGCCGGCTGTAACTTCAGCTGGAGCTCCCAGAGAGATAGCAGGGAAGATTTATTACCTCCTCTGCTATCTCGATCGCTGTGTATACAGCGCTCAATGAGTGCTGTATACACGGCTATGGACGCTGCCATAAATCAGCTGCCCTCTGACCCGGCAGACACGTGATCCGCTGGGAGCAGTGTCCTGCCAGAGCTGCTGGGTCCTACAGGACCCCAGATCAGCTCTGTATACTGTGTATACAGCATGCAGTAGGCTGGATTTCTCCTGCAACTCAGGCTAAATGTACCAGCCCCAGTTATAGGAGAAATCAGCCTCAAGTACAAAAAAAAAAAGTGATCAGATGTCCCCAAAGGTCTCTTATCACCTTATGAGGACACAATCTGGAAAAAAAAATTAAATAAAAATATAATAAAAAAGCTTTTAAAAAAATGTAAATAAAATAATAAAAATAAATAAATAATACGCTAATAAAACGCCGTTATTAAAGGTTATAGCCCCACCCCGACGACACCATACAAAATAAAAATTACCGTAACGGAGAGGAAAAACTATTTTATAAAGTTTTTCAGTGACACTTTGTGTTATTAAATTTAAAAAAAATTATAAATTGAAAACCAGACACAATTTCCCTCCTATTATGTTTATATTTTCCTGGATATAAAAAAATTAACACACATTTGAAAATAAAAATAACATAAAAATAAAACCCTATGTGTCCCTGAAAAAAGATGCAAAAATTAGTTGACTAAGACATACGAGAAAAATTTTATAGACCTCAAAACCGCACATACATAATAAACCTAAAATGTGTCTGGTCCTGTACCACAAATTGGCCCGGTACTTAAGTGGTTAAGAAAGGTTATTCATTCGTCTCCTACCTTTAGAAGTGGTCTCTGGCCCGCCGTTTGGTAGAAATACCGTTTTTAACCAGTATGTAAATGAGTTCTCTCTCAGCACTGGAGGCGGGCCCAGCGCTCAAACAGTACTGGCGGCGTCCCCAATGCTGCCAGTGAACTCTCTCCAGCGACGCCTCCATCTTCAGCAGCAACCGCATCTTCTGTCGTCTTCTTCCGTCTGGGGTCACACTCCGCTCTTGCGCAGTACACTCCTGTATGCGCGCAAGAGTGGCCTCCCAAAAAATGGTCGTCGGCCGGCATGCGCACTCAGCTCTACTAGCGTCTCGATGGCAGAAAAGGTGGTTGCTGCTGAAAATGGAGGCGTTGCTGAAGAGAGTTCTCTGGCAGCACTGGGGACGCCCCCAGTGCTGCGAGAGAACTCATTTGCATATCGGTAAAAAACAGTATTTCTACAGAACGGCGGGCCGGAGACCACTTCTAAAGGTAGGAGACAAATAGCCTTTCTTAAGGCTTTTCCAATGTGTTAGGCAGAAAAATTACTTCTGAATGATAGAACACCTTTAAAAAAACAACAATGTATAATAAGAAACATTTCCCAAACGCAACTTACGATAAGCTCAGCAACCATGGTGTATGCAATAATTCTAAATCTTCAGCTTGAAATATTGGGGTTTATTGAGCGTTGAGCCATTTACAGGTAGGAGTATCTCCTTTGTAATATAGCAGAACATTTTACAGAATTTATAGGTAATAATGTGGAGACGGAGCACAATGTAACCAGACTTTAATACAGCACCTAATTATTCTATCATTAGCTGCAAACTATAACAAGTCATTTAATGAAGAAATCAGAAACATTATGAGCGACTTCTAATGTTCTCATTACACTGGGGGGAAAAGTACAAACCTAGAAAAAATATTCCCAAGAAACCTGAACACCAGTAGTATAGATAAAGATATGTTTTGGTTACAGTAATGCAGTTTCATATACATTGCAGACACAGTAAGGGATTGGGGAGTTTAGGGCCCACCAGTATAATTCTGGGGGCTCACTGTCCACTATATACAAATATTCAAAAAACTGCACCAACACTTTTTTTCAGTTGTTCCTTGCTGCCTAGCTCTTGCCCTTAAAGAGGACCTTTCATGTCCTCGGACACATTCATAGACTAGTACTGGGGGGCATTCCTCACCGCTCAGTGTCATGGCTGGGTAATAAGGAGCGCCCCCTATGACAGTATAGCGCTATGGACAGTACTGTCAGGAGGGGAGTTCCCACCTAGACGGTCAGGAACACCTTTCTGATGTTGAAGAGCTATCAGTATATACTATATATATATATATATATATATATATATATATATATATATATATATATATGCCATGTTTCTAGTCTCTCACCTGCACTACGCTACACATTCAGCACGAACTTTAATGGGAATACTGTATATAACTACATTACAATACTCTGCGTATGTGCATCTTGTGCAGTTTCACAAAATTACAGAGAGCTAGTAAGTAGTAAGCAATTTACAATATAAAAGATGATCTTCAGAGGAAAAAACAGAAGCCACATAGAATACTTTATAAGTCAATGTCATCCATTAGAAGATACATTACTATCATAGAAAAAAAAAACATAACTGTGCGAACAAAACCTTGTACTTTCTGCCGCATCAATACTCCTACAGGTGTATGTAAATGTAATACAAGAATTATTGCCCATCACTGTTACACCTTGCCGTGACCTAAAAGGCACTTGTCTCTGAAAAACCTAGAGGCATTTGACATGAAAATTAAAATTGGTCACAAACAGTTAAATATGTTTTTGTCTATAACCCTTCTCTACCCAAAATGCAAGCACATAAAAAACACTACAGTATGAGACTAGTAAGTCTATGGAAAGTAAGACTCCCATGTGCTTGGCTTGTCTCTTATTAGGACAATCCATTTTAACTGAATCAGCAGAGAAGCCGCAACTTAAATGAAAGAGGAGACTGAAGTGGACTAGCTTGCATAGATTTGTAGAGATGTATGAGGGCTTGTTTTTTGTTGGATGAGTTGTACCTTTAGCACCTTTTAGGCTAAATATAATTTATTGTGGGAATAGGAAAAAAAACAGCATCATTGTTTTTCAGTTTTTTTTCATGGAATTCAGTTAAATAATGTGCTAATTTTTTTCTAAAGGTTGTTAAATTTGAGTGAAACATTTTTAAAGGAAGTGTACCTCCTCCCTCAAAAATATTCAACAGCTACCACCAACCATCTTACATAGCAGAAGACCGTGATAAACAAATGACCTCTGTTACTTATATCAAATTTCTAAATTTAGAGAACAACAACTCTGAAGTCTTAGTCAAATGAGGTAGTTGGTGCACTCAAGGTGGATGGACCTTTAGCTCTGGGGCACTGCCATCTTATGTCTATACCAAACAGTGTAGTGAGAATGGATCCTCCCACTGCTATGACATCACACATCATAATTGAGCAGCAACAGCATTGCTCACAGGACTAAGGGCCTGTCTCCAGTGCACCAGCTACCTCTGTTGCATAATACTTCAAAGATATTTTTTCTTCAAATCTTAAAGGGATTCTACCACTAAAACGCAGTTTTTTTCTGCTTTAGACGTCAGAATAGCCTTTAGAAAGACTATTCGTCTCTTACCTTTAGACGTGGTCTCCGTCGCGCCGTTCCTTAGAAATACCGGTTTTTACCGGTATGCTAATTAGTTCTCCGCAGCAATGAGGGCGGGCCCCAGCGCTCAAACGGCAATGGGGGCGTCCCCACTGCTGCCTGAGACCCTCTCTCCAGCGACGCCTTCTTCTTCAACTGCATCCTCCCCTTCTCTGTCGCCTTCCTTCTTCGTCAGCTCTGACACCTGCGCAGTCTTACCTTGCGGCCTCGAAAATATGGCCGCCGGCCGGCCGGCATGCACAGTCGGCTCTACCAGTGTCTCGTTGGCAGAGCCGACGACGCAGGAGTCAGAGCTGACGAAGAAGGAAGATGACAGAGAAGGGGAGGATGCAGGTGAAGAAGAAGGCGTAGCTGGAGAGAGGGTCTCGGGCAGCAGTGGGGACCCCCCCCCCATTGCCGTTTGAGCGCTGGGGCCCACCCTCATTGCTGCGGAGAACTCATTAGCATACCAGTAAAAAAACGGTATTTCTAAGGAACGGCGCAGCAGAGACCACGTTTAAAGGTAAGAGACGAATAGTCTTTCTAAAGGCTATTCCGTTGTCTAAAGCAGAAAAACAGCGTTTTAGTGGTAGATTCCCTTTAAAGAAAAAACAAACTCATGTGTAAGTTGCTTATTACTGTAATATACTCTGCAGGCACTTGAATATTCTTGGTGGAGGTGGATGACTCCCTTGAAATGTATTGAACTTTTTACTCTTTTGGTCATGTCAGAGGACTAGAAGCTGTGATCGCTTCATAGTATAATGCCTTGGAATACTTAGCATAACAAATAATTATTGGCTATCATGGCCTCTAGATGCCATAGTCACTACTGATTGACCAGTTCATCTAAGAGGTTGCAGCAACATGTCAGCTAGTGAAGTATCATTACTTCCAATTGCTTTAAGAACTACAGTTAGATAGCAATGGAACGTCCATTTGTGGGAAGGGGTTAAATGAATAGCCGAGTCCAAATCAGATTCGTACTAGTAATCGTTCTACTCCCCCTCCCCCCCACTCCCTCTACATGCCCTAATCATTTACTTTTAATTTCCTCTCTACGAATGAATAAAAGCATATCCTCATTCCGCTCAGGTTTTTTCCGCACTTCCCCCGGAGCATCCTAAGCAGATAATCAGAGCATGCAGACATTCAACAGTAATCAATTAGCACCTACTTTGGTCTAAATTGAGAATATGCAAATTGGTCTTCTCATCAGATAGCGCAGTCAACATTCATAGAGGAGAAAAACGTCCTATCATCAACACTGGCGGAGAACTTGTGTAGATTTCAGTCAGAAACACATCGGACGGCTTCGGTAACTTCAAACATTTTTTTTTCACACTGGATTCATCATTTTATCTGCTTTTCAGTTTATTTACGCATTAGATTTAGCTTTTCATTTAACTTTACAATGTATCATCCTATAAGAGCGGAGAAAGGACATGTCCTATATATTACTTCTGAAGACAAGTGTGTATAACTGCTGCCTCCTATCAGTCTGCGAATGCAGAAATGTCAGACATTTTATTTAATAAGTCATATAGAACCCTTCTACAATGCTTGTGGTTAACCATGGGAAGAATATGCAAATCTGACTTCCATGATGTAATTAGGATGTCAGTGCCTCAAGTGTGCACACCAATAGAGGGCACTGACTGAGAATGTGCAAGTCTATCTTCCATGATGTAATTAGGAAGACAGAGCCTCAGTCAAACAAACCTATAGAAGGCGCTCCCTTTAACATCATGCCGACCTTCTCAGAGGCCTTTGTTTGCAATTTTGTTGGGATTTTACCAGATATTCTTCTCAGCCAAGGACAGCTGTTTTGATGTATTTGCATCTCATCAGCTTGACGCAGAGAGGACTGATCTGGCAGAGGTGAGAGGCTCAGACAGGGTTGAGGGGATATCATCACTCCATAAGTTGAGAACCACCATTTAGGTGTGTGGAGTCTTATTAAGCCATGAGCGCTCCACTGTGCAAAGGAACATGGGAAGAATATGCAAATCTGACTTCCATGATGTAATTAGGATGCCAGTGCCTCAAGTATGCACACCAATAGAGGGCGCTGACTGAGAATGTGCAAGTCTGTCTTCCATTATGTAATTAGGAAGACAGAGTCTCAGTCAAGCAAGCCTATAGAGGGCACCAGTCAGCCATCTCTTTGGTGGCCCCCGCCAAACCATTTTCTATTCCAAAAGGTTTCTAAACACATTTGAATTTATTAATCTGATGTTCCCTCTCATTTACAGCACTTTTCTTAAAAAGGGTTTCCAAGACTTAGGCGATTTGGACACAAGGATGTGCTTGTCACCAGGCCATGTTTGAACGACGCGGACGGCACACAGATGTCATTCTTGTGTCACCCATGCTTCCGCGGTCTTATTCATTGAGCAAGTGAGCATGGTCCGCAAAATGGACAGGAATAGGACCGCTACTGAGTTTTGCTCATGGCCCCATACACCGGACTGTGAAAATACATGTTTATAGGGCCATAGAAATAAAAGGTTCAGTTTCCTAGCCGTGAAAAACATGGCTAGCACACTGACTGTGCACACAGTATTGCCTTATACATAGGTGGAACAGCCTTGGATATGTTATAAATTACATCCAGCTCCCCACCGATCAACTACTGTTGGATCTGCACAGTGTACAGTACTGGAAACAGTCAGCTCTGTACACTGTATGGCATAATTCAAAATGAAAACTGTGCAGTGATTGGCTGCTTTGGGCAATACAGACAGTTTACCTTTCAGACAGGTTAATAAATCTTCCCCAATGTGTCTATTCAGACATTGCTCAATTAAAAGGTTTTCCCATAAACCCAAAAATGTTTCACTTTCTGGACAATTAACAGTTAAACAATTTTGCAAACATACATAATTAAAATTTTTGCTGAGTTTTTAAGATTTTCCCAAATAGTCATAGTGGTAGTTTCTTCTGAAGAGCGGATGCCAATGAATAAGACCAAGAATGTAAGAAATTTCGATGGTCTGCCACTTGTCAGAAACCAGTCTTGATTTCCTTATTAAAAGTTACCTGAGTTTTCCTGAAAACTTGAAATATGTGCAGGGTCATGCAGTCTGTTCTATGACTATACTGTACAAGGAAAATGTTTGTTTTGGTACCGTGTTAGCCAGTGGTTATCTTAATAATATTATAAAGGTGAAAGTATGTGTGTTTGGATGTTTGTGTGTTTGGATGTTTGGATGTTTGTTCCTCAATCACGCAAAAATGCCTTCACCGATTTGCGTGAAATTTTCACAAAACATAGTTCCTAGGCAGGATTGAACGATAGGCTACTTTTCGTTCCACTCACGCATATACATTTTGCCCAGGACACCCCCAAACCCCAAACTCACAGCATGAGCTCTACAATCCCACACATTTTTGACCACTCACACAAGCCACACACTCCCTATTGGCCTCTCAAGCCTAGCCTCTAACCCCACACTACAACATGTCAATACACTTGCCCACTTACACCCTCACCTTCATCTCCGTCCAGGGGGAAACCTCTTCAACGCTCTGGATCAGCCATCTTATGCTCCCCGACTCCGCCCACTACTTGCTCTTGCTACGCGCATGCACATCTTCCCCCTCTATACAATGTCTTTCTGCACGCCACCATTTTGTGGACACTGTATGCACAAAATCCTCTGCAGGCCGACACACTCCTCAACGCTGGTGGGAGCCTTCCCGCACCTCCCCAGCCCTCCACGGCTAACACATGGCCTTCCCGAGTCTCCACCACCCCTTCGGCCCCAGGACACTGCCTACCCGCCCTTCCACAGGCCCTCCAGGGCAAGGAGACTGGTAAGTCGCCATTCCGCCAGCGGCTACGCACTTCTCTCCTCACAGCTCCACAGTATCGTTCTAACACTTCACTGCCTCTGCAGGCCGACACACTCCCCGACGCTGCTGGGAGCCTTCACCCACCTCCACAAGCCCTCCACGGCAAGGACACTGCCTTAACAACCCTCCTCAGGCCCTCCACACCAAGGACACCTTGAAAAATCACAAATCTTTGTAAACGGACAATTAAGGACAGACACTAACAGTAAAGGACACTACAAGATGTCCCATTTACAATAATGCAAATTGTAACAGACACAGCTAGGCCTGCGCTGACGCTGTGTCGCGCAAACCAGGAACCCTGCCGCGGACCACGTCACAGGTACTAGGGGTGGAAGGGGGCACCTTCCTGGGGTGCCAAAGGGCCACGGGGTAGGTGGAAGGAGTGACCACAAGGTGAAGCGGGTAGGGAGAACGGGGGGTGGCGGCTGCCAGGAAGGAGAGGAGGTAAACAGTTCCAGCGGGCCACACGGGGTAGGAAACAGGGCCCGGAGTAGGTAACACGGAAGAAGGGGGCATGCTGTTAGGGGGGGAAGTCGCCACGTTCCTGGGTCGCAAAGGGGCACGGGGTAGCTGGAAGGAGTGACCACAAGGGGAAGCGGGTAGGGAGAAAGGGGGGTGGCGGGCGCCAGTAAGGAGAGGAGGTAAACAGTTTAAGAGGGCCACAAGGTTTGCACAGAGGGTCCATGGACCCTCGGAGGTAGGAAGGCCCCCCTGCGGACACAACAAAAAGGAACAAGCCTGCGCTCCCAGCCAGGTGCGTCACGCAGACAGTCAAGGTTCCGCGGACGAAGTCGCGGGTAAAAGCTAGTAAAATATAAAAAACAAAAAAAACTTTGCAAGTCTTCAGTAGGTGATACCTTTTTTAATGGCTAACTCATAATGATGACAGAATATGACGTTTCGAAGCTTCCTCTGAGCTTCTTCTTCAGATATAACTAAAAACACCTTCTAGAGGCTGCATATTTATAACTGGACACAGGGGTAGGATTACAGGAGGGAGGGGGGAAGAGGCTTATTACTATATACTTATAAAAACAAACAATCAATTGCCAGATCCCAGGTTCTTATCTTAATGGCTGTCTTAATGATTTGTATAAAAAGACATAAACCCACGTGAGATGTTCATTCCATTGTCCAGCGTCTGGAATAGGGTCATGGCCTTGTACTCATAAATCAGTCGCTGTTTCCTTGATTTAAAGTTCACTTTTAAGATCAAGATTTTCATGTCATTGATGATGTTATGATCTTCCTGGCAAAAATGATTTGGCACGGGAAGATCAGTTCTCTGTTGTTTGATTGTATGGCGATGTGAATTAATTGAAGTAATAAGCCTCTTCCCCCCTCCCTCCTGTAATCCTACCCTGTGTCCAGTTATGCAGCCTCTAGAAGGTGTTTTTAGTTATATCTGAAGAAGAAGCTCAGAGGAAGCTTCGAAACGTCATATTCTGTCATCATTATGAGCTAGCCATTAAAAAAAGTATCACCTACTGAAGACTTGCAAAGTTTTTTTTGTTTTTTTTATTTTATACTGTACAAGCCTTCATACAAGGTGCTCTAGTAGTTTTTATGCTACTAATAATCACATTTTGGGTGCAACTCATTTTGCATTTGTCTTTGAGGTTGTGGATGTGTACAATAAGGAGCAGTCTGTCTCCTCCTCTGTCCATTATAACTAGTTTGGTTTGGTTACATATAAAATTCTGCCCGGAGAAACTGTACAAGAACAAATAGCTGAGAAAAGCCCAAGTGAACATCATATAGGGAATTCAGGAACACTGGACTTTAAACACAGTGCAAATCTATGCAGGTGCCCACTTCATTCTAGCATTTAGCATACAAGCATAACACGGGAAAAGAGCAATCTATGATAACAGTAAGTAAAGCTGCTACTGTCCGTGAATAATATCCCATCTGTAATTACACAAGTTGCCAGAAGATACAAGTACATAAGAGACTCGTCTTACATTGGAAGCTTTTAGATTTGCTGAACATTCAGTATCAGCAGTTAGCAGACCTGCTGTGAGGAGAATCAATCCCTCCCATCTGCATTCAATGCAGATCTGCATCTAGTTCAGGGGTGACCAATTAATTTTGCCATGGGGCCACATGAGAAATTGTAACGGTTCTAGAGGGCCATGCGAGTCGCGGCAAATTTAGCTCCACCCACTTCTCCATTGACTCCGCCCATTCTCAATCATTTTTCCATGTGCCCCACAAAGTAAAATCCTCCTACGGTCACCCTAACATTATACGCCACACATTATAATGTTTTCCTCCAAATGTCCCACTGTATTAAGTCACTCTCCTGGTACCCCAGTATAAACCAGCAGAAACTAGAGGGGACATTAAACTGGGGGCAACTAGAGGCAGACAAGTCCCCCTCCAGCTACCCCCCATGGTTTAATATCCTCCACCAGCTGCCCCAGTTTAATGTCACCTTCCATCTGCCCCCTAGTTTAATGTCCCCCCTACATGTGCATTAAGTTTAACTGCCCCTACATCTGCCCCTAGTTCCTCCCTCTTGCTCACACATGCTTTCTCTTCTCTCTTTATCATCCAGCAGCCTCCATAGCCGGCAGCTTGCATCAAGCACAGTCTCGTGTGGGTCTGCCCACTAACGAATTATAGCCTATCCTGGTGATAGGCTGTGATGACATCATCACAGGTCCTTGAACATCTGACCCCTAGTTTAATGTCCCCCCTCCATGTGCATTCAGTTTAACTGCCCCCCTACATCTGCCCCTAGTTCCCCCCTCTTGCTCACACATGCTGTCTCTTCTCTCTATCATCCAGCAGCCTCCATTGCGGGCAGCTTGCAGAAAGAACACAGTCCCGTGTGGCTCCGCCCACTAACGAGTCATAGCCTATCCTAGTGATAGGCTGTGATGACATCACAGGTCCTTCAAAAACCTTCCACTAGCTATGTGGGCCGGATAGAAGCAGTCAGAGGGCCGGATGTGGCTCGTGGGTCGCACATTGCCCGGGTCTGATCTAGTGTGTGAAGAGCCCAACCTCTTCCACTCACTCTGAACGATCTCACATCTATGGAGACAAATCTAACTTAGCAACAGGGAGAAAACTGTAAATTAGCCAGAAGAGAGACACCTAGCGGCAGGAACTTTATAGAGGTTTTTCAGGCAAAAAAAAAAAAAGAAAGAAACTTTTTTATATTAAAGTGCTTTACATATTTCAGAATCACATGTTCTATTAATTGAGTCTAATTTAGTGAAAAATGAGTGATCATGTAAGAACAAGTTATCAGGCAGGGACAGTATGTGCATGAGAAGATTATCCAGCCACAATAAAGACAAGCACCTCGTCCTGTGTAATATGGGATTTGCTGCAGATAATCCATGAAGCCAAACGTGATAGAAACAGTTGTAGGAGAGATCGTTCCTCCCCTGTACAGTTGATTGAAGACTGATCAATGTGATTATTGTTGATCGGCACTTTGCTTGGTCCAGATCTGGCTGTGTAATACTGTAATTAGAGATGAGCGAGTACTGTTCGGATCAGCCGATCCGAACAGCACGCACGCATTGAAATGAATGGACGGGGGGTTAATGAATGGCGGGGGGTTAAGCGGCTGGCCGGCGTCAAAGCAGAAGTACCAGGTGCTTCCATTCATTTCAATGCGTGCGTGCTGTTCGGATTGGCTGATCCGAACAGTACTCGCTCACCTCTAACTGTAATAAAAAAATGTAGGCATTTTTTTTCTTTCATCGAATTAAGGATAATTTTAGCCAAACAGTTCATTGTTATTTCTTCTCCATATTTTACCTTTTTTTTTTTTTTGTTATACTAGGGAACAGCTCATCGTCACCACACATTGTCAATGCAATAAAGTACATTAATCATAGTGACTTCTGTGCCTCAGCTTAACTGGCAAGGGCCAAAAGTCAGGACATTGCAATCACGACTCCTTAACAAGAAAGAACACAAGCTTCAATTAAATATAAATGTAGGGTAATTGGGAACATTGGGAATCAATCACAGCCGTCACTGTACTTAAACATATGCATCAGAATCTCTCGAACAACCAGAGTCAGGTGGACATAAAAAATGCCACAAAGTAATACATGGGCTCTATTGTACTTGTGTTTTGAAATGCAAGGGAAAATACATCCGAGAAATACAAGTAAAAATGTTTCCTTTTTCTGAAACCTCGCACGTTTTGCATTTTTTAATCAATGATAATGATTGCTTAAAGGGAATCTACCAAAGGCATCTCTTCTAAACCACTTATACGCCGTGTAGGGGCTGTTATTCTCAAAGCGAACATTTTTTTCCTGTGTCGAAGTGCAATTTTGCTGTCAAGAAAATCAACCATTAATCTGCCGTGATTTTACAGAGGACAACACTGCTGAATGTTCACTGTGAATAGCCTAAGGCTGTATTTATATGGTGCTTTTTTCCAAAAAGTGTGCATTTTTATGTAAAAATCATATGGATTTTGGAAAAATGCTTTCCTTTATTCTTTTTTTTTTTTTTTTTTTTATAAAAAACACAGTTTATAGATAAAACTGCATGCATTTTTGTGGAGAAAAGTAACTTGTAAACCCAACCATAGTCTTAGGGTAGATTCACAAGAAAGAGTTGCAAAGCAGACATGATAAGATTAATTTTTCATTGCCGTCTTGCACCTGAGAGTTTTCACAGATCCCTGATACATTTCAGTGAAAACAGGCAAAAATGGGGCATGATATATTTAACGACTGGTGACAAAAGACTGACTAAGTAACCATCAAAAAATCAGTCATATGAATAGCCCCCATTCACTGACAATTAAATTAATACCACTGTGTGAAGTCCTTTAAAAAAACAAAACAAAACAAACACATTTCAAATGGCCTTTATTCATGTGAATGTGGCCATAGACTAAGACACCACATTTTGGAAACACTTTTTTTGTTGCAGATTTTGCTGGTGATTTTTGAGCCAAAGCCAGGACTAGATTGAGCAGAAGGTAGAAGTGTGAGAACTTCCTTTATATTTCCCATTCCTTTTGTAGCCACTCTTGGCTTTGGCTCAAAAAACCTTTGTGACGCTAGTATGATTTTGGCACAATGCGATCTAAGGAGCCAGTTGTCCCTGTGACAGATGTCAATAGCCGTACAGGAATTCTGCCTTAGACTACATTACAGCTGTATTGCAGTCTATGGCATGAGCAGGTTCAAGTCCCAGAGGGTAGCTAAAATATTTAAAAAGAAAAAAGAGATCTGAAAAAAAAAAATCTAAATCTGTGCGGACACGCCACGTCGGTTTTGGAAATCGTGCCGTTCACACAGCGGTTTTTACCGCAAAGTGGGCATGGGGTTTGCTAGAATCCCACCCACTTTGTCCGTACTGTAAAATGCTGTGTCTTTTTCCGCCACGGGCAAATCATGGCATTTCCGTCCTCTGGGGTCTCAGCCTGGCCTGTAATTAGGCAATTCTCCTGCAGATTTCCCGCAGCCTCACACCCATCCTCCCAGTTTTCAACCTTTGTATTACAATGGTTAAAACTCTATTCACACAAATGAGGTTTACAGCTATATCAATCCATTTGAACGGCACTATTCATGTAACTTTTTTTTAACTGCCCGATTTAACCGAGCAATAAATAGGATGTGTCCTATTCTGCCCGTTCCAAATCTATGAGGATCCATGAAATTGGTACAAAACAGCAGAGAACAAGGTCCCTTTTTCCCTGTTTTCATATTGATTGTCTGAAGCATTGAGTAATATCTGCAGCAATGATTGAAATATTACTGCAATGGAAATCACTTTCTATAACTTAAATTGACTTGAAACTTATTGCTCACTACTTATTCTTCTGGATCTCTCAGCAACATTCAACAGTGTAGACATTTGACTTCTCCACACCATTGGTCCAAGGGATACCGCACTCTCCTGGTTTTCTTCATAGCTTTCTGACCTCTCATTTAGTGTATCATTCACTGGTGAAATGTCGTCTGCTCTTCTCCTTGCTTTTGGGGTTCCTCAGGGCTCGATCGTAGGCCTTCTCCTTTTGTCTCGCTATAAAACCCCAACTGGACAAACCATCAACAGATTTGGCCTCCAACCAAGAAGTAGTATTGGTGTTGCCACCCACATTCTTATCGTTAGTACTTGCTTGAGTGGTTATCCCACTCCTTTTGCCTGTCCTGATTTTTCCCAGTCATTTTTTTCCGGTCATTTTTTTTGACTGCACACTGCTTAATTACCATAGTGATACTGATCGACAACAATTCTTTTTTTATTAATAAGTATATCGCATGCTGCAAGACTGCAACAAAGCAGCAACAAAAAGTTTAACAAGCAAATATTTTTTCAGATTAATACGTCACACTATGTATTGAGGGAGTTTTCAGATAAGTGTAGGCTATTAAACTATATAGAAGGTTAAAAACAACTAAAAATCTGCTTAAATAAAAGATTTTTTTTTAGATTTGCACAGGATGAGAAGAAACAATAACGCTTAAGAAGCTAATATTTTTACATTTTAACACTCATTTTCCTACTGTGTATTAGGTGAGCAGAGCAACTCTTTAGAGATTTTTCATTACTAAGACTGTCAATAAAAAGTATATTTAAGCACTCTGTATACAGCAGCACAGATATGCTCCCTCACTTCTATCTATAATTTCTATCACTAATCTGCATGCAATTGCTTATATTTGACACAAATCTCCTATTCCTATTGCTTGCAATTGTAAGCTTTTTAAAACTCAGTGCTGTGTATGATGCAGTGAGATGCTTCCCTATCTCCACCATTACTGCATTGCCTCGTGTTCAAGCCCACAGCACCTTAGTGTATATGACATCAACACTGCAAGGTGTCCCCCTACTACTGGATATTGACTGAGAGGCTGTCAACTGATGTCAGATGGTGCTAGAATAGTGATGGAAAACCTATGACGTGTGTCAAAGGTGACATGCCAAGACAGGGCTGCCGATAGGCCAATATTACTGCTACTGGCGACAGGGGTCTGGCCAAATTGAAAAATGGGGGGGCCCGATTTTGGCCCGCCACCGTGTGCCGGCCTCCTGGCGCCAGCAGCTGTCATTGTATGTCCGATTTCAACTCAGATCTGCGTCCAGAGGATGCAGATCTGAGTTGAACACATACGCGGCTACAGCAAGGAGCTGTCACAGTTCAGCTCCTTGCTTCTCCGCTGCACGCCGCCAGGTAAGAAGGTAAGTGTAATGTGTACACTGAGGTGGAACGTGAAACTGGGGGCAGATGAAGGAGAGGACGGCATGACACTGGGGGCAGAGATGTGGAGTCATGAATCTGGGGGCAGAGATGGAGGGGACATGAATCTGGGGGCAGAGATGGAGGGGATATGAATCTGGGGTCAGAGATGTGGGGACATGAATCTGGGGGCAGAGATGGAGGGGACATGAATCTGGGGGCAGAGATGGAGGGGACATGAATCTGGGGGCAGAGATGTGGGGACATGAATCTGGGGGCAGAGATGGAGGGGACATGAATCTGGGGGCAGAGATGAGGGGACATGAATCTGGAGTCAGAGATTGGGGGGACATGAATCTGGGGGCAGAGATGTGGAGACATGAATCTGGGGGCAGAGATGGAGGAGACATGAATCTGGGGGCAGAGATGGGGGACATGAAACTGGGGCAGAGATGGGGGCATGAATCTGGGGGCAGAGATGGGGGACATGAAACTGTGGGCAGAAATGGGGACATGAATCTTGGGACAGAGATGGAGGGGACATGAATCTGGAGACAGATGGAGGGGACATGAAACTGGGGGCAGAGATGGAGGAGGACACATGAATCTGGGGGCAGAGATGGAGGGGAGACATGAAACTGGGGGCAGATGAAGGGAATATATGAAGCTGGGGGAGAGATAGAGAGGAGACATATAATTTATGGGTGACTGTAGGAGAATTATACTGTGTGCGGGCACATGAAAAATTAATGAGAATGGGTGGAGTCAACATAAAAGAGGGTGGGGCTAAATTTGCCGCGGCGCGGTTCTTCAAAAGTTGGAAGGTATGGGTACAGGGGGCAATGGAAAGATGTTAGAAGGTGGACGGGGGGGGGGACGGATTTTTGGGGCATCGGGTGTGCGGCACTGCGGAGAGGGAACTGGGGCAATAATATATACAGTTAGGGCCAGAAATATTTGGACAGTGACACAATTTTCGCGAGTTGGGCTCTGCATGCCACCACATTGATTTTGAAATGAAACCTCTACAACAGAATTCAAGTGCAGATTGTAACGTTTAATTTGAAGGGTTGAACAAAAATATCTGATAGAAAATGTAGGAATTGTACACATTTCTTTACAAACACTCCACATTTTAGGAGCTCAAAAGTAATTGGACAAATAAACATAACCCAAACAAAATATTTTTATTTTCAATATTTTGTTGCGAATCCTTTGGAGGCAATCACTGCCTTAAGTCTGGAACCCATGGACATCACCAAACGCTGGGTTTCCTCCTTCTTAATGCTTTGCCAGGCCTTTACAGCCGCAGCCTTCAGGTCTTGCTTGTTTGTGGGTCTTTCCGCCTTAAGTCTGGATTTGAGCAAGTGAAATGCATGCTCAATTGGGTTAAGATCTGGTGATTGACTTGGCCATTGCAGAATGTTCCACTTTTTTGCACTCATGAACTCCTGGGTAGCTTTGGCTGTATGCTTGGGGTCATTGTCCATCTGTACTATGAAGCGCCGTCCGATCAACTTGGCAGCATTTGGCTGAATCTGGGCTGAAAGTATATCCCGGTACACTTCAGAATTCATCCGGCTACTCTTGTCTGCTGTTATGTCATCAATAAACACAAGTGACCCAGTGCCATTGAAAGCCATGCATGCCCATGCCATCACGTTGCCTCCACCATGTTTTACAGAGGATGTGGTGTGCCTTGGATCATGTGCCGTTCCCTTTCTTCTCCAAACTTTTTTCTTCCCATCATTCTGGTACAGGTTGATCTTTGTCTCATCTGTCCATAGAATACTTTTCCAGAACTGAGCTGGCTTCTTGAGGTGTTTTTCAGCAAATTTAACTCTGGCCTGTCTATTTTTGAAATTGATGAATGGTTTGCATCTAGATGTGAACCCTTTGTATTTACTTTCATGGAGTCTTCTCTTTACTGTTGACTTAGAGACAGATACACCTACTTCACTGAGAGTGTTCTGGACTTCAGTTGATGTTGTGAACGGGTTCTTCTTGACCAAAGAAAGTATGCAGCGATCATCCACCACTGTTGTTATCCGTGGACGCCCAGGCCTTTTTGAGTTCCCAAGCTCAACAGTCAATTCCTTTTTTCTTAGAATGTACCCGACTGTTGATTTTGCTACTCCAAGCATGTCTGCTATCTCTCTGATGGATTTTTCCTTTTTTTTCAGCCTCAGGATGTTCTGCTTCACCTCAATTGAGAGTTCCTTTGACCGCATGTTGTCTGGTCACAGCAACAGCTTCCAAATGCAAAACCACACACCTGGAATCAACCCCAGACCTTTTAACTACTTCATTGATTACAGGTTTACGAGGGAGACGCCTTCAGAGTTAATTGCAGCCCTTAGAGTCCATTGTCCAATTACTTTTGGCCCCTTGAAAAAGAGGAGGCTATGCATTACAGAGCTATGATTCCTAAACCCTTTCTCCGATTTGGATGTGGAAACTCTCATATTGCAGCTGGGAGTGTGCACTTTCAGCCCATATTATATATATAATTGTATTTCTGAACATGTTTTAGTAAACAGCTAAAATAACAAAACTTGTGTCACTGTCCAAATATTTCTGGCCCTAACTGTAAGTTTTTAGCTGGAGAACTACAAAGCACACAATACCTCCAAAGGTATGTGTGCTTTGTATTAATAATGATGTAGGCTGCTATGCTACCAGCATAGCAGCCTGTTTGGGGGTGGGACTTTCACTTTAAAGGAGTGTTCACATTGCGTTTTAGGCCTCCATTGCCGGAGGTAACCAATCACAATCAGCTACCCACTTATCCCTGCACGGAGAACTGCAGGCCCCCCCCCTTTTTTTTTTTTTTTTTAATGGCCAGTTCTTCGTGCAGGGATAAGTTGACAGCTGATTCTGACTGGTTACCAATGTATCCCGGCAAGGGAGGCCAAAAACGCAATGTGAAAAAGCCCTGAGGATTTATTGAGAGGGCTCTTATAAATTGTGTTGGCTCTCTATAGGCGCTGTCACACGGAGCAGATTTTACCTGCAAATAGAATCTGATTAAGCCTTGTAATGCTGCTAAATAAAGGTAAATTTAATACATAATCGGTATGTCGCAAAATAAAGTAGTTTTAAAATGGCGGGGGGGGGGGGGGGCAGACACTTAGGCTGTATGGGGCCCCAAATTTCCTGATGGCGGCCCTGTGCCAAGACATTTTGGGTGACACACATTGTCAGAACCAAGTGACAGTCGCAGTGGCGCACCTTCTATCAGGTGACCTGCGGTGATGGTCTCAGGAGATACCTTATGGAATAAACTGGCCAGCCTCTGCTGCCTCCTCTAGGCACCGCTACACTTATGACACGATACTGAAGAACGTAATTCTTGGTTACAGCGCACCTTGGAGGTGGCAGCAGAGAAGTCAGGACTGGAAAATAGACAGGCGACTAAAAAATTATTAGCTGCCAGGGGTCAAATACGCTGTGGGGACCATAAAAAGGGGTCAGATACCATGTGGGGGCCATAAATAGATAAATAGATGTGACACAACACCTGAGCTAACCTAGGTTTTATGTATTTTGACACACTGCGCTCAAAAGGTTAACCATCACTGTGCTAGAATGTCCCATAGTGACACACATACATCTCTCTTCTGTATTTCCTGCTTAGTACATGTGGTGGCAGCCATTTTAGTTTGTCCAAGACGTATCAGCATTTGTTAAATTTCATTAAAAAACTAACAGTTTGGAATATTAACCCCTTCGCACAAAAAGGTGTGAAGGGGTGTATGGAGAGGACTCACGAGCTGAGCTCTCTCCTTCATACATGGCGGACACCAGCTGTATAATACAGCTGACACCCGCCGCTAACAGCGACGATCAGGTCCGTAATATACAACAATAAACTATGGTCATGTGCATGGGACCTTACTGTCTACAGCATCTATGAAATCCACAGGGCTCAGGAAAACACTTTGTACTATTTCTAGGCATGAGTTTAGAACTGCTGTATATCTACTAAGTTTTATATTCAGTGTATGCAATTCCTTTGCCTTGGCTAAGAAATATATTGAAAGGACTCAAGTATATTCCTGCTTATTGCCGAGTAGCTTTACAGTACACGCCGTTTATGAGTACAAGATCCCGTGTACTGATAAAACTGCAGTGCAGGAAACGCGCTACACATATTAAGCAATGCATCATTTTAAGCAGAGTCATTTTAGGAAAGCTGCCATTCTCAAGGAAAAAGAAGAAAAAACACATCTGCCTGGAGAAACAGCACCTCAGGGAGCCATTGATCAACAGCATTTGGAAACCGTGTGTCACAGGAGGAATTCGACTACTTCACAATGAATGCTGTTAAGTGCTTTTATTAGGTGCAAGTCAGTAGCGTATAAGTAATAAAGTCATGTACACCAAACAACTATACTGGTCCTCTTGTCTAAGTACTACTCATAACATATCAGCGAGTGGGAGCCAAGTCATGAACTGACCATCACTGAACTCTGAACCTGGTTCTTGGTCTGCTAGCCTCAGATGTCACCTGCATAGCATTCCCTTGAGCCACAGATGTCCCGATAGACTGTGCCAGCTACAGTTCCCAAATAACATTAGCAGTCACATTTGTATTTATTGGATTTGTATGGTCCTGTGCTGTCCATGTCTACAACGGACTCCATATGGACAGCACACGGACCCACCATAGCGCAAACTTCAATTCACAAAGCTGTGGGTCAATGTGGGGAAAAAACATTGCAAGCTGCAGAATTGTGAAGAGCATGTATTTGGAAACTGTAAAGTCTCCTCCTCGGACATACAGACTTGCGACACTGAATTTCATACGCCCATGTGAATCTAACCTAACAGTGATAGTAAAATGTCCTCCTTACGTCTAATGTTGATGGTAGTTCCATATTCAGTTGTCTCACCTTCCTAGTGTACTAGTCACTGTATCCATCTCTGCCTCTCAGCCCCCTGTTTAACAATAAAAGGCCTAGGGTAAGTGTCGCCATGTCAGTATGATGCAACACAACACTTCACGTGTAAACCCAACTTCAGGAACATTACTTTGCTTAACCCCATTTTAGATTTCCCTAAACAAATATTAGGGCACAGCAACATAGATTCTGTTCTGTTCTGCTTCTGCACCCATGATGGTGTATGGAAGACTGTACTTTTTCTGGAGACTAATTTAGTCTATGAACACATTTCTGACTATTAGGGGATGTTCACACTATGAATGTCCATTGCTCCTATTTGTAATAGGGAGAGAGCAACAGACATTAACATTAATAGAGAGATGGGTGTAAATGAAGCCCCCTCCATCTGCGTCCATTCTCATTGACTCTAATGTAAAAAAAAACATGACAGAAGCTTTCTCCCATCGTATTTGTTTACTTTTACAACTGAAAGAAAAGTCCTGAACGTACAACTTTCCCATCAGAAAAGAAAAAAATATAGCAATGGAAAGCTTCCATCATGTTTTTACATGAAGGTGAATGCATTGGACGCTGGAGGAGTCACATAATCTCCATTGCATGGACAGTATAAGAGTAATGTGAGCCTACCCTTAATTTCCACTCTTTGCAGCTGCCATAAAGTAAAAACACCCCGCTGCTCTGTCTGTATAAGCCAGGGATAGGGAACCTTCGGCTCTCCAGCTGCTGTGAAACTACAACTCCCAACATGCTCCATTCACTTCCATGGGAGTTCCAAGTACAGCAGAGCAAGTATGCATGCTGGGAGATGTAGTTTTACAACAGCTGGAGAGCCGTACGTTCCCTACCCCTGGTATAAGCAATCCAAAAATAAGGAGAGTATCACGAATATGGCAGCCCCAGGAAAGTCATTACCGAAACTAAATTTAAGCGCACGATTTCCTTTCCGCCACAATCCTAGGTAATCATTGTTCTCTCTATAGCAAAACAACCCTATGATTTAATTGAGGAGGTTATTAATTATTACCCTTTGCATTCCAGGGATAGATCCATAAAATAATTGATTTATCTGTAGGTAGGCGGACCTCCTTGGATATCCAGCTTTCATTAGCAGCAATTAATTGACAAGATAATTGTTAATTAGAAAATGTATGACCTTCGACCACAAGAATCTAAAATATACAGGATATAGATGGCATATTAGATTTTTGGTGAAGTTACAAATGCTGCTTATCATTGCTACAGATCAATGAAATAAAATGATTGTCTAGTGGAGATTCGATTAGTTTCATGGGCATTACAATAGAAAACGATATTCTGGTGTATCCTGATATTACCTGTTTAAAATGTTCATGAACGGAAGATGCAAATTATTTCTTGATGCTTTTTTGTCATAAATATATTTTAAAAAAAAGAATGACAAAGTATGCATAATATCTTTCTATAATGAATTTTAATGACACTGGCCACAAAGGGAAGTTTTTGCAGCTGTTTGGCTGGGGCCCCACTTTCCAAAACTTTACTTTTTATTGTAGATTTTGAGCCAAAGCCAAGAATGGCTACAAAACAAATGGGAAATATACAGGAAGCTTCTTCTACTGCTACCTTCTGCTCAATACACTCCTAGTTTTGGCTCATAAAAAAAACCCCAGCAAAATCTGTAACAAAAAAATAAGCCTATAAGGGGCAATTGAAATGGTTCTATTTTGAATTTTGATATGGGCCCCAACTTCCCCCATATTCCTTATAAATTCCAACCAGATTCAGTAAAGGAAGAAACCTTCCAGGAACGCTCTGGCGCAAATCCTTTTACATTTTTGTTACCCTATTACCCCTTTGTATTAAGAGATGGATATACCCATTTTGTTTATTTGAGAAAGAGGTCTGTGATCCCCAAAATGCGTCATTTACTGCTAATAAAAACTGGATTTATTTATATCCAAAAAAGGGTATAGCATCAACTCAATAGGTGCTACTCCACTGATTCTGGAGCAATTTTTTTCTAGTCCCAATGAATAGAAGTTGCTAGTTCCAGAGTCCAATATTCTTATTAACTCCTATACTGTCAGGTGAGTAGTCCAGGACTGCAGCAGACAAACTGGGATCATCCACGTTTTACAATAGTGGTCCTAATTAGCATAGTAGATGCTAAAATGAACAGAAATTATTGCTCAGGAACAGTGGGGGCTAAAGAAAAATTCCAACTGTGTTGGAGCAGCATCTACTAAAGGATGCAAAAAGTTAAATTGGTGAAGGTAGTGAAAGATCTTAAAGGGGCTCTATCATTGGAAAAAGCCAGCCTGTGCTGTATATACAGAAGACAGTGCACAAAGAGACTTCCGATGCACTGAGAAGCAAATTAGCATATGAATAAAAATGGTCTCATTCAAAAACTACTGAGGCAATTTACATACAGGTAGGTGTGGAATAACTTTTCTAAAGGCTATGCAAGGATGAGATTAGTTAAAAATAACTTTTTCCAATGCTACATCCCTTTTAAATGCTGCGTGCTGCAGAGTCAAAAATTGGATTGCGTTCAGGTTAAGTTTCCTTTTATATTTGTTTCTAAAACCAAACTCAAAATTTACAGTTTTCCTGTTGTGGGAACTCAGGTGACAGCTACACCATAGAATTAGATCACATGTGAAGGCATTGAAGACAAATTAATGTTACCAAAGGCCACTTTTAATGGATATCAATCGTAACAGGCTGAATAGAATTGGCACAGCAGTGAAAAACATAATGGGTATCTAGACAACCAAATAAGTTTGATTATCTGGTGCCCCTTATCCTACCTGAAAGCAGATCATATGGAATGTAAAAGTTCAAAATGCCAAATCGTGATTCTTCTGACAGTATCCAGTGATTACCTCCATACACAGTATTTTGCAACCTAGCACGATCTGTCAACAACTTATATGTAAGACTATCTTTGACTGTAGTTAGGGGTGGTTATCTAGCACAGAGAGTGGCGCCCGGGCAAAAGAAGAAACACCACTAAAGCCCTTTACAGCTAATCTGCATAAGAATAAAATGGAAATGGAGCTGCAATGCATTATTTGGGCGGGTTCACACCTGCGCCCGGTCTCCGCTTTCAGGTTTGTGTCTTCTGACGAAAGAAACTGGACAGGAGACGGAAACCTGGCAGTCAGTTTTCAAACCCATTCACTTGAATGTGTTTGCAAAGTGACCGCCCGTGAGCGTCTTCTGCCTCTCAGAGGCGAAATCGTTTTTTTTAACCGGACACAAGGTTGGACATGCAGGACTTTATAATCCGGTTAAAAAAAAAAGTGGTTTTGCTGCAGAGAGGCACAAGATGCTCATGAGCGGTCACTTTGCAAACCCATTCAAGCGAATGGGTTTGAAAAATGACCGCCAGGCTTCCGTCTCCTGTCCAGTTTCACTCAGCAGAAGAAAGAAACCTGAAAGCGAAGACCGGGCGCAGGTGTGAACCCACCCTTAGTTTCCTGCTGACAGACTCCCTTTACAGTGAACATGTAAAATGCTGTTCAGTCTGCACACAGCATGTTATAGAGCAAAAGGAGCAGAGTATTATGTAATACTAGCTGGTACCCGCGACTTCGTCTGCGGTGATTGTAGCAGTGGGTATATACAGGCGTGGGTAAGGTTTTCGTAGTGTGTATAAGGTATGGGATATGAAATGTAACTTTGTATCTTGTTTTTGCTGTAATTCAGAGAATACGTGAGACTTTTGTGTTGAAGTTAATTTGTATTTGAGCTGCTATATATACGGTGTTGTGAGAAACTTTACATAGTGACTTTGGGACAGAAGTATTTGAAGTTAACCCTTTCCCGCCGGTGGCATTTTTTGATTTTCGTTTTTGACTCCCCTCCTTCTAAACCCCATAAGTTTTTTATTTCTCCGCTCCCAGAGCCATATGAGGTCTTAATTTTTCTGGGACAAATTTTTCTTCATGATGCCACCATTATTTATTCTATATAATGTACTGGGAAGCAGGGGAAAAATTCAGAATGGGGTTGATTTGAAGAAAAAATGCATTTCTGCGACTTTCTTATGGGCTTTGGTTTTACGGCGTGCACTGTGCAACCAAAATGACATGTCCCCTGTATTGTGTGTTTCGTTACGATGCCGGGGATACCAAATTTATATGGTTTTATTTACATTTTGACCCCTTAAAAAAATCCAAAACTGTGTTAAAAAATTTTTTTTTGAAAAGTCGTCATATTCCGACAGCCGTAACTTTTTTATACGTCCGTGTACGGGGATGTATAGGGCGTCTTTTTTTGCGGGACCGGGTGTACTTTTTAGTTCTACCATTTTCAGGAAATGTTATTGCTTTGATTACTTTGTATTCAAATTTGTATCAGAATCAAAACAGTGAAAAAACGGAGGTTTGGCACTTTTGACCATTTTTCCCGCTACGGCGTTTACCGAACAGGAAAAATATTTGTATAGCTTTGTAGAGCGGGCGATTTCGGATGCAGGGATACTTAACATGTATGTGTTTCACAGTTTTTAACAACTTTTATATGTGTTCTAGGGAAAGGGGGGTGATTTGAATTTTTAATCCTTTTTATTTGTTTTTATTTTTTTTTCACTTTTTGTGAAACTTTTTTTTTTTTGCATTTATTAGACCACCTAGGGGTATTGACATGGGTGGGCGGTGTCGCGGATTGTCAGAGCGGTGGGGGTCGGCAAACATGGCTGCTCCGGAGCGTTATAGAGCGCCTCCTGGAGTATCGTTAAGGTGAGGGGCAAAGTGGTAAAGTATATGTATATGTGATTGTGTGGGGTTAGGGGCGAGGCTGTAGAGGGCAATATGAATTTTGTGGCTTGCTATGGTCCAAAGTGTGTGAGATTGCAGTGATGGTGGTGTGAGTTTGGGTTTTGTGGGGGTCCTGGCACAAACGTATGTGCGCTATTGTGACGAAAAGTAGCCTATTGCGCAATCGGGTGTATTAACTATGTTTGTGGAAACTTTCAGCCAAATCGGTCGAGCGGGTTTTGCGTGATTGAGGAACAAACATCCGAACATCCAAACTCACAAACCCACAAACTTTCACATTTATAATATTAATAGGATAATTGGGAAGAGATTAAATTATTTATTCCTTGAACTCCATGCCCTTTCTATGCTGAGAAATCAAGGTGGTGGTCCAGACAGTGGTCGACAGCTATCTTTGTATGCACAGTCATAGCTGGGGGCTGTCAATCACTGATGCATGGTCAAAGAAGCAGTCCTAACATAGAAACCGCAAAGATTTCAATAAATAAGTATAATAAGTAAATGGCAACTCATTCTGAATCTTTTCCCACAAAATTATATATCAATCTGTTAACCCCCCTTCTCTATCACATGCTGCCTTCAGATTGGACGGTTCAAGTGACAGGTTCGCTTTAAATAATATTTCTGGTTCTGAGTCTTAACAAAACAGAAAACATGTTCAGAAAGTTCCAGGTTTGATGTCTGTTCCCCTATCCGAACACTTTTCATACATGACACACACTGTGCTTCACTCGCAAATGCAGGTGAGAAATTTGCATGGCAAAGGCGTCATTTGCATTTCCTAGAAATATGACTTTGATGAATAAGGCGGCTCTGTGAATGACAGTGAATGATTTTAATGCAGCAGACAGAAAAAAATAAATTGCTTTGGAAGCTTTGCTGCAAGATTAATTCTGTAGACATGTGATATTAATACTCTCAGACTGCGGCTGTAAAACACTGCTTACTCACCTCACAACCCATATGAAATACAGCTATAATTATTAGATAGATAGATAGATAGATAGATAGATAGATAGATAGATAGATAGATAGATAGAATTTAGTAGCTGCAAAATACCAGCGCACTGCACAACCTTCTCTCTGGAATACTTGTGATCATGTGCACCAAGTATTTTGTGGCCATGCAACTTGAATGATCTTCAAAGATATGCTAGGCCTCAGTGTCAGACTGGTGTGCCAAGGGACCACCAGCAAAATTCATTCTGGGAGCCCACTATACAGCTTCATGCAAATATTACCCAACACACATTCCTCATCAACTTCCTGGAAAGCCCTTGTCTTTGATGGTTTCTGTCCTGGAGTCCTATCAATACTCTGCTGCCTGGCTCTTGCCTCTGACCAGGGCCCAGGGAGGAAAGATACTGGCTGCCACGAATCTGCACCTAGAAGTCATCTCAGCCAACCAGTGTGTCTACAGTGTATAAAAATGAAGTAGGTAGTTTATTAACCCCTTAATGCGCGTAATACATTGAAAGCATAGGGAAAAAAGCCTCCCATTGAATTCAATGGGGAGCGCACGTATGCCGGCTCCCATTCAAGTCAATGGGAGCTGCTTTTTACGCGCTCATTCTGAACGTTCATGTGAAGGCTCCCTAACAGTACCGCACTTCCATGCCTCAAATAGAGGAACTGCGATTGAGGCATCTGAGTGGTTGAAGGGCAAGATCACTCCTACTTCAGCGTCCTGGCTGCCTATCCCTATTGTATATAGGGATACTATGTGCAATGCACTGCAATACACTGGAAAGGGGATCAGGAGATCCCAGGTTTAAGTACCCCTTATGGGAGAGGAAAAAAGGTAAGACAACAAAATTTAAAAAGTGAAAAAAAAAGTTAAAATGCATATTGTAAACAACATAAAGTAAACAAACATGTTAGGTATCCCCATGTACATATACAGGGTTGTTCACACTACCACTGGTGACCGTCAGTAGTGTCCATTGCTATTGCCAGTTACAAGATTATAGCTATGCACACTAGCTGAACGTCACATATTCGCTACAAAATTCCATTCATTTCAATGAGAATTCATCTGGTGCCGGTTAGGGTCTGTTTGCACCAAATCCACAACATGTCCGTTATCTTTCGAGGACAAAAATTCCTGCATGCAGGACTTTCGTGTCCGTGAAAAATAACAGTTTGTATGTAGCTAATATACCTCTACTACATCCCTATGTAACTCCCGTACCATAGTATAAAGAGTAATGAGAGAGAAGTCGCAGATTTGATTCCATAAAGAGTGTGATAGATGCTTGACTTTGGTGGTTCAGCATTTCAAAGAGGAGGATTAATCTCTAAACTGCTGTTCAGTGCTTTAAACTACCAGCTGTTGTGTGGTTTACATCTACAGAATATCTCCCCTGGGACTACAAGAGGAATTTTGGTTTTGCATTAAAACACCCAAGTAGGAAGTTTTTCCAGTAGGTACATGGCTGGGAAATATAAGAAACCGTACAATCTGTCCCTCCTTTAGGTTTTCTAATGCAGAGAAGATTACATGATTAAAGTCTTGCCCCCCGTTGGGCTCTGAAACTTAATTAACTAAGTATTCCCCACATTCAACCAAGGCTGCGGTGCGAGGAGCATTCCGAGACTGCGCTGGGTAATTCAGGCTAGCAAACACACACTTTCCCCAGTTCATTCTTCCCATTTCTCACACTGTACTTTATACCTATTGACAAGAGATACACTATATGGACAAAAGTATTGAGTTTTCTACACAATGTAGGCATTAATATGAGGTTGCCCCACCTTTGCAGCTAAAACAGCTTCCATTTTCAGGCTTTCTACAAGATTTTAGTGCTCTTTCATACAGAAGAGCATATGTGGGGTCAAAACAATGATGTTGGATAAAGATACCCTGGATCACCATTCTAGTTTATTCAAAGGGTATACAACAGAGCTAAGGTCAGTGCACTCTGGGGGCCAGTCAAGCTTTTCTACACCAAACTCACCCAACTTTTGTGGACCATGGTTTGAGCATTGGGACACAGGAATGCTGGAACAGTTAAGGGTCTTCTCCAAACTGTTGGTACCAAGCTGGAAGCACACAATTGTACAAATGTCTTGTTATGCTGAAGAATTAAGATTTCCTTTCTCTGGAACTAAGGGGTCTAGGGTAACTCCAAAAGAACAACTCCATAACATCATCCCTCATCCGCCAAGCTTTACACTTGGCACAATGAAGTTAGGCGGGTAATGTTCTCCAGACATCCTTCAAACTTGGACTCATTTATTAGGCTATCAGATAAAGGAGTGCGATTTGTTACATTTCCAGAGTCCAGTGGTGCTTTGCTTTACACAACTCCTTCCGATGCTTGGCATTGTGCTTGGTAGTGGTAGGCAGGGCAGGCAGACAGCTGCTCAGCTATGGAAGCCCCTACCAAGAAGCTCCTGGTGCAGTTTTTGTGCTGTTATTAATGCCAGAGGAGGTTTGGAGGCTATAGAGTCAGCAGAGCATTGAAGACTTAAGTATTATGTGCCTAGTGTAACAACCCCACTCTAACTTTATCTGGTCTGGAATTTTGTGGCCTACCTGCTGTAGTTCCTAAACGCATCCACATTTCAATAATGCCGCTCACAGTGCAGTTCATGTTGCACTCAGGAAAACATATGATCCCAAATATCAGGAAAATCTTTACTGTCAGACATGCAGTGAAGATCCAAAATGGTCTCAGGCTATCCATTCTAGTAACTGATGGGGGGCCCAGAGGTGGGGCCTCCAAGAGAAAAAAAACATATTTAAAAAATTCTGTGAATAGGTAGAAAATGTTTTGTGAAGCCAAAGTATTAGGTTACTAAATACTTAGATTTCTTCAGGAACCTCTTTTATGTAAACACAGCTATAGTAAGAATATCATGATATGTGATATTTTCTTCTGATATCTCCTACCAATGTTCTATTGAAAGGGTTCTGTCATGTGGTGGCATCTAGTAGGTGGCAGGTGAAGAGGTGAACTTCAGCCCTAATAGTGCCCCTGTCCAGAGGGGTTAGTGTTCTGCCCAAAGGGTAGTTGCTCTCCTTGAGTGACATAGTGGGAAGAAATTAACAATATCATTGCAAGGTATGGAACGTGTTGTTACGTACTGTTTAGTGCATTACTTAGTGACCTGGACATTATTACAACCATACTGCTCACAGGGTTATTGCTCTCCCTGAGGCCCACAGTGGGAAGATATTAATAATATAATTGCAAGATATGGAACAAAGGACAGAGAAGTCATAAATTTACAGAGCTACTCATCCGCATACCAAAATATCTGGCCCTGGCATCATCATGCCCTCCTGCCTTCTTGATGCCTGTCTACGGCGACAACAAGCTGCTGGAGAAAAGGCTCTGAACGTACTACTGCAAACAAAAAAGCAATATCCGTACAGCTGGCTTTGGTGACTGTTTGTCTTCTACTTTGCATGCCAGACATATTGCCGCACAAAGCATGATGAACGTGTTGTGCATTCTCGGAGAATGTGATGTACAAGCGAGGATTCCAGTTAACATTTGTTTTTCTTTCACCTCAAATTCATTTTCAGGTACATGCGGCTATATAAATCTTCCATCACTTTGTCACTGGAGTCTGCTTAAGAGTAAGCAGAATTTTAATGTTTGTCTTTCACGCACATTTTTAACAGTCCCCGGTGGTCGGGTCACAATACACAGACACACTTGGCTGAGCACAATCTGAAGCTGCTCAACTCACCCTGCTACAAGGGAGACTAGAAATCAAATTGGAAATTAAATATAAAGGATTTGAATTAGCATTCTTAATTTTAGTTTCCCTACAAAACAGATTAATGGCTTTGCAAGATAGATGGGCGAGAGTTCCAACCGCAAATAGGAATTCTCAAATTAATATGGAACTAAAGATCTGCCAATAGTGAACAAGTGACAACATTGAAACTGCAGAGGAACTGACGTGCACGTACATAACTAAATTCTGTCTGACTGCTTACAATTGAAGACAGAAAAATGAAAGACTGGCTAAGTAAATGTGACCTTGCACTTCAATGATAACACCATCCCAATGGCTCCTGATATACAGTGAATATGCATCATGTAGCACAGCTAAGTGATGGGGTGTCATTTTAGATTGTCTACAAGATAAATTCCAATAACTTAGTGGTTCTCATTTACAAAGTACAAATAGAAAAGTCACATTTTTCTGGTTTAGAGCTCAGTCTGCCATAATTACTTTCTAAGCCCTAAAGAAAAGCTATTGGAAGACAAATACCCTACATAGCAGTCCCGCATCTCCATACCATGTAAAATGCCAGAATATCACATAGCACCGACCCGCAACATGCTGACATCTACTACATGGCTTTTTCCTTCCGCTTGGAGATGAGAATGTTCGCATCTATGCTTGTATACTGATCTGTCCTCTCCGGCTATGAACATCCATCAGGAGTCGTGATTTATGAGCTGCTACTATATCACAGCAACCATTAATGGAAGTACAATACTGTACTTATCAGGTACAATGTGATTTCTATCGAATCGATCTATCTATCTATCTATCTATCTATCTATCTATCTATCTCTATATCATCTATCTATCTATCTATCTCTATATCTCCTATCTATCTATCTATCTATCTCTATATCATCTATCTATCTATCTATCTATCTATCTATATATCTCCTATCTATCTATCTATCTATCTATCTATCTATCTATCTATCTATCTATCTCTATCTCCTATCTCTATCTATCTATCTATCTATCTATCTATCTATCTATCTATCTATCTATCTATCCATCCATTTCTATCTCCTGATGACACACTTCACAATTTGTTATTGGGGATATTTTGTGTGTAATAATGTTTTTATAATACATGTTATTTTGTCTCACATGGTGTTTAGTGACCCTACTTAGTGTACTGGGGGCCTTGGTATCATACTGCCTGAAGGGCTATTGCTTTCCCTTAGTGACGTTTACTAGTGTTGGATGTTTGTTTTGCATGACAGATACTTTGTCATACTGGATGACATATTTTATGGTATAATATTAAGGGGTAAGATTGATTGATTTAGTATTTTCCCTTAACTGCGACTATGTCAACCTACGGGTCCATTCACATGGAGGAAGTCGGCGCTGACTCTGGCGCGAAACTCGCTTCAGAATCAGCGCTGAAAAATAAGCCTCCAATGACTTCAATGGGTTCCGTTTTCCACGCAGAACCCATTGAAATCAATGGTAAAAAAAAGCCTAAATGGTAGTCTTTTTTTTCAGCACCGATTCTGACGTGGATTCCGCACCAGAATCAGCGCCAACTTCCTCCATGTGAATGGACCCTTAAAGAGGACCTTTCATCAGATTGGGCACAGGCAGTTCTATATACTGCTGGAAAGCTGAAAGTGCACTGAATTCAGCGCACTGTCGGCTTTCCCGATCTGTGCCCTGGGTAAAGCACTATCGGTCCCGGTACCGTAGCGCTTTACAGTCAGAAGGGCGTTTCTGACAGTTAGCCAGGGACTCCCTTCTGCCCAGCAGCGCCTATTGCGCTGTACTGTGGAGCGGGGAGGAACGCCCCCTCCCTCTGCTCACACAGCTCGTCCATAGACGAGTATTATCAGGAGGGGAGGGGGCGTTCCTCCCCGCTCCACAGTACAGCGCGATAGGCGCTGCAGGGCAGAAGGGCGTCCCTGGCTAACTGTCAGAAACGCCCTTCTGACTGAAAAGCGCTATGATACCGGGACCGATAGCGCTTTACCCGGGGCACAGATCGGGAAAGCCGATAGTGTGCTGAATTCAGCGCAATGTCAGCTTTCCAGCAGTGTATAGAACTGCCTGTGCCCGATCTGATGAAAGGTCCTCTTTAAGGGTATTGAGATAATCTAGAAACCTGTGATTTGTTTGTTGTCCAATCCTTTAAGAGGCCTTGCAACATACCTGAGGATGTATGGCACACAAGATACTCATCTGCACACAGCTGTTTCATGGGGAGCTTTGCTTTCATTAGTGCAGAGTAAGGTACTGTCTGGCTGGTTAAGAGGTCTTTGAGGGAAGGCTGCTTTCACATGGAGTGTTTTGGCTCAGGAATTTGGTCAGGAAACGGACTCAAATTCCTCCTCCTAAAAAAGCCTCATCATACGACTGTATGGTGAGGCGTTTTTTGGAGGAGGAATTTGAGTCAGTTTCCTGACCAAATTCCTGAGCCAAAACACTCTACTGTTTCTCCTTGTGGAGCAGACTAACTAGGTGTAATACTCCTTTGGAGGAAAGAGGATATACTGAAATGGAGACAAAGATAATTTACATATCTTTTTCTCTAGAATATTCCCTTTAAGGCTAAGGCCCCACGTAGTGAAATGTGGCAAAAAAAAACTCTGCAGAAAAAAACACGGTGGAAAGACAATCACGTTTATTTCTTCAGTATTTTTCATTCCATTTTCGTAGAGTTTTCCTCTGTGGACTTTCTGCCTATATTATACCTATATGGTAAACGCTAGAGTTTCTGCAGGTATAATTGACATGCTGAGAGTTTTCAAAACATAGACGTTTATGAAAATGCGGCTTTTGAAAATGTGGATTTTTTTTTCTGCAATGTGTGGATGGGATTAGCCAGTATCCCATTCACTTTGCAGTGACTGTAAATGCAGCACATGGGGCTTCATTCTAAATCTCCTTACCAGCTACTTGGCACTTTCTATAAGGAGAAACAATACCTCGCTAAACCTTAAAGAGTTAGTATTTTTCATAGTATATTCACAGACAGATGCAGGTCTAACCTCTGGGACTTACATCTGTGTAAAGAATATGTCTCACATCCGTCATCCTGCCTTATACCGAAGCCAGATTAGACAGAGATGTCCTCCGTGCAAAGTATCATTAGGGTAAACTCTTGTGCACCATTTTACGTTCTGCACTATACCCCTTGACAATTTTTTTTTTTTTTTGGGGGGGCGCAGTTTCCAAAATAAGGTAATTTCTTGGTACTTCACACTACACTAACCTTTTAAGGGCTCTGCAAATGCATCATGGCACCTGAAAATGTCCTCTAAAAGCTTAATGGCACCCCTCTCTTTCTGTGCCCTGCTGGTTGCCCATACAGCAGTTTTCATACACATGTGGGGTATTTCTATACTTTGTAAAATTGTGTATCAAATTGTGGGGTGCATTTTCTCCTTTAACTTGGGGTTAAAGCAACGTTTTATGGGGGGGGGGGAGTAATCTTTCATTTTCACATCCCAATGTTAATAAAAATCAGTGAAACAGCTTTGGAGCAATACTGCTCATTATATTCTCTGATAAATTCGATTAGGGGTGTAGATTCCAAAATTGGGTCTTTCATTGTACTGGCACTTTAGGGGCTCTGCAAATGAGAAGTGGCAAAACGGTTCTAGAAACATTTACCTTTCAAAAGCTCAATGGCGCATCTTCCATTTGGCGTGCTGCCAAAGCTGCAGTTTACCTCTACATGTGCGATATTTCCACGGTCGTGAGAAGTGAGAAAGGTGATTTTCCTTTAACCCCTTGTGTGTGGGTAAATTTTAAATGAATATATATTAAAAAAAAAAAAAAGTATAACTTTAACTATACTGTATAACTGTATTGCTTAACATCAGCAAGAGTGTGGTTATTTCAGATCTTCAAAATTTAGTTCAGTTTTACTTGTTGAAAACAATTAAAAATGCTTTGTCATTGATCAAATACAAAACAGCTGATGAATTTCTCTACAGCTACTGATTCATCAAACTAAAATATAATTCCATCCTAAAAATTGATTTTAACTAAACGTAATTCCTGCCCAGTCAGAGATAATAAACTAGTGATCGGTGGCTCCCAGCTGTCAGATTCCCACTGAGCTGACGCTTATTGCTCTATTCACTCCATAGGAGGATAAATGTCAGTAGTACAACCCCTTTCTATTACACTTATCAGTCTTGGAAAGAATTGATATTTGCATTATTAATCTTTTTACATTTACATTCTCTTACATGTTTCTTAATATTAAATAAGAAAAGCATTACTAAATACCTTACCAAAGTATGTTAGCCACCAGGCTTGGAAATTGCACAGAGCACCATCTGTTAAGACTTCACCCTGGGAAGAAAAGAAAAATAAAAAAAAACAGCCAAAATTATTTTTTTTTTTAGTTTTTATATAGAGCATTGTAACTTAAAGGGAGTCTGTCAGCAGTAAATTTGCTCTAAACCTAATCCCAGTACTTTGTAGAGATGATTCTACAGATTCCAAATATACCTCTGTTATTCAGCTTTAGAGCTCCAGTTTCATCATAAATTTTATTCATATGCAAATCAGAGGAAATGTGCTTTAAAAGGGTTTCTTAGCTTGTTGGGCTCAGCTTTGTATTACCAGCCATGGCACTTTTCTCCACATCTGCATGTGAAAAGAGCAATTTCCATGAAAATGGGGCTTCAAAGTTGAATAAGACAGGTATACTTGGAAACTGTGAAATCACTTCTACAAGGCTTTATGATTAAGCTTATAACCATTTCCCTGGTGACAGACTCCCTTTAAAGGGGCTCTATCATTGAGAAAAGTCATTTTTAACTAATCCCATCCTTTCATAGCCTTTAGAAAGACTATTCCACACCTACCTTTACTATGTAAATTGCCTCAGTGGTTTTTGAATAAGTCCGTTTTTATTCACGTGCTAATTAGACTGGGTGCACCATCGTGCACTCCTCTCCTGTTGTTTCCTATGGGTGTATACAGCACAGGCTGCTGCTGATGATGATGATTTCCTGCTTGCACACACACATAGGAGATAAAAGCAGGGACGAGTGCTGCTGGGAACTTCCTGTGCTGGCTGGAAGCTCATTAGCATATGAATAAAAATGGGCTTTTTCAAAAACTACTGAGGCAATTTACATATTAAAGGTAGGTGTGGAATAGCCTTTCTAAAGGCTATGAAAGGATGTGATTAGTTAAAGATGACTTTTCCCAATGATAGAGCACCTTTAAAGAGTATCTGTCAATTCTCCTGACATGCCTGTTTAATAAATACTTCCAATTCCCTTAATATAGAAAAAAAAATTCTTATAACTCTATGTTATGTGATTCTTTAGCTATTCCTACTATAAACTTCTGAATAAACTAGTCGTTATCAGGTGTTATTTCATGGGGAATCAAGTTTTTCCAAAAACAGACACATCAGACCTGGTGACAGGTCCTCTTTAATACGCTAGACAGCACTTCTCTTGCTCTTTCCTTGGCCCTCTACCATAAGGCAGTACAAAGACAATAAAACTGTACTCGTTGATGAATTGCAAGTGTTGCCGTGATGCGGCGAGAGGATGACTACTGCTGCACGATGCCTATTTTGTCAAGTTTTATGACCACTGAAAATTGATTTGTAATAGAGCGCTAATGGCAATGATTGACTAATGAATTCACTATATAAACCCGCATGTAAAACACGAATAAGTGAATGAAACCTTACCATGACATAAGCGATGCTGTCAAAGAAAGCAGCAATGGCCAAACTCAGAATCATTTTCTGCCAAAGAGAAAAAAAGGTCATATATGAGTAATAATAAAACTGTCTGGATTTCATTCATATTTTAAAGGATATATAATTATAAAGTCACAATCTTATTTAAAAAGAAATTTTGTTAGATTTTTTTTGCCAATCTTTTAATTTCTCTTCAAAGACAACAAGAGTTTGTTAACTAAAGAATAAGAAATTAGATGAGGTAATTGATAAGGAACATGGGATTGGCTAGCCCCTTTTCCTAAATCCAATATATTCCAATTCATGTGGTGGTGGGAGGACAACATGCAGTTTCTCTGCGCAGTTACAAGGGTGTGGTCTGGGAAGACAGGCATGTCCCAGCCAGGCACCTAAAGGGTGTTTGGTAAAGCCCCACACCAGAGAGGTCAGCTGACTAATCAAGGTCTGATTGTGTGTGAAGACTGGGAAGTGTGGCACCACACTGACAGAGCTGACCTGTCCAGACCAAATCTACAGAGCAGGTACTGTGTCAAGTTGTCAATCATTGTTGTTGCCAAGGTGGGAGTCTGGTAGCCAGCCTCCTGTATAGTCAGGGAAAAGTTCCTTATGTTTAAGTGAGTTCTCAGCCAAGAAGGGTTTTGTTTTAGTTGTGTGCCTTTGCAAAGGCAGTGAATGCACTACAAGTAAATAAAGTCTGAACCTGTGTGCAATCCAGTGTCTGTGTCCCTGTTTCCTGCACTGCTATAAGCATCTACCTGAGCTATTCCCCACACCCTAATACTCTGGGGTCTCTTCAGGCCCAGAGGATAATGATCATAGGCCACGGGAAGGTAATCAAACATAGCAGTGTAACACTTCTTCTAGGCTCCGGCGCTGGTCTTCCAGCATCTTAGGTTCAGAGACTGCTGAGGTCAAGTGGGTTATACCGTCATCAATTTGCATCATGATGCCAACATGACCAATGACGTCATTCATAATATCTCAGTGAACATAAAAGTCCCGAAGACCTGTGCCAGAGCCGAGGAAAGGTGAGTGAATCTGTTTGTGTTTATTAACCTCTCTGTGGGCCTCCGATCATTATTCTCTGGGGTCTCTTTAAATCCCAGAGTATAATAATAGTTTTGAGTGGCAGACTCCAAAAAAATCATAAGGAAAACCTTATGGGCTACTATGGGAAGTGGAGGGGCCACTATGAGACATTATACTGTGTGGTGGGGCCACTATGGGACATTATTCTTAAAGAAGTTGTTCAGTAATTGGTTTGAAATATTTTTTCTTCCTATTTTCCTCTCCTAAAACCTATGTGCGTCTTATCAGCTGTGTCTTACAAAAGTGAAAAATACAGTAATCACATTCCATTTCCTGAAATGAAGCTCTGCAAACTATAAGTCTACATATTCAAGAAAGAAAGCTTCTGCTGCACTTTATCTCTGCTCACTGAGGTAAGGCCCGCTTCACATCTGCGTTCGGTATTCCGTTCGGGCAATCCGTTTGGGGACCCCCCAACCGGAATACCAAACGCATTAAAAAGCGGTGCGCAATGAAACCACACGGACCCCATATACTATAATGGGGTCCGTGTGTTTTCCGTGCAGTGTCCACATGAATCATGTGGAGAGAAAAGTGCTGCTTGCTGATTTTGCTCCTGCTCGAGCACAATGTTCCCTTTATACACATTGCTCATACCTACAACCCATGTCTAATGAAGATTGCATGGACAGCCGAAACATCATATGTATACATCTCAGATTGTATATAATAAATTACCTCCAATTTGCAACTCAACACTCTGGAGTGCTGAGCTTCTTCATATAGATTGAAGATAGGGTGGATCCTACTTGCGCACCCATCACCTAGTGGACCTTACATCCCTTCCTTTGCTCTTGCCTGAGTTACCATGCAGCAGAATGAGTACAATGTGGATTTGTAAGGTCCACAGCCTGGATGAGATTTGTAACATGTCATCTACTTGTTTAATACTGTAAACCACTGCAGAATTTACCTGTGCAGGTAAACCCATAGCAAATCTGCGACATGTGAATTCCCCATTACAGATGATTTCAACCCCTCACATATTAGGTGAAACATCCTGGCTTTACAGATAAAAAATATTCACTTTTTGGGAATAAAATACATTAAGTTACGCAATTTAATTTTGTAAATATTTATCGAAATTGTGATTAAAGCCCAAATTCAGTGTGACAGAACGTATGACAAACTACAACCAGGGAATTTATATCAGTCATTCCTGAATGTGTCTCCTCCTGGAACTCAAAAGGATGAATCCTATAACTGCTTATCTTATTTCTTCAGGATGTGCTCAAACATCATTTTCATGTTGGCTTCACAACATATCGGCTCACGCTGCGTTACAATGGATGCCTGCCTTACAACCCGCACCGTAATGCAGAGTGAATACTTTCTTAAAAAGCAGCGAGAGAATTCCTTATCTCACTAACACCACCAGTCATGAAAATCAACATTATATTTATTGAAGTTGTCCACTCTTGGACATAAGTCATACCCGTATGTGACGCGCTCCATATATGTTCATAGTGAAACAGTAAGCAGTTCTTAGGTTGTATTATGCTCACGTTCTATAATGCTAGGATGTGAGTGCTGAGTGCAAAGGTTGCGCAAGTAGTCACAAGTATATTACTATAGTGACCTGGTTCAGTTACGGAGCATGGTAGACATGTTTACTGGATGTTACTGTATACAACAGAATGGTCAACTAGACTATATTGTACAGGTAGAAAAAGCATACTGTCCTACTGGAAGCCAAATGAAACACCAAGATGTCAAACCGTTCATTAATTTCCATTAGGAACAACAGAGGTAGATACAAAATGGATATGTTAGGAGAGCTGGCAGACCCTCTTTGAACACCAGACAGTTCAGCTGAAAACACGATTTTACGCCTTTGGATCTGTCTAAAAGTAATATATCTAAAATTCATAAACAGGTCCATAGTATAATGTTACTGAATCTCTGCCATTAAAAGGATTTATTGATCTGTATTATCGATTAATTGTATTTAATATAAGTTATCAATATCAAAACATTGAGGCTCTGACTCCTGAAACGCGCAAGAGCTGTAGTGCCCCCTAGGCCAGCACAGCTCTGTGCATTGTGAAGTGGCCATGAATGGTATTGCAGCTCAGTCCTGTTCACTTCAAGGAGACTGAGAATTTGAAGAAGCGGCTTCTGAAATTCAACATCCCCGGCAAGTTGCTGCACCTGAACATTCCGTCCAGGTTCATGCACTGAAACAGTGAAACCCTGCAAAATCGCCATGTTAATGCATACACTAAATTCGTCCATTACAAAGGATAAGATCCATGAAAAACTAAACCACAAGAGAAAAGACATTGATGATTTTAATTTCTACAGTATACCCAAAACTCATATAAATGGGGTTAGAAAAATCCTATAGAATTTCTGAATGTAAAAGCCCTATGCAGATCTTTCCCAATGTATATATCAAACCTTCATATTACAATGCAAATAAGCATAAAGAAACCAGCACTGCCACTTTTAAACTACTCCCGCTGACTAAAATGCCATGTTTCCCAGGGAAAGTGCGTTGTTGGCTTTGGAGATTCACAGCTTGCTAGCTGTTAGCAGTGCTCGAGTACTGAGGAGATATGCAGACACTGCGCGCCTCCAAATGACTTTCAAAGAAATGGCTGGTTGTACAGTTCAAACAAAGAAGACACAGGCTGGCAAGCTCTAAGGGAGACGTAAGAAAGAAATCATGCTTAAATCAATAAAAGGAATTTCCATGCCCTGGCGTTCCACTGACTGCCTAGGTATTTGGACAATACTTGTACTTGATTTTTGCTGAAAAACAGATATTTCTTAGCTAAAAATGATGACGCACATGTAATCTTTACTCTGTTATTCACATCTTCAGATACTTGGAAATATATAAACCTTATACCAGAGGTGTGAGCTGAATACTAACAGCAAATGTAGCATATGTGTTATGCTAGGTTCACACCCGCGTCCGGGTTTCCATTCGGCGGGTTTGCTTGGGGTCGGAGTTCAAGAGCTGGTGTGAACCCAACCTTATTAACATTTCACAAACTTTGTAGAACTGTTTAGAGCAATAATCATGTTAGAAGGAAAAATACACCACATCTCTAAAACTGATCCCATTCAAGTTAATCAGACCCCAACAAATGTCCCCTAGAATTGTTCAAAAACCAGATCAAGCCACTAAAACTAAACACATTCCTGAACCGAGTGAAAAAATAATTTGAGCCCAGAATAGACATCTACAATAATTTAGACCCCTAAAATTAATCGGGGCACATACCAGACATTGCGCTCAATACCCTAACACTGGCCAGCTGTAAAATACTGGAGACAAGCAAAACTAAATCACAAGTAGATTGCATGAATACTGTATCCTAAAAAATCTAAATGTTCTAAGACTGGACATCCTGCTAGTATGGAAAACTGTCCCAGAGATGCCAGCTAGTTCATAGTCGTCCTCTCCAGGTCCCTTGCAGACAACCATGGTGTTGTTCAGTGTGTTATCCATGTATTTCACGAATAATACACTAACCCATTCTTTTTTAAGGGCCCGTACACACAACCTTGATTTTCACAGTCCCATGTGCAGGCCAAAAGTCTGGGCCGCATCAGATAGGACAGGTCCTATTCCTGTTTCCATGGCTCCTATTCACTTAATAAAATGAGCCGCAGAAGCACAGCACATGCACAGGTGGGTACGTCCTGTGTCCCACGTGTGCAGCCCATGCTTTTAATTCACGGCAGGATAGTTGCAGCACGGTCGTCTGCCACTGTCATTAGAGAGATGCCATAAGGGGGGTCCCTTACTCAGTTTACCCATCTGTTCACCAGAAAGAAGCCATTATCTATGGTGGCTGACTCAAACCATTCCGTAAAACTACATGAACCCTGCAAAAGGCATAGCTTCCCTAGTAAAGTCATCTGCTTACCAGAGTAGCTGAGATCAGGATCCGAGGGACACACTTTTAAAGGAGTTGTCTGCTAGGTTCACAGAGCACACTCTATAGACTATGTCAATAATACAGAGCGCACACTCTATAGACTATGTAAGTATTGCAGATAGCACATTCTATAGACTATGTCAGTATTACAGAGCACACTCTTTAGACTATGTCAGTATTGCAGAGCGCACTCTACAGACTAGGTCAGTATTGCAGAGCACACTCTACAGACTAGGTCAGTATTGCAGAGCGCACTCTACAGACTAGGTCAGTACTGCAGAGCGCACTCTACAGACTAAGTCAGTATTACAGTGCGCACTCTATAGACTAGTTCAGTATTGTAGAGCACACTCTACAGACTAGGTCAGTATTGCAGAGTGCACTCTACAGACTAGGTCAGTATTACAGAGCACACTCTACAAACTATGTCAGCATTACAGAGCACACTCTATAGAGGATGTCAGTATTACACACAGCACTTTTATCATGAGTGCCAACAGTAAATTACAATAGATCTCAGTTTCCTGGCCTCATGCTGCTATGCATGTGGGATGAGGGTACAATGTGGACATACCTGAATTTTGAGATTTTAGGATACATTCTGAAATGTTTTTGTAGCGTATATGCCAAGACTATATGATGGACAAGTCTTTTATCTCACTGAAATACACCTGTTTTGTCAAGAGTTATTTATATTAGCCTAAATAAGCGGTATATCTCGGGGTGCAATAGCTTTTACAATGTGTCCATGAGTTTGGTAGATGACTGGTATATTATGCCAACAGCACATTAGACACACAACGGCTCAAAGTTTTGGTCCGATGTGGAAAATGAGATTTCATTTTGCAGAACGGGATTATTTCAATGAGCATGCAGGGCTGGAGCTGACAGATCTATGGAAGCTGTCCTAGCAGTGACTGGCACTGAAATCGTGCCTGCTATACTTGGACTGAGCAGGCAAGTAATGCACAGTTTTAGCACACACTTGACACATTCATATGTAACATTCATATGTATTTTTTCTTAGACATAGAAAATGGCCGCAGTGGTGACCCCATGATTGGCTAGAAGGGCTTTTCCTGTGTGTCAAGACTAGACCAGGAAGTAGAAACCATCAGGGATGAGGGCAGTGAAGTAACATAAGTAATGGGGGATCTATAAGGAAAGTATAAGATAAGATAAGATAATCCTTTAATAGTCCCACAATGGGGAAATTTCAATGATACAGTTTCATAGATGGTTCAGTAGTTTATAACAAGAGAGAAAAACACATACAAGCTCATGGCAGATAGAGAAATCCTAGAAATCATAGCAACTAAAAAGAAAGAAACACAGACACACTGCAGGATCATTTAGTTCTCTGTGTGAAGTGATGTTAATAATACAGCTTGACCGTGGTTGGAGGACATGAGGAGGGGGGTCACAGCATGTAGATATAACAGGCAAAAAACGTTTTTTGTTGTTTTTTTTTTTTTGCAGAGGTGGGGGACATATGCAGCTATCATGATAACATGTGGCAGTTCCTTTGGTAGGAGGTGAGATCTCATGCTCACAGCTGATAGTTCGGTATTTTGCATCAGCGCTATTGTCCATTAACCACAAAAAAATGCCCCAAATATCCTTCATCACAAGCCCTCCTCTTCCTTTCTTCTTACCACTGTGTTCTACTGCCTAGAGAGGTCTGAAGCCATCCAGGTAGACAGGGTGCTGCTCTCTTGCCAAGCTTCCATAAACACATGGGTAGGTGGGTGATGGTAGGCTCCCAGGCTGTAACCGAGTCCCACATGTCCACAGTAATATAAAAAAATACCAGTCAGCTGTAGGCATCTTCACACATCAGCAATAGACTCCAAAAATCATCTCCTTGAAAAGAAGAAGTCCACACTTCCATGTAGGTTTCTCCTCCATGCCACATGGTGTCCATGCTGTCCTTAGCTCCTGGGGGGATGGTAACAGGCACATGTGCACACAGGTCTTGAGTCTTTGTCCATGCTTAACAATAGAAACAAAAGGAACAAAATACTCCACAGGATCTTCCATTCGATTTATAGTTGCTAATTCATAGTGCTAGTTTGCTTGGTTACAGGATTCTTGAAGATACAGAGAAAAAGAGTGAAAAAGGAAAGATAAAGATTGCTCCCAGCTTGGAGCACTGTATCAGGCAGCCACACACAAGGCGGCGCCAGGAAGTATATGTACTTATCAACTCTTTTATCCCACTCTGAACTTGCTGCCACTATCTGTTTCCTTAAAATCCCTTTAACTCCAAGAATATGATCAACTCCTATCCAACAAAGCAAGGCAACCATTATTGGCACTAAACATCATATTACAGCCATGTTAATGCATTACACTGATTTCAATATGTGACAACTCTTTCATAACTAAGGAGTGTAGTTTTATCTGTTCAATCTTCAGATACCAGTTACTGTATATCTGGAGAAACAGAAGAGTCTTTCATCACAATGGCTGGTGCACTCAACAGCAGTCAAGTCCAGATAATATCCACACCACCTCCTATATATTATCATACCCCAGAAGGTAACTTGCATGATGAATGAGAAAGGGGACATGTCTCCTAAAAATTTTACTTTATAGAGGATCAGTAGTGAATGATACATCAAAATATGCTTCCTGGATTTTTGGACTGGGGTCAAGTACAAAAGTACATTAGTGTACATGGTGAGGACTATCCATCTGAGACTCGGTGCCTGACTCACTGTGTTGTACAGTGCCAGCAAAATAAATGAGATGTTCCAACCTTTCAACCACACGTCACAAATAAAACCTACAGCACAAACTACATGGCATTGAAGGTTCTCAATCTCCGGAGCGTCCATTTATGGTGCTGGTTTACCCTGTGGCTTTCAACCTTTGCATTGCAAAGATTAGAAGAAGTGGGAGACCCGTGTTGCACCGGGCAGCTGTGCTACTGCAAAAAACACCCTACGTGGGGCAGTTTTTGCAGTGGGAGCCTTCAGGAAAACGTTCTAAATTTCCATGATGTAACAAACTTGTGTGTCCTCTGTGTCACACCATCCTCAATGTCTGTAGAATACTGGAATACAAATAAATGTGGATAGGTGACCATGATCATCTACCATTGAATAGAAACACTACGTCTCACTCTTTAAGTGCATTAAACACAAGAGATCTGGTTTTGGATGATTTTTCAAACTAAAAAGTGTCAGACAGCCATTTCTGTCCCCATTGTATTACATGTGCATCCTGGAGAACCTAGGAAAGGGAGTGATAAGGGAATGATAGCTGTTGGACAGACATTATGTAATGTCTAAGCCCTGCCATAGTTACTACAGCGTCTAGATGATGTAAAACAAAGACAAATGTTGCTTAAATCAATTAATTTGTGATGTAATTATAAATGAAATCTCTGGCACAGTAAAGGCCAAGGGCATAGAGAATGGCACAACTGTCTATAGTGCAAAGTAAAGAACGCAAAGCAAAATCGGCATATCTGCCTTACCACGACACTTAGGGCTTAGCTGTCTGCAAGTGACTGTAGGACTCTTGCTTTTACATCTGTGTTGAACTTTCCCGTTTGTGCTTGCTCAGCAGACTATGCACATGTGCACACACTGCTGAGATTGCTGGGTCATCTCTTTTCTATTATTGCAATTTCTGCTTCTAATTTTATCTTTCACAGTACAAATAAATAATGGTATCAGCCCTGTATTGAAACAGGTGGACAGTGACCTGCTTTCACTTAGTTTTCAATAGGACAGTTTATGTTACATAAGACGGCAGAGCTGTGGTAATAATGTCCTGTTATATCACTCCAAGTTCAATGTCAGTATGTCTGTTAACTTATAAAACGTAGACCTCTCTTTATGGGATATATATAAAAAAAAACCTATAAGAACATTTTTTTAAAAATAAAATGTATACATTTTATTACTCAAAACATTTACAGTTACATCACACATAGAGATGAGCGAACACTGTTCGGACCGGCTGATCCGAACAGTGTTCACTCATCTCTAATCACACATATTTGGTATCTGCCCCCATAACATGAACTATAAATATATACATCTATATATTTCATGAACAACATAATAAGAAACATAGTGAAATTGTGTTTGTCCCTTTAAAATTAATGTTATAAAATAAAGTGTAAAAAATGGCATTTGCCTTATTGGTCTATAGCTTTTGAATGAGTGGGATAAGAGGTGCAGACAGAACAATGATAATGTTATATATATATATGGGGGGCACTATCAAAAAATGTGTGGGGGGCTACTACAGAACACTATACTGAGTGGGGGCACTATGGGCCATTATACTGTGGGAGTGTGGTTATGTGACACTGTACTGTGTGGAGTGTGGTTACGGGACATTATACTATGTAGAGGGTGGTTATGGGACATTATACTGTGTGGAGGGTGGTTAGGGGGCATTATACTATGTGGAGTGTGGTTATAGGACATTATACTGTGTGGAGAGTGGTTACAGGACATTATACTGTGTGGAGAGTGGTTACAGGACATTATACTGTGTGGAGGGTGGTTACGGACATTATACTATGTGGAGGGTGGTTAGGGGGCATCATACTATGTGGCAGCACTAAGGAGGCTTCCTCACTTGTGGACAGAATTAGAGGCTTGTTTTCAGATAATACATTTGCTGAATTGTGTATTCTTTCTGCCTCAGTATTCTCCATTCTATGCTACTATTACAGTATCTGGGGCACAATATTAGGGGTAACAACAGGATACAGGAGATAATGGGCATTTGAGGAACTTACAGTTGGAAGAAAAGTTATGACAGTCTGCAGCAAATGAAGTAAATAAGGTCAGAGATTGTCTACCCACGGAAACATCACTGGATGTAATACATACAGTATGTATTTTCTCTGTGACCCGGGTGCCTGCACAGAATTATGCCATCACAAGGATATTTGGTGTAAACGAGGAGGGGAAAAACTTCTGAACACCCTCGGGTCCCTTCAGCCGCTGGAGTGGACAAATTGGCATGATTTCTTCAATAGAGTTCTGTAGCATTTGGGTACCTACATAAGACCAACTGAAGGCCAATATGTTATACACCCCCACTAGGTTACACACCGGACAAGTATGCAATCTTTATCTTAAAAAAGTTGCATAACTGTGTTGAACCCCTGGCCAAGCAGGTGGCTATGTCCGCTCCATCTTAGAGAAATAAAGATTGCATCTCTACTCCACATAGACTAATATAGTAAAAAGTGACATGGTTAACCAGTGCAAAACCCACTGGGGTTTTTTAACATATTGACCTTTAGTTGGTCAAACTGACATACAGTATATGGCACTGACACCCAACAATATCCCACAGCAAATAATACAAGTAGTAAACTATGCCAGAAAAAAAAAAGCAAAGATGTATTAAGTGTGGGCCAGGGAGTCTTGTTGTTCTTCCATTAAACTGCAGGAAAAAGAATAATTTCAGGTTCTGGCTATTTGCAAGATCAAGGTCCGTGAAATTTTGCAAAGTCAAACTATTTGTGCTAGATTCATTTAACATGTTGATAAATTGCTCTGTGCTGCCTGTGTGTAAATTAGGTATCCATAATCTGTTCTGTCCTCAAGGAAAAACCAAGGTGGTGGAGTTTCATTGAAATGCAGTAAGATTGCACAGAAGGTGACACACAATAAAGGTTGTTTCTAACCATTTAACATTGGGCTGATGTTCTCAATGGACTAGACATCACACTTCTGTCCAGGCAAAAACAAGCCGTCACAGATTGCTTTTGTCAGGCAGTCTGACCCTCTTATTCCTTTTCCTTGGTACAAGAAAAGCAGGCACATGTGAGTAGCAGGTGTCTGGTGTCCAAAACGTGCTCATTTGTGTGACAAGTGACGGCTAGCCGGTCTGGTTTAATCCCACAGAAGTGCTAGCATGGCACAAATTGCTGAAAAAATGGTGACTATGGGAGAAAGGAGTCACAGCACGCAGTACATTGCAGCTTGAAGTGTTTACTTGAGAGACTGGTCATTGTGATACCTGTTCTCCATCAAAGAGGCCTACAATAGGGATAAGAGCATCGCAACTGGACCTTAAGAGCAAAACAAGAAGGTGGCGTGGAGTGATGGCAACTGGATGTACTAAAGGCCAAAGACAAGCTAATGGAGGCAGTGTGATGGCTTGCACAATGTTCTGCCTGGAAATATTCAAGAGTTATTTCCAGTTTAGCAAAATCTAGCTTTGACGGAAGTGGCTATAAGTGCCCACTACTATAGGACTTATGGAAACAGGCAAATCGCGCTGCTCTATGCCATTTCCCTAACTCCCATTGAGGTGAGCTACACTGTTTCTGTAGGTCCCCAGTTACAGAAACAGTGTAGCTAAATGGGCTGTGCTGTTTCCGTAGCCATCGCTCACTTCTAGTGAAGACAGACAAACTGCATAGAGCAGCACTGTTGGTCTATTTCTGTAAGTTTTGCTTTGATTGGGGCTTGCAGCCAGTCATGCCTGTCTATGCCATGGCTAGCGCAGATGGAAATAACTCTTTAGGTCCTGGTATTCATGTCGATGTTACTTTCTCAGGTACCACCTACTTCAATGTTGTTTCACAGCAAAAACCTCCTACACGATTATGGTATTCTCTAACAGTTATGGCGTCTTTGAGAAGGATAACGCCCCACCATAGGAATGATAGCAGGAACATGATAGAGTTCATAGTGCTGGCCTCTAAATTACCCAGACCTCATTCGGATTAAGCTTATGCAGGTTGTGCTGCAAAGACTGGCAAAATCCATAGAGACCCCAACTCGCATCTTACAGGAGTTAAAGGATCTGCTACTGCTAACTTTCCGCCAGATACCACTGGACAGAGGTCTTATGGAGTCCATGCCTTGGCAGGCAGAACTGTTTTGGCAGCACATGAGAGGCCCAGACAATATTAGGCAGGTAATTATAAAGAGAATTCCCTTTAAAAGCTGCCAACCTGTGGCAGAGAGGCAGGGAATGGCCAGGGTTGCCCATTGTTCACGAATACCAACTCCTCGGATGATGGTAGCACTGCCATTACTAAACTATAAACTTTACAAAAAGACACATATAGGTACATATAGTCAACAAAGCAGAGAATAAAGTGGTGACAGATTCACTTTAATGCTATTCCTGATCAGCCTACATTTATTTTTAATGCGTAGTCTTTAAGGTGGGCAGCTTGTAAAGGCCAAGGTTCTCTTTAAGAGAGTTTTAGTCCTGGTAATAAATTATTCTGCCGTGACAGTTTGCATTCATACATCACAGTCAGTGCAGTCACTCATCTTCTAGGAATATGAATCTCCGGCAAGAGATTCTCCATGGGAATCCTGTTCTTGTTCATTATGCAAAAAACATAAATTGCTGTGCAGCCTTATGCAAAACACCAATCTCATAATATGTTTAAGCAAACAGATGATCTGACGGAGGAGAGAGAAAAAAAACGAAAACCCTTTGGAATACGGCGCCTGAACTAGGCAGCTTAATTATGTTCCATTTTGAGGCTGCTGAACCGCTGTACATTTAAAGATGTAAAGTGCGGCACCATTTAGAGAGATTATTTTCTGCTACTAAACCATGCAAATCACATGAAAAAAATATGTTGATGGATCTCCCTACGTCTGCCATGCTCATTAACCACCACGGCATAGCTGCGGAGAGGAAAACTGCGGGATAATGGCATTCGCTGAAACTGATTATTAGCCCTGATTACTTTGCCAGTCCAAACTTATCAGAAGACAAGAAGACAGCAGAAGCTCGCAAGGTTACGTGTTTTTCCAGAAGGTTTCTGTTTAATGTGAGGAGCGTTCCCCCCCTCCCTCCATTATTTCTTATTGTTCAGAAAACCCCAAGAGTAGGATCTTCTCTTACAAACATACAAAGTCTTATACGGCATAAATAATAAAGAAACCAAACCACAACAAGTATTCTACCAACCCCTTCCCTGAATGAAGTTATTTTATTATGCTCTCTGAGTCCACTGTATACACAGGAACAGAAGAAATAAAGAGAATACATTGTAATAAGAGTCTGGGTGCTGAACTATCTCTGCTTCTTTACATTCACTCGTAGTCACCGAAGCTGTAGACGTGCTGTGTCTCTAGTCCTCGGGCTTCCCATGCTCGCCCTGCTGGTGGTGCTGTTGTCTTTGCTGACTATGACTAAATGAAGGGCTTAATCTACAGTCATTTTCTCAATACCTTCCAAAATTGGTAACTACAGGCAGTGAACATGGATCCTGGGTATAACTGTAGACCTTATCTCTGGGTATTTGCTATTTGCTTGCATCCATTCAGGACCACTTTAACCATAGGGCCAACAGTGCAATTGCACTGGGCTCTATTGTAGCAGGGATCCCATTGAGCCAGCCCTGTATTTAGAGTGTTGTCCCCAGCAGAGAGTATAAAGCCATCCTCTGGGTGAAGGTAAGTTGAATAAAATGATAAAACCAAGAGTTATCCACTCATTGCTTCACCATTTGGCCACCATATCTGCTCTTGGCGTCTTGGGATCAATAGGCTCAATATCGTGATATCACTTACAATGCACTTACTGCTCCTCTGACCAGAGACAGAAGAGAACAGGGGAATGCAGAAAGGTGAGAATAAGGGATTTTTTTTGTTTTTTTCATCATTGTACTGGGGCAAGTGGAGTGAGACAATGTATACGGTGGGAGCAACTGTAGGGGACAATGTATACTGTAGAGGCAACTGGAGGGGGACAAGAAGCTGTGGGGGCAGTTGGAGGGGAACAATATAATATAATGTCTGAGGTGCCCCTGGGAGGAAAGAGGTTAATGTGTGATAAGCCACTGAGGGGTATTATATTTTATGGGGCCACTAAGGAGGCGTTATACTATGTGATGGTCACTGAGGGGGTATTATAATTTGGGCAGGTCAGATACATCTTAGTGGTGGTGATAGGGGGGGGTCCTTTTGAAACGTTTGCACTGAGCTAATGAATGTGTTAAAACAGCTCTGTTTCCATTGTCCCATAAAGGTAGACAGTCGTTCTCCAAGCTGCACAAAAAGGCCCCATTCCCACGGAGTAACGCGCCACTCATTCTGACACGGAAACACGTGTCAGAGTGAGTTGCTTCAAAACAGATCCCATTGGCTTCAATGGGTGCCGTCTTACGCGCGCTACACATTGAAATCAATGGGTTAAAAAGCCTCCCATTGATTTCAATGAGTATCGCGTGTAAAACGGCACCCATTGAAGTCAATGGGATCTGTTTTGAAGCGCCTCACTCTGACACATGTTTACGTGTCAAAATGAGCGGCGTGTTACTCCATGGGAACGGGGCTAAAGAGAGTGGTGCCTTTCAGGGAGATGAAGGAGGTTGTCTGTTTATTGGGGGGGAGGTCCACTTTGATAACTTCTAATGCTGATGCTTTTTTGATGGACATTCTGTGGCATTATCTGATGGGCCAATAGCAGCTCTCACTATAAGGGAGCATTGGTGCTTTTACTTTTAAAAGGGACACTTTGCATATGCCCTATAGCTAGGTACTTTAGGCAAGACCTGTGCTTTTATGGGGATGCTCTGGCTTCTGTTTAGCCAAGAACAAAGCATGCACACGGACATGGGATTTGTTTTTGGGGTGTATTTATACTTGCTACAGTAGAGTAAGAACCTTCACCTGTCCCCCATCAGATGTTGGGGGAAGGATGGACCTGGCATGGGGGGTTTCAGTTGTTCGATCTTTAGTTCTCACAGGAGATAAGCCACCATAAGATGCCACCAGAGATGTGTCTAGCAGCAGGTTATTCCTTTATACCACTGACAGCACAATCTTGCTTGGGAAACAAAGTTGTCAACTAACAACCTATCCAAGGCCTGGTTCACATCTGTGTCAGTAATCCGTTCGGGAGTGTCTGCATGGGGACCCCCCAAACGGACTACCGAACGCATTGACAAGTGGTGTGCAGTGAAAGCATACAGACCCCATAGACTATAATGGGGTCCGTGTGCTTTCCGTATTGTCTCCGCACAGAACATGTGCACAGAAAAGTACTTCACAATTAACTTTCCTGCCCGCATGAGTTGTGCAGAGACCATGCGGAAAGCACACAGACCCCATTATAGTGTATGGGGATCCGTGTGCTTTCACTGGACATTGCTTGCCAATGCGTTCGGTAGTTCGTTTGGGGGGTCCGCATGGGGACCCCCCCAAACGGATTACCGACGCAGCTGTGAACCAGGCCTAAGGTGTATAGTTACCCTTACTTTACAACATGTGTTTTCCATTTGCATCTTTTTGAGACTAAATCCATTGGAAAAAAATAAAATGAATACGAAATAGGAAAACGCAAACATTTAAGCCGGCAAGCTAGTGTGATATGTTTAAATCCCATCCACTTCACTGGTACTGGATATGACAGTCGGCTAACCAGCTACAACAACACCACGTGTTGTGTTAGCCTATATGGGATGTTCAATCGTCTGTTGGAGTTATAGACTACATATGAAGCCTCCGTTAACCTGACCTAGAGCATTGAGTTTCCTATAAATGAAGTAAAGGGATGATATATTGTATTCATTTCAAGCCTAGGTTTTTCTCTGCTTCAATGGAAAGTGCCAATGTAAAACATGACAATTAAACAGAACCTGTCATGTTGGAAATGGAGTGCAATCTGCAGGCAGCATGTTATAGAAAAGATGGAGCAAACAGATTGAGATAAATTCGTAGGAAAAGATTCAGTGCAACTTGATTTATTTCTTTAAATCAGGGGTCCTCAAACTGCGGCCCGCGGGCCAGATGCGCCCCGCCAAGCACTTCTGTCTGGCCCCGCCGACAACGCCGGCAGGCGTGCATTTATAATGAAGCTCCTGGGGAGCTCGGGCCAGGCCATGGAGCGCACTTCACTTTACCTATTGGAGGGCACCGCTCCCGATGTCTGTGCGACCTGCTCTGCCTCCGGCCCACTGTTTAAAAAGTTTGAGGACCCCTGCTTTAAATCACTGCTCCTTTTTGGCTTAGGGGTACAGTAGGCGGTCCTGATCAGTGTTTGACAGCTATCTGTATGCCCACTCATATATGGAAGGCTGTTACTAGGTAGACCCACCCACTGGATGCCCAAGTCAAGAATCAGCAAGCATTAAAATAAGTAACGCTGCTCTCACCAAGGTACAGTATGTAGTATAGTATAAACTATGAGAGATGTGTATAGGTTACAAGCAGACTTGGACAGCATGGGTGTTTGGGCATCCACTTGGAATATAAGGTTCGATGTGGATAAATGTAAAGTTATAAAACTACGTAAAAATAATCTGCATGTAAAAAATGTCCTAAATGGATTAAGGCCGGTAGAGTCACTGGTAGGGAAGGACCTATTGAGCTTTTGACTTTTTGTTTTGCCTCATGTGATGCCGTGTAACCCTACTCTTAGACAAGTCATATATAACCCCACAAAGTCTTCTTTGGAGTCTGTGCCATAGACGTTGCAGTATTCTTTGGGTTCTTTGGACTAGATGTTAATAAAGTCATAGGTAGCAGACAGAATATTGCAAAATGCTTGCTAAAGCTAAGACTTTTGTGGCCAGAGACTGATAAAGGTTACTCTCAAATGAATATCACTGGACCACTGGCAATCGAAAGTTCAGTTAAGTATTAAACTATATGACTGGCTGTAATACAAGAAGAATTATGTAACTTCTGTAACACTTGAGTAAGGACTGAAATATATACAGTAGTTAGACATATCTGATCTGGGCTATCATTAGATACAAGGGCTAAGCAGATAAGAGAAAAGGGGTTACTGAGTGCAAAAAAGAAAGCCAGTTTACGTCTATTACAATATTTTTTAAAAAGATAGATAGATAGATAGATAGATAGATAGATAGATAGATAGATAGATAGATAGATAGATAGATAGAGGGTGCTTTCACACACAGCACTTCTGCAAAAATGCTACTACACTTGGATCCAGCAAGACAGAGAAATAGAATTCTTTTCTTTATATTTTTCAATCCAATGGAATTCACTTCACTTTTGTCTCAAACTTCATGAAAAGCTATGACACTTTAGGTTAGAGCCACATGAGCTATAGCTGCAGCAGGTAGGCTACTATAAACTCACTGTTGGCTAACATGCTGTGATCTACAACGCTCATCCCCATGTAACAACGATCTACGACGGGGGATCTATAGCGGTCATCCCCATCTGTAACACAGTGACTTAGGACTAGTTCACACGTAAATTACGTGTGGCTTATTTTGGTCCTGAAAAAAAAGCTTCCATTAGGAAGCTTTCTTCTGGACCTTGTCGCACTTTTGGGAGTTTTTTTTTTTTTTTTTTTTTTTTTGTAAAAACAGCTTAATAAAAAGCCAGGCTGTTTTCCCCTCCCATAAAATGAATGGGCCGAAAAAAAGCCTCGCTGTTTCGGTCGCTTTTTTTTGCAAAAGCGCCTGAAGAAAGGTTATGTCACTTCTTTTTTCTGCTAGCAGAAAAATCTGCTAGCAGAAAAAAAAAAGCTAGCAGTCTACATAGACCACTATTGTAAAGGGGCTAATTTTGAAGCAAAATCCACTGTCAAAATCAGCCTCTTTGCCCCTGTGTGAACTAGCTTACAGCGCAAAGCAACCTGAAGGTTTCAAACCTACAAAGTGTCCATTTTTGCTGTGGGCTTCACCCATGGTTTTTAGTTTTGGTAACGAAAAAAGTTAAAAGCTGCAGTGGAACCTTAGGGAAACCTGTCTGTGAGTATCAGCAAATGTCACCCTATTATGGGTAGTTTTCAACATGCTGGCTTGCATAGGAACATGCTGCACACTTTTCCTATGTTCATTGTGTGTGTGGCCTGAGCACACACATGCACCAAATTTGCTAGATACGGTAGCATGAGCCACTTTGGCACATCTTTAGATTGCTTGGTCTAAATTTATACTACCTACATATTAGGTAGTATTAGTAGATCTGCCTCAGTGTCATAAAAACTACTATAAAAAATCAGGGCACACAGATGTGACAAAGGTGGTCACCCACTCTATGAGCCCACTCCACCATCCCATAGGCTGCCATGTGACACTACACTCCTGCATCGGATGATGTAATCTGCATCAGAATCCGCGCCCAAAAACTCTGTGTGCATTGACCCTTACAGGTTAAAGACACTACGTTACCGCCCCCTTTGAATACATCCATAGAGGAGGCAAAAACATTTTTTTTTATGCAGCAAGAAATTTACAGCAAAACCCAACAAAACACACGTGTGTTAATATTTCCTTAGTGTGGTCTATTTTTTATTTTTTTTTTATATTTGAATGTTGTGGGGTGGCATTGAGGTTTAGATTTTAATTATTGTACAATTTTTGTTAAATTATTTTTGAGACTTTACAACATAACACATATGGCGGTCTTTCTGTTCCAAACCAGAGACTGATGAAACTTTGCATGAAACTTACTTCAGCTTAGCTATAGGTGTAATGGACTAAGTAATGCTTCTTTTTCCTACGTGCAGTTGCTCATTTACACCTTGTGCTATCTGTAAAGAGTTATGTTTCATTGCACTGTATCAGTCTTGCATGATAATACAGATTACATGACCTTCTATTACAGCATTTATGTGCAAACAGCAGTATGCCAGACAGGTCAGGACTGGGATGTCTGGGTCATGCCTGAAGAACCTTTGTACAGTAGATAGGATACAGACTAATATTCCTTGGCACGGTCTTCCTCTTGCCAAATATATGCTTCACTGCCATTTCTTAGTAGACATGTGCCCTGTATATCAAGCTGGCAGACTTCAGGCAACACATAAAACTATTAATATAATTCATTAGTAATTTTTGGAACTGTAGAAGATCTTTGAACAGAGATAAGTAAGCCAACAGTGTCCAGGAGATCTTTACCTTTGTAAATACTGCAGTGTCCAACAGGTCTTTACCTTTGTAAACAGTAAGAGGTCAGGGGTCACATTTATCATTTAGATTATGCTCATTGTAACAATAATTGGTGCAACTGGTGTTTTTGTAGGTTCCACGCCATGTTCATGAAAGTTAATGTATGAAATACCTCAGCAGATTACACTATAACAAAGGCATCCAGTAAAACAAAATTTTATTAAAAAATTTAAAAAAAAATAAAAATGGGTGCTTATGGGTAAACCTATGCGTTTGGAGTTTCTATTGAGGAATGCTTTCTGAAAAGAGCCTTAAAGAAAACTTCATGTTTCCCTACTTTGATCTGTGGCCGGACTACACTGTGTTCCAAATTATTATGCAAATATTTTCTCATATTTTCAAAAATTACATATATGAATTGCAGTCATTGTAGTTTGTACAATTGAAAGGTTTTTGAACAAACTGCCTATGATAACAGTATATTTTAATTAAAAAAAACAAAAAAAAAAAAAACACAAAATGCACTCAAAATGCATGCTCTAAATTATTATGCACAGCAGAGTTTTCAACCTTTTTATTTTTATAAAGAACAAAAAAATGGTCATTTGTGAAATTCTAAGCATTAGCAGGTTATTACAAACTGAAATCAAACAGGGTACTATTCCGTTATCGGGCCAGCAGCAGCGCATTTCAGCACCAGCTTTCGGGACAGCAGTTCAGTTCAGCAGCGGGAATTACAATGACATCCGAGGACTGCTGGCCCGATGCTTGTGCCCAGTAGCCAGTACATCAATGACCCCCCCTCCATCTCCTCCTCCTTCCAGTGCTGCCCCCCAGCTCTCCTTACATCTACCCCGTACCCTCTCCCCGCCACATGACTAAGCCGATGCTGGCCCGATGATAGAGGCCGTGCTTGTGTGTAGTAGGCAGTACATCGATCGATGCCCTCATCCTCCTCTTCCTTCCAGTGCTGCCCCCCAGCTCTTCTTACATCTGCCCCGTACCCTCTCCCTGTAATAGGCCTCACCGTAAATCTTGAGCAATGAATGCTACTAGATAGCCGCCGGACGCTGCAGAAAGTTTGTCCCTCCGGCTCGCTGTAGCTCACCGTTCCTATAGTCGGCGTGTTTCTTGTCAGGGCCTGGATTGAGCCCCGGTGTCTTTCCTTTCGGTCTCGGTACTAGCGCTGAGGTGAGGCCTAGTCGTGTGGCGGGGAGAGGGTACGGGGAAGATGTAAGGAGAGCTGGGGGGCAGCACTGGCAGGAGGAGAAGGATGGGGGAGGGGGGTCATCGATGTACTGGTTACTGGGCACAAGCATCGGGCCAGCAGTCCTCGGATGTCATTGTAATTCCCGCTGCTGAACTGCTGTCCCGAAAGCTGCTGCTGAACTGCGCTGCTGCTGGCCCGATAACGGAATAGTACCTCAAACAGTTTTCAAGTCAAAACTTTATTCTCGGTGATGTTACATTTGCACATAGGACCCCTTGTTCAAACGAAGCTTCTGAACTCTCTTGTCTATTGAATTTGTCAGGTTTTGGATGGTTTCTGCTTCAATTGTTTTGCATGAGGACTGAATACCCTCCCAGAGCTGTTGCTTAGATGTGAACTGCCTCCTGCCATCATAGACACTCCTTTTGATGATGCTCCAGAGGTTCTCAATGGGGTTGAGGTCAGGGGAACATGGGGGGTCACACCATAAGTTTGTCCCCTTTTATGCCCATAGCAGCCAGAGATGCAGATGTGTTATTTGCAGCATGAGACATTGGTGCATTATCATGCATGAAAATGATCTTGCTGCGAAATGCACGGTTCTTCTTCTTGAACCATGGCAGGAAGTGCTGTTTGAGAAACTCCACATACATTATGGAGTTCATCTTTACCCCTTCAGGGATCCTAAAGGGGCCAACAATCTCTCTCCCCATGATTCCAGCCCAAAACATTACTCCAGCTTCAAAAACGCGTCTGCTGCTATGACAAGGAATTTTTGCAGTTGCTCTTTTAACCTGATGTAATTGTCTGTCGGAAAGAGTCCTCAATTTTCCCTTATCAGCACAGACATGTGTGTGCTGTGAATCAGCTACAAATATCTTGCGATGGTCACGATGAAGTGTCTTGGCAATGTTGATTGTAGTCATTCCTTGACCTAAATACTCCACAATGTGTTGCTTCTCAGCAGCTGACACATCCTTTTTCTTTCCCATTTTGGCAGAAAATGTATGCTTAGAAAATGCTGCTTAATAATGTGGGACAGTCTTCTTAAGTAGTCTTGCCTTTAATTGGACACACCTGCCAAACTAATTAGCACAGGCATCTGCAATTGCTTTCAGTGATATAAAGAGCCCTGACACCTGACATCACCATCAATGGGTTTAACTGACAAACAAAAAAAAATTCTTACCTTATCACTCCTAAAAACTTTTTGCATAATAATGTGGAACACAGTGTATATATGGTACCTCAATTTTAGATTCACTATAACTTACACTTAGGCTGAGGCCACACATTGCGGAAAGACTGTTTTTTTTTTCTGTTGCAGATTTTACAGTGGTTTCTTGAGCCAGAGTCAACAGTTTCTTGAACTATAAAAGAAGCTCTTATACTTGTCCCTTCTGTTAAATCCACTCCTGGCTTTCGCTCAAAAAAACAACAGTAAAATCTTCTACAAAAATATATGGCCTCAGCTTAACAATATCTGGTGCCGCTATCCCCCTTAACAAGAGCTAAAGTGCTCCATATTAGGATTGGTTCACATCTGCTTTTGTATTCTGTCCGGGGAGAGTCCACATGGAGACCCCCCCAGAACGGAATACAAATGCAATTGCAAGCGCTGTTCTGTAAAAGCACACGGACCCCATAGACTATAATGGAGTCTGTGTGCTTGCTGCGCACTGCCCGCACGAATCATTCATTTTACAGCACAGCGCTTGCAATTGCGTTTGTATTCCATTCAGGGCGTCTCCATGCGGACTCTCCCCGGATAGAATACATAAGCAAATGTGAACAGGGCATTAGGACATTGTTCATCCTGTTTAACGCAAGGCTTCAACTTCTCCTCGAACAACTTTCTATATTTATTCACATGGAAGCAACCAATCCTCACATTATAAGACATGATATACTTATTTGTGTCTATCCTTATGACTCATGTAATAGCCTTTATTTAGGTCAAAATTAAGAGACTGAATTACTTAAGAAAGCAGTTTTATTCTGGACACCTGCAAAATGGCAATTCAACATACAGATATAGCAGAGTTATAGCAGAGATATAACAGAGTTAACCCAAACTTTTGCAATTAAATTGCTGTCACTAAAAACAACAGAATCCAACCAAAAGTCACTGACAATGTTTTCTCAATATGTTTTCATTGCTATTTGTATCCCGCTGCAGCAGTTTAGCGGATTGTAGAAGTTCTGGTTAATACTAGGTTTACACCGTACCACTAAAACAGAGGTTACACACAGACACCAACAACCCCATTAGCTATAAAGAGGTCCACCAGTTGTCCACTGTTTTGAAACAAAGCAGCAGAGAGAAAAATCCAATGTGCAGGACTTCCCTCTGCCGATTATCAGCAGTTTCTGTGACGGAGTCTCCAAAAGTCTCCAACTCTGCTATACCTGTATGCAGTGCATTAGATAACTTGAAGTGTGAATAAAACACTGGGAAGCAATAATTTCAAGCAGTTAGAACTAATTCAGATTCTGTAATAATGCTATTATTAGAGAGGACTGTATCAAAGCCACAAATCCCACTCTAACCATTTGTATATTGAATTAAACTATCTATAGATCCCTATGAGACAGCTCTTTGGGTCATCAGACCCACACTCTGGATGACAAATGTGACAAACTGGACCATCAGATTAACTCCCAATTTCTGCAGGTTCAAGCGTAAACTAAAGATGCATCTTTCAGACAGGCCTACGACAATTACTAATGTAAACCCTTTCATACTGTAATTAGAATCCCTAAAACGAACACTCCTCTGTTCCCGCTCCCACATTACCCCACACGATATGATACCGTTTCAGGCTCACTTTATATGTCCAGGCACCAGTGGCGGAAATAGGAATGGCGGGGCGCCGTGGCGAACTTTTTACATCCCCCCCCCCGACGCCAGAGACCTCCACGAACCAACACCCCTCCCCTGGATTCTTGGGCGCACTATTATGCCCCATAGTGACCCCTGCACACAGTATTATGTCCCATATTGGCCCCTGCACACAGTATTATGCCCCATAGTGGCCCCTGTACACAGTATTATGCTCCACTGTGGACAAACATGAACAATTATTTTACTCTGGGAATTATATATATTTATAATTATCAGAGACCCAGGGGGGATAAAAACATAAAAAAAAAAACACTGTTACTTACCTCTTCCCAGCTCCGCTGCACTCTTCACCGCTGTTGGCCATCTTCAATGACATCTGGGACGTCATGTGACTGGGGCCCTGTCGCGACGCATATGGACGCAGGCCCCGGTCATGTGACGTCAGGGACATCACTCAAGTAGGCCAGAAGCCTGCCCGGAGTAGCAGGGTAGCGCTATACAATAGTGTTGTACTGCGAGAGCGGGAGGAACGCCCCCTCCCTCTGCTCACAGTGCTTGTCCATAGACGAGTATTATCAGGAGGGGAGGGGGCGTTCCTCCCCGCTCACACTGTACAGCGCGATAGGCGCTGCTGGGAAGAAGGACGTTCCTGACAGACTGTTAGAAACGCCCTTCTGACTGTAAAGTGCTACGGTACCAGCACCACTAGCTCTTTACCGGGGGCACAGATCAGGAAAGCCGACAGTATGCTGAATTCAGCGCACTATCGGCTTTCCAGCAGTATATAGAACTGCCTGTGCCCTGAACCGTGAAATCAAGTGTAATTACTAGAGATGAGCGAACAGTGTTCTATCGAACTCATGTTCGATCGGATATTAGGCTGTTCGGCATGTTCGAATCGAATCGAACACCGCGTGGTAAAGTGCGCCATTACTCGATTCCCCTCCCACCTTCCCTGGCGCCTTTTTTGCTCCAATAACAGAGCTGGGTAGGTGGGACAGGAACTACGACACCGGTGACGTTGAAAAAAGTAGGCAAAACCCATTGGCTGCCGAAAACATGTGACCTCTAATTTAAAAGAACAGCGAAGCCCAGCTTCGCGTCATTCTGAGCTTGCAATTCACCGAGGACGGAGGTTTCCGTCCAGCTAGCTAGGGCTTAGATTCTGGGTAGGCAGGGACAGGCTAGGATAGGAAGGAGAAGACAACCAACAGCTCTTGTAAGAGCTAAATTCCAGGGAGAAGCTTGTCAGTGTAACGTGGCACTGACGGGCTCAATCGCCGCAACCCAGCTTTCCCAGGATCCTGAATGGAATACACTGTCAGTGTATTCCCGTATACCCGATATATACCCCGATACCCGTTCCAACGGTGTGCCCCCCCACCTTCACCCCAGAAATACCCTGCAAGTCCCCTAGCAATAGAATTGGGGCTATATACACCCACAATTTTTACTACTGGTATACAGTGCCATTGTCTGACTGGGAATTCAAAGAATATATTGGGAATACAAATACCCTCATTTCTTGCTACTGCCATATAGTGCCAGTTTCTGACTGGGAATTCAAAGAATATATTGGGGTTACGTGCACCCACAATTTTTACTACTGGTATACAGTGCCATTGTCTGACTGGGAATTCAAAGAATATATTGGGAATACAAATACCCTCATTTCTTGCTACTGCCATATAGTGCCAGTGTCTGACTGGGAATTCAAAGAATATATTGGGGTTACGTGCACCCACAATTTTTACTACTGGTATACAGTGCCATTGTCTGACTGGGAATTCAAAGAGTATATTGGGAATACAAATACCCTCATTTCTTGCTACTGCCATATAGTGCCAGGTTCTGACTGGGAATTCAAAGAATATATTGGGGTTACGTGCACCCACAATTTTTACTACTGGTATACAGTGCCATTGTCTGACTGGGAATTCAAAGAATATATTGGGGTTATAAATACCCTCATTTCTTGCTACTGCCATATAGTGCCAGTTTCTGACTGGTAATTCAAAGAATATATTGGGGTTACGTGCACCCACAATTTTTACTACTGGTATACAGTGCCATTGTCTGACTGGGAATTCAAAGAGTATATTGGGAATACAAATACCCTCATTTCTTGCTACTGCCATATAGTGCCAGTTTCTGACTGGGAATTCAAAGAATATATTGGGGTTACGTGCACCCACAATTTTTACTACTGGTATACAGTGCCATTGTCTGACTGGGAATTCAAAGAATATATTGGGGTTATAAATACCCTCATTTCTTGCTACTGCCATATAGTGCCAGTTTCTGACTGGTAATTCAAAGAATATATTGGGGTTACGTGCACCCACAATTTTTACTACTGGTATACAGTGCCATTGTCTGACTGGGAATTCAAAGAATATATTGGGGTTATAAATACCCTCATTTCTTGCTACTGCCATATAGTGCCAGTTTCTGACTGGTAATTCAAAGAATATATTGGGGTTACGTGCACCCACAATTTTTACTACTGGTATACAGTGCCATTGTCTGACTGGGAATTCAAAGAGTATATTGGGAATACAAATACCCTCATTTCTTGCTACTGCCATATAGTGCCAGTTTCTGACTGGGAATTCAAAGAATATATTGGGGTTACGTGCACCCACAATTTTTACTACTGGTATACAGTGCCATTGTCTGACTGGGAATTCAAAGAGTATATTGGGAATACAAATACCCTCATTTCTTGCTACTGCCATATAGTGCCAGTTTCTGACTGGGAATTCAAAGAATATATTGGGGTTACGTGCACCCACAATTTTTACTACTGGTATACAGTGCCATTGTCTGACTGGGAATTCAAAGAATATATTGGGGTTATAAATACCCTCATTTCTTGCTACTGCCATATAGTGCCAGTTTCTGACTGGTAATTCAAAGAATATATTGGGGTTACGTGCACCCACAATTTTTACTACTGGTATACAGTGCCATTGTCTGACTGGGAATTCAAAGAGTATATTGGGAATACAAATACCCTCATTTCTTGCTACTGCCATATAGTGCCAGTTTCTGACTGGGAATTCAAAGAATATATTGGGGTTACGTGCACCCACAATTTTTACTACTGGTATACAGTGCCATTGTCTGACTGGGAATTCAAAGAATATATTGGGGTTATAAATACCCTCATTTCTTGCTACTGCCATATAGTGCCAGTTTCTGACTGGTAATTCAAAGAATATATTGGGGTTACGTGCACCCACAATTTTTACTACTGGTATACAGTGCCATTGTCTGACTGGGAATTCAAAGAATATATTGGGGTTATAAATACCCTCATTTCTTGCTACTGCCATATAGTGCCAGTTTCTGACTGGTAATTCAAAGAATATATTGGGGTTACGTGCACCCACAATTTTTACTACTGGTATACAGTGCCATTGTCTGACTGGGAATTCAAAGAGTATATTGGGAATACAAATACCCTCATTTCTTGCTACTGCCATATAGTGCCAGTTTCTGACTGGGAATTCAAAGAATATATTGGGGTTACGTGCACCCACAATTTTTACTACTGGTATACAGTGCCATTGTCTGACTGGGAATTCAAAGAGTATATTGGGAATACAAATACCCTCATTTCTTGCTACTGCCATATAGTGCCAGTTTCTGACTGGGAATTCAAAGAATATATTGGGGTTACGTGCACCCACAATTTTTACTACTGGTATACAGTGCCATTGTCTGACTGGGAATTCAAAGAATATATTGGGGTTATAAATACCCTCATTTCTTGCTACTGCCATATAGTGCCAGTTTCTGACTGGTAATTCAAAGAATATATTGGGGTTACGTGCACCCACAATTTTTACTACTGGTATACAGTGCCATTGTCTGACTGGGAATTCAAAGAATATATTGGGGTTATAAATACCCTCATTTCTTGCTACTGCCATATAGTGCCAGTTTCTGACTGGTAATTCAAAGAATATATTGGGGTTACGTGCACCCACAATTTTTACTACTGGTATACAGTGCCATTGTCTGACTGGGAATTCAAAGAATATATTGGGAATACAAATACCCTCATTTCTTGCTACTGCCATATAGTGCCAGTGTCTGACTGGGAATTCAAAGAATATATTGGGGTTACGTGCACCCACAATTTTTACTACTGGTATACAGTGCCATTGTCTGACTGGGAATTCAAAGAGTATATTGGGAATACAAATACCCTCATTTCTTGCTACTGCCATATAGTGCCAGTTTCTGACTGGGAATTCAAAGAATATATTGGGGTTACGTGCACCCACAATTTTTACTACTGGTATACAGTGCCATTGTCTGACTGGGAATTCAAAGAATATATTGGGGTTATAAATACCCTCATTTCTTGCTACTGCCATATAGTGCCAGTTTCTGACTGGGAATTCAAAGAATATATTGGGGTTACGTGCACCCACAATTTTTACTACTGGTATACAGTGCCATTGTCTGACTGGGAATTCAAAGAGTATATTGGGAATACAAATACCCTCATTTCTTGCTACTGCCATATAGTGCCAGTTTCTGACTGGGAATTCAAAGAATATATTGGGGTTACGTGCACCCACAATTTTTACTACTGGTATACAGTGCCATTGTCTGACTGGGAATTCAAAGAATATATTGGGGTTATAAATACCCTCATTTCTTGCTACTGCCATATAGTGCCAGTTTCTGACTGGGAATTCAAAGAATATATTGGGGTTACGTGCACCCACAATTTTTACTACTGGTATACAGTGCCATTGTCTGACTGGGAATTCAAAGAGTATATTGGGAATACAAATACCCTCATTTCTTGCTACTGCCATATAGTGCCAGTTTCTGACTGGGAATTCAAAGAATATATTGGGGTTACGTGCACCCACAATTTTTACTACTGGTATACAGTGCCATTGTCTGACTGGGAATTCAAAGAATATATTGGGGTTATAAATACCCTCATTTCTTGCTACTGCCATATAGTGCCAGTTTCTGACTGGTAATTCAAAGAATATATTGGGGTTACGTGCACCCACAATTTTTACTACTGGTATACAGTGCCATTGTCTGACTGGGAATTCAAAGAATATATTGGGGTTATAAATACCCTCATTTCTTGCTACTGCCATATAGTGCCAGTTTCTGACTGGTAATTCAAAGAATATATTGGGGTTACGTGCACCCACAATTTTTACTACTGGTATACAGTGCCATTGTCTGACTGGGAATTCAAAGAATATATTGGGAATACAAATACCCTCATTTCTTGCTACTGCCATATAGTGCCAGTGTCTGACTGGGAATTCAAAGAATATATTGGGGTTACGTGCACCCACAATTTTTACTACTGGTATACAGTGCCATTGTCTGACTGGGAATTCAAAGAGTATATTGGGAATACAAATACCCTCATTTCTTGCTACTGCCATATAGTGCCAGTTTCTGACTGGGAATTCAAAGAATATATTGGGGTTACGTGCACCCACAATTTTTACTACTGGTATACAGTGCCATTGTCTGACTGGGAATTCAAAGAATATATTGGGGTTATAAATACCCTCATTTCTTGCTACTGCCATATAGTGCCAGTTTCTGACTGGTAATTCAAAGAATATATTGGGGTTACGTGCACCCACAATTTTTACTACTGGTATACAGTGCCATTGTCTGACTGGGAATTCAAAGAGTATATTGGGAATACAAATACCCTCATTTCTTGCTACTGCCATATAGTGCCAGTTTCTGACTGGGAATTCAAAGAATATATTGGGGTTACGTGCACCCACAATTTTTACTACTGGTATACAGTGCCATTGTCTGACTGGGAATTCAAAGAGTATATTGGGAATACAAATACCCTCATTTCTTGCTACTGCCATATAGTGCCAGTTTCTGACTGGGAATTCAAAGAATATATTGGGGTTACGTGCACCCACAATTTTTACTACTGGTATACAGTGCCAATTTCTAACTAGGAATTCAAAATGCGCAAGGCTCCCGGAAAGGGACGTGGACGAGGCCGTGGGCGAGGTCGGGGGAATGGTTCTGGGGAGCAAGGTAGCAGTGAAGCCACAGGGCGTCCCGTGCCTACTCCTGTGGGGCAGCAAGCATTGCGCCACTCCACAGTGCCAGGGTTGCTTGCCACATTAACTAAACTGCAGGGTACAAACCTTAGTAGGCCCGAGAACCAGGAACAGGTCTTGCAATGGCTGTCAGAGAACGCTTACAGCACATTGTCCAGCAGCCAGTCAGACTCTGCCTCCTCTCCTCCTATTACCCAACAGTCTTGTCTTCCTTCCTCCCAAAATTCCGAAGCTTTACAGAACAATAACCCAAACTGTCCCTGCTCCCCAGAGCTGTTCTCCGCTCCTTTCATTGTCCCTCAACCTGCCTCTCCACGTCACGATTCCACGAACCTAACAGAGGAGCATCTGTATCCAGATGCTCAAACACTAGAGTCTCCTCCATCTCCGTTCGATTTGGTGGTGGATGACCAGCAACCCACCCTCATCGACGATGATGTGACGCAGTTGCCGTCAGGGCATCCAGTTGACCGGCGCATTGTGCGGGAGGAGGAGATGAGACAGGAGTTGGAAGAGGAAGTGGTGGATGATGAGGACACTGACCCGACCTGGACAGGGGGGATGTCAAGCGGGGAAAGTAGTGTGGATGTTGAGGCAGGTGCAGCACCAAAAAGGGTAGCTAGAGGCAGAGGCAGAGGTCAGCAGCTTAGGCGAAGCCAGGCCACACCCGGAATCTCCCAAGATGTTCCAGTTCGTACCCAGCCCCGAAAAACTCCCACCTCGAGGGCACGTTTCTCGAAGGTGTGGAGTTTTTTCAAGGAATGCGCCGAGGACAGATATAGTGTTGTCTGCACAATTTGCCTCTCGAAATTGATTAGGGGCTCTGAGAAGAGCAACCTGTCCACCACTTCAATGCGCCGTCATTTGGAATCCAAGCACTGGAATCAGTGGCAGGCAGCAACGGCAGGACAAAGGCCGACTGCCGTTCACGCCACTGCCACTGCCTCTGCCTCTGCCTCTGCCACTGCCACTGCTGACTGTGCTGGCGATGCACTCCAGAGGACGAGCCAGGACACCACTTCATCTGCCTCCGCCACTTTGTTGACTTCTACCTCATCCTCCCCTGGTCCTGTCTTATCTCCTTCTCCTGCACCATCAAAGGCACCATCAGGCGTTTCTTTACAACAACCCACCATCTCTCAGACATTGGAGCGGCGGCAGAAATACACTGCTAACCACCCACACGCGCAAGCCTTGAACGCCAACATCGCTAAACTGCTGGCCCAGGAGATGTTGGCGTTCCGGCTTGTTGAAACTCCCGCCTTCCTGGACCTGATGGCAACTGCGGCACCTCGCTATGCCGTCCCTAGCCGTCACTACTTCTCCCGGTGTGCCGTCCCCGCCTTGCACCAGCACGTGTCACTCAACATCAGGCGGGCCCTTAGTTCCGCGCTTTGCACAAAGGTCCACTTGACCACCGACGCGTGGACAAGTGCATGCGGACAGGGACGCTACACTTCACTGACGGCACACTGGGTGAATGTAGTTGAGGCTGGGACTGCTTCCCAAACTGGCCCGGTGTACCTCGTCTCCCCGCCTAACATTCCTGGCAGGGACACGAGAAGAACACCCCCCTCCTCCTCCTCCTCTACCGCCTCCTCCTCCGCCACCGCCTCCTCCTCCGCCACCGCCTCCTCCTCCGCTGTTAGATTGACCCCAGCTACGAGTTGGAAACGTTGCAGCACTGGCGTTGGTAGACGTCAGCAGGCTGTGCTGAAGCTGATCAGCTTGGGGGACAGACAGCACACTGCCTCCGAGGTGAGGGATGCCCTCCTCGATGAGACGGCAATATGGTTTGAGCCGCTGCACCTGGGCCCAGGCATGGTCGTTTGTGATAACGGCCGGAACCTGGTAGCAGCTCTGGAGCTTGCCGGACTCCAACATGTTCCATGCCTGGCCCACGTCTTCAACCTAGTGGTGCAACGTTTCCTAAAGAGCTACCCCAATGTTCCAGAGCTACTGGTGAAAGTGCGGCGCATGTGCGCCCACTTTCGCAAGTCGACAGTAGCCGCTGCTAGCTTAAAATCTCTCCAGCAACGCCTGCATGTGCCACAACACCGGCTTTTGTGCGACGTCCCCACACGCTGGAACTCAACGTTTCAGATGTTGAATAGAGTGGTTGAGCAGCAGAGACCTTTGATGGAATACCAGCTACAAAACCCTAGGGTGCCACAAAGTCAGCTGCCTCAGTTTCACATCCATGAGTGGCCATAGATGAGAGACCTTTGTGACATCCTACGGGTCTTTGAGGAGTCCACAAGGAGGGTGAGCTCTGAGGATGCGATGGTGAGCCTTACAATCCCGCTCTTGTGTGTTCTGAGAGAATCCCTGATTGACATCAGGGATAACTCAGATCACACAGAGGAGTTAGGGATAGCATCCGATCCGTCACAGCTGGAGAGTAGGTCCACACATCTGTCCGCTTCACTGCGTTTAATGGAGGAGGAGGAGGAGGAGGAGGAGGAAGAAGAGTTGTCCGATGATGTGATGGTGATACAGGAGGCTTCCGGGCAACTTCGAATCGTCCCATTGTTGCAGCGCGGATGGGTAGACATGGAGGATGAGGAGGAAATGGAGATTGAACTTTCCGGTGGGGCCAGAGGAGTCATGCCAACTAACACTGTGGCAGACATGGCTGAGTTCATGTTGGGGTGCTTTACAACCGACAAGCGTATTGTCAAAATCATGGAGGACAACCAGTACTGGATCTTTGCTATCCTTGACCCCCGGTATAAAAACAACATCTCGTCTTTTATTCCGGTAGAGGGGAGGGCCAATCGCATCAATGCTTGCCACAGGCAATTGGTGCAGAATATGATGGAGATGTTTCCAGCATGTGACAGTGGCGGCAGGGAGGGCAGTTCCTCCAGTAGGCAACCAAGTTCTCACCGGTCCACACAAACGAGGGGCACACTGTCTAAGGTCTGGGACACCTTGATGGCACCCCCTCGCCAAAGTGCCGCCACGGAGGGTCCTAGTGTCACCAGGCGTGAGAAGTATAGGCGCATGTTGCGGGAATACCTTTCCGACCACAGCCCTGTCCTCTCCGACCCCTCTGCGCCCTACACGTATTGGGTGTCGAAGTTGGACCTGTGGCTTGAACTTGCCCTATATGCCTTGGAGGTGCTGTCCTGTCCTGCCGCCAGCGTCCTATCTGAGAGGGTGTTCAGTGCAGCCGGTGGCATCATCACTGACAAGCGCACCCGTCTGTCAGCTGAGAGTGCCGACCGGCTCACTTTGATAAAAATGAACCACCACTGGGTAGAGCCGTCATTTTTGTGCCCACCTGTGTAAAGCACCCCAACATGAAACTCCATGTCTGTACTCAACCTCTCCAATTCCTCCGCATCCTCATACTCATCCACCATAAGCGTTGCACAATTCTGCTAATACTAGGCTCCCTCCACCCTGATTTCCCCCAACTCTGCTGGTTAGAGGCTCCCTCCACCCTGATTTCCACCAACTCTGCTGGTTAGAGGCTCCCTCCACCATGAATTTGCCCAAACTGGGCTGTTTAGAGGCTCCCTCCACCATGAATTGGTCCAAACTGGGGTGGTTAGAGGCTCCCTCCACCATGAATTGGTCCAAACTGGGGTGGTTAGAGGCTCCCTCCACCATTAATTGGTCCAAACTGGGCTGGTTAGAGGCTCCCTCCACAATTAATTGGTCCAAACTGGGCTAATTAGAGGCTCCCTCCACCATGAATTGGTCCAAACTGGGTTTTTTAGAGGCTCCCTCCACCATTAATTGGTCCAAACTGGGCTGGTTAGAGGCTCCCTCCACAATTAATTGGTCCAAACTGGGCTAATTAGAGGCTCCCTCCACCATGAATTGGTCCAAACTGGGTTTTTTAGAGGCTCCCTCCACCATTAATTGGTCCAAACTGGGCTGGTTAGAGGCTCCCTCCACAATTAATTGGTCCAAACTGGGTTTTTTAGAGGCTCCCTCCACCATGAATTTGCCCAAACTGGGCTGTTTAGAGGCTCCCTCCACCATGAATTTGCCCAAACTGGGGTGGTTAGAGGCTCCCTCCACCATTAATTGGTCCAAACTGGGCTGGTTAGAGGCTCCCTCCACCATGAATTTCCCAAAACTTGGCTGTTTAGAGGCTCCCTCCACCATTAATTGGTCCAAACTGGGCTGGTTAGAGGCTCCCTCCACCATGAATTTGCCCAAACTGGGCTGTTTAGAGGCTCCCTCCACCATTAATTGGTCCAAACTGGGCTGGTTAGAGGCTCCCTCCACCATGAATTTGCCCAAACTGGGCTGTTTAGAGGCTCCCTCCACCATGAATTGGTCCAAACTGGGGTGGTTAGAGGCTCCCTCCACCATGAATTGGTCCAAACTGGGGTGGTTAGAGGCTCCCTCCACCATTAATTGGTCCAAACTGGGCTGGTTAGAGGCTCCCTCCACAATTAATTGGTCCAAACTGGGCTAATTAGAGGCTCCCTCCACCATGAATTGGTCCAAACTGGGTTTTTTAGAGGCTCCCTCCACCATTAATTGGTCCAAACTGGGCTGGTTAGAGGCTCCCTCCACAATTAATTGGTCCAAACTGGGCTAATTAGAGGCTCCCTCCACCATGAATTGGTCCAAACTGGGTTTTTTAGAGGCTCCCTCCACCATGAATTTGCCCAAACTGGGCTGTTTAGAGGCTCCCTCCACCATGAATTGGTCCAAACTGGGCTGGTTAGAGGCTCCCTCCACAATTAATTTCCCAAAACTTGGCTGTTTAGAGGCTCCCTCCACCATTAATTGGTCCAAACTGGGCTGGTTAGAGGCTCCCTCCACCATTAATTGGTCCAAACTGGGCTGGTTAGAGGCTCCCTCCACCATTAATTGGTCCAAACTGGGCTGGTTAGAGGCTCCCTCCACCATGAATTTCCCAAAACTTGGCTGTTTAGAGGCTCCCTCCACCATTAATTGGTCCAAACTGGGCTGGTTAGAGGCTCCCTCCACCATGAATTTGCCCAAACTGGGCTGTTTAGAGGCTCCCTCCACCATGAATTTGCCCAAACTGGGCTGTTTAGAGGCTCCCTCCACCATGAATTGGTCCAAACTGGGCTGGTTAGAGGCTCCCTCCACCATGAATTTCCCAAAACTTGGCTGTTTAGAGGCTCCCTCCACCATTAATTGGTCCAAACTGGGCTGGTTAGAGGCTCCCTCCACCATGAATTTGCCCAAACTGGGGTGGTTAGAGGCTCCCTCCACCATTAATTGGTCCAAACTGGGCTGGTTAGAGGCTCCCTCCACAATTAATTGGTCCAAACTGGGCTAATTAGAGGCTCCCTCCACCATGAATTGGTCCAAACTGGGTTTTTTAGAGGCTCCCTCCACCATGAATTTCCCAAAACTTGGCTGTTTAGAGGCTCCCTCCACCATGAATTGGTCCAAACTGGGCTGGTTAGAGGCTCCCTCCACCATGAATTTCCCAAAACTTGGCTGTTTAGAGGCTCCCTCCACCATTAATTGGTCCAAACTGGGCTGGTTAGAGGCTCCCTCCACCATGAATTTGCCCAAACTGGGCTGTTTAGAGGCTCCCTCCACCATGAATTGGTCCAAACTGGGCTGGTTAGAGGCTCCCTCCACCATGAATTTCCCAAAACTTGGCTGTTTAGAGGCTCCCTCCACCATTAATTGGTCCAAACTGGGCTGGTTAGAGGCTCCCTCCACCATGAATTGGTCCAAACTGGGGTGGTTAGAGGCTCCCTCCACCATTAATTGGTCCAAACTGGGCTGGTTAGAGGCTCCCTCCACAATTAATTGGTCCAAACTGGGCTAATTAGAGGCTCCCTCCACCATGAATTGGTCCAAACTGGGTTTTTTAGAGGCTCCCTCCACCATGAATTTGCCCAAACTGGGCTGTTTAGAGGCTCCCTCCACCATGAATTGGTCCAAACTGGGCTGGTTAGAGGCTCCCTCCACCATGAATTTCCCAAAACTTGGCTGTTTAGAGGCTCCCTCCACCATTAATTGGTCCAAACTGGGCTGGTTAGAGGCTCCCTCCACCATTAATTGGTCCAAACTGGGCTGGTTAGAGGCTCCCTCCACCATGAATTTGCCCAAACTGGGCTGGTTAGAGGCTCCCTCCACCATGAATTTCCCAAAACTTGGCTGTTTAGAGGCTCCCTCCACCATTAATTGGTCCAAACTGGGCTGGTTAGAGGCTCCCTCCACCATGAATTTGCCCAAACTGGGGTGGTTAGAGGCTCCCTCCACCATTAATTGGTCCAAACTGGGCTGGTTAGAGGCTCCCTCCACAATTAATTGGTCCAAACTGGGCTAATTAGAGGCTCCCTCCACCATGAATTGGTCCAAACTGGGTTTTTTAGAGGCTCCCTCCACCATGAATTTGCCCAAACTGGGCTGTTTAGAGGCTCCCTCCACCATGAATTGGTCCAAACTGGGCTGGTTAGAGGCTCCCTCCACCATGAATTTCCCAAAACTTGGCTGTTTAGAGGCTCCCTCCACCATTAATTGGTCCAAACTGGGCTGGTTAGAGGCTCCCTCCACCATTAATTGGTCCAAACTGGGCTGGTTAGAGGCTCCCTCCACCATTAATTGGTCCAAACTGGGCTGTTTAGAGGCTCCCTCCACCATTAATTGGTCCAAACTGGGCTGTTTAGAGGCTCCCTCCACCATTAATTGGTCCAAACTGGGCTGGTTAGAGGCTCCCTCCACCATGAATTTGCCCAAACTGGGCTGTTTAGAGGCTCCCTCCACCATGAATTGGTCCTAACTGGGCTGGTTAGAGGCTCCCTCCACCATGAATTTCCCAAAACTTGGCTGTTTAGAGGCTCCCTCCACCATTAATTGGTCCAAACTGGGCTGGTTAGAGGCTCCCTCCACCATGAATTGGTCCAAACTGGGGTTTTTAGAGGCTCCCTCCACCATGAATTGGTCCAAACTGGGGTTTTTAGAGTCTCCCTCCACCATGAATTGGTCCAAACTGGGGTTTTTAGAGTCTCCCTCCACCATGAATTGGTCCAAACTGGGGTTTTTAGAGGCTCCCTCCACCATGAATTTGCCCAAACTCTGCTGGTTAGAGGCTCAATCCACCCTGATTTTCAAAACAAATGTTGGTGCCAACCTCAACTTACTACAAGGGCCAAATTCACTGCTGGTGACAAGCTCTCCTCACTGCAAGTGCCAAATACACATGTTTCAAGGTGTTTTCCTACTGTCAGAGAGGTGGTATTGAGTGTGTAAAGTGTGTAGTTGTTAGGCTGTGATGTTGGGGTAATAGAGGGTCTTTGGTGTGTTAGATGCCCCCAGACATGCTTCCCCTGCTGTCCCAGTGTCATTCCAGAGGTGTTGGCATCATTTCCTGGGGTGTCATAGTGGACTTGGTGACCCTCCAGACACGGATTTGGGTTTCCCCCTTAACGAGTATCTGTTCCCCATAGACTATAATGGGGTTCGAAACCCGTTCGAACACACGAACATTGAGCGGCTGTTCGAATCGAATTTCGAACCTCGAACATTTTAGTGTTCGCTCATCTCTAGTAATTACTTGCAACTCCCTCCTTTAACCTCCAACTATTATATTTGGGATTATCAACTAAAGTGTTCACTTTTCCTGTAGCGCCACCACTAGACGAAATAAGCATTACATAACATACTCTAAGTTATTGGGTTTTATCTGTAACAAAGACTGGACAGCAAGAGATGTTCTTTGTAACTATTCCTCACTCTGGCTAAAGAATGTGGGTCCTGAACAGATACTCCTGAAACCAAAATATAACATATACAAGGAATTATAGTAAATATATACTGGCATCCAAACAGCTCCAGCATTTCATTGCTTACAAACATAAAGCAAGGTTGACACTTGGCATAACCAACTTTAATGTATTTTCTATGGCTTTACATTGGACTGTTCATCTGCATACACTTCACATATGTCCTGTTCACAAATAATGTGAATAAAGATACTTACCTGCGCCAAAGAATTGTATTTTCTGAACAGCCAGATTATGAAAAGCATGCAGAAGCTGTAATACAGACAGAGCAGTGGTTACCATGTGACGCCTTCGTAACGCTCTCAGCATACACTTGTATTTCACCCAATGTAACCTATATCCACTTCTACAGAAAATGTAATAGCTATGTTCTCAGACACCGAAGACAGTATAGTGAATACATTTACAATTTTTTATTTTTTTTGGTAAAACTTGCATTTCACTGTAAGATAACGTTTGCAATAAATATAACAAACTAGAATAGAGTATCAGTAGATACAGTCTCTATTCTTGTGAGTACATGCAAAGAAACATCTCAAAGAATTCAATAATCGACATGAATTATCACAGCCCTGGCTATACTAAACCATTGTTTATGGCAGTCACCTTATTGTGCCAACTTTAAGACCTAAGTTTGGTAAGAGAAACCTTCAAAAGGATGGACCAATACACATCTCTCATCTAGACAGAGTAAGGCCTGATGCGCCCCAAAACTATGGCAGCACCCAGCTACTCCGCTTTATAAAATGATTGTGACCTATTGACACTTTGGAGGTATATATTTGTCATAAGTGAGGGCTATTTAGTGTTCTGATATATGGCACTGTCTTTAACCGTGAGATCAGGAGCATGGCTGATAACGCCACTTAGATGTTGTGGTCAATAGCAACCGTGACATCTAACGCTAGGTTCACACCTGCGTTCGGGTTTCCGTTCTGTGGTTTCGGCCATGAGTGGCGGCTAGCGTTTTATGCTCTCCGCCGCGAAACCGTTTTTTTTTTTTTAATCGGACACAGAGTACTGCATGTCCGACTCTGTGTCCAGATTGAAAAAAAATGGTTTCGCGGCGGAGAGCGTAAAACGCTCACCGCTAGACAGCTTTCAAACCTATTCAAATGAATGGGTTTGAAACAGTCCTCCAGGTTTCCGTATCCTGCCTCTGTTTTGTGCAGGAAACGGAAACCTTCAGAACGGAGACCGGACGCAGATGTGAACGAGCCCTAAGCTGTTAGAAGTCAGGAATTCCTTATGTCTGCCCCTCGACTATTCCATGATTTCCTTTTGCTATTTGTCTAGGAAATTAATGAGTAATTTGACAACTAGCGTGTACCCATTGGGAGTTTTCTTACATATCCTCACACTGTCTCTTCAGCACTGACAGTATACGGATACACCTCTTTGAGAAGGGAAATGGTAGCAGCTGCCATAATATTATATCCAGCTGAGGCCCAATCCTTGACACCCCCACTAGTGGATTTGTCCCTCTTTTCCTCTTAGTAGCATATATATATATATATATATATATATATATATATATATATATATATATATTCTCACACACACACACACACAAAACCAGCACATCTTACCATCCAATTAATGAGAAGGTAGCAGTGATCCTCTTCACTGTTGTAATTGTTGTCTGCAAATCATAAAAACATAAAGACGGTAAATTTTTACATGTTTTTGTTTTTTCACAAGAGAGGGAACGCTACTACATTAAAACCACAACGTGCTGCCCTGTGTAGGATACCAGCTGGGATCACTGCTAAGCAGCTTCCACCTAAAAATTGCTATTGATGCCAGAATGGCAATTACTCTATGACGGAAATCTGTTGGCGATATTTGTAGTGATACAATGTTGTTAGAATGTATTATAAACACAATGCATGTCAGTGGAGAATAATCACTTCACGCTGACCCCAGTCTGAATGTGACAATGCAATGGATTGTTCTCCTCTGCATAGGAACAATGATATACATTGCTGCAAGTCTGTACCGTCTGTGTCTTTCCTCCTCATGAGGAAACATGCAACCTGTTACTTCTAGAAAGTATTATAATATCAATCATCTGTATAATAATGGAGGCCCTTTTATTGGGGGGGGGGGGGATATGAAGCTTTTTGTTCCAATACATTGTAGCACTGAGTATATTTGTGCAATACTTTGACTTTTTTCACTTCTCAAAACTAGACAAAGAAGCAAACAGAAGTAACTCGATGGGGCATGGACTCCGGAAATCTGCAAGGGTTGCTATACTTACCATCAGAAATTGGCATAAATTATACCACAAATCTAGGGGTGTAGCTTGAAGTTTCTGGGCCCACTAAGGCTCCAGGACCTGGTAGCGATTGCTATCTCTGGACACCCCATAGCTGCAATCCTGCACAAACCTGCATCTCATAGGATTTCCATTTTTAGCGCACACACAAGCAAAGATGGACCAAATTTATTGCAAAGGAGAGAAAGATGGAGAAGGAGATTATGGGGGAAGGGGGGATTCATCAAGACCAGATCAATAAGCCTTGCACTGGCGGAGGATATGTTTAATTCATGAAAAGGCGCATACTTCATCAGGAATTAGGTGCATTCTACAGGAGTCTGTATGCCGTTGCTAAATTACAGTATATGCCAGGTGAGTAACATCATGGATTTCTGCTGCCATTTATGATGCAAAAGTCAAGTAAATGATAAGGGATCTCTCATGGCCAATGGCCCTGGCCACCACCCCACCCACTTTAATAAAAAGGTCGAGGGCAGACAAAACCGCCACTTACAACTATTTAAGTCACCAGTGTCAGTAAAGTTTCACACTGCTGGTTTTACTTTTTAAGCCACAAAAATGAAGTGATCAATGAATTCCCCCAAATAACTTTTAGGTATTTGATAATATTCTAGCTTTTTCTGGATGGACAACCTCTATAGTATTAGACTTCTTCTAATTCTGCACTCCCGCAACCTGGAAAATTTATGGATTATTAGATTAGAATAAAACCAGCCCTATAGGTTTCACATTCCTTATCCTCGTTCTTAAGACTTTCACTATCTGTCACTCCCCTTAGCTTTTTGAAGTTCCCGTTCAGGTGCTCAAAATTCTGCCAGGGTTTCTAGATGAAAACTGACACTTCTGATTAATTTTATATACTGCCCTGAACCATAGTTGCCAGAATAAAGGATCTTTACTGTCTAAGTAACTTCTTAGCTTCCCAGATTTATTCTCAAAAGAAATGAATACATTTATGTTCTTAATGATCAATTAATAAAAATATGTCATTCCACAACTTAGCCAAAGTTAAAACTGACCATCTTCTCTTGAAGGATGGAATTCATTACTAGAAAAAAAAAAATCCCTTCCTCTGAAAGACCCTTTCGGTGCTTCAGGCGCGATTGACCAAGGGGTACAATTAACTAATAAAGAGCCAGTGGAGGTAAGATTTTTATTCCGACAATCAGCGAGGTAATTAGCGGAATGCTTGCCGCCTGCTTTCTTGGCTGCCTGCCGGAACATGTTTCCATGGCAGTGGATCGTTAATAAGACATAATGACTCACTCAAGAGCATCCCTTCAAGGGAAAAGTCGCTTCGAGAAAACAAGATTTATACACCACACCGTGGGATTTTCTAGGGCAAATCATGTAGGAAATTGTCGTACAGCACAGAAGGCCGTACCTGATGGCAAGTGTGATCGCTGGGGACACTGAACCTTTTCAAAGCAAAAGGAGTCTGTACTGCCTATGGCATCAGACCCAAGAGGCAGCATCCGCAGCAGTAATGCCAAACACGGAGACGCTAGAGTACGTGCAGAGACGAGACACATGCACAGATGTCCATAAACCATTAGGATACCATTGTGATTTATGACTATCTGTATCTCCAGAGTGATGTGTGACATTTTATTGGCTATTTCACGACTCGCTGCAGGGCAGATATATAATTCCTTTATGATTAGCACATGTTCATTACGGTGGGATCATGATTACTATTTAGTACAATAATAATCCATTCAGGCTTTTACGTGACACCCTGTCCCAGGTATGATAAAACACATTGATGCAGGACAATGAAAAGGTAAGACAGCTGTACTGTAATTGGTAGCCTAAAGCAGGAAGTGTGGAGATAGGGGGCGTAATGGGGCAATTTAAAAGTTTCCACACAGGAAATACTACGCCATGTTCACATTGGTAATGTATGTAGTTACTTATTAATTATGTTTTCCCAGTGACTTTCATTGATTTTTATGGTTTTCTGAGATAAGAGGTCATGCTGCAGCAGTTTAATCAATTGCTGAGTTCAGGTGAACTCTGGTATATCTATATATATATGTAGGTGTATATGAGGTGAACACCATTGGTCGAATCACTCTCACCTGGTATGAGGGTGGTGGTGTTGGTTTAATATTCATTCCCTTACCCCTTGTCTGGAATTCCTTATCCTGTGCACAAGATCAATATAGTGTTAGTACTGTCACATGGGTTAATTCCAGGTGTATACATGTACCATTCATAATCCAGAGAGGTCTGGCCTATAATGGTCAGTGTATATACCTGGGTTTACAAACTCCCCTGGTGATGGTGCCAACACTGTATTGAATTTGTGCAGAGGATAATAAGGGATTCCAGACCACAGGGAAGGGGGCAAATATTAAGGGCTAGTTCACACGGGCACAGAGGGGGCGGATTATGGTGCGTAATCCACGTCATAATCTGTCCCCTCACAATGGTGGTCTATGGAGACCACCAGGCTGCTGCTCACGGAAAAAAAAGCAGGCTGCCCTTTCTTCTGGCGGATTCCGTGGCTCCCCGCGTCACTCTCACTGCCAAAATCCGCCTCACCACCCCCCCAATGTGAACTTAGCCTAAACCAACCACCATCACCACCACTACTGGCACAAGGGGAGTATGAATGTCATTGCCACTCTTCCTGAGAATTTATCTATGTTCATCAATCAGAGGTGCTCATACAAATCCTTTATATGATTTGAGGCTAGAAAGGAACACCATTTGTGTTCTCCTCTCCTTCTCTTTGCATTTTGACCTACACTTGTAAAAGATTGAACAGAAAGAGACTGCATGACTTACAACTTCTCAAACAGTCAGTACACTATACAGGCAAGTAGTGGGGTACAACACCTAAAGAGTGGGTTCTGTGAGCTCTGCCTAATAGTAGCAGCAGGTGGTCAAACCAATTTTATTTAAAGGAACACTAATACTATAAAAAAAATTGATAAAATAAATAATTGTTCAGAACTGCCAGAAACAGGACAAGGAGGCGATGATTTCTTTATATAAATCTCAGTCTTAAATGTAATATTAGATAAACTAGAGTCAAAAGAACAGAAATAATTAATTTTCTTCCAGGTTTGGGCCAGGATTATTTTGGTGCATTTTCTCCAGCTGAAGCTAAAACTGGAGAATTGTAATACCAACCCAAAAATAGAGAGTCACATTCATAAGCAAAGAAAAAATGTTTAGAGCTGTGTCTCAGCAAATTGTGACCTACAGTTAAAGGAGAGGTCATGCATATGAAATTGGTGGGGGTCTGACACCCAGCATCCCCACCGATGAGCTGTTCGCCTTACAGTGTATGGCACCAGAAGCAGGCAACCTTGCCCTACTATTGCAGCTCCGCCCTTTACGGCTAACCTATGACATGGAAAGTGCAGTCCATTATGCACACAGCATGTTACAGAGCAGGAGGAGCTGAGCAATGTTATATAGCTTGGTGATAAAATATTTGAGTACTTGAGTACGGTGATTGACAGTCGCCCCCCAATTATTGTTCATATAAAGTTATAAACTATCGCCTCCTTGTTTTCTCCACATAGAAAGAGCTGAGATTTAAATGAATAAATTATAATATAAATTTTTTTCCCCCAAAACTATAGATCAATCTGCTCAGCTCCTTCTGCTCTATAATATACTATCTGCAATTAAAAAAAAAAAAAAAAAAATAGTTACCATAGATGTAAGTACAGGGCTCGTTCACATCTGCGCCCGTACTCCGTTCTGCAGGTTTCCGTTTCCTGCACAAAACAGGGGCAGGAGAAGGAAACCTGCCGGCATGTTTCAATCCTATTCATTTGAATGGGCTTTAAAAGTCTCCGGCCGTGCGCACCGGTGAGCGTTTTATGCTCTCTGCGGCTAAACCGTTTTTTTTTTTTAAACCGGACACAGAGTCGGACATGCAGTACTCTGTGTCCGGTTAAAAAAAAAAAAAAACGGTTTCACCGTGGAGCGCATAAAACGCTCACGGCCAGACTCAGCATGACAGGTTTCCGTCTTCTGCATGCAGAAGACGGAAACCTGAAAACGGAGACCGAACGCTGGTGTGAACCCAGCGTCAGATGATCAAAGTATGAAAATCTTAAAACTGTAAAGCACTGAGCTGCTACTGAACTTTCCACATAGTTGCCCAATATACATATATATTTAATATCCATGCAAAGTGAATTTTGACATGTACAAAATTCCCTTCTATCACATTAGGCAATCACCAGTAAAGTATTGGATTCTATGGCACAAGTAGGTTCCAGAGATCCTGTCCTAGCAGTGATTAGGAATTATACAGACAAGTCTAAAAGAACCATTGTAGCCGGCACTAGGAAGCTGTGAAGATGTATTTATGCCAGTATGAGTGGTTCCTGTCTGTGCCAGGCACATCACTGCAGGCACACAATGAATCTCACTGGAGGACAAGACACTACTCAAAGCTAATTGACATTTGTAAAATGACTACTCTGATGTAAAAAGTGTCTGGCCTGGGCTATGTGGAGCACTTTATCTTAAAGGTCAATTGCCTCTGGTTCATATTATATATTAAGATGAAACCTTAGAGTCAGAATAGCTGAATTATGAAATAATTTCTCAACCTAACTGTAGGCTGTGAATGTGAATTTCCACCAAGATCTGGAATAAGAATACATATAAAAATATATTTATCTGAACGTTAAAAAAAACAACTTAATATGACCTTTCATTAATAAGGTCCATGAAGCCTTAGCGAGATAAAGGAGGTCTAATGTTTGTGAAACAAAGTATTTTGTAAAACAGAGTCACAATCTCCAGCCTCTGCCATTGAATTCATATAGAAATATGAAATATGGAATAAAATACACTGAAGCTCTACCTTGGGACCAGTTTACATGGCCACTAACCTATCAACAAACTGCATAAATTCATAGCACAAGCAAAGGTAATGCACCACTCAGCCTCCTTTCGATTTCTTTCTTCCTCCTAAACTGCTCACTCACTCTAAATCCGTCTTGGTCTCCCAAGTTGGACTGAAATATTCAATTACATGTTCCTATAAATAGTTCCTATAGAGAAGGGAAGGGGAGGAGGGTTGACTGAAAAAAGTGGAGGCATAGATTAACAGAGGCTGCAGGAACTAAGAGTAAGTTTGGGATCAATATAAAGGTGTACAGGGTAAGCCCCCATGCATGAAACACTGGGCTTTGTGAATGTGCTAGGCCCATCAGTGGCCTGATTGAAGGGCATGAGATATCACTACCTTTGACATCATGGGTCTCTTTCTGAGGCCTGCTGAGGCCAATCAGCGGATTCAGTGGAAGGAATCCATGATGTCACAGACTACGAGCAGTATCACTTTGAGAAGATGCTGGATCCAAAGGACTGGACCATACTGGGAGGACACCAGAGTACCAGGAACAATTGAGTATGATTTTTTTTTTCTCCTCCCCCCAGCCTATATAAAAATGATCAATTTCCCTGGACATCTTCTACAAATTTGCATTAGTCACAAATCACCAATTTGCAACTATTTTAGGCTAAAGTGGCAATAATGATAAAGTCCCCCTTTGTATTCCATATGTATCAGTCAGCAGGTCCAGCTTAGTGAAAGTGTCTGATGTAATTCCCACACCTAACGCCCCTTCAAAAACAATGTTTGCCTTTTAATGCAGGTGCTTTATCCAGCACAACTGACTAAGCAGAACTGTGTTCACGTGAAGAAGTGCAAGTCTTTATAACATACTAATGATAGTTATAAAGATAAAAATGTGATCAATAAAAAAACAACTCTTATCTGTGGAGATATCATAAGGGCAAAAACCAAAAAGTAAGAATGCTTTAAATGAAGTGTATAAACCATCTGAAAGAACATTTTGCATAGAGATGGAATATTGTCAGCTATGGTCGCCATCAATCACTATAGGGCCTGTATGAATGAGCCAGGTCTAGTGTGGAACCATCACCATGGATCCATTAATTTACGTCTTTGAGCTCAGGCCACAAATAATAGGTCTTGTCCTGAGTTTTTCCCCAGGTTCACCGCTCCATACATGGGCCCATGAATATACACGGATGTGTAAGTGTATGGGGCCACATAAACAAGTCAGTGTGCTAGTCCGTGAAAAACATGGCTAGCACACGGGCAATACACACCTTCAGCACATCATGGCCTGAGGGGATGGTGAATACCGAAGTGGCACAGTACTCGCAGCAAACTCTTCAATGTAGAAACTGTAATTATATTAGGCTAGGTTCACATCCATAGGAGACTCTGCCGGAAATTCCAACGAAAATCGGTGGATAGAAAAGTCCTTCACGGAAGACTTTTCTCTCTGCTGGTTTGAGTATAAAAAAAGGCAGAAACCCGATGGACACTTGGCAGACCCCATTACAGTCTTATGGGGTCTGCAAGTTACCGCTGTTTTAGCAGACGGGCTCTCCATCATTCAGGTCCCCGGGAGACCCAACATGTTAACTAAATTCTGAGGTCAGTAATTACAGCAATATCACATTCACTTGAATGGGTTTGCAAAGGTGACCGCCCGTGTGCGTCTTCAGCCTGTCCGCAGGGAAACCATTTTTTTTTTTTTAGCTGGACACAAAGTTGGACATACAGGACCACCTGGTTTCCATCCAGTTTTGCTGGGACAGAAAAAGGAAACCTGGCGGTATGCACAAACTGGACAAGTAGCGCAAATGTGAAAGGGGCATAAAACTGACTAAACTGAACAATTTAAGAGCCAAATACAGTCCTATGAAAAAGTTTGGGCACCCCTATTAATCTTAATCATTTTTAGTTCTAAATATTTTGGTGTTTGCAGCAGCCATTTCAGTTTGATATATCTAATAACTGATGGACACAGTAATATTTCAGGATTGAAATGAGGTTTATTGTACTAACAGAAAATGCGCAATATGCATTAAACCAAAATTTGACCGGTGCAAAAATATGGGCACCTCAACAGAAAAGTGACATTAATATTTAGTACATCCTCCTTTTGCAAAGATAACAGCCTCTAGTTGCTTCCTGTAGCTTTTAATCAGTTCCTGGATCCTGGATAAAGGTATTTTGGACCATTTCTTTCTACAAAACAATTCAAGTTCAGTTAAGTTTGATGGTCGCCGAACATGGACAGCCCGCTCTCAAATGATCTGAAAACAAAGATTGTTCAACATAGTTGTTCAGGGGAAGGATACAAAAAAGTTGTCGCAGAGATTTAACCTGTCAGTTTCCACTGTGAGGAACATAGTAAGGAAATGGAAGACCACAGGGACAGTTCTTGTTAAGCCCAGAAGTGGCAGGCCAAGAAAAATATCAGAAAGGCAGAGAAGAAGAATGGTGAGAACAGTCAAGGACAATCCACAGACCACCTCCAAAGAGCTGCAGCATCATCTTGCTGCAGATGGTGTCACTGTGCATCGGTAACAATACAGTGCACTTTGCACAAGGAGAAGCTGTATGGGAGAGTGATGAGAAAGAAGCCGTTTCTGCACGTACGCCACAAATAGAGTTGCCTGAGGTATGCAAAAGCACATTTGGAGAAGCCAACTTCATTTTGGAAACAAAGATTGAGTTGTTTGGTCATACAAAAAGGCGTTATGCATGGCATCCAAAAAGAAACAGCATTCCAAGAAAAACACATGCTACCCACTGTAAAATTTGGTGGAGGTTCCATCATGCTTTGGGGCTGTGTAGCCAATGCCGGCACCGGGAATCTTGGTAAAGTTGAGGGTCGCATGGATTCCACTCAGTATCAGCGGATTCTTGAGAATAATGTTCAAGAATCAGTGACGAAGTTGAAGTTACGCCGGGGATGGATATTTCAGCAAGACAATGATCCAAAACAACGCTCCAAATCAACTCAGGCATTGATGCAGAGGAACAATGACAATGTTCTGGAATGGCCATCCCAGTCCCCAGACCTGAATATCATTGAACATCTGTGGGATGATTTGAAGCGGGCTGTCCATGCTCGGCGACCATCAAACTGAACTGAACTTGAATTGTTTGTCCAAAATACCTTTATCCAGGATCCAGGAACTGATTAAAAGCTACAGGAAGCGACTAGAGGCTGTTATCTTTGCAAAAGGAGGATCTACTAAATATTAATGTCACTTTTCTGTTGAGGTGCCCATACTTTTGCACCGGTCAAATTTTGGTTTAATGCATATTGCACATTTTCTGTTAGTACAATAAACCTCATTTCAATCCTGAAATATTACTGTGTCCATCAGTTATTAGATATATCAAACTGAAATGGCTGTTGCAAATACCAAAATATTTAGAACTAAAAATGATTAAGATTTATAGGGGTGCCCAAACTTTTTCATAGGACTGTACATTTTTTAGTTGCCAAATGTAAATATGTATAAAACAAACATGAATTATTGCCTAATAGTTCCCGATCCACCCAGCCACTATAACTATAATAGTACTACCCTTACATGCAATAATGTACCTTCTATATAACTACCTCCTGTGGCATAGGAACAGGGCTCCGGATGGCAACAAAAATAGTGCCAGTCATAATACCCACAGTACCCAAAACATTTACCTCCCCCACATTACTCAAGCCTAGCCATGCTCCTTTTCAATAGTGGTTACATAGAGGAAAGAGCAGGGTGTATTTTTTTCATGGCACCAGTACATTTTCCGTAATGCATTGTCAAATAGTAAAAAATTACTTATAGTGTAAAATGGGGAAATACACAATCGGGAGGTTTTTTTTTTTTTTTAATTCTTCATTGTTGAGTATTAAAGTTACGATTCTTGTTTGCATCATGTTAACTATATTCTGAGGTCAGTAGTTACAGCAATATCACATTTGTACACATTTTATACTTACTACTTTTATAATAGAACAAATTGAACAATTGCTTTGGGTCGCCCTATTCTATATTCATCCATAACTATTCTATATTACTACCTATAGAATAGTGTTAGGGCGGGTGTTATGCTGGCGCAAGCTGTAGTTTCTGTTGTTACCCTTTTGGGGTATATATGATTTTCTGACCACTTTATTACATTTATAAGGGAGGGCAAGGTGACAAAAAAAAGTTGAATTAGGCATTGCAATTTTTTTCGGTTATGGCCTGTATACAGCTTTGTGTCATTAGTGCATAGGGCTGGGCTGCAATACCAACCACAGCCACTATACACTGGACGATGTTGTGCTTGGGGAACAGTGAATAGATTGTAGGGTTGGGTTGCCATGTGTGAGACCTCCACAGATCTGATATTGATGACTTAGGATAAATCATCAGTATTTTAATCTAAGAACACCGCTTCCTACCCTACGCATTACATAATGGGACTACTTGCAACATTTCATTGGTTCAGTTGTATCTATGTTGTCCAGCAGATCTCCTTTAGGTCACTGTTTTTAATGTCATCACCATGCATGCAAAACAGTTTGTTCTGCAAAATGCTAATTGCCATGCTATAAAAATGTGCGCTGGTCAGTGATAAAGCTTTCTTATCAGAGCATGCCAATGCAAGTGAACGAACACTAAAAATGACATAAAACTGTGCTAAGGAACAATAAAGAGAAGTCATCTGAGCAGAGCAAAGGTAATACCGCATTGTCACCTTCTATACGTGAGACTTCTCAGGCTAAGTTCACACCTGAGCCTGGATTCCATTTGGGGTTTCCGTCCCCAAATCCACTTTAAAAAAAAATGGTTTCCCCGTAATCGTAGTGAGTAGAGATGAGAGAATAGTATTTGAAACTCTAGTTTCGAATACCTCGCTCCATAGGAATGAATGGAAGCCCTTTAACCCCTTGGTGTTCGGCTGCTTCCATTCATTCCTATGGGAGCGAGGTATTCGAAACTAGAGTTTCGAATACTATTCGTTCATCCCTAGTAGTGAGTTTTGGAAGGCGAGGAAGGAACATATGAAAGAAAGTCACCAAGCATTAATGTACAAATTAGGCTGATTCCTTAAAGGGTTAAATGTTTATAGCAGGCTAGGTTTACACCCGCGCCTTCTCTACGTTCGGGGTTTCGGTCCCCGAATCCGCTTAAAAAGTGCATTTAGTAGAAAGGAATCCCTTAGTGACTGACATTATGAAATGGACACGACTGTAGTACCACTAGTACCAGCAGCAATGGTGCTAGCAGTAGCATGCACAGTGATAACAAAACAACCCAGTATTGCTCCACAGGGAAAGTCACCCAACTTTCCAAAACTGCTGAATGGAAAATATGTGTAGTTATGCTTTGATAATTTCCTTTGTTCCTATATTCCTGCAGGTTACTTTTCAGGAGCCTTGAAAAGCTGAGTAACAACCAATGAATAGGGATTCTGAATATCAGGCCTCACTATTGCCCCAATACTATATATGCTAAATAGTATGGCATACCATGCCAGATTTACTTTTCAGGATCCTGGAAAAGCTGGGTAGTATACCAAGCAATTTTGTAATAGAACTACTGAATAATAAATACAGTCAAATAATGTAATTCTCCTTGAGAGCTTGCTAGATTTGCCTTTCAAACTTCTGGGAATGAAGGGTAACATAACATGTGGAGCTGTAATAAGAAATACTGAATACGATATTTACCTACATAAATATCTACCTCCTTGCACTATAATCATACCATTTCCCTTCAGGATTCTGCAAAAGCTGAGTAACATACCAAATAATGCTATAATAGTCTGCTGAATATTAAATATATTATTATTATTGTTTGTTTATAAAGCACCATTAATTCCATGGTGCTTTACATTTGGGGGTTACATACAGTACACAAAATATACAGGTAGATATAATACTAACAGTGACGGACTGGCACCGTGGGGTAGAGGGCCCTGCCCGCGAGGGCTTACAATCTATGAGGGAAGGGGGGGTAGAGACAGAAGGAGAGGGGGAGACAGTACAGATGGGGGTGTGGTGATAGTGTTATTGGAGGTTGTAGGCCTTCCTGAATAGGTGAGTCTTCAGGGCCTTCTTGAAGCCTGTGATTGGGGGGGTCAGTCTTATGTGTCTTGGTAAGGAGTTCCAGAGTATGGGGGATGCACAGGAGAAATCTTGGAGACGGTTGTGTGAGGAGCAGATGAGAGTAGAACGGAGTAGGAGGATCTGAGGTTACGTGTGGGCAGGTAGCGGGAGATTAGGTCAGAGATATATGGAGGGGCCAGGTTGTGGATGGCTTTGTATGTTAGCGTTAGTAGCTTGAACTCAATTCGCTGGGCTATAGGTAGCCAGTGGAGAGACTGGCAGAGGGGAGCAGCCGATGAAGATCGGGGGGTGAGGTGAATTAAGTGGGCAGCGCAGTTTAAGGTGGACTGGAGAGGGGTAAGGGTGTTTGCTGGGAGCCCATGGAGAGGGTGTTGCAGATCATGGAGCTGCTTTGTCTCCATTACATCACAGACGGAATGGTAGCCAAGCCCCCAAGGATAAATTGGGTAAGGATAAATTGATGTGTTGGCACTTTGCAATAATTCAGTGAGTTTTGGGTTACAGTTTGGACACTCAGTCTCTAAAAGGTTCACCATCACTGGTTTAGGGTTTACACACACAAACATACACACCATGACCCACTGGACAACCTCTTTAAAGCTTAGAGTTATAGCAGTTAAATGATACTAGGAAACTTTAGGTGCACTATTTGGGAGACAGCACTCATTTGAAGTAAGGGGACTGGATGATTTACTTCCTCGTTGACGCTAGGTTCACACTACTGTTCAAGTTTCCATTCTTCGGATCTGCTTGGGGAAAAACCGAAACCCTATCCAATTAAAAATCAGTTACCCACAGACCCCATAGACATTAATGGTGTCCGCTGGATTTCTGACCAAAATCGCAGAAAGAAAAATCCTGTTTGCAGGACATTTCACTCCACATATTTTATGTGGAATGGAGGACAGAGTCACGCTAGTGTGACCGCAGCCTTAGGGAGCGTTCACATTACCGTCAGTGTCCGACAGTGTCAAAATCTGGCAGGGACATTAGGAGCGGACACTAGCTGTGTCCGTGACACTTGTCATTTATTTAAATGGCGATCGGGTGCGTTCTTTTGCACTCTGTGCCCTTCCTTCACTGTCCGCTAGTAAAGATGTCCGACTTTTCAAGCGGACAGAAAAAACCTACATGTCGGGTTTTTCTGTCCACAGCAATATGAACTGAGACAGGCAGGTGCATTAAAATAACCCTGTGTCATCCAAACCTGTCCTGAGTTTTGCCTCTTTTGTTCATGGCCCACTACACGGACTTGTGATATTACATGGCTGTGTGTATAGGGAAAGATAAAAATAATGGGTCAATCTAGTACAGGTTAAAACATGGCTAGCACACTGGCAAAGCAAGTTTCGTGTGCACGGGGCCCAACTGCATTCAGATAATATGTTACCATGGGGACAATTGAAATTCTTGTTTTACAGTTCAGGTTTTAATAGTTTAGGTCAAAAATGTAAAAATCACTCTGTCAAAGGGTTAAGTTGTGCCTTTGGCCTGACCTGACACTGAGCAATACAGCTGCCAAGGCAACCATTTGGAGTTGGTGAGGTATCGCCCATGTTGACATTTCATTCAGATTATCACATGACGTAGCCAGTGCTAGGTGTAATGGTATCATGGACAATATGCCACCATTACTACCCTGGAAGGGGACATAGCACAGACAGATTGCCCTATTGTAGCTTATCACATGCAGAGGGAACACAACCACTTTACCATACCCTAACTGGGTACACTGAATGTACTAGTGATCCCGTAGACAGAGAAAGCAAATGTTAATGCCGAGCAGGTAAGTTACTATAGAAGTTTGCAACTACTGCATTGACAGCACAGAGACTGCAGGCCGCTGTCATACAGGAAGCAGCAGCCATGCCAGTACACACTGGGTTAATGCAATGCTGAGTGGAGGAAGCTCGGGAGCGCGCACGCTGTACTCACGCATTGGGAGCTGCTGCTCGGGTGAGCGCCGAACCAAGTACAGTTGTCCGCCATGCTGCATCGTCTGCTGGATTATGTGTAAAAGAAGAGAATGAGACTATCCTACATGTAAATCTCAATCTCGCTGCACTGGGAAATCCGATCTGTTGCAGCAAGAATCATGTGCCATTAAAGGGTTATCAAGCACAGTGCCTATAGGGCGGCCCGCTCTCAGCTGCTGCTGTGTTTATGTGAGGAGAGCAGTGAGAAGGCTGGGAGTACTGTGGAGCCTTCACTGTGGCTGGCTTCTAATTGCTCTCAAGGCCTAGCAAGGACCCTGTGAGGGTTCAGCATTTCCTGCCTGTGTAGTGGAGGAGTGTGCTGCAGTCACATCAGCTGGCTCGCCTCACACAGTCCATGCTACATGGAAATATATAGGGACGCTCATTAAAGTGCTCTAGGCTTTCCCTCAATTGAACTCTCCCTGTGCTCTTAAGTGCATGCCCTGGCGAGCGTATTGCTGAACTATTCAGCGTCTCCTAGGCCAGGGACGCCTACTATATGACGTCTAGAAAGGAAAAGTTGATTGACAGAATAACTGTCCAATAGGAGGCTGGTCCTATGAGAAAGTGAAAGAGAGCAGTATCCTGCTAGAGTGACATCGCTTGTGCAGAGGCCCTGTACTAGTAGATAAAGGCTTACACCATTAAACGGATTGTCCAGGATCAGACCAATAAGAAGAGACAGATGTTACTGTTTGTGTCATGGGAAGTTGTAAAATTTGCCAGTATACTTTCTGCATCAATTACTTGGGGTTTTCTAGATCTCTGCTGTCATACATTGTTTACTTTCAATGGCTAAAAATCAGATGGCCATGTGATATACAGTCCATAGTCATGTGGTGGACAGTCCATGGCCATGTGATATACAGTCCATAGTCATGTGATGGACAGTCCATGGCCATGTGATATACAGTCCATAGTCATGTGATGGACAGTCCATGGCCATGTGATATACAGTCCATAGTCATGTGATGGACGGTTCATGGTCACATGATGAGCACACAGGTGTACAGCTTGTTATCACAGCACAGTAATGAGATATCTGCCTGGTAACGAGCTGTGCACCTGTGTGCTCATCACATGACTATGAACTGTAAATCACATGACCATGGACTGATTTTTATCCACTAGCAGTAAGCAGAATGGATGACAGCAAGCAGAGATCTAAAAATTGTAAGAAACCACACGGCACCCATCCTATTAATATTATAAATGTGAAAGTTTGTGAGTTTGGATGTTTGTGGGTTTGTGTGTTCGGATGTTTGTTAGTCAATCACGCAAAACCCGCTCTACCGATTTGGCTGAAATTTTCCACAAACATAGTTAATACACCCGATTGCGCAATAGGCTACTTTTCCTCACAATAGCGCACATATGTTTGTGCCAGGACCCGCACAAAACCCAAACTCACACCACCATCTCTGCAATCTCACACACTTTGGACCATAGCAAGCCACAAAATTCATATTGCCCTCTACAGCCTAGCCCCTAACCCCACACAATCTCATATACATAGACTTTACCACTTTGCCCCTCCCCTTAACGATACTCCAGGAGGCTCTCTTTAACGCTCCGGAGCAGCCATGTTTGCCGACCCCCACCACTCTGACAATCCGCGACACCGCCCACCCATGTCAGTACCCCTAGGAAGTCTAATAAATGCAAAAAAAAAAGTTTAAAAAAAAGTAAAAAAAATATAAAAACAAATAAAAAGGATTAAAAATTCAAATCACCCCCCTTTCCCTAGAACACATATAAAAGTAGTTAAAAACTGTGAAACACATACATGTTAGGTATCCCCACGTCCGAAATCGCCCGCTCTACAAAGCTATACAAATATTTTTCCTGTTCGGTAAACGCCGTAGCGGGAAAAATGGTCAAAAGTGCCAAACTGCCGTTTTTTCACTGTTTTGATTCTGATAAAAATTTGAATAAAAAGTGATCAAAGCAATAACATTTCCCGAAAATGGTAGAACTAAAAAGTACACCTGGCCCCGCAAAAAAAGACGCCCTATACATCCCCGTACACGCACGTATAAAAAAGTTACGCCTGTCGGAATATGACGACTTTTCAAAAAAAAAAAATTTTAACACAGTTTTGGATTTTTTTAAGGGGTCAAAATGTAAATAAAACCATATAAATTTGGTATCCCCGGAATCGTAACGAAACACAGAATACAGGGGACATGTCATTTTGGTTGCACAGTGAACGCTGTAAAACCAAAGCCCGTAAGAAAGTCGCAGAAATGCATTTTTTCCCATTCAGAATTTTTTCCCTGCTTCCCAGTACATTATATAGAATAAATAATGGTGGCATCATGAAGAAAAATTTGTCCCAGGAAAAATTAACACCTCATATGGCTCTGGGAGCGGAGAAATAAAAAAGTTATGGGGTTTAGAAGGAGGGGAGTCAAAAACGAAAATCAAAAAATGCCATAGACGGGAAAGGGTTAACTTCAAATACTTCTGTCCCAAAGTCACTATGTACAGTATATACCAACACCGTATAGCAGCTCAAATACAAATTAACTTCAACACAAAAGTCTCACGTATTCTCTGAATTACAGAAAAAACAAGATACAAACTTACCTTTCATATCCCATACCTTATACACACTATGAAAACCTTACCCGCGCCTGTATATACCCACTTCTACAATCACCGCAGACGAAGTCGCGGGTACCAGCTAGTATACTATAATGTCCACATGAATCATGCAGAGAAAAGTGCTGTTGCATACACCATGCAGAAAACACACGGACCCCATTATAGTCTATGGGGTCTATGGGCTTTCATTGCTCAATGCTTTTTAATGCATTCAGAATTCAGTTCGGGGGGTCCTCAAGCATACAACCCGAACGTAATACCAAATGCAGATGTGAACCAGGCCTAACAGTGTTATTCTGCCTTGTTTGTTATTGTTTTAAATAAAAGATAAAGTCCTTAGCTGAAGCATGTCACATCAAGGACCTATGAACATGGACTATAAGCCTTATTCATGTGTCTGCATATCACCAGTTTTGGCTTTCATTTCACACTTTGTATTTTGATGTGTGTTTTTGTTTTGTTTTTATCTCAGGGCTTCTGGACATGGCGGTTTTACAGCGCTGTTTTGTTTGAACTCATAATATGGCTGTCATAGAGGTCTATGAGACCTTTATTGTATTTACTGTATGGTTCTGGTTTCCTAGAGAGTTTTGGTTTCTATCAGAGTTACTATAAATCTGAAAAAAATCATGGCATTCTCCACAGGACTTCATATCCTACAGAGCGATTAACTTATGGAGTTATTTTTCCCTAGAAACATTTATTCTAGAATAGAATATCTACGGGCTCACAGAGTCTGATGTCAATGGAGAAAAACAAGTTAGTAAAAGCCCCTACACACCAGATGCTGCTAGACGTTGCATCAGCTACAGTATATAGCCATGCGTTTGGACACCGTGATCCTTTCCAGCACATCTCTAGGCAAATAACAGTGAGCTAGACAACATGTATGAACCTGGCAGAAACCATGAATTGGCATTGTAAGTGGTAGGTTTGCTTCAGACATGGATGGCTTAATGAAGTCTCATCTAGAAATATCCTGTATATCCACATTTGGTTCCAAAAGGAAGTTCTTGGCAAACGCTGAACTAAATAGAACAAATCGCTAAACATTGTAGAGAATACACAATCTAGCAAGACTTAAAGCTGAAGAGATATTTTTGAGATGTTTTATTAGAATTTCATACAACCCATATACAATTGTAGTTATTGTTATATACTCTTTTTGTACTGACATACATGGGAAATATTAGTGATTTGCAAGAATTCTACCCTTGAAATATCAAAAATAATAATAAATAATACATTTTATTTATATAACACCAACATATTATGCAGAACTTTATAAGCTGACCATAGATGCCTCTGTTTGTTGTCAGCGAAGGCAGGATTCATACTGGTTTTGGAAATCGCAGCGTGTCCGCATGAATCCCATCTACTTTGCATGTACTGTATAACGCCGCCATTTTTCCTACGGTGTTTCCGTCACGGCATTTCCGGCCCACTGGGCCCCGGCCTTAAAGGGAATCTATCTGGGGTAAAATGCCTCTAAAACCAATAATAATGTTTTGCAGGTACCTTTAATAGGAACAATAACATATCTTTTTTACCAGAAACCAAAGACGCAATGCAGAGATAATCACCTTCCAATCAGCCTCCAAGATCACTCGAGGCGGACCTGAAATCTGCCAGCACTCTCGGCTCTGGAATCATTGCTTCATGGCCCCTTTAGCCTTGATTGACATTTTTAGCCTATGCTTCAGCCATGGCTGTCTGTAGGCCAATCAGGTCAGCTCCTAATGTGCTGACAAGTAGAGATGAGCGAATCTGTCAAGATTTGTTTTATTACGGGTTCGGATGGCTCTGGTTTCAGATTTGTTTCTGATCGACAAATTCAGTATAAACCACAACTTAAATTAACTTAAAACACAGCATATAACATTATCAGGACCCCTGGGAATCTATTTATCCAATTTCTAGCTCTAAATTTGTGCCTAGTTGAAAACTGATGATGGCTTTTAAAAAAAAAAGTCATCAGAAATTATCCCATTATGGGAGCAGAATGCCAAACCAACATTGCGTCGGTATTAGAAGAAGCAGTGGTGGGGTTATTTGTTTTATGAGGCTGAGTTCACACGGGGTATTTTGGTCATGATCTTGAGGCCGTATTTGCCTCAAAATCCTGACCAAAAATACAGCTCCCATTGAAATCAATGGGAGCCGGTCAGTTCTTTTTTCCAGGAGCGGTTTGTTCCGGCTCCCGGAAAAAAGAACTGACATGCTCATTCTTCAGGCAGAGTCGCCTCGCAAATCCCCCTGAAGACACTCCCTCCACCCGAATAGGCCTCCGCCTCAGGTTCCGGACCAAAAAAAAACCATGTGAACCCGGTCTTAATGCAAATGGCATTTCCAGCTACAGAATTTGAAGAAAACTTTATGGCACACTATTAGCATGCCTGCCTGTTATGATCTGGGGATCCCTGACCACGGACTGGCCCCTGACTGATAACTTCTCAGTCCAGTACAGGAAAAATACACCAAAAGAAAACAAAATCGGAAGTATGAGCAGTTTGGACTTCTAGTGTGGATCCTCCTACACCCTGCCTCGCACAACTAGAAGTAGCCGTGGGCCCGACTAACTTGCCTGAATGGGCACGAGCACAGCCGGAGAAGTAGCTAACCTACAAAGGGAAATAGAGCCCCTGTCTAGCTTCACGTTTACGAAGGAGAGGCAGATACAGAACAAGCCCCCCACGGATGTCCAGACACGGACTAACAGTGAACATGAGAACACAAAAGCATAGGGAGAGAATAAACGTGAAACACAGAATAACTGAACTAAGCAAGGGATAGGAAAAAACAGAACTTAGGATCACACACAAAAAAACCCTACCAAAATTCCAAACAGAAAAATACCTAGGGCTCGCTGCGCCCGGAACACTATGTCTGGATACAAGCTCAATACTTAACGAACCAGTCCTGTGTGAACAGGAGCAAGAAACCGGATGGGCCAGGATGCAGATGGTAGCAGCTTCAGACAACAGACCATTACTGAGAACAGGAACAGCCGTTTAAGACCAGCATCAGGTAGCATGTACAACAGCCTTATATAGTAAAGAGAAGGCCTCGCCCATGGCCTGTAAAGTATTCAGCACTGCAGAGAACTTAACCCCTTCAGAGGCCAAGACACACCCGGCACTGATCCACCAGGCAACTCACCACGTGATCCACGCCTGAATGCCAGAGCAGAAACAGCATGTCTGGTGTGAACATTCCGCTGCTGTGCGTCAGGTGATTCACGCACTGAATACCGTCCGGACACTCTGCGCCTGAACCTAACAGGCCGAGACTGCTGAGACCGGGTCATAACACTGCCACTTGAAAAGTTAAAGGATTAAAAATTGACTTCTTTAAAAAACCACCAATATTTTTCTCTCTGAGGGAGCTGATGCTCCACCAATTACACAATTACTATCAGCATGCCTGGCCTACTAGTTAAAACAGCTAGAATATTTTCTGAAATAGAAAGGATTCCATGACCCTGAGAACAACACATTTTTCATGCGGAGAGGGGAACGCAGACGTGAAGCGGGCCTTATACTACTGCGCAAACTGACACTCCAACATGTGCAACAGTGCCATTCAAAATGCCCTTCACCTTACAGGCATGAAATAGGGGAGGGGGAGTGTAAGCAATACTTGCCATGCTGGCTGGAAATGGTCCAGCATGGAGAAACTGGAGGAATCGAATAGGTCCTGCCCGGTGTTGAAACTGTGCCTGCCCTGAACCCATGAGGTGATATCAGTACTAGAAAACACAAAGCCTCGCTGCATTTCTAGACTGTATCCCTTGTTGCTCAAAGACAATATGTATTGCTCTTGCTCATATTTACAGTAGCGTGCACCTTTCCCCACATGGACATTAACAAGGAGAGGCCCACATGGCAATAGCAAGAAAAAACAACTTTACTAGAAGTATAATAAGGTGCCGCCATCAGTTAGCGAAAAGCAGTGGAATATCTCTGTCAGCAAATGCCACATGACAACGAGAGAATGGGATCCGTGTCAGTGAAGAAAATATGGCTGTCTGTTAGGGTTGAGCAATCGGGATCGGAAAAGATCGAGTACATTTCACGATCGCGATCGGGTTCCGTTTCCGCCTAAAAAAGGATCGGGAACGGAATTCCAATCCCGATCGCTCAACTTACCTGCACAGATCCGCTGCTGCTGCCGCTTCCCGTTCTTCTCGCTCCTCTTCTCTCTTATTCACATGCCTTCAGAGCGCCGTCCGCGCCCCCGCCTCCCAGGCTAGTGTTAGAGATGCTGGGAGAAGGCGGGGCTTGTGGCTTAGGAGAGTATGGGCAGGTACTGGGAGGGGAGACGTGAGTGATGCACTAGCCCGGGAGGCGGGGGGCGCGCACAGCGCTCTGAAGGCATGTGAATAAGAGAGAAGAGGAGCGAGAAGAACGGGGAGCGGCAGCGGATCTGTGCAGACACCAGGGGGGACTAAGTAGCCGGGGGATTTTTTTTTAATCACTACACCTCATGGAGTCCAAAAATTGAAGCGTGCAATTTTTGGACTCCATGCTGTGTAGTGAATAGGATCGTTTTTAAAAAACGATCTTCAATCATTAAAAAAAATCCCATTGACTTGCATTAGGATCAGAACTGGGATCGGGATCGGGTTCAGATGGAAAATGATCAGAAATCGGATTTTAAAAACGATCATGAAATCTCAAGATCGGCTCAACCCTACTGACTGTACAGAAAAGCAATGTGGTAAAACACGTGTACAGAGGAGGAACACACAGACTGCCCTGCCAGTAACTTGGCCAAGTGTGAATTTAGGTTGAAGATAAGCTGGATGACTGGGCACAGAATGCTGTTTACCTGACACACATCTCTATATGCATAATGACTAAGGATGAAACGCAGATGGAGATGATAAAGATGAAGATAAGAAGATGATCACAGGGAGAAGATATAAAACAGTTTTGCTCACTTGGTGCCACTCCCAATGCCATTTTGCCAAAGGAGCTGATGATGCCATTTCATGTGAATACAGAGATACCTAGTTCTTACACGTGTACCAGCACATCAATGGCTAATTATCTACGTTCAGATTTTGCACCTTGCCTTCGATTTGTCATTAGTGTACATAAAAATTTCCATATGGGACATGACTGCACATAGTTGCTGCTGCCAAAACCAGCAGCAGTGCGAACGTGTCTGCCAGTGCCACCACCACCTGAGCTTACACTAGATCTACTCCAGGCAGGTCCTTTGGATGTTAGGGCTGCACCATGGGAGGAATTCTTACTATTGTAGCTGCCACCACCTTATTCTTCTGATGTCAGCTCTTATCTGTAATAGAATCATCACTCAATTCAGTAATGTCATTAACTTCCTGACTTCCCAATGTCCATGGGATTCCTCTAAGCCCTCACAACAGATTGCAGTCTAGTGCCCCTACCAGCACAACTACCAGTAGCACACCCCCTGCCACTATTAGCTCCACCAACACTCATGACTTCCACCTCTACTGCCTCTACCTAAAAAAAAACACTGGCAGGTCTCATCTAATTCATCAGGTAGAGGGAAAAAAAGGAAATTTGGAGATATCAGGAATATCTCTCTCAGCAGATGCCACATGACTAGTAGTGAATGGAATCTGTGTCAGTGAAAAAGACATAGTTGCCAGTACAGAAAAACAGCGTGGTAAATTACGTATTACAACAGAGGAGGACGAGGAACACATCTAACCCTTACTCAACATTTGTTGTTCACTGCTTTCCAAAATGTTCTTAGTAAGACATGGGAGACAGCGGCGTCATTATACGTTGTGTTGCTGGCCTGACCCCTGTGATGTCACTAAAGAAGACAGTGGGGAGTCGTGCTGGAGCCCAGAAGAAGTAAATATCACTGGTTTTTTATGTACGCTCACCTCCCCCGGGCCTCCAATCATTATACACTAGGGTCTGAAGAGACCACCCCCGAGTAAAATAATATCATTTTACATTCGGACATATTCCCCTAGGGTCGTGGGCCCAGTTGCAGTCGCTATGGCTGCTAGAGCAATAGGTATGTCACTGATACAAAGCTATATTCCTGCTTCAATTAAAGGTCCCTAGACAGCAATGTAAATTTGTCATTGGGGCAATTTTTAAATCAGTTTTGATAGATTGTGTATTGTCGTAATTTGTGCCAAATTTACAAATGTTGCACAATGTTTGATAAATTTGGCGCATCTCAATTGGCACGAGCCTCATGGGGTTTTTTGCCTTCCCCTGGATCAACACTGTAGGGGATTGTAGGGTTATAGGTTGGACTTGATGGACTGATGTCTTTATCCAACCTCATCTACTATGTAACTATATGTAACTATCTGGAAATCAAAGTCATGTTTGCAAAGGTTTTAAAATTAGGACTTGATAAATCGGGTGTATACGGTATTAGCTCAAAAAGCTAACCACACCCTTATGTCCTCACAAATTTCAAAATTGGAAAGAACAGCATGAAAATGTAAAAGGTCACAATGGGGCATATTTATTATGCCTTGTACGACAGTTTCTGGTGTACAAGGTATAAAAAGTTACACATTTTTGTGCCAATTTTGTCACTTCCACGAAAAGTGAGTGCAGCAAGGAAAAGGGCGAACTGGCTTAAATGAAGTGGGAAATGTATGCCAGTTATGAGCCCAGCAGAGGATGTGTGTTATTTATGAGGAGGCTTTTATAAATCTGACCCAATATTTTTGTACATTAGGCTGGGGCCCCATCTGGCATAAACGCCACAGTTTGGGGTTCTAGCAAATCCAATCCACACATTGTAGGAAAATACGCGCAGCATAAACACTGTGCTCTTGAAAACCATTACGGACCTGGAAATCGCAGCATGGCAATTATACCTATGAAAACGTTGGCAGTTTCCCTATAGCGATGCAGGAAAAAACGTACTGCCGGTATGTGGGGCCTTATCTCTATTTTGTGACTTTTGAGACCAGAATTCTGGATTCAAAGCTTCATAAATTTCCCACACTGAGTGGATCCAAATCACTGTAATTTTCACCAAATTAACCAAATGTTGCACGATGTGTGATAAATCTGGCACATTTACCCAATGTTTTGTACTGCGTCATGTTCTCAATTTTTTCCAAAAACCCCATCTATCTGTTTCTATTGCCATTGACTCTAATGTAAATGATGTGACAGACACTCTCTTCTGTCAGGCTTGTAGACTATTAATACGGAAGAATGAAGAAGTGTGTATGGAATAAATGTGTTTATTTTCACTAATATGAAATTCCAAAACAGTAATTAAAATGTATACAAAAGCTTGCATATAAAATCGTATCACCTGACATTTCTGCCTCATATATAGTAATGTAGAGGCAATATAATAATTAACTATTTATAGCACTATTATCTTTATGTAGATGGATAACGCCGAATGTTTAACAGCACAATGACTTATACATCTTGTGACTCTGTGTATACATCTGATTATCTGGATTGTGTTTTCACAGCAAATTTGTTGCAAATATGTATTTGACTGTGAAATCTGTCTAATGTCTAATTAAATCCTTGAAGAACTTGCCAGGACCTGTGTTCCAGTTTTCTTCCACCATATTTTTTTTACTTTTCTGATGGAGTAAATAGACATGATGGAAGAAGCTCCAACTCAATTTTTTTTTACAATAGCGCCAATGAGAACAGACGCAGACGAAAGAGGCCCCGTCTGTGTCCATCACTTTATTGCTGTCAAAATCCATTGTTCTGATCGTATGACATTATGTAGTGCGAATGTCCCCTATTACTGATTTATGATGCTGCAAACTTAAGATTTAGTGTGGCTCTACTGCCCTGCTCTCACAACATCGTGAGAATGGTTAGTACAGCTTCTGAAACTTACAGTATTATATATCAGCATGATGCTAGGTACAGTTATAGTGTAGAGATACACCAACAGAAGCAATATGTTTATCCGAAAGGGCTCTTATGTAAAGCTAAATCATTGTATTGTGAACTATTATCTTTGGAGGTAGAACGCTTCTTATGTCTAAGATTTTTCCACGCAATGCATTAAAGAAGACCTTTCACCATCTCCAACAATTCAAGTTCTTACTCCTGTTAGTAGGCGCTGCTCCACTGATTCCAGCATAGTTGGAATTTTTTCTCTAACCCCCACTATTCCCGAAGCAATCAGTGCAGTTAGTTTTGGTGCCTGATATGCTGTGTAAGCTCTGTAATGTCAGAAGGGCGGTGTCAGGTGGGGTGCGTGATTCTGAGCTCCAATCAGAGGCAGCCAGTGTCAGAGCTCAGAATCACACCCTTTGCCTGCTCCTTCCTGACACTTCCCTTCTAGCAGTACAGAGCCTACATAGCATATCAGACACCATGACTACCAACATTGATTGATTGATTGTTTGGGAATGGCGGGGGCTAGAGAAAAACTTTTAGCTGTGCCAGAATCAATAGAACAGCACCTATTACATGATGGGCTTGTTGGAGGTAATGAAAGGTCCTCTTTAAGTTTATGTTGTGTACGCTTAATAGATATAGGCATTCTTTAATTGCCTCTGTGCCTCTAATACTAAAAATGTAGTCTTAATTAAAATCACCCTATCATTTTCTGTCTACTGCTCCTTTGTAGGCCTATCTGTCTCGCTATGGTTACAGGCTACAAAGAAACCCTGTGTAGTCTGATCTAGTAGAATCAAACTACACACAGAATTTATTTATAGTCTGTAACCATAAAAGACACATAAAACTGCAAAGAAAACCTCCAGTAGTGACCTGGGCACAAATATGTACCTGCCAGAGGCTTGTGTGAGAAGACTCATGTTAACATCTGTATTTCATCTTCAAGTTGTTTGAGGCCTAATGGGGCATTGTTAGTGGCGTTTGGGGTCCTACTATACCTTTATATACATCCAATTTAGCAGAAAGTTTTTCTTTCTGTTGGATTCTATATAAACATGACAGAACAAAAGTTGTGCCATGTTTCATCACATGATACATTACAGAGCAATGCTTCTAGGGTGAAATAACACAAACATGCAGCTTCAAACCAAGGAACACAGGCGGACTTGTGACCTTGATTTTTATGAGGAAGAGTTGTCCAAAAAGTGTTTAGATGTTTAGACGATTGCATTAAAGGGACACAATGGGGGGACCCAGGCCCGCACTGCAGGTGGGTCATGCAAAGCGGGAACGTTGCCGCTGACGAAGGTGCGGGTACTGCATGCGGGAAGGCAGATTTGCATATTCTTCCCATAGTTCCTTGCAAAGTGGAGTGCTAAAGGCTTAACAAGTCTCCACACACCTATATGGTGGTCTCTCCCTAAGGAGTGACAATATCCCCCGAACCCTGTCTAAGCCTCTCACCTCTACCAGGTTATAGTCCTCTCTACATCGGGCTGAAGAGATCCAACCAGATCGAAACAGCTGTCCTCGATTGAGAGACTATACCTGGTATTAATCCCAGCATCATTGCTAAACAAAGGCCTCTTGGAAGGTCGGGCATGAGGCTAAAGGGAGCAGCCATTATTGGGTTATTTCACTGGAATCCTGTCTTAAGACAGGCTTGCACATTCCAGTGAGCGCCCTCTATTGGTTTGCAACAGTGAGGCAGCAACTGTCTTCCTAATTACATCATGGAAGGCAGATTTGCATATTCTTCCCAAGCTGTCAATGTCACTTTTAATGTAGAGTGAATGCAAAATACAATAGATTATAATATAATTGTGGTGTTTTTTTTCACACGGACTCCCCCAAAAAATGTTAATAAAAGAAAATGAAAACATTACATGTACCCCAAAATAGTACAAAATGAAAGTTCAACTTGTCACAGAAAGAATAACCCTCACATGGAGGCAGCACAGTGGCTCAGTGGTTAGCACTGCAGCCTTGCAGCGCTGGACTCCTGGGTTCAAATCTTGCCAAGGACAACATCTGTAAGGAGTTTGTATGTTTTCTTCGTATATGCGTGGATTTCCTCCCACGCTCCAAAGATATACTGATAGGGAAAAATGTAAAATGTATATATAAAAAAAAAAAAAAAAAAACAGAATAACCCTCACATAGCTATATTGACAGACAATTATAAAAGTGATGAATTTTGGAAGGCGACTAAGGAAAATATGAAAAAAAGTCTCCGAACATTAACATACAAACTACCCTACATTCTTAAAGGGTTAACTAAAGTTGTAGACAATAAAGTTGTCTCTAGCTACTGTCAATGTTGGTCTACTTTGTTACATCAGAAGCTATTATTCTTAGCTGCAGAGCTGCATTTTCTGGTTCCTCTGGTCTGACTACATGCTTTCCATTTTCTCCTTTTCACAGAGTACAATCGCCAGTTGTCCTAAAATGCTTAAACTACAGACTCAAGGGAAATGTCACATAAGTCCAATACTGTCTTTTGTACATTGTATCTACAGCACAGGGGATCCCCAAGGGTAATAATACTGATGCTAATTGAAAGCTTTTGTGTTTTGCAGCTTTAAGTGGCAACAACATACAACCAGTTTTTCCTCTATTGGAAATCTGCTTAGGAAGAAAGGAAAGATTATTACTTGTAGCTCGGTATAAGTGTTTTCTCAGTTCATAACTTACTGTTGTCAAATAGCGATGTCTGCTTTAAATATAAAAAGCTGCCTTGGAACTTTATCATAAAAATTGGGACACCTGCAAAACAGATCCCATCCATAACAAGTGCCATTGGTTATATTAGCCTGTTAATACTACAATATGACCATCAACAGACGTATTTGTCCCAAAACAAAAATCGCTGCATTTTACAGTACATGCAAAGTGATGGGATTCATGCGAATCCCATGCCTACTTTGTGGTAAAAACTGCAGCATGGACACGCTGCGATTTCCAAAACTGGTGCAGTTTTGGAAATCGCAGCATGTCAATTAAAGCCGGCGGCTTTCCCGTAGATATAATGGTAACAGAAAGTCCACGGTGGAAAACTCTGTGAACTTTCTGCTCAAACTGCTGCGGAAAAACTGCAATGCGTTCCTGACACGGTCATTCCCGCAGCGCTTTAGCGCAGCGTTCCAGTCCGTGGGGTCTTAGCCTAAAAGAGCCTTGCTAGGTCCAACTCCCAGCACCTCTACTGATTGAAGCCACAACCGTCCAGAACTGGCAACATAATAGATGCACATGAGTAATGTTCGCATCACCGAGTGCCATAAGCAGCTTCAATCGCCTAAGTATTGTTGGCGCTGAGAGCGGGGCCCCCAGTGATGTGATATTAAAATCTTACCCTTTGGATAAGTCATCAGTATAAACCCCATTACAATTCTAATACACAGCCCTCTACACAATTAATGAGTTTACTTAACTGTAAAGTAATATCAAACCTATAACTCTACAGTGTAGATTCAGAGGAAATCTAAAAACCCCATGAGGTTGATGTCAATTGCCTGAAAGAAAAAAAAAGAAATCCTTCCTGATTCCAAATATGGCAGTCAGCATAAACCCTGTATCAACTAGTCATCTCCAAAAATCTAATATCCATAACCTGTAATACAGTCCTATGAAAAAGTTTGGGCACCCCTATTAATCTTAATCATTTTTAGTTCTAAATATTTTGGTATTTGCAACAGCCATTTCAGTTTGATATATCTAATAACTGATGGACACAGTAATATTTCAGGATTGAAATGAGGTTTATTGTACTAACAGAAAATGTGCAATATGCATTAAACCAAAATTTGACCGGTGCAAAAGTATGGGCACCTCAACAGAAAAGTGACATTAATATTTAGTAGATCCTCCTTTTGCAAAGATAACAGCCTCTAGTCGCTTCCTGTAGCTTTTAATCAGTTCCTGGATCCTGGATAAAGGTATTTTGGACAAACAATTCAAGTTCAGTTAAGTTAGATGGTCGCCGAGCATGGACAGCCCGCTTCAAATCATCCCACAGATGTTCAATGATATTCAGGTCTGGGGACTGGGATGGCCATTCCAGAACATTGTAATTGTTCCTCTGCATGAATGCCTGAGTCGATTTGGAGCGGTGTTTTGGATCATTGTCTTGCTGAAATATCCATCCCCGGCGTAACTTCAACTTCGTCACTGATTCTTGTACATTATTCTCAAGAATCTGCTGATACTGAGTGGAATCCATGTGACCCTCAACTTTAACAAGATTCCTGGTGCCGGCATTGGCTACACAGCCCCAAAGCATGATGGAACCTCCACCAAATTTTACAGTGGGTAGCAAGTGTTTTTCTTGGAATGCTGTTTCTTTTTGGACGCCATGCATAATGCCTTTTTTTTATAACCAAACAACTCAATCTTTGTTTCCAAAATGAAGTTGGCTTCTCCAAATGTGCTTTTGCATACCTCAGGCGACTCTGTTTGTGGCGTGCTTGCAGAAACGGCTTCTTTCTCATCACTCTCCCATACAGCTTCTCCTTGTGCAAAGTGCGCTGTATTGTTACCGATGCACAGTGACACCATCTGCAGCAAGATGATGCTGCAGCTCTTTGGAGGTGGTCTGTGGATTGTCCTTGACAGTTCTCACCATTCTTCTTCTCTGCCTTTCTGATATTTTTCTTGGCCTGCCACTTCTGGGCTTAACAAGAACTGTCCCTGTGGTCTTCCATTTCCTTACTATGTTCCTCACAGTGGAAACTGACAGGTTAAATCTCTGAGACAACGTTTTGTATCCTTCCCCTGAACAACTATGTTGAACAATCTTTGTTTTCAGATCATTTGAGAGCGGGCTGTCCATGTTCGGCGACCATCAAACTTAACTGAACTTGAATTGTTTTGTAGAAAGAAATGGTCCAAAATACCTTCATCCAGGATCCAGGAACTGATTAAAAGCTACAGGAAGCGACTAGAGGCTGTTATCTTTGCAAAAGGAGGATGTACTAAATATTAATGTCACTTTTCTGCTGAGGTGCCCATATTTTTGCACCGGTCAAATTTTGGTTTAATGCATATTGCGCATTTTCTGTTAGTACAATAAACCTCATTTCAATCCTGAAATATTACTGTGTCCATCAGTTATTAGATATATCAAACTGAAATGGCTGCTGCAAATACCAAAATATTTAGAACTTAAAATGATCAAGATTAATAGGGGCGCCCAAACTTTTTCATAGGACTGTATTTTCCTATAATTAAAGGCATCCATGCCTTTATAAAAATCTAAACTTTAGCTGCTGCCATAAAAGACACAGCATCAGAAACCCATCAAAAATGGTGCACACGATAGTACTGTCAAGATTCCATGTAATGCAGTTCTTCAATTCATCATTAACATATGATTCAGGGCAGAGAACTACTTTAATTGCAATAAAATCAATGGAGAAAGTTTCTTCAATCTATAGCTCAAAAACGAACACAGAAGCAGATAAACCTTTATATATTTGACTGCCAAGAATAGGATGTCTCTTTTCTGGAACCATTTTAGGCTTTGGCTTTGTGACAAGAATACATGCCAGCAAATCTCTGTATACGGTAGCAGATGAAGCACAGACGCAAAATAAAAGTTGCTGGTGAAAGCGGTCAATATCTCAGCATGCGATATAAGTATTATATAACAAGAAAAACGTTCTGAATAGTGTAATAAAGTGGAGCTCCATCTATTTTTGCAATTCAGGTATTGACTTCTAATACCCCAGTTGATCCGCAGAATATAGCACACAGCTGGTCTAGTCCATGTTGAAGTGCTTGGTACTGTATTTCAGTCTAATTTACAAGACGGGCTGGGCAGCAGTACCAAAACCTAGTGGTATAAACAGTGACATTGCTAGATAGGTAACTACAGTGCCAGGGAGCTGCTGCTCCTCAGCATGTACCACACTGCCATTTTGATGATCAATTGATATCATAGACCATCAATGTTGCATCTGATAAAAATCCTTGTTTTATTTGTATATCCAGTGTAAAATGTAAGCTCTTATGGTGTCCATACATGTTAGACATAATATACCATTGCGGTGAGAATAGAGAGAAGCATTAGTGAGCTGCTGTAAACCAATGTTACTCATATATACCTCTTTTGGCGGAATATTGCCTTCTTTTGTCCCATTTGCTCTTGATGGCTCTTTTGGAGCTGATTAATATTTATACTGTATATTAATACATTTATGCTATAATAACAGAATGTGCCACTTTGGTGCCTTGTAAGGGGGAGGATGGATGCTCTCCTTCTGCAGAACACAGACTGCAGATATAACCTTTATGGTGCCTAAACCTTTGTATACATAGCTGACATATAATGATAAATGAAAAGAAATTAAGTGCACGGACACTGCACTGGATATTTGCAATACAAGCGTATGTGTCATTGCACAAACAAGAGTAATGTCTGTATGGCAAGTGATCTTTGAAAAAGATATGCCCCGTAGAAATGTACATGGAAACTCTGGTGTATCTGTCACCAAGGTCACCTCCACCTGCGCAGTAAACACTAGTCACCAGGGAAGCACAAGAGTACATCATGGATAATGTGATGGGAAAGGCTACCCATTCTGTCTTGTGAATTGTAGATCACATGTTTAAGAACTACACACTTACAATGAAAAAGTAGAATCACTTTATTACCCCATGTGACGTATCTCATATCTAAAAACATCTGTTGTATATTTCTAGTTATATTTCAGAAAAAAGACGTTTATATGAATTAGCAACTATTCTACCATTTAAAGGGATCCTATCATTTGATACCCTTTTTTTCTTACAAATCAAGAACAAAAACACCCAGCTAAGGTAATAAAACCATAATTGTATTAATGTCATAAAAACTAGGACAAAAATAAACACAAAATATACACAATAAATAGGGAGGAGAACAAACAATACCCAAACCAAATGGAATAGAAGTACAGGCTGATAAGTAATTTATATATTAGAATCCCAGTGCAAGTTGATATGCACAGGCACCAATGGTGAGTGTATGAAAGATGTACAGCGATGTCAATGTAAAATAGTAAAATTGTAGACACATATGTAGATTCACCAACACGCCGCCAAGCTGAGAGTGCAAACCTGGGACCAGCGACCACCCGACGTACGTTTCACCCACAAATGGGCTTTGACAAAGCTTTTACTTTGACAAAGCCCATTCGTAGGCAAAACGTACGTCGGGTGGTCACAGGTCCAAATCGCTCTGGTAGTATAGGTAATATTTTGCAATTTGGTTTGGGTATTGTTTGTTCTCCCCCCTATTTATTGTGTATTTTTTGTGTTTATTTTTGTCCTAGTTTTTATGACATTAATAAAATTATGGTTTTATTACCTTAGCTGGGTGTTTTTGTTCTTGATTTGTATGATTAGTGTAGTTGCACACCAGCACACAGATATTTTGTTTGTGTTATACCCTTTTTTTCTGATTGACGCTGGGTTCACACCAGCGTTCGGCAGTCCGTTGTTAGATTTACATCTTCTGCATGCAGAAGACAGAAACCTGTCGTGCTGAGTCCGGCCGCGAGCGCCAGTGAGCATTTTATGCTCTCCGCGGTGAAACCATTTTTTTTTAAACCGGACACAGAGTACTGCATGAATAGCTTAAGAAAGGCTATTCTTCTCCTACCTTTAAATGTCTTCTCCGCGCTGCCGTTCGATAGAGATCTGGGTTTTCTTCGGTATGCAAATGAGTTCTCTCGCAGTATCTATACAGTATATTAAATGGAATATGAGGACAGTCAGGCTGAGTTTAACCTAAGAAAAGAATAAAATAGCAGTTTTTGCTATGATCCAAAAAATTATATAAATTATGTTACGTTCTATTATTTCCATATGCATTAATTCACAACATAAACAACTACACAACATGAATCCAGCCAAGAAGAACATCTGCAAGGAGTTTATATGTTGTTTCTGTCTTTGTGTGTGTTTCTCTGATAGAGAATTTAGATTGTTAGCCCTACGTGGGACAGTGTCTGATGATAAATTCTGCAAAGCGATGCAGAATACGTTGGCGCCATATAAGTAAAATAAATGAATCAATAAAATCAGTCACCATAGCATGCTGTATTGATTAGAGATGAGTGAACGCCGTTCGATCGAATAGGTATTCGATCGAATATCATGGCGTTCGATGTATTCATTCACAATCGAAAATTAATGTTTTAGGGCTCACCCCCAAGGGCCTAAAATCTAATTTTTTAGGGGTCACCCCAAGGACCAAAAAATAAAACACTGCTGCTGCATGGCTCTAGTCACCAAAAGAGCCAAAAAAATGAAACACTGCTGCTGCATGGCTCTAGCCACCAAAAGGGCCAAAAAAATTAAACACTGCTGCTACAAGGCTCTAGCCACCAAAAGGGCCAAAAAATGAAACACTGCTGCTGCATGGCTCTAGTCACCAAAAGAGCCAAAAAATGAAACACTGCTGCTGCATGGCTCTAGTCACCAAAAGGGCACAAAACACTGCTTTTTAAAGGCTGTACCCACTCCAAGGGCCAAAAGCACTGTATTTTAAAGGCTCTACTCACTCCAAGGGCCAAAAACACTGCTTTCTAAAGGCTCTACTCATGCCAAGGGCCAAAAACACTGTAGCTGAAAGGCTCCACTCACTCCAGGGCCAAAAACACTGCTGGTGCAAGGCTCTACTCACTCCAAGGGCCAAAAACACTGCTTTTTAAAGGCTCAACTCACCCAAAGAGATAACAAATCTCTGCTGGTGCAAGGCTGAACTAATTTAAAGGGCCTAAAACTCTGCAGGTAGAAGGCTGAAGTCACCTGAAGGGCCTCAATCTCTGCTGGTAGCTCAGCTTAAGGCTGTATTCACAATGAGTAACGCTGGCGTTTTTTGTGCTTATTTTTGCACATAGTGCCGTGTTAACGCCGCGTAGCGCCGCGTTAACGCCGCATGTACACTGCGTTAACTCCGCGCTATTTTGCGGTGGTGTTGCCCGGCGTTAACGCGGCACTATGTGCAAAAATAAGCACAAAAAACGCCAGCGTTACTCAGTGTGAATACAGCCTTAGGGCCTGTAACTTAATTTGGAAGGGCTCATGTTAAGGGCCTTAAAAGTGAATTTTGGAAGGTCTTACCACATCACACACACATAAACAATGACAGTTCAGAGTGGGGACTGAAGGATTTCCCATTGCCTATTCCATCTGTGGTTGTCATGGGTAACGTGATTTAAAGGGGTGCTTGTTACTGTTTGTTGAGCTTAAATTGGGGTTTGTGTCCATCCATTTGGGGAGTAAAGAAGGTTTCCAGCTATTTTCCCACTTTGATAGAGGTTTTTTTGAATGTGGAAAGTGTGTAGTTGTTAGGCTGTGATGTTGGGGTAATAGAGGGACTTTGGTGTGTTAGATGCCCCAGACATGCTTCCCCTGCTGTCCCAGTTGCATTTCAGAGGTGTTGGCGTCATTTGCTGAGGTGAGATAGTAGACTTGGTGACCCTCCTGAGTCGAATGGTGGAATCCCCTGAAACGAAGCATTTTCTCCCATAGACTATAATGGGGTTCGATATTTGTTCGAATAGTCGAATATTGAGATGCTATTCGAAACAGATACCGAACATCGAATATTTTACTGTTCGCTCATCTCTAGTATTGATTAAAGGAAAATAGTACGGACCGGGTTCACTGTACTAGTAATGCCAGTAGCAATAATAATGGAATGAATAGCATAGTATTTGTTTCACACACCCTTAAAAAGCAGAGCGGCATTGAAATACTGACTGGACATTGTATTATGGAATAATGATGATCAATAATCACCCGCTTATGTGGAATGTTACATAATGTCACATGTGTGACAACCAGATTATCGGCCAATGTTCAGTCATTTCCTCTTTCCATACTATGCAGTTACTCATCCAAGTAATTTATAGCTTCCAGCATCAAGTGAAATATTCATTACACATGGCAGGAACTGAGTTACATTAAAATTATGGAGGGGAAAGTGCTGTGCACCTGTGTAGGCAATTCTGTGTCTATGACATACCGCACTAAACACCGTTTAGTCACAAATTTATCATTAAAGTGACCTTTCACAAACTTCTAACCTAGATACATCTGCCTTCATATGTGACCGAAGCAGCAGCAGCCACAACAGTCCACTTCTTAAGACAATTATTGACAACACCCAGAGACCTGCAGGAAAGACTAAGGGTGCATGCACACTATGTAACGCCGGGCGTGTATGAGAGCCGTACACGCCGGCGTTACAGCAGGGCTGCCGAACACTTCCCATTCACTTCAATGGGAGTGCTCGTAACAGCGGCGTTTACGAGCGCTCCCATTGAAGTGAATGGGAAGTGTTCGGCAGTCTGCTGTAATGCCGGCGTGTACGGCTCTCATACACGCCCGGCGTTACGTAGTGTGCATGCACCCTAAGGGTGCATTCACACTGAGTAAACGCTAGCTTATTTTGTAGAGTAAAATTACACTTGTAAATTTTGCTATCCCATTGACTTCAATGATATTTTTTTACAAGTGTAAAAATACGCCAGTAAAAAATACGCCTGTAAAAAATACGCCTGTAAAAATACGCCTGTAAAATGTCATTGAAGTCAATGGGATAGCAAAATTTACAAGTGTAATTTTACTCTACAAAATAAGCTAGCGTTTACTCAGTGTGAATGCACCCTAAGGGTGCATTCACACTGAGTAAACGCTAGCTTATTTTGTAGAATAAAATTACACTTGTAAATTTTGCTATCCCATTGACTTCAATGACATTTTACAGGCGTATTTTTACAGGCGTATTTTTTACAGGCGTATTTTTTACAGGCGTATTTTTACACTTGTAAAAAAATATCATTGAAGTCAATGGGATAGCAAAATTTACAAGTGTAATTTTACTCTACAAAATAAGCTAGCGTTTACTCCGTGTGAATGCACCCTAAGGGTGCATTCACACAGAGTAGAATGGAGTGTAATTTGGAGCGTATATGGAGCGTTTACGGAGCGTTTACGTAAACGCTCCGTATACGCTCCGTAAACGCTCCAAATTACACTCCATTTTACAAATTACACTTACATTTACGTGTGAATGCACCCTTAAGGTGTTGTTTGGTTGCCTTGAAAACAAGACCCTCCTCTATAGCTCAGGATTTTATGATACTTGGAAATTTTGGTTAGGAATATGGGTAGCAGATGGTGGCAAGATCTGGTCATTTTGATTTTTTTCCCCCGCTATGCCGTTCACCGTATGGGATAAATATTTTTATATTTTAATAGTTCAGACATATATTGTAGTCAATCGTAAAATATATTGACTTTTATTATATGCTGCCACTGGGAGCGTGTAATAGAAGGGATATAATGACCAGCCTGGGAGCCGTCAATAGGTTCTCAGTTGTCATGGCAACCGATTGCTGCCCTCTGTTGACAATCTGGAGGGCGGCGATCGGTCAAAGAAGGCGGCACCCATGGCAGCCGGACACTTTAGATGCCAGGGTCATGTTTGGCTGTGGCATCTAAAGCGTTAACAGCTGTAATCAGTGTCGGCACTGATCACAAATGTTACCTGCGGATCCTGGCTGTCTCTATACAAACCCTATGCACATAGTAACATAAATGAATGTGATTATGCACCAATAGGTTAAGATACTTAGTGACCTAATGTGGTCTCCAGGCTGTGGCTCCAGCTGTTTACAAGAGTTGGAGAGCCGTGTATTGGGAACTAACACTACCAATGACTAGTTATCAGTAGAGCTGAGCGAACACTAAAATGTTCAAGGTTCGAAATTCGATTCGAACAGCCGCTCACTGTTCGAGTGTTCGAACGGGTTTCGAACCCCATTATAGTCTATGGGGAACATATACTCGTTAAGGGGGAAACCCAAATCCGTGTCTGGAGGGTCACCAAGTCCACTATGACACCACAGGAAATGATGCCAACACCTCTGGAATGACACTGGGACAGCAGGGGAAGCATGTCTGGGGGCATAAAAGTCACTTTATTTCATGGAAATCCCTGTCAGCTTGCGATTTTCGCAAGCTAACTTTTCCCCATAGAAATGCATTGGCCAGCGCTGATTGGCCAGAGTACGGAATTCGACCAATCAGCGCTGGCTCTGCTGGAGGAGGCGGAGTCTAAGATCGCTCCACACCAGTCTCCATTCAGGTCCAAGCTTAGACTCCACCTCCTCCGGCAGAGCCAGCGCTGATTGGCCGAAGGCTGGCCAATGCATTCCTATGCGAATGCAGAGACTTAGCAATGCTGAGCCAGTTCTGCTCAACTACACATCTGATGCACACTCGGCTCTGCTACAAGATGCTACATCAGATGTAGCAGAGCCGAGTGTGCATCAGATGTGTAGTTGAGCAGAACTGGCTCAGCACTGCTAAGTCTCTGTATTCGCATAGGAATGCATTGGCCAGCCTTCGGCCAATCAGCGCTGGCTCTGCCGGAGGAGGCGGAGTCTAAGGTCGGACCTGAATGGAGACTGGTGTGGAGCGATCTTAGACTCCGCCTCCTCCAGCAGAGCCAGCGCTGATTGGTCGAATTCCGTACTCTGGCCAATCAGCGCTGGCCAATGCATTCTATTAGCCCGATGAAGTAGAGCTGAATGTGTGTGCTTAGCACACACATTCAGCTCTACTTCATCGGGCTAATAGAATGCATTGGCCAATCAGCGCTGGCTAATGCATTCTATTAGCGTGAGCTGAGTTTGCACAGGGGTTCTAGTGCACCCTCGGCTCTGCTGCATCAGATGTAGCAGAGCCGAGTGTGCATCAGATGTAGCAGAGCCGAGTGTGCATCAGATGTGTAGTTGAGCAGAACTGGCTCAGCACTGCTAAGTCTCTGCATTCGCATAGGAATGCATTGGCCAGCCTTCGGCCAATCAGCGCTGGCTCTGCCGGAGGAGGCGGAGTCTAAGGTCGGACCTGAATGGAGACTGGTGTGGAGCGATCTTAGACTCCGCTTCCTCCAGCAGAGCCAGCGCTGATTGGTCGAGTTCCGTACTCTGGCCAATCAGCGCTGTCCAATGCATTCCTATTGGAAAAAGTTTATGTCACAAAAATCACAATTACACACCCGATAGAGCCCCAAAAAGTTATTTTTAATAACATTCCTACCTAAATAAAGGTTATCCCTAGCTATCCCTGCCTGTACAGCTATCCCTGTCTCTTAGTCACAAAGTTCACATTCTCATATGACCCGGATTTGAAATCCACTATTCGTCTAAAATGAAGGTCACCTGATTTCGGCAGCCAATGACTTTTTCCGATTTTTTTCTATGCCTCCGGTGTCGTAGTTCCTGTCCCACCTCCCCTGCGCTGTTATTGGTGCAAAAAAAGCGCCAGGGAAGGTGGGAGGGGAATCGAATTTTTTTGGAGTTTGCCACGTGATGTTCGATTCGAATCGAACACATCGAACAGCCTGATATCCGATCGAACATGTGTTCGATAGAACACTGTTCGCTCATCTCTAGTTATCAGTATGTGCAGCCTGTCTGCATCCTGCTGTGAACCATTACTCCACCTAACATCAGGTAAATGTGGACTTGTAGCTAGATTGGCTGCCGTAGATGTCTGCATTATATTTTTTTTAGCACTAGTTTTTATACGTAAGGTGGATTATTCTGCTTTTATGGCATCACATAGTGACAGTGGGGCTTTCTGAAATTCTGATGGCTGATTTCCATTTTAATAATTACATTTTTTCTACTAATACATAAATGCAAATTGCTCTTCCCCTTGTCTGTTAATGACTTGAAAATGCTCACCAACCAAAGAGAAACATTATATTATACAGTCGATGCACGTTCAGCATGACGGTGAAAGAGTCACGTACTGGTTGTATATCCTAAGCACAATACCTTGTTGTAAATGGGATTATAATGGCAGAGCAAGATAAAAGTTATCTGAAATGTAAATTGCAGTAGAACCTTAAATGCCCTGGTTATAAAACCGCACAGTTTAGTTTTCTGCTGTGTACTGTGTAGTTTATGCCTCCTTTATAAAAAAAAGAACGATTTGTAATTACAAATATTCTTCATATACGCTTTTATGGTAACTTCTTCATACAGTGCCAGCTCCTGCTGCTTGTTTGTCACCGAATCTCTTATCTGGGTGCATCCATCATGCTAGAGGTGCCAGACACAAGGGATAAGTGCACGTCCCTGCAGTCTGGCCACTGACTCGCCAATGTGCCAATGATACAAGTCATAGGAGCTGTGCACCAGGTTCCCAGCTAAATATATTTTCTGGCAACTGAGCAGAGACCAGTTTTTTTCTGTGTCAGATTATAGTTTGCTTTCCTATCTATCCATCTATGAGCCTGAACGATGAGAGGCTCGGAACAGACTGAAGAAAAGATAGCAGGCTTGAAATTTGCTGGCTTCAATTTTCGGAGTGATGGCAGACTACAATTGTGCCGCTTAGGTCTTGAGTATGCCCAGTGCATCTGGTGTCAGATTTTATTAATCTGTTAGTAGTGTGTATAGTTACAATAGCCATACACTTCCCTAAGTTCATAAAGCATTTCATTTACATGGTACGCCCATTTTATCTTGTATGCTTTATCTATCTAATGTAGTGTAAGAAACTATTTATTACTTGGTTAGAAATCAACTGTATGACTCAAGCAAGTCACTCACAAATGTGAGGAATGCTCATGAGTGTACGTGCCTGTAACTTATATTATATATCCTGACAGAGAGCAGTAAACAGCTTGACTGTAATTGTAATGGCGCCAGGCACGGTCACTGCACTGCGCATTATGCCAGCCTACCCAAGGAGAGGAACAAGGCAGCCATCTCCGCCACTGACACTGCTTCCAGAGGTTACACTCTCCAAATATGCAGGCCACGGTTTCCCTGGACATTTTGCCTGGAGGGCGGATTGAGGTGATGTATAGCCCTGGGCTGTATACAGGTAGTGGGCCACACACATGTCTAAACATTTTAAAGTGATCTGATACTTACTGCCTGGATAGAGTATCAGAATTAAAATCAAAATAACTGCATAGGTAAAAATTTCACTTTGGCCTTATAAAAAATGAAGGTAAAACAATCAAAACATCAGATAATCTTAGAATAGTATAAGTAAAAACTAAAATTTCCTCTGTAAAAAAAGACCCCTTATTATGCTTACTTATATAGCGCCATCATAATCTGCAGCGCTTTACAGACATTGACAGTCACTGTCCCATATAGGGCTCACAATCTACATTCCCTATCAGTATGTCTTTGGTGTGTGGGAGGAAACCCACGCAAACATGGGGAGAACATACAAACTCCTTGCAGATGTTGTCCTTGGCAGGATTTGAACCCAGGACTCCAGTGCTGTAAGGCTGCAGTGCTAACCACTGAGCCACCGTGCTGCCCTTATGCAGCAATGTACACAGAAAAAAATGTCAAAATATGGTGATCCAAAAGACTTTTATTATTTCAAACTTTTGGATTTTTTAAAAGGTAATAAAACATAACACAAATTATATAAATTTGGTATTGCAGTGGATTGCTGGGGGAGTAGCATATCAGCCAGGGATAGAAATAGACTAGACAGGCTGGTTAGAAGGGCGGGCCAGCTCTGTCCTGGGGAGACCCCTGGACCCAGTACAAGTGGTGGATGACAGAAGCATACTGTCTGTGGTGAGCTCCATGCTGGAGAAAAACTCCCATCCCATGTATGAGACCGTGACAGCACTGGGCAGTAATGTCAGTGACCGTTTACTTCACCGCAAGTGTGAGAAAGAGCGCTATAGGAAGTCCTTCCTCCTAACCATGGTCAGGCTGTATAATCAACATCAGGCTAAGTGGAGATTACTCTGCACAGAGAACTAAATGATCCTGAAGTCTTCTTTTCTTCTTAGTTGCTATGACTTCTAGTATCTTTTTTCTATCTGCTATTCTGAGCTTGTATGTGTTCTTTCTTGCAATATACTACTATATTATCCATGTTACTGTAATACACTGAATTTCCCCATGGTGGGACTATTAAAGGATTATCTTTAGAGATGTGCGAATACTATTCGAAACTATTCGAAACACTATTCTAATTATCTTATCATAGTGAGTCACAGAGTGCAAAAATGTCACATTTTTGCTGCATAGTGAATGCCATACAAACAAATCCCAACAGCAATAGCGCAAATGCGGTTTTGTTCTAATTTCACCCCATTCTGATTTTTTTTTTTTAAAGATTCCCAGGGCATTGAATATTAAATGATATTATTATAAAATACAAACTTTCCCATAAAAAACAAGCCCTCATATGCTTTGTGACCCAACAGATAACACATTTGTGGCTTTTGGAAGGTAGGGAGTAAAAACCCAAAATGTATAAAATGTAGCTTGTATTTTTCAACAATGACAAGGGTGACAACAGCTGCAAAAAGAGCTATTGTGCATAAGAAAGATTAATGTAGATAAGTAACTTATACAGCGGAACTTGTGACAAACTAAAGATGTCTTCATTAAAAGCTGAGAAGGAAGTTGTGTCATATGAAACTTTTCTATACCAATTGATGCATTGTTATAAAGAGGTTTAACCATGTACATGACGTATTACAAAGCACTTCTTTGTTTAATGATTTTTGACCACTTATGTGTCTTATTTTTGTATCAGTTAGGACTTAGTATAAAAACCCATAATATGACAGTTTTGTCATAGCTCAACAAAGCACATTTGTACTATGTAATGCATTGTATGCTGCACCCTGCTTCATTTATTACTGTTTGTTTGCAAGAAGTAACATCTAACTTGGCTGGGGTCTAACCCATTCATAACCGCATTCACACAATCGAATTTCACCCATTTTGCATATTCACTCTGAATATTATATCATTGTGGTCCCTTACTGCAGTCAGCGCCCCTCACAGACTCTACTAGATATGGCTCAACCACTCTGATACAATAGAAGTAGACAGAAGTAGCCCCCTCGGCTGGATTGTATTACTGACATGTTATAGATCTTGAGGTGGAGTTCATACATAGCATGCCATGGTGCAGTAGGATACTGTGTGGTCATGCAGTATTTATATTCTTTGCTAGTAGGCGCAGGATTTTCCTGGTGAACCTGCTCTCTCTATACATACAGAATAAGAATAGATACTGAGAAGTACACCCAGCACACAGTACAAGAGAAGTGGTACTGATATATATATATATATATATATATATATATATATATACATATATATACATATATACACACACACACACATAGAAAGTGTGAAGTGTGTGAAAAAGAAAAAAGAAAGAAAGAAAGAAAGAAGGAAAGAGAGAGAGAGAGAGAATGAGGGCTTATACCAGGCATACAGGACAAGAAAAGCAGGACTGTGCCCCATCCATTTATAACTATGGTAAATCCTGAATAAAACTCCTTAAAGGGGGAAAAGTCATTTTTAACTAATCACACCTTTGCATAGCCTTTAGAAAGTCTATTCCACACCTACCTTTAGTATATAGATTGCCTCAGTGGTTTCTGAATAAGTCCGTTTTTATTCATATGCTAATTAGACTGGTGCATGATACATCGTGCACTCCTCTCCTATTGTTTCCTATGGGAGACTGCTGCTGATGATGATGATGATGACTCAGCTTCCTGTTTGCCTCACACACATAGGACATAATAGAAGAGAGGAGGCTGCTGGGAACTTCCTTTGCTGGCTGAAAGCATATTAATAAAAACTGACTTATTCAGAAACCACTGAGGCAATTTACATACTAAAGGTAGGTGTGGAATAGACTTTCTAAAGGCTATGCAAGGATGTGATTAGATAAAAATGACTTTTCCCAGTGATAGAGCCCCTTTAAAACCATCTCTAAATAGTAAATCTCTAAAGGGTAAATGTATTTTGTAAAAACCCTTGCAAGTATAAACACCACACTTGACATCAAAGAGTTCATGACATCAGAGACACCAGTGACATCACAATTTGTGTAAAATGTGTAAAGTTCTTAACCTGACATATCTTGTGCCACTTAAGTTTGACAGCTTGAAGAAGACAGATGTGCAAGGAACTCGATCTTCATTCCTTCACACTTTGTGTAGTTGGGGGGGGTAGTTTCAGATTGCACCATGAGCACTTGCAATATCTCAGCCAGAACCCCTGTACAACGTGTTCCTTGCTGTGATTGTCAGGAAAAACATTACTAAGAAATGTTCTTGAAACATGTGCACACCTGGGGAATGTATTTTTGCCCCTCCATAATGTATGAAATATATGTCCATATGACTTAACAGGATATTTGGGCAGGAAGTTGGTCCAGTTAGGACAATTCCTTTATATTAGGGTGTCTTTTAGTAGTTTCCCACATAATGGCCTAAGCTTAGCACATTTTTGCCACCTTGTAGCACATCTCAGCCTCTGTACCCTGCTGGCCACTTTTTTAGACTGTGGGCCTTGTGGGTCAGGAATCAAGGTGAGTCAGGGGGCCAGATTTACTAAACCTCTTTACAGAAAACTGATGTGCATTATACCACAAATCTACGGCAGTCTGATCTGCACCCAGATCTGAAATGCGCTAGAATTACTACAGCCTCTTAGTAATTCTAGAAAGTCATGTGTCTGGCACGGAATAAATTAAGACTGGTGTAAGAATCGCCACTCTAAATAATTTCTCCCCAATGTGAGAGCAAAGCATTTTATAACACAAGCATGTGCACAAAATGCTATAGTTCTCCAATATCAGCTCCTCTTGTTGGATCAGGGGGTGACCAGTCTGGGATCCTGTTTTTTCTTTAGTAAGCATAGCAGTAGGTGATACATATTAAAACAAAATGGTTCCATTACTCATAATGCTGTTCCATCTTGTTTTTTACATTAGAATGAATGCAGATGGACTCCCAAAGGAGGAGGTTCCATCTGCATCTGTCATTTAATGTCTGTTGCTCTCATCCTGTGATGGATGAGAACAATGAACATTAACCCCTTAGCGACCCTTGACGTAACTGTACGTCATGGGTCGCATGGGGATGTACGGAGCGAGCTCACACGCTGAGCTCGCTCCATACACGGCAGATGCCGGCTGTATAATACAGCCAGGACCTGCCACTAACAGCAGCGGTCGGTGCCCGAGCTGATCGCTGCTGTTAACCCTTTACACACTGCGGTCAAACGTGACCGCAGTGTGTAAACGGCGCCGGCGGCACGGGCGCCGCCATGTTTTGCTGATCGCCGCCCTCCTGAACGTCACATGAGGGCGGTGATCGGTTGCTATGACAGCCGGAAGCCTATTGAAGGCTTCCAGGCTTGTCTCTGCACGAGATCTACACTCACCGGCCACTTTATTAGGTACACCATGCTAGTAACAGGTTGGACCCCCTTTTGCCTTCAGAACTGCCTCAATTCTTCGTGGCATAGATTCAACAAGGTGCTGGAAGCATTCCTCAGAGATTTTGGTCCATATTGACATGATGGCATCACACAGTTGCCGCAGATTTGTCGGCTGCACATCCATGATGCGAATCTCCCGTTCCACCACATCCCAAAGATGCTCTATTGGATTGAGATCTGGTGACTGTGGAGGCCATTGGAGTACAGTGAACTCATTGTCATGTTCAAGAAACCAGTCTGAGATGATTCCAGCTTTATGACATGGCGCATTATCCTGCTGAAAGTAGCCATCAGATGTTGGGTACATTGTGGTCATAAAGGGATGGACATGGTCAGCAACAATACTCAGGTAGGCTTTGGCGTTGCAACGATGCTCAATTGGTACCAAGGGGCCCAAAGAGTGCCAAGAAAATATTCCCCACACCATGACACCACCACCACCAGCCTGAACCGTTGATACAAGGCAGGATGGATCCATGCTTTCATGTTGTTGACGCCAAATTCTGACCCTACCATCCGAATGTCGCAGCAGAAATCGAGACTCATCAGACCAGGCAACGTTTTTCCAATCTTCAATTGTCCAATTTCAATGAGCTTGTGCAAATTGTAGCCTCAGTTTCCTGTTCTTAGCTGAAAGGAGTGGCACCCGGTGTGGTTTTCTGCTGCTGTAGCCCATCTGCCTCAAAGTTCGACGTACTGTGCGTTCAGAGATGCTCTTCTGGCTACCTTGGTTGTAACGGGTGGCTATTTGAGTCACTGTTGCCTTTCTATCAGCTCGAACCAGTCTGGCCATTCTCCTCTGACCTCTGGCATCAACAACGCATTTCCGCCCACAGAACTGCCGCTCACTGGATGTTTTTTCTTTTTTGGACCATTCTCTGTAAACCCTAGAGATGGTTGTGCGTGAAAATCCCAGTAGATCAGCAGTTTCTGAAATACTCAGACCAGCCCTTCTGGCACCAACAACCATGCCACGTTCAAAGGCACTCAAATTACCTTTCTTCCCCATACTGATGCTCGGTTTGAACTGCAGGAGATTGTCTTGACCATGTCTACATGCCTAAATGCACTTAGTTGCCGCCATGTGATTGGCTGATTAGAAATTAAGTGTTAACGAGCAGTTGGACAGGTGTACCTAATAAAGTGGCCGGTGAGTGTATTAGACGATGCCAGAGGCATCGTCTAATAGAAGTGCTGCGATTTTGCTATTCACTGCAATACTGTAGTATTGCAGTGAATAGTATGAGCGATCAGACCCCCTAGGTTTCAAGGTACCTAATGGGTCTGATCATAAATGTATAACAAGAAAAAAAAAAGTTTTTAAAAGTATTAAAAAAATAAAAAAAATATAAAAGTTCAAATCACCCCCCTTTCCCTAGATTAGCTATAAAAGTAATTAAAGAACATTAAACATAAACATATTAGGTATCCCCGCGCTCCAAAATGCCCGAACTATTAGAATATTAAAACATTTATCCCGTACTGCGAACGGCGTAGCGGCAAAAAAAATAAAAACAGCCAAAAAGCGTTTTTTTCAACACTTTGCCTCCTATAAAAAATTGAATAAAAAGTGATCAAACCATCAGATCTTTCCCCAAATGGTATCAATAGAAACGTCATCTTGTCCCGCATAAAAAGACACCCCAACCAGCTCCATACATGGAAATATGAAAAAGTTACAGGTGTTAGAACATGATGACACAATTTTTTTTTTCTATTTTGCAAAGTTTATCATTTTTTTAAAAGTATCAAAACATTTCAAATACTATATAAATTTGGTATCAGCGCGTTCGTACTGACACGTAGAACACAGGTAACATGTCATTTGTACCAAACAGTGAACGCTGTAAAAATTAAACCCATAAGAAAATGGCGCAAATGCATTTTTTCTCCAATTGCACCTCATTCTGAATTTTTTTCCAGCTTCCCAGTACATTGCACAGCATATTGAATGGTGCCATTACAAAGTACAATTTGTCCCGCAAACAATAAGCCATCATGTGACTCTGTGAACTGAAAAATGAAAAAGTTATGGCTCTTGAAATGTGAGGAGGGTAAAACGAAAATGCGAAACCAAAAAATGGCCTGGTCCTTAAGGGGTTAAATAACAGTAGCGTGAGCCCACTTTCAGATTGTCATTTGTTCTTGTATAATAACTCACTAGCAGTTACCCGCGACTTCGTCCGGGGGTTGGCGGTGGCGCCGAACCGCTTATATTTCTTGTTCTCCCATGTCTGCCCCCAGTTTCTTATCCCCGCCTTCATCTGCCCCCAGTTTCTTGTCCCCTCCCCCAGCCTCAGGCCCCCCCATCTCTGCTCCCAGCCTCAGGCCCCCTCATCTCTGCTCCCAGCCTCAGGCCCCCCCATCTCTGCTCCCAGCCTCAGGCCCCCCCCATCTCTGCTCCCAGCCTCAGGCCCCCCTCCATCTCTGCTCCCAGCCTCAGGCCCCCCCATCTCTGCTCCCAACCTCAGCCCCCCCCCCCCCACATCGTCCCCAGTGTAGTTGGACTTACCTTGCCACGCTCCACCGCTGCTCTCTCTGCTTGCTTGCTACTCATCAGTGTCGGGCGGCTGGCTGCGTGTGGCGTATACTCTGCCTCCCTGGCCTGTCAGGAGTGCGCTTGTATTGCAGCCTAGGCAGGTAGACTGCAATCCAGGCACTGGTATCATACAGTGCATTGCTGAATACCGGCACCTGTATTGCAGGGTAACTGCCACCGGATACCTTTGTGCAGTGAGCGAGCGGAGAGCACATCGGGGGAGCGTGGCAAGGTGAGTCCAACTACACTGGGGCTAATGAAGGGGGGGGGACATGAAGCTGGGGAATGTGGTTGTCTCCCCCCCACCCGGGACACCCCCTCCCCGGGACACCCCAACCCCCTGTACCCTCTGCACTTACCGGTAGTATGTCGGGTGCAGCAGCCTCCTCCGTCCGAGAGCTGTGTAGGTGGGTTGGGACAGCTGCAGCGCCGGGACCATGTGGGCTGCCGCCATCTTCCTCAGTGTTTCCCTGCTGAATCGGCACGCCCACCTTCAGCCCCAACTTATGGTGCCGCAGCCCTGGCTCCAGAGCCCGCCCACAGCCTGCCATGCACCAATAGGAGGTGCGTGCACACACCAGCGCTGGCAGAATGCCAGCTGCTGCAGCCGAGCTGGAGGATTGTTTGGAGGGTCACGGTGGCGATTTGGGGTGAGTGACCCACATTTAAAGTAGCCTACTATCTTTTCCTGGCAAATATGTGTGTGTGTGTGTGTGTGTGTGTGTGTGTGTGTGTGTGTGTGTGTGTGTGTGTGTGTGTGTGTGTGAAATTTCCCCAAAATCCATTCAGCCATTTGGCTGTGATTGAGGAACAAACATCCAAACACACAAACCCACAAACATCCAAACTCACAAACTTTCACCTTTATAATATTAATAGGATGGGCAGAAATTGAGAGCACCTTGTTAAGCAGTACTATAGTGTAGTTGGACCCCTGTCTGTTCTGGGCCCCTGTGCGGCTGTACACACTGCACAGTCTATATGTCTACCCCTGCACTATGGGTCAGTATGTTGCTGGGTGGCAGGGACTCCTAGCATAATAGATAATGCTAGGAATCCCTCTTCCAGCCTGAGCCTTAAGCTAGTAAACCCAACTAGTGTTGAGCGAATAGTAGATTCGAATACGTCGCTCCCATAGGAATGCGGGTTAGCGGCCGGCGCTTAACCCCTTGGTGTTCGGCCGCTTACATGCATTCCTATGGGAGTAGAGGTATTCGAAACTATTCGTCAAATACTATTCGCTCATCTCTAAATCCGACATATACAAGCAAGCACCTGGTTATGTGAATGTGGAGTTTGACTAACCCTACATTTACATGACCAATCGTGAAAATGGCTGTTACAAAACGTCCATTTTTCATGGCCATTTTGTTCCCAAGGGACACCTGTTTTCATTGATCCCTTATACAATTGAGTGTATTGAGGGATCCGTGAGAATGGACAAAAATAGGACATGCATTGAATATTGGGTTATGCCCCACCTAGTTAAACAATCAATGTGTGGATGAAATGAAATCACTTTGCTGTTACTATAAAACCCAGCATTTTTCCAGTTGCGTTTCTGCAGAAATTCTGCATTTGTGGCGCATAAAATAACTGATACTCGGTCACAAAGTAGTAAAACATCACCATATAGCACCTCCTTCTTCCTCTTTAATAATTCTGTTCAGTGCCAATGATAGTAGTCATAGAATTGGCGCATCCCTTCTCTTCACATATCCACATACTTAAAGTGGTTCTTCTGGAATTATAGATTTTTGCAAGCAAGGCGGGAAAGGTGATAACTAAGAAAAAAACGTACTTGCCTGTCCCCAGGGCTCCGGTGTCCAGCGCTGCCTAGAGGCTTGCGGCAGAAACATAAGGCGTTTTTTTTCCACGCCATTTTTCACAGAGAGTCTGCAGAGTTTTCCTCTGTGGACTTTCTGCTTCAATTATACCCATACAGAAAACGCCAGTGTTTCCGTAGGTAGAATTAACATTCTGCGATTTACAAATATCGTTGCCTTTTCGTGGCAGATTTTTTTCTGTAATGTGTGGCTGGGATTAGCCAGAATCCCATCCACTTTGCAAGTACTGTAAAATACAATGTGGGACCCCAATCTGGAGAGATATTTTGTTTACAGCAAATAAAGGATTTCTTTGTATGATTCAAATGTATGCCATTTTCCAATATGTTGTAAAGTACAAAAAGAACTGTTAACATCTGGGTAAATTGACATGGAATGAAAATTCAGCGTTTGTGGATTTGTGTTCTGAAAATCCAATGGCAAAATTTTTACAACTCTGCATAGCAATTTATATTGTTTTTGCAGAAGCAGCAAGAATTTGCTTCAGAACTTTCTCAATGATTTCAATGGGGAAGTAAAAATATGCAATCTAATCCTAGCATTGTGTATTTTGCTGAATAATACCAGCAGATTTTCAGCATAATGTGCAAGTAATCATGAAAAATGCTGTATTTACTTTACCAGCCTTAGGGCGGGTTCACACCTACGCTCGTCATCCAGTTTATGTAATTTGTCCGGTTTCCGACTTCTGCCCCACGAAACTGGACAGGAAACGGAAACCCGGCAGTCAGTTTTCAAACCCATGCACTTGAAAGGGTTTGCAAAGGTGATCGCCCATGTGCGTCTACTGCGTATCTGTGGGGAAACCATTTTTTTTAACCGGATACGAAGTCCTGCATGTCTGACTTTGTGTACGGCTAAAAAAACTGTTTTCCATAGACAGACACAAGGCGCACATGGGCGATCACCTTTGCAAACTCTTTCAAGTGAATGGGTTTGAAAACTGACCGCCGGGTTTCCATCTCCTGTCCAGTTTCATGGGGCAGAAGACGGAAACTGCACAGATTACACAAACTAGACGACGACTGCAGGTGTGAACCCGCCCTTAGGCTAAAGCCATATGTTTCAGAAAAGCTGCATTTTTTGTTGTAGATTTTGCTGTGTTTTTCTTTTGAGCCAAAGTCAGAATTGAGCTAAAAGGAGAGGTATAAGGGTTAGTTCACACGTTGGGGGGTCCGCGCAGGTTTTGACACAGAGAGAGACGCAGCGAGACGCGTCTCTCTCTGGTCGAAACCCGCCTATGGCTTTCCCCATAGGCGACATAGGAGGGTACTGCCGCTAGGCGGAAGCCACGGCCCAGCGCGCCGCGGTTTCCGCCTGAAGATAGGACATGTCGCTTCTTTTCTCCGCTAGGAGCAGCCCACCGCTAGCGGAAAAAAGAAGCCTGGCGGTCTGCATAGACCACCATTGTAAAGGGGCGGATTTTGAAGCGAAATCCGCTGTCAAAATCCGCCCCTTTGCCCACATGTGAACGAGCCCTAAGGGTAAGTTCACACAGAGATTTTTGGTCAGGAATTTGGTCAGGAATCTGCCTCAAAATCCTGACCAAAAAACGCCTCTCCATACAGTCCTGTGTAATTTTGTTTTTTGTTCTGCTAGCGGAATAAAGAAGCAACATGTCCATTCTTACGGTGGATTCCGCCTCAGGAAATCAATACAAGTCAATGGGAGGCAGAAAACGCCTCAAAAAAATGCCAGGCGGATTTTCCACTTTCCATTGACTTGCACTGATTTTTTTCAGGCGGAAACGCCTGAAAAAAGCATCAAAAAACGCTACAAAAAACACCTCATGAATTTTCCTGCAGTGGAGTTTTCCTGATCAAATTCTGGACCAAAAAACTCCGTGTGAACTTAGCCTTAGTGCTTCCTTTATATTTCCATTACTTTTGTAGCCACTTCTGGGTTTGGCTAAAAAAAAAAAAGAGAAACATAGTACAAGTCTCCAACTTAAAAAACAATGCTTTTCCACAACGTGTGGGCTCAGTCATAAGCCACTACTATGCTGAGGCTTCCCTAGTGTATAGGTTATCTTTACAGGATTTTATTGCTGATTGTCGATTCTTTCTAATTTCTTTATTTTAGACATTTACCTTTCAGAGATCAAAGCAACAATTCTATGTGTTTGAACTAGACCTATATTTTCATTACAAAAAGAATAAGCTTTATAATTTGTAAAACCCCTTTTAGGAGATTGTACAGTTGTGGGTGAAATTGTAATTCACATCACAATTTAATAAGTGGGATTGTTAACAATTTTACTTTCTATATAATCCCATACTTGGTAACGTCATTGCCTGTGACTCATTCATCTCTGGTTCTTTCAGCTTTTCTTTGTACAAAGGATTAGAGGTATCAGACACAGGGGCAGGACCAGAATCACAACTGCAAACATAGTATACTGTAAGCAGTTCATGGGGAAAAAAATGCTACAACTGCATTCATAAGCTAGCCACATTTTCCAACGCACCCACTGTAAGAATTCACATCGATGATTACTCAGATTTCTCTCTATCTTCTGCCACTCCTCGAATAAGAGTTTCACGCCCTACCCTACTATTTGTTTCCGTTCTATATAAAGATATCTTCACAAAGATGTAAAGTTCACTGCCCTCATTGTTACACTGTATTATGTTCGGTGATAGTCTATGAAATATAAAACTTTTATGACTATACAGTAAATGTATGTATCTTTAATGTAATGAGAATCACAAATGTGGAGACTAAACCCCATAAGATATATTACACACAATACAGATCGGAGCTTAAACTTTAAGGGATGTACACATTAAAAAAAGCCATGGACAGGTGTGTCACCATGCAGTCGAATTCTACAAGAAAAAAAATTCCTGAAAAATTAATGAGAACAAAAAAAGTTAAAAAAAACAATTTTTAAATAACATGAGTCTTATGATTTTTAATAATACACAACAGGAGTTTCCACGTGTAACTGCTGATCAAGCGGACAGTGCTTCCATTTTTCAGGTCTCCAAGCAGACCTGAAGGACAGAAACCCGAAAGCTAGTGTGAACCCCACATAACATAGACCCACATTTCCTATTTTCAGCACTTCATTAGCTCTGACTGACGCTAGGTTCACACTAGCGTTCGGGTCTCCGTTCTGCATGCAGAAGACGGAAACCTGTCAGACTGGGTCCGGCCATGAACGGTGGAGAGCGTTTTATGCTCTCCGCCGCGAAACCGTTTTTTTTAAAACTGGACACAGAGTACTGCATGTCCAACTCTGTGTCCGATTTAAAAAAAAAACGGTTTCGCAGCGGAGAGCATAAAACGCTCACCGCCGCTCACGGCCGGACATCTTTCAAACCCATTCAAATGAATGAAAGAGTCCTGCAGCTTTCCGTCTCCTGCCTCTGTTTTGTGCAGGAAACGGAAACCTGCAGAACGGAGACCGGGCGCAGATGTGAACGAGCCCTGACTTTTATCTGTTAATTTCAATACCAAACAACCACAGTTCTCAACAGTCCAACTATGGCAATCTAAGGCTGGGTTCAGACGGGGTTTTTTTGGTCAGGATTTTAACACAGAATCTGCACCAAAATCCTGCTAAAAAAACCGCCTTCCATTGAAATCAATGGGAGCCGGTCATATCCTTTTTCCGTGAGAGGTTTGTTCCCGCTCACGGAAAAAAGAAGCAACATGCTCTTTCTTCCGGCTGATTCGGCCGCTGACGTCTACATCGCGACACCTCCCTCCCGACTAGGCCCATTAATTTCAGCCTAATCCGGAGCAGAGTGCCGCGACTGGATGCCAGTGCACTGCACTGGCATCCAGGCGCAGCTAACTGTTTTTGGTCCGGAATCTGAGGCGGCTTCCGTGTCAAATTCTGGACCAAAAAGCCCTGTCTGAACCCGGCCTAAGGCTAAAGCCACATGTAGCGGGTCGTAGCAAAAAAGCACTGTGGAGGATGTCAGCTTGTGTAACCTCCATTTTGTATTGTACTCGCAACCACCATTTTGTTGAGACCATGTGGTCAGTCACAATGCGGCCAGCCATGTGCTGTGGACTCCATTTTGTTTAGTAAGCTCACACCCCACTCATCCCTCGGGGGGGGGGGGGGTGACCTCTCTTATCCAATAGACATGCATCAGGACTATTGTTACAACTTCTCCACCAATCATGTTATGCTAATTATTCAAGCCAAACCTGTTTCTGTGTATGCAATGTGTTATATATTGCTTCATTGTCATCATTAAAGTAGAACCACCATTTAAACACATAGCTGAGTGTAATTTGTGCGTATCTCTAGCATATGCTACCATGTCTTTAACCATTTGGACTTCAATACGGTGATACTTAGAGCGAATTGATGCGCTGCATGATGCGTTGTTGGAGGTTTCCTCTGCTGACTTTCAGCTTTAAATATATCTATAGGAAAACCACTGGTATTGCCATTGGTTATGGAAATCACAGCGTGTCCACTGCAAATATTTTTCCACAATGTGAGGATGGGAAATTAGGGCCCCTTCACACGGCGTAAGCGCGCCGCTCATTTAGACATGTCGTGTCCGACACGGCGCTTCAAAACAGAGCCCTTTGATTTCAATGGGAAGCGCACTGTGTGAAAGGGCCCTTAGACCATGTGGGCCCCAGCCTAAAATCTAATCGTGCCAGAGCCTGAAGTGGATTGAGCAGAATGTAGAAGTAGAAGTACTTCCTATAAATTTCCCACTCATTCTTGGTGTTGGCTCCAAAAATCTCAGCAAAATCTGCAACAAAATAAATCTGAAACTAGCACCTAGCACCCACCTAGCAACTCCAGACCCTGACAAAATATATTATATAATATATATATATATATATATATATATATATATATATATATATGCATATATATAGTGGGGCAGTTTTATTGGTGTTTTGTACAGCTGATTTATGAAGAGACTCTGGCCTCTTTATTAAATATGGCACACTCCCGTGTGCCAGAATGGAGATCTACACCAGTTAGGAACTGCCATAGATTTCCATTACAACTCATGCCAAATTACCAGTGTGACTTATAATGAATATGTCAGGCTGAGGCGATCCTTCCCTGGTCGGTTTCCCACCCTGCTACATCCACATTCACACAATGTGGTGAGCCAGGTACAGAACGGGGGAAGTGGTGAAAATTTGCCGCAAGAAAGAGCCTTGTGCCAGAATATCATCCTTCTACATCAGTTTTCCCCCCAATGTGTCTATTGTCTGCAGTGTGAGAATCAATATAGTGAAAATTTTCCTTCTAAAAAGAAGGGAAAAAAAGGTTTAACGTTAAAAGCCTTTACAAAGTACACATCTGTCAGTACACTAATATAATAAAACACTCAATTCTCACCTGCCAGCCATCTTTATAGCGTACTGCAGTCCAGAATATATCAAGTTCTTACAGACAGAGATAGATAGACAAACACTGGCAATAATTCACATGGAGAGCCTGTCGGCTTCCAAACCATTTGTATCATTGGTTACATATTTCCCTGCCATAAGAAACTCACCTTGCTTCATTCGCTAATAAAAAATAGGCTGTACACCAAGAAACAGGCCATGATTCATAGGAACAAATCAAATGCAGATGCACAGATAAAAAAAAGATATTTTAGGCTTGGTTGTGTGTGATACTCATTTATATACATGAAAACATAAATCTGTTTGATTCGCATTCATTTTACCAAACATTTCAGAGAATTATACACGTTTCTGTGACATTTGGTTAGCTAGTCATCTCAAACATCAAAGCAAAGACTATGTGCCTTAAAGATGCCCCTACAGATGGTATAGGTCCTGTAGAGAGCGGGACCCCATCTGAGGTTAGACCATTTTATCAGTGAGGAATTGTTCAAGCCTCCCACAAGGTTAAAGGGGTATTCCCAGCTCACATACTCATCAGTCTTTACTGCTGTAAAATCTTCTTTCTTCCTGGTTTCTTGCATCATTTGGTGGGCGGGGTTTCACATGCAACCTGCCGTTTAGCTCCACCCCCAAATTTGTGTGTAGCTCCGCCCACCCATATTGGACTATGAAGTACAGGCAGCAGCAACTCCATTCTGTGTTACATACAGAGACTGCCTGTCTCTGCCATAATGAACACAATTGGATTAGCTAACCTGATAACTGGGAGAACAGAAGAAATGAAAGCAGCTCCTCTCCTCTATCTGATACCAGGAAGCTAGGTCACATGGTGCAGACACAGGAATAGCTAGATACACAGGCTCGCTCCCTGCACTTAGCCCCTCCTCCCTCCCCCCTGAGAGCAGCAGATACATCACTTGACTCATGAGCAGCTAAGTCAGGGCTGTGGCCACAAAGAATTGAATCAAGTAAGATAGTGGACAAACAGCAGTTTTGCTGAAGCAATGTATTTAGGAAAAGTCTTACATCCACATTAACAAGCAGTATAGATAGGATCCTTGTGATGGGACAACCCCTTTAATGGTGTTGTTCAGGATTTGGAGCAACCTCAGAGGCAGCTGGGGTATGTGTAAAATTTTAAAAATGCCATATACACCAATCCCTGGCACTCTATTGTTCGGCCCTACTCCTGTTTCCCTCATGTGGCAGGGCTTCTATTGCCGGAAGCCTTGACCCTCACATGGCCACTGAGACCAATCAGTGGTCCTCAGCGCAAGGAACTGGTGATATATGTGAGCATGTCTTTTTTTTCTATTTTACACCCACCCTGCCCCCTTAAGTGGCACTGATGCTGGCACGATAACTAGCGCAAGAATCAGCGCTGAAAATGACTCCCATTGACTCCCGCGGCCAATGTGGTAGAGACTTTTGGCCCAAAAAACAAAAGTATCAGCCGTGTTAAAATTTAACATGCTCAAAACTTGTCTTCTCTGACATATGCATTCGAGGGGAGAGTCAGGAGGAATCGTGCACAACATAGACCAGCCGACATAGTCTAATGTGTATGCCACAATGTATGGCCACCCTTAGGCTGACTGTTCTATTATGATTATTATACACTATAGACTCCAATACATCTTTATCATTCTTAGCATTGAAATACGGTATTTAAATGCACAGACACTACTACTAGCCCATTTATGGATGGTTTATATATTCTGCAATGAAGGTCTTATATTCTCCAAGTATGTAATATGGTCTCCATGTACAGTCCTATGAAAAAGTTTGGGCACCCCTATTAATCTTAATCATTTTTAGTTCTAAATATTTTGGTGTTTGCAGCAGCCATTTCAGTTTGATATATCTAATAACTGATGGACACAGTAATATTTCAGGATTGAAATGAGGTTTATTGTGCTAACAGAAAATGTGCAATATGCATTAAACCAAAATTTGAGCAGTGTAAAAGTATGGGCACCTCAACAGAAAAGTGACATTAATATTTAGTAGATCCTCCTTTTGCAAAGATAACAGCCTCTAGTCGCTTCCTGTAGCTTTTAATCAGTTCCTGGATCCTGGATGAAGGTATTTTGGACTATTCCTCTTTACAAAACAATTCAAGTTCAGTTAAGTTTGATGGTCGCCGAGCATGGACAGCCCACTCTCAAATGATCTGAAAACAAAGATTGTTCAACATAGTTGTTCAGGGGAAGGATACAAAAAGTTCCCAACAGCACTCGTCTCTGCTATTATCTACTATGTGTGTGTGTGTGTGCAAACAGGAAGCTGAGTCATCAGCAGCAGCCTGTGCATAGGAAACAATAGCAAAGGGGGTGCACGATGCAGTTTAAATAGCATATGAATAAAAATGGAATTCAGAATCCACTGAGGCAATCTACATACTAAAGGTAGGTGTGGAATAGACTTTCTAAAGGCTATGCAAAGATGTGATTAGTTAAAAATAACTTTTCCCAATGATAGAGCCCCTTTAAAGTATGGTGTAAAAGCACCCTTACAAAATCAGTTATGTCGCTTAGTCAGAGATTGGTACATTGAGAGAACAAATTTTGAAGATTCACAGTTAGGGGGCGCCTCACAGTTTGAGAAGCACTGGTTAAATATTTATGTTACAGTTTAGCAAAGCTGAATTTCCACTTATAATTCCATACTGCTGAGTCCAGGACAGCTGCATAGTGAGCTCTTATATGCTTTATAAATATGCCGATTTATTATGCTCAGTCGTGTACACTAGAAGACTCTTTGTTCTCTGCAGCTACACCTGTCCGCCAACCTGCTGCTAGACTTTATTCCTGTGAATCCTTCACAAACCTTCTGTTTCAGCGTTTGCTACTGATTTGTTAGTTACATGTACTCTTAAACCTGTTAGGTCTATTCGAGACTCTAAAACCACCCACACGTGTTTATGGACTGGTGGTTTAGTGTTCCAAATAGTCCTATTCTAACTCAATCTATGCCTAAAATTAAAAAAAGTATACTCACCTGGGTCTTGTGCTCCCAGTGCCTATGCATTCTTCACTGAGGCCGGAACAGTACACCTCCCCTTCAGCGCATATGCTGGGCCCATGCGTACTTGCCCAGCTTCACTGAACTGCTGCACAGGCATTGGGATTATCAGAGAGAAGTCTTATGTGACTCATTGTACTCATCTTTAGACTCCATTCAAAATGAGGAAAAAGGTAAGGAATTTGGTGTGGAATTTCAGTGCTGAAAAAAAAGCCTCCTAATGACTTCAATGGGTTCCTTTTTCCACCAAAATCACCATTTGCACGTTAGAGGAAATGACTGGTGACAGCTCATCCAGTTTTATGTTTGTGTAATGACAGTAACCTCTATTACAAAATTGTCTCACCATTGTACTAGCAATGCCGCCCCTGCTACCTCTTGTGTCACCCCCTCTACCTCATAGATCTCTTGTGAGCAGAGCCTTCAGTCCCATTGTATGAAGTGACTATTTCTTTTGTAATGTATCTTTTTGTCTTTGCTTGAACCCCACAAATTGTACAGTGCTGCGGAATATGTTGGCGTTATATAAATAACATTTTTTATTATTATTATTATTATTAAGCACACTAAGGCTATGGTCCCATTTAGTAGGACGCAGCGAAAAAGCACTGCAAGAAAAAACACAATGAAAATGCATTGCAGTTTTTCCTGCAGCACTTTCTGCTTCAATTATACCTATAGGGAAACTGCCAGCATTTCCATTGATATAATTGACATGCTGCAATTTCCAAAAACGCAACGGTTTTGGATATCACAGCAATTCCACTACATGTATTTTTTTGCAATCTACAACAATGGACACAATGTGGCACTAAACTGATCTGGCTCGGAGCTACTATAAATGATTCTCTGTTATTCATTCTTTAAACTCATACGAGGATCTGGCCTATGCTGGAGGGAACCAACAGGTCACTACCTCCAAGAGTAATCTCAGATTAGTTGTGGCTAATCTAGGCAAGTTGAGAGACAGAGGTGTGTGTCACCGAAGGGACAGGCAAGACACGTGGTCAAAGGACAAGCTGAGGTCAGGGCAGGAAGAGCTTGTGGGGAAGTTTCTCTCGTGTAGCCGAATGATATTGTAACACACATTTGGAACAAGGCCCTTTCTTGGGCCAAATCTATGCAAGAACCCCCCGTTCTATACTTCACTCACCATATTGTGTGAATGTGGACAGAGTGAGGCAGGTCAGCATATTCATCTTAACTCACAACAGACATGTTCTTGAATTACTAAGAGGCCAGAGCCTTTTAGTAACTCTAGCGAGTCGTGTGCCTCGGAGCATTTTAGTAACTCGAGCGAGTTGTGTGCCTGGGAATTAATTAAGATTGGCGAACAATTCGCCAATTTTAATAAGTTCCCCCAGTGTTTTATTTTTTTGCTGAAGAGCTGTATATGGTTTTAAAGAGGACCTTTCACCATATCTGGGCACAGGCAGTGTTATATACTGCCAGAAAGCTGACTTCAGCGCACTGTCGGCTTTCCCGATCTGTGCCCGGTGTAAAGCGCTATCGGTCCCGGTACCGTAGCGCTTTACAGTCAGAAGGGCGTTTCTGACCATTAGCCAGAGACGTCCTTCTGCCTCGCGGCGCCTATCGCGCTGTGCTGTGAAGCGGGGAGGAACGCCCCCTCCCTCTCCTGATAATGCTCGTCTACGGACAAGCTGTGTGAGCAGAGGGAGGGGGCGTTCCTCCCCGCTCCACAGCACAGCGCGATAGGCGCCGCGAGGCAGAAGGACGTTCCTGGCTAATGGTCAGAAACGCCCTTCTGACCATAGAAGAGCTACGGTACCGGGCCGTAAGCTCTTCACACCGGGCACAGATCGGGAAAGCCGACAGTGCGCTGAATTCAGCGCACTGTCAGCTTTCCAGCAGTATATAACACTGCATGTGCCCGAATATGGTGAAAGGTCCTCTTTAATTGCAGCAATAAGTAGCACATTACTGCTATGTTTCTCCAAAAATAAGACAGGGTCTAATATAATTTTTCTTCAAAAAGGGCTGGGGCTTATTTTTGGGTTAGGTCTTATTTTTCAGGCATAATCTTTTCTGATTCACTCTGAACAAATCTTCAAATCTTATAAAATGGTTATGGTTAGTAACCGTGAACTGACATTCACAATTGATGGGACAGTGTTAGAGGATCAGGTAACCATGCCCAAAGAATAGTAGCAGCCACGGGGCGACACGGGGAAGGCAGATTCGGGAGGCAGGAGGACTCTGGAGTGGGACTTGAGAGCGGGTGAGCGGATTTTGCCCTGCCATTGTGGGAGGTAGCAGGTCCTTGTCCATGAAGGTTGTGAGCTATGATATGCCTATTCTCCATGATATAACCTAGTGGATGTGCTGACTGTAACTAGGGCTTATTTCTGGAGAAAAAGGGTATGCATTTCACCTGTATTATAACAAACGGTAAACCAGAAGTTTTCAATTAAATGGCCATAACCATACAGGGGAAATGCATAGTAACATGCATTACTACAATTAAAAACTGTATGCATTTCTTCTGCAAAAAAAGGCAGCATATAAACCTAGCCTTGTAATCTTTATTGTCTAACCATGCAACATTATGGAGAGTGCTGATGCATGCACTTGTCCCATTCCGAAAAATTAGGGAGAGGGGCCACTATGGGGTGACAGTGGGGTGGCATAATAGTTGGACCCTTACCGATCGAGCATTAATGGAATAAATGTTTGTGTTGGGTGCCTTTAATGGTGGCAATTTCAAAGCTGTTCTAGAAATAGTAAAGTCAACCTGTTATGTAACAAATGTAATGTCTTAGCCCATTCCTTATGTAACTACTAAGCCTTCTCAGTATGTCAATCCTGTTCTTAGTGACTATGAATGAATCATTGACATCTTTCATTCAACCCAATGCATTACTACTGGTTTCTCAGACTCTGTAGTTTGTGATCAGTAATGCAGTACAACAGGTGTATCCAGCAACCAAGTACTCTGAATAATAAGAATAGTTGTCTATTACTAATCTCCTAGACACATCCTTAAAACTACTGAACTTTGCCAACAACTGAGAACCTGAAACGATTTTGGTTGCTATTACATGTACTGTTTATTGAATATTTTTAATAAGTATTATAAAATTAGATTGAATTTTTTAAATTTTCTAAATTAATAAAGCACAGTATTATCCCCATGTTTAGAGTGGACATACTTGTACCTTTTACTGCTGCCATGTGTGAACGTACCCTATTAATGGTTAGCTATAAGCAGGTCAGCTACTTGGAACCAACAATGATATTTATGATATATCTCCCATGTAATATTTTTTATAGCTTCCTGATAAGTGGAGGCGGGGAGTGATCTCAAGCTCCTGGGCGTAGCAGCAATCCTCTGCTATAGTGATGGAACCGCAATGTAATTGCTTGTTTCCCCTGCAGCATTGGGAAAACGAAGCATTGCATGGCAACACTTGCAGTTAATGGGTATCCATTTCATTCAATGGATACTTCTGGGGCCTCCTCTATAAACTCAGCATGCCCAAAGATGCCATCTTAAAAGAAATGGTCTGATTTTAGAATACATAGCGCAGTATCGGATCTGAAATATATATTATAAAGACAGACGGATAGACAGAGATCGATAGCTACACAGAAAGATATATAGTTAGATAGAGATACAAAGCCAGTTATATAGAAAGATAGACTGATTTGTAGAGACTATATATATATATGTATGTATATATATATGTACGTATATACGTATGTATATATATATATATATATATATACATTTATTAGATATATCATATATTATATTTATAAATGATCACATTTATTGTTTAATGTCAATGTTGTGCGTGACTTTGCTTGTAGGTTTCCTATAGCAACTTCTAACGGAATGTTCTGGAACACTTTACCTTCTATACAAGGGGAGTGTCACCCACCAATCTCCATTCTTCTACAGAAACTGCATAGCAACAACATTAGGCTATGCCCCCATGTTGGTTCATCATAGGCAGGTTCTTCTGTGATTGACACGGTTATACAGTACGTGTTCTTGAACGTCGCTATAAATCAAAATATATATTCTAATACATCCATATGTACAAAACAAGATAAAAATCAGCACACAGACTGTAAGGACACGTTGTGTTATTTATTAAAATATAATATTTGACAAAATAAAAAAGGCTTCATTTGACTTTTGCATATGACAGGAACCATTCCACATTCTATATGAACATTTCACAGATGTATCATTAGTTCCAACATGTTACGAGATGATGAACAGTCCATGTCATTGGCTCGACAACAGCCTCAGTAGCCTGCTTGTATCTTGCCATCTAATACAACGTGCAAAACAATGAGGGACGGATCACCCAATGAAGTGTGTATCCAAGGACATATTGGGGTTCATGTATCAATCTGTCATACATATCTGGCAATACTAATAGCTGTGAAATCTTTATTCGGTCATTGGTCTCAGCTTTTAACCTATTTGTGACCTACAACATAATAAGATTTCCGTCCCATATTTCCTTGTCTTTTGTCTTCCATGCACTGCAGATTGTATGTAGTGTGCTAATGATTCCTGATACACGAGCCCCATTGTAGTTACAGTGGTGTCGCCTTTGTCTTACGCCTCTCATCCTATGCTCCAGCCAAGTGTTACTGGTACAGTGCAAAATAAGCAATACATATATACATATTACTTGTTTCATTTTTTTTAAAAAAAAATAGTGCAAAATCATGAAAGGCTGATGCAATCTGCACTAGAATTTCTCATACTGCACCCCACCCATCTGCCCACCACACATTCCCCAGCTCTTCTAATAACTGAGGGTACACAATACACTTGTATGTCTTCACCTAATAACCAGAGGTGTCCAATGATTGCTAACCATTAACCCCTGGTGACCCCAATTAGCTTATTGCACATTAATGCACTAAGAAACAAGAGGGTCCATGCATCATAATGCCAAAAGACATTGCAACGGTAGCAAATTACCACAAGGTCTAGAAAGTGACATTTGTCTTCTTGGTCGGGAGGGCAATGAAAGGGTTAATCAGGGCTGTACTAGATGGATTTGTCTGCCTCTGCATCTTTGTGACACACAGAAAGGTGTATCACAGGAAGCCTTACTCATGGCATGGTTAATACTAAACCGCCTAAAAAATAAGTTATGCTAATGTATATGATCCCTTACTTCCCAGCTTCCTCCACAGTAAAGAGATACAGTCATCTCTTAGTAAATAAAAAACAATTATCATTAAAAATAAACCAGAAACCATCATAAAATAATAAAAATATGATACTAATCATCTGAATAGTACAAAAGCCCTTATAGTCAATGTCCCCAGCTGCCAAAGCCAATCTCCTCCTTGTATCTGTTGGTGAGGACATTGGCTTTCCTGGTGAGTTTGCTGAGCACTGTGTGCAGTCCAGTAAGGTGGTAATGGAAGAGCTTCTCCAGATCTTCTTCTCCATCAGAGTCCTCCAGCCGGTGTATGTCCACATGAGTCACTTTGTCCTTTTTCCTGTCATCTCCTTGCAGGATCCCCCACTCAATGTCATTCCTGATGGATTTCAGCAGGATGTAGTAGCTGTGCATGTCTCTCCTGGTGAAATAATTTGCAGCCCCATTGCTGTTAGTAACCTCTTCCTTCATCTCCTCCATGTCTAGAGGTACATCCCTCAGCAGACTGGGCACCATGACAGTCTGGTCCATATTGTTCACAGCTCCAATGAACCTGTTCATGGCATTGAACAAGTTGTGCTTCTGGTTGTAGGAATCAGATATTTGCATCATGGTTGTTGTGGATTGTGTTAGATCCTGGGCACCACAGATGGATGGTCTCTTTGCTTCTGCTGCTGAGGAAGACTCTACAATCCGCTGTGCTTCTTCTGCTGCCTGTCACAAGCAATGTGCATCAGCTCCTGAGCTCATCTGCTTACACTAATGCACACCCAGATTAGGCACACTGACTTATTGTCAAGGCTCTTCCTTCTCAGTGTCATGTAAATGACTGGCGAGCTGAGTCAGTCTGCTGGGAGCCACTCCTTATTCTCTCCTCCATGCACCAAGTAACCGGCTTCTTGTCAGTGGCCAGCACCATATATATACCCGGGAGAAAGGTGTAGCTGCTAGTGCCAGCCCCTTGCAGTACAGCAGGATGAAGCCGGTTCACAGATCTGAATGACCGGGGGTAACACTGCCGAGAAGAGAGGAGGCTCCGCCCCAGTCTCCTCACCTCACACGCCGGCTGCCCAGTAAGGAGATCGGGCTGAGGCTTAGGAAACCCCCACACTCCTTGCATCATGCTCACTGCACCTCACTAACCACTGACTATGAGGCGATAGTGAGGGCATATGTTCCCGAAATACACAGCCAGACAACAGCTGGGTAACATATATAATACTGACTGAAAGGAGATGGCATATAGATTCATATACTATATATATACATGGATATCATCTATATGGTCTACTCTGTCCATCTATCCACTTACCATGCACTCTCTATAATATTGTAGAGAAGCCTTTGGACCCCCCAGATCCAGGACAGGGTAGTAGTCGCCCCTCAGCACCCCCTATAGCTACACTCCGATATCCATCCATCACTATCAAATCTTTCTGTATATGAGCTAATAGATACATATAATAGATACATATAGATATAATAGATACGTATACGTGTATGTATCACCTATAAAGCATCTAACTACTGTCGGGCTCTGGTTCCTTGGGAATAGACCCTAGATACCTCCAGATTGAGGTGTTTTTGGCTAAAAGGAAAAAACAACTCTGTCAGTATCTTGAAGAAAATTGAGATTCCTTAAAGAGGTTTTCCGAGATAAACTCCTATTTGTAAACTAATCTGAACACCCTCCCCCCCACTTAATTTCTAAGGGCTAGTTCACATGGGATTCCGCGTGTACACATTCTGTCGCGGCTGCCATGGCAGTGCACTGACATCCCGTTGCAGCATTCCACGATGGATCAGGCCCAAATGAATGGGCCGGAACCTGGCGCTGCAGCTGATTCAGCCACGGAATTTGCGGCGAAATAGAGCCGCGCACTTCTTTTTTCCGCTACTAGCTAGCGGAAAAAAGAAGTGAGCGGCTCCCATTGAAGTCAATGGCAGCAGTGGATTTTGATGCGGATTCCGCTTCAAAATCCACTGACAACTTGCCCCATGTGAACTGGTCCTAACTTACTCACTTTACTAAAAATGTATATTTACCCATATCACTTGGGCAGCCATGTAACCGCCCCAGGCACATTTTCTGGTGATGTTCCGTTTCTGGAAATGAAATGTCACTGATACTAATCCCCCCACCCCCATCATACTTACCTTTCTTCCTGTCCAGGCACGGAACATAACCTCCTTCTGGGGAGCCGGCTCCTCCTCTTCCGGCTGCTAGCACTCTGATTCTATTGCGCAGCCACCCTGCAGAAAGAAGATCTGGACAGGAAGACAGTTAAGTTTGATGGGGGGTGGGCAGAATTATTAGTTAGGAAGGGCTAGCTAAGGAAATAGAAAGAGGGATGTGAGGGGGGGGAGGTAGTATGAGTGAAGAGCAATGTATCATGGTAGTTGTAGGATAAAAGAGCAGGAAGCATCACCAAGTAAACAAATGCAGAAGATGCCAGGAGCTCCAAGAGAAACCCAGAAATCACTCAAAACACTGCTAAATGTATATGGGTGCATTTATTAACCACATACAAGATGCATGCTCTAATAGGGCACCGACCACTGTGATCCACACAAGGACTGGTCCCAAGTCTGCCCATTTCTATGGTGCGCTGCTCAGCCACGTGCACTGCTGTTCCATTCAGTTATATTCGGTTGCTGGAAATTGTTACCACTTGGGTTCTGTTTGGCAGTGTCTCACAGAGATGTGTGGACTTGGGACCTCCATTCTCTGCATTTGTAAGGGTTAGAGCCCCTACAAATACATCCCCTTTCCTGTATTGTTAATGAGACATCCCTATTAACTAATTGTACCATTTATTTTCTATCAGCTATCTATTATCTATGTATCTATCTAAGTTCATGCATCCTGATAACATTGCCCATGGTGGAGGAAGACAAATAGTTAATCATTTACTGTCTTGTTTGCAGGGAAGTTATAATTAAACATTAATCTATATTGCATGGTGTTTCCAGAATACCAGAGTACAGTGACACTGTGGGAAAGGAGGCCAGTTACTGGCCATGTATATTTCATGCAGTCAGGAGATCCTTCTAGGTATGACCATAGATGTCTCCATTGTAAACTCATACCCACAGTGGCCACTAGCCACATGATATTGAGGGTAATAACTTAGAATTACCTGTAAAACAATGTAGTCAATGGCTACTACAGGTGAGCAGGGTTTCAGATGGTGGAAGCTATAGTTTATGACCATACCCAAAATGAAATGAGTGAGTCCTCCAATAACTCTTGTGGTTCACGGACTTGATGATGTGGAGACAGCAGGTAAGCAACTCAAGTAACTCAAGAGGACAGAGAAAATCCAACTTCCCCATATCTGAACAAGATCAGATCCTGGGAGGTATAACCCACATAAGTAGCCAGTTTCTAAGGGTCAATGCACACAGTGTTTTTTGGCAACGATTTTGACGCTGAATCTGCCTCAAAATCAGCCTCCAAAAAAAGCCTCCCAATAAAATTCTATTGGGAGGCTTTTTTTGGAGGCTGAGTTTGAGGCAGATTCAGCATCAAAATCCTCACCAAAAAACTCTGTGTGCATTGACTCTTAGGGGGCATTCACAGGGAGTAACGCCGGGCGTGTATCACAGCCGTACACACTGGCGTTACGGCAGACTGCCGAACACTTCCCATTCACTTCAATGGGAGCGCTCGTAACAGCGGCGTTTACGAGCGCTCCCATTGAAGTGAATGGGAAGTGTTCGGCAGTCTGCCGTAATGCCGGCGTGTACGGCTGTGATACACGCCCAGCGTTACTCCGTGTGAATGCCCCCTTAGGATGCATTCGCACGGAGGAAAATGGTGCTGAATTTAGTGTGGAATCCGCGTCAGATTCAGTGCTGAAAAAAAAGCTTCCCTTTGACTTCAATGGGTTCCTTTTTCTGCTATGGGAGGCTTTTTGAACAGATAGTTCAGAGTTTTCCTCCGCGGACTTTCTGTTACAATGATATCTACGGGAAAGCCGCTGGCGTTTCCGAAGATATCATTGACATGCTGTGATTTCCGCAATGGTTTTGGAAATCACAGCGTGTCCGTGCTGCGATTTTTTTCTGCAAAGTGGGAATGGGATTCACATGAATCCCATCCACTTTGCAAGTACTGTAAAACGCTGCGATTTTTCCTGTGATGTTTCTGGCCCGTTGGGCCCCCGGCCTTATAGTATGTTCACAAGACCATACTGATTTTTAGCAGTGTTTTTCATGTATCCCTGCGGTATCTGTTTATTTCTTAAACCTATTCCCTGAAATAGGTGAATTAGGTCCATAAAGAAGGACCTGAAATTGATTAGTAAAAAAAAATAGAGCATGTAGTATTTTTTCATGGAGACCACATAGTCAAGAAACTCACTTGTGTGAACAGGCCTTTAGTCTATGTGTTAGGCTCTGTTCACACTCTATTCTTTATCCTTAGTACAAATGACAAAATGTCCCCAAACGACATATAAGGGCTTGTTCACATCTGTGCCTGATCTCCGTTCTGCAGGTTTCCGTTTCCTGCACAAAACAGAGGTAAGAGACAGAAATTTTGTTGGATGCCTTTGCATTGAAAAGCATAGCTCACCACACATTTCAATACAAAAAAGAAAACAACACACGGTATGTGAAAAGGGACACTATTATGGCATACATACAGCTCCTGTTACCCTGGGGTTCCTGGTATATTCAGTGAACATACGTTGATCTGTGTGATCATACTTCCTCCAGTCTTTCGGTCAATACACTCAACTTTACATGTTCTGTCATGTGCAAGTGAAGGAAAATTATACATTGAAACTAGGGAGGTAAATATGTGCAAAAATGTAGAAATGCCGGTAATACGGCCATTACACAGATACACGTAGATTCTAGAACTATCATTCACTCATTTCTGTGAACATTTTGTACCTGTCATTTTTGTACTCCAACCGTCTACGTGTTTCTAGGCTCTCATTCTTCGAGGACTTTCCTATAGGGGAAAGTTTAGGCAATACTAGTTAGGCAATGTTAATGATGAAACCCAACACGTTTTCTCTGATGTGACTGCATAACTCTTTAATGACATATCGATTGTGTGTGTCTTATGGAGGACTTTACCTCCTGCACAATATAAATATATAATTCACTATTTTAGTTATTTTTATATATTTCTTTCTCTTCTGTTTGGTCATGTGATTCTCACTCTGACCTGACAAAATGTCCAGTTATATCCTTAGCCTCATGCACATAGCTATACTATACAAACACCTTATATTAATCTGTAACAAGGAGCACGTTAGAAGCCTCTGCTGCAGATTTTGTCCTAAATGCTTGAGTGTATCCTGCTGATCCATTGTCTGGTAAAATGGGGGGCCCTATGATGAAAAACCCAACAGAGTTAACCACGGTCTACAGTATACGTAGTCACATAGCCCCATGTGTGGTTATAAGGAATATAGAATACCTCTATTTAATTAGAGTTTGTAGGCGCATGGAAATCAGAGGTGTATGTAGTACAGAAGATGCCCATACACTTGTATGGCCTCGGTGTTCTAACTCTGTACAACATGGAGTTTATAGCAGCATGGTGGCTCAGCGATTAGTGTTGCAGCACTGGAGTCCTGGGTGCAAATCCTGACAAGGACAATACTGCAAGGAGTCTGTATGTTCTTCCTGTGCTTGCGTGCGTTTCCTCCCTCAATCCAAAGACATACTGATAATACAGCTACAGCCATAATACAGCTGTGTGCATAAGCCCTTGTGTATGAGAAATACTACTCACCCAACACCTAGTGGAGAAATGCAGTATTACACGAGTGCTCAGATACATAGCTGACCATGTCATATATGGTGGGTTTGAGCCTTCCAGTATGGGAGACACTTACACAGCAGCTCCATCTGGATAATTGAGGGGGGTCCCAGGTGGCAGACCCCACTCTATACTCCCTAAACCTTTCACAGTACATTCAGCTATGTTGTGCTGTGGTTTATGTTGTATGACTGTATACCTTACAGTTACCACATTCTCCATATCCTGTGCCTGTAGGCTTATGGTATAGTCACAGCCTAAGTGAGGAGTGGCAGGATTTTCACTAATGCCACTTTCCTGTGCTGCACAATGAAGGCTTTCTATAAGCTGTAATGGGAGAACCATAGAAGGATTGCTCAGCTCGCTTGTGGGGCTGATAAGGACGAGCACAGATCACAGTGACGACAGGCGCGCTCGGGACTGCTCAGCCTGTGAACTGTCTGAACCCGCAGCACAAGAGCCCGGAGCCTCCTCACCCTCCCGCTCCTCTCTCTCTCTCTCTCAGCCCCGCCGTCACGCTGTTCTCACGGCTCCCGCACGCTCTGCTGTGTACAGAGACTATTAATAGGCACGCCGGCATCACCCCACAGCCGCTCCTCCGGCGCCAGCCAATAGCAGCGCCAGGATCACGTCCCCTCTGCACCATGCCAACCATTAGAAGAGCTCTCCATTGCTCCGCCCAGCCAGTTCTTCTCGCCCAATCACAGGCCTCTCTTTGTCCCGGCGGCCTCGGCGTCCCTCACAACAGGAGAGGCGGCTGAGGCGGGGTCACGTGGGTAGCGCAGCTTCTGTCTGGAACGCTGAGGTGATAATTGATTCTCGAATCCCCGGAGTCGCGTTCCCGCCTTCTCACTCCTCCTGTCTACAGCCCCATGGCAACTGACTTGTGATATACAACCTGCCTGCGAGACGCCAATACCGTGTGTTTGTGTGGAAAAGGAACGCTAGCGCTTACCCTGCTGCCGTCTATACGGCACCCAAATGCCTGACCTCAGTGTCAGAGAGGTCACAGGTCACCGGTAATTGACACTAGAATTCAGATTTTAGGATGGGTTTTTTTAGGTTCTATTCAGATCACGATTTTTAGCACATCTGTTTAATGGAAATAGAATGCAAAAAGCAGATGGTCATCCCTATACATAGACAATAGAGATGAGCGAGTAGTATTCGATCGAATATTGAGGTCAACTCTAATTGAATTTTGAATATTTCACTACTGGCTCAGGACTCGTTCACATCTGCGCCCAGTCTCCGTTCTGCAGGTTTCCGTTTCCTGCATAAAACAGAGGCAGGAGACGGAAACGTGCAGGATTCTTTCTCACCCATTCATTTGAATGGGTGAGAAAGCTATGTGGCGGTGAGCGTTTATGTTTTCCGCCGTGAAACCAGGTTTTTTAATCCGGACACAGAATCGGACATTCTGTGTCCGGATTGAAAAAAACGGTTTCGCAGCAGAGAGCATAAAACGCTCATGGCCGGACCCGGTCTGTGGTTTCTATCTTTTTGGATGCAGAAGATGGAAACCACAGAACGGAGACCAGAACGCAGGTGTGAACCTAGCGTCATCTCTACTGTATACGGTTTTTTTTAATGCCTACATTGTCCTAGTTCCTGTCCCACCTCTCATGCACAGTTATTGGTGTAAAAAAAAAATGCCAGGGAAGGTGGGAGGGGATACGAATTTTTACTGTGTTTACCGTGTGGCGTTCGATCTTGTACGAGTATTTTGAATACCGTAGTATTTGATTGAATACCTACTTGATAGAATACTACTTGCTCATCTCATCCGTTTCTGTCCACTTTTTGAACAGACACAAAAGTACAGTATGATACGTGTTTGTGGCCTTCAAAAAAACGTACAAAAACAAATAAATTGTTTTTGTTTTTTTAACCCATATGTCTATGTAATGGATGTCCATTGGGCAGCCATTATACAGAGTACTGAGCCTGAAGCAGACAGTTCTATTGTCTCTGTCGTGGCTGTGCTGAGTTATTAAAGTCTCCATTAACATATATACGGAATGAGCTGAGCTGCCGTAACTCAGTACAGTGGCTACACTGAGAAAAGAGCTATCTTCATGTAGTGGCTGGTGAGAATAGCTGATCAGCGGGGGTTCTTTAGTGTTGGACCCCTGCCAATCTGATATTGGCCTTTCCTAAGGATTGCTCATTAATATCATTTGCTCAGAAAATTGTTTTAAATGGTCACTAACTTTTCAGACAACGTAGTCACATGTAGTAAATCATGTGATTCTGGGCCAAAATGTAATGCACTTTAATTAAAAAAAAATGTTGCTGTTCTCTGCCTGAAAACCTGTCTAATGTTTTTGCTATTGGGTGTTTTCCCTTTAGCTAATTTGTTGTTCATTACCTGTTACTAGAGAAGGTATGCCCATAGATATCATTAAAAAAGAAAGATGGGTTCACAGTGAGTTCAGGAGGGAGGGGCTGGGCTTTCTTCACACAGTGAATAGAGAGGAGATGATTCCACACAGCATCAAAATAGAAATATTTCACAGGTCAAAGTGAATATATTCATTTATGACTAGCTTCCTTGTTCTACGATTTCTCTTTTTAAGAGATTTTTTTTTAGCTGCATGACACGTATGGGCCATCCTAGCATGTGACACAGGCAGTGGTGAACCTAGCCTCTCTGCTGCCAGAGGCAGAGGATCAAAAGACATCCCCACCAACCCCCGGACAGAATACCGGGGGGGAGGGTGGTCGTCTTTTGAGGGGGTGCTCAAAAGACGTAACGTTACCTGCTGGGGATACTCCAGCAGGTAGCAGCCTATTAAATAAAAAACAAAAAAAAGTATTTACTCACTCTACCTGCAATCTCTTGCCGCTGCTCCTGCTGCCGCCACCTCCTCTTCACCCGGCTAAAGTCGTCTGCATGGAAAAAATACTGAGAGCTACGTGCTGTGGGAAACAGCTGATATGTGGGGTCCTAAAAGTCTGTGATGTATGATCATCTATTTAAGTGAAGGTACAAAGTATAATACGTTCCACAGTGGCCCTCACATGATATAATATGCTCCACATTGGCCCCCACACAGTATTTTATGCTCCACAGTGGTCTCCACACTGTATATTATGCTCCACACAGTGACCCTACACATATAATATGCTCCAAAGTGGCCCCCACACAGTATAATATGCTCCCAACAGTGGCCCCACAAATTATAATATGCACCCAAGGGTCCCCCCATAGCCACCTGAGGTGAACCCCACGAAATTCAATGAATATTGGAGATGTTTGGCCCTCCACTTTGGTGCTATTATTGTATTCATGGGTCTCCTCAGACCCCAGAATACAATAATAATAAGTAGAGAATAAGTAGAGACCCAGGGGAAGTGATTAAAAGTAACAAACACTTATACGCACCTTGCCTCACCTTTTCTTGGCATCCTTGCTGCATCTGTCTGTCTTCAGCATCATCTTTGATCCTCTTCTGCCAGCGACTGGGATGATATTATTAAACCAGCACGCCAATTGTGACCTCTGGGGCCCATACCAATGACATCTGGGGCACTTCAGTCACAGACTGGAAGAGACCCGGAGAGAATGCTGAAGACTGTAAGAAGCCCAGGAGAGGTGAGTATAAGTATTTCAACATGCCGGGCTCCTTTTCGTTAAAGGGCTTGTTCGGGATAAAATTTAATTCCTACACTAATCTAAACAGCCACCCATGCCTACTTTCTAAATTACATAATTAAGAAAAAATGTATATTCACAATTTCTGATTATCCGGTGATGATCCGTTTCCCAGTTTCCAGGAATGGAACATCTCTACTACTCCCCCCCCCCCCCCCCCATCCACCTAATCATACTTCATAATCCTACTGTCCAGATTTCCTTCTTTGGGGAACGAATCCTCCCTTCTCCTTCTGTGACATCTGCTCGCGATTGCACAAAAGAGTTGGAGTCCCGGCTTTGCGCTGAAGCTGACACTCCATCTCTATTGCACAAGTGTAGGAGCCTGAAGTAGCCGCCCATTAGAGATGAGCGAGTACTGTTCGGATCAGCCGATCCGAACAGCACGGTCTATAGAAATGAATGGATGCACCTGGTACTTCCGCTTTGACGGCAGCCGGCCGTTTAACCCCCCGTGTGCTGGCTACGTCCATTCATTTCTATGCGAGCGTGCTGTTCGGATCGGCTGATCCGAACAGTACTCGCTCATCTCTACCGCCCATGCCTGAGCTGTAGCGATAGAGTGAAGACTACAGCACAGTGCTGGGACTGCTGCGTAGGCGATGGCAGAGTCACAAAAGAGGAGGAGCCGTTCCCCCCAGAGAAGGAAGTCTGGACAGGAAGAAGACAGGTAAGTATATTGAGGTAGGGTGTTGGCTGAATTATTTGGGAAAGGCTAGTAGTGGGCTGGATAGCTAGGGAGACCAGGAAGCAGTGTTTGTGAGGGAGGGAGATAGTGTGAGAGGGAGATTACCAGAATGTATTGCATCAGCAAGAAGCTACACCAAGTAAACAAATGCAGAAGATGCTAGGCACTCCCAGAGAAACCCAGAAATCACTCAAAAACACTGCTAAAGGTATTTGGATGCCCTTATTAACCCATTAATAGCCCTAAAAAAGGAAAACCCCTTTAGCAATATTTATAGTGGTAAAAGAACCAGGTTTTCCCGACCACTATCATGGTGGTCTAGAGGCCCGGCCATCTCGGCGATCATTACGTCTTGAACCTTTCAATTATTTGTTATGCGGATACTTGGCTGAAATTTCAGCTAAAAGTGGACAACCCCTCTAAAATGTTCTGAATCAGCTGGCCTCCTCTTTTGATTAGATTCTCTGATTTGCTTTTTTTTTTTTTTTTACATCACTGAGGTGAAAATGTCTTGGATAATGAACTTAAATAACAAGCTTTATGGCGACTTATAATTGAAGGTACCTTCTCGGTGAAGAAAATGTCTCCGAATTACACTGGCTTTACTGAAACTAAAACTGTGTTTATTGCATCATGTTTGCAAGGAACATTAAACAATGTTTCCGCTCCTTTAGCGTATAATGATCATTAAAGACCATATCTGAAGTCTTGTAATCGCCCATCGTACTGACTGTGAAGGGACTACACGTAGGATGAATACACTGTAAGTAGCTTCCTCTGAGCATATCTTATGGCAATCTTACATTTATTGTGTGTGGCCAGCAAGAAGCATGGATGAGAATTTATGATATAGATGATTTATGCTATCTTAGGTAAAGGCCTCACGTAGCGAGCCACAGGCAAAACAGTGATGGAAACGCATCTCGGGGTTTTTTGCAGTGTTTTTCACAAAGTCCACAGTTTTCCTCTATGGACTTTCTGTCCCTATGTGTGGATGGGATTAGCCAGAATCCCGTTGACTTTGCAGGCATTATAAAATGCAGCATTTTTGCAATGTGGGGCCTCGACTTTATTTATTTTATTTTTTTTAAAAGAGAAAATGGATGGCACTGCTAGTTCTTCAAAAAGTGTATTTTCTTGAAATGTCTAAAATTCGCCAGAATTGAACAAGAGAACTTACAACCACAAGGTGGAGATCGGGGCAAAATGTTGCTCCAATGTGAAGCAAAGTGGATTCTGAGGACCGGGGCGATGGGTCCTCTAGGACTAAACGACAAAACAGACATGAGCGTTTTTCTTTAAGCCCCTTACAGCTTTGTGAATGCTATTAATAAACCTAATGTGTTTTCACGTGTTAGGATTCTAACTAAACCACTATAACCCTTGTAAAGTTTTGAAATATAGCCATCTATGTAATATTCTCTGTTTATCGATGTTTGGCGAAATGATAAAAAAACTGATTGAAGCGGTATAATCGTAGTAGCATTGTCCTCATGCATGTAGTGTCCGGGTAATTTAAATGAATGCCCTCATTTGCGATTAGTGTATTAATTATCGTTTTTACTGTTCAAACAAACCTTTGAGCAGAATGCTCGCTTTCCCGAACGCTGATTGGCTGGTTTCAAGTGAAGTCAGTTTCCCTTCAGGTCCGACTCTGAAATAGAGGAGGGGCTAAAGGATAAGACGGCTAGGATGTTTCTTCCAGAACGCATGCGCACACTGCTATATGCTCATTGGCTAGTATTGCCAAGATCAGATTTCATTCAGGTCCGACTCTGGTAAGGGGAGGTGCCAAAAGATGGGAAGGCCTGTCGGCCTCCTGCTGATTGGTCAGCAACTTGACCAGTTCATGTTTTCTAAATTAAACCTGATTGATGTACTCTGTATTTAAACCTGTGATTCAAAATGTTTGGTATTGCATTTAAGGCTTGAAAAAGCGTTCTGAGGAACGCGAAACGGCTGTTGCCTCTTTTTCCACCTACAATGTTTTTCCTCCCTCCCATGAGGTTGTTTTTAAAGTATACCTAATAAAAGGACTTGCTTTTAGAAGAATTTCATCAAATGGTGAGTGCCCTTCCTGCTTTACTCTTTTTCTGAGATGCGTCTTTTTTTTTTTTTTTTTTTTTTTTTTGAAATTCAGAATTTTATTAATGATTTTGCAAGGGGAAAATAGAACAGACAGTAACAAGTAACATACATAGTTAAAAACGAAAAATAACCACCATAAAGCAAATACAGTAAACGATAAGGGGCAGTGCAAAGGGGAAGGGGGGGAGGGAAAGGAAGGCGAGAGTGAGGGAAAGAAGAAAATGGAAGGAGTAAAATGAAAGAAGAAGGAGGGAAGAAGAAGAGAAGAGAAAAAAAATAGGGGGGGGGGGGATGCGAGTGGGTAAGAGACAGGCTAGGTCATCCACTTCCACCAAGTCGATAGGATCTCGACCCGGGGTGGGGGATTGAAAGAGACCAGTATCTAGGTGGCTGTGGTGTGCTGGAGTAGTGTCAGCCGGAGGGGGGGGGGATCAGAGCCCAGAAGCGTCCGATATTCTCCAGATAGATGAAAGGCAAGCCAATAAAACCAGGTTCTGCTATGCGCCTCAGTTCGACTCTTCAGACTCGGCCTGAAGAATGAACATCTCGCTTCTCTTTCCGACTCCCGGAAAAAAGACCTGAGCGGCTCCCATTGAAGTCTTTTTGGTCAGGGTTTTGAGGCAGATACCAAAAAACTCTGTGTGAACTTACCCTAATACTGATGGCGTATCCTAAGGATAGGTCAACGATGTTAGAAAGGTGAAAAACCCCTTTAATTTGACTCTTTTTCTGCTTTTAAATATATTAATGCACTTGGTGTCAGAAAGTAACTCTTTAACATTGATGCTTGTGTGGTAGTTTTTTCTATATAAATTTAACCAAGGTCCTTTGAGGTCTGAGTGTAGTCAGGGCTATTCATAGGGTCATGTAATCAGAGATGTAACCAGTATTAAACTTGCATGTCCTGCCAGCATTATGAGAAGCTTATGTGGAGGAAATTTGAGACGTAAAAAACATATAAACATTTATACTTTGTACAAAGTAGGCCATTTCCCAGTACCAATGAGATTATATTCAGTGTCATACAAACTCTCTGGTTGCATATCATGCCTATTTTAAGTATAATTCTCAAAAAAATAAATGTACCAATTAGCCATTAAAGGGGGTAGGAGTCCTTTAAAAAACATACATTAACATATACCATAAACAGTTTATAGTGTGTCCATAAATTACATTATACTGATTTACAAACCCTAATTTGTGGACTGTACAGTCTAAATATATCAATATGTTATAGACGCTGATGCTTGATGATACATCTGGCATATCTTTAGACTGTCTAGTCTCGTTCCATACCACCTATTTGTTAGATCAGTTTACAGTGAAAATCTGTTTACTAAAAACTTGAAGCGTACCAGTTGTTTCATATTACTTTTTAGGATGACCTTTTATGTGTGTATATGAGGTGTGAAACTATTTGTAAATATTATATGACTAATATTTTGCATTATTTAGCAGTTTATTTCCCTCTGCTTGCTATATCTTCTATTTTCATTCCTCCCTGAGCTGGTGGGTGGCCTTATACACAATTAATAGAGGTAAATCTGTTCTATAACTGTCTCTTACACACTCAGAAACAGCCCTGGAACGTGTAGAGCAGGGGTAGGGAACCTACGGCTCTCCACTTGTTGCAAAACTACAACTCCCAGCATGCATACTTGCTCTGCTGTTCCTGGAACTCCCATGGAAGTGAATGGAGCATGTTGGGAGTTGTAGTTTCACACCAGCTGGAGAGCCGAAGGTTCCCTACCCCTGGTGTAGGGCAATTATAGAGATACTGACCTGTACTATTGTGAATTAAGCACATTGGTTTTGATATAAAGCTTCTGTTTAGCTCCAGTATCAGACTTATGCTGGGCTCACACCAGCGTTCGGTGTCCGTAGTCAGGTTTCCGTCTTCTGCCGGCAGAAGACGGAAACCTGTCAGACCGGGTCCAGCCGTGAGCGCTGATGAGCGTTTTGAGCTCTCCGCGGCGAAACCTTTTTTTTAAACCGGACACAAAGTCCTACATGTCCGACTTTGTGTCCAGTTAAAATAAAAACGGTTTCACCATGGAGAGCTCACCGGCACTCATGGCTGGACAATTTTCAAACCCATTCAAATGAATGGGTTTGAAAATTGCCTGCAGGTTTCCGTTTCCTTCCCAGTTTCAGGCAGAAAACGGAAACCTGTATGAACAGAGACCAGGCGCATATGTGAACGAGCCCTAAGGGTGCATTCACACTGAGTAAACGCTAGCTTATTCTGAACGTAAAACACGTTCAGAATAAGCGGCGTCTAAAGCAGCTCCATTCATTTCTATGGGAGCGGGGATACGAGCGCTCCCCATAGAAATGAATGGGCTGCTTCTTTCACTCCGTGCAGTCCCATTGAAGTGAATGGGGAGTGCCGGCGTGTACGCTCCGGCATGAGCAGAGCTTGCCGTATACGCCGGCACTCCCCATTCACTTCAATGGGACTGCACGGAGTGAAAGAAGCAGCCCATTCATTTCTATGGGGAGCGCTCGTATCCCCGCTCCCATAGAAATGAATGGAGCTGCTTTAGACGCCGCTTATTCTGAACGTGTTTTACGTTCAGAATAAGCTAGCATTTACTCAGTGTGAATGCACCCTAAGGGTGCATTCAGACTACGTAACGCCGGGCGTGTATGAGAGCCGTACACGCCGGCATTACGGCAGACTGCCGAACACTTCCCATTCACTTCAATGGGAGCGCTCGTAAACGCCGCTGTTACGAGTGCTCCCATTGAAGTGAATGGGAAGTGTTCGGCAGTCTGCCGTAATGCCGGCGTGTACGGCTCTCATACACGCCCGGCGTTACGTAGTCTGAATGCACCCTTAGGCTGTATTCACACAGAGTAACGCCAGGCGTTTTTTGTGTGTTTTTTGCACATAGCGCCGCGTTAACGCCGTGTTAACGCCGCGTGTACGCCGCGGTATTTTGCGGTGGCGTTGCCCGGCTTTAACACCACGTATACGCGGCGTTAACGCGGCGCTATGTGCAAAAAACACACAAAAAACGCCTGGCGTTACTCTGTGTGAATACAGCCTAAGGCTTAGTTCACACGTAAAAAAAGCCTAGCTGATTTTAGCACTGATTTTTCAGCATCGCTTTTTTTGGACACTGTTTTTTGCATTGGACGCTGTTTTTGACACTGTTTTTGACGCTTTTTCGGTCGCTGTTTTTTTTAAGCTTTTTTTTTTTTTGCACTATAAAAAAGTACATGATAAAAAAACGCTAGCGGTGTTAGTCGCTGTTTTTGCCAAAACAGCTGCAAAAATAAGTGACAAAAAAACGCTAGCGTTTTTTTCAGCGCCCCATAGACTCCAATTCATTTTTTCAGGCGTCAAACGCCTGAAGGAAGGTCATGTTGCTTCTTTTTCTGCTAGCATGATCTGAGGATTCTCTGTGGGAAAGCCTTACAGCCTTGTGGGTGTTAAGAATGTACACAAGTCCCTTAGACTCCAACCTGGTGTAACCCTAAGCCACATCCCTCTCTGACTTAGTGGTTTACATCCTTGTTGTCACCCATTATACATTCCCTCCGTACTCCGGCCTATGTGTCTAGGCAGACTGTAGTTTTTGTGAATAAATGCAGATCTGTCCGTGTGAAGAAAACTGTAACCTGGTCAGACCACAGATATCTCTCGAGTGGCGAGAATGAGAGTAATTCATTACTGTAGGATCGGACTACACACGGGGTTTTCTTTGCAGATTGCAACCATGAAGAAAAAGCTGCACAAGACCTCTGTATACATAAAGATGGAATTATTTTAATAAAATTATGTGCAAGTCACCTCCGTATAGCATGATGTGTGGCCAAAAGTGTCCGCAGATAAGCTGCTTTTTCAATGTGTTAACCTTGTTGTCGGCTTTTTGATTGTACAGTTTCTGTTTGTATCATTTGACCTCAATGACCTGCTTTTAATTACAGGAATTTCATTGACTGAATGGGATTCATTTGCATAACCTTGGTTGTAATTGTCATATGTGAATATTTCAAGATTTTTCTAGAGCATTGGAAACATTGTGCTTGGTATATAACACAGCATGCACATTATGGTAATGAAGATCACACCATAATTGTCTGAAAGTTCATGTCTCTAAATGGATTATGCTCCTAATGGCTAAGAGTATGTGAAACTGCCCAAGACTGTACTCAGTGGGCCCCATTCATGCAAAATTAAACACCTACTCATTGTAATGAATTACAATTGAAGAGCTCAACGGAAAAATGGCCTAAGTCCAAAAATCAATATTGTGAGAAAAACGAAATTTAAAGTTTTAGCCTAAAGCAAACGGGCAATATTGTGGAATATATCTATCCAATGTAATCAGCTAATGAACACCGTTAATATATATACACGTATCTTTATGGTTGCCGCAGCAGTCGGCTTAAGTGCAATCTTATGCTAATATCGTCAAATATACCGTAAAAATTATTAAACGATGAAGAATAATAATTACCTGCCTCCCTTTTCGGCGCTAAATATGTGCAAAAGTCGATTTAGAGCCTTTTAAACAATAAGACAAAGTTTTTACACTAATATAAACAACAGACCGGAAGTCACGATTTCAATGAAAAAATGACCAACGAGAGTGAAGTAAGTTAGTTTGTATTGGACTTAGGCCATTATTCCATTGAATGTAAATTCTTCTGCATTGAAATATATGGACTTAGGTCATTAATCCTAGGTACCTTGTAAACCCAATGCATAGAACGAGGTACAAAGAAGCTTTCTAGGTAATAATTTGAATTATGACAAAATGTGGACTTAGGCCATTTTTCCGTTGAGCTCTTCAATTGATACAAGTGATGTACTGTAGCTCATGATGGTTTTTATAGTGTTAATGTTTGAGTATGAATGCACGCCTTGTTTGCTGGAACCTTTGAGCAGTATCAGGCATCATTGCACTAAAGGGGAAAATGAGGTGTGTGTCTAAGTACCAGAGATGCATAACAAACTTTTTTTTGGGATCAAATTGCAAGACAGCCTTATGATGGTATTAGTATTTATTTATTATTTATTTACTGTATTTAATTAGCTCCAACATATCCCAAGTAGGGCTCACAGTCTAAATTTGCTATCAGTATATCTGTAGAGCAGGGGTGCTCACACTTTGTCAGCATGTGAGCTACTTTATTATATGACCAAGTCGAAAGATCTACCCACTTCTTGTGGGCGGGGCCAGGGCGGGCCTGTTGGCGGGGCCGGGCGGAGCATGAGAGCAGGAGACAGCAGCTTTCTGTGGCCGCCCAGGGATCCCCGCTGTCTGCTTGTTCACAGCGCAGGCTGAGAATTATCTCTGGACCCTGGCTGCATCCCGCGATCGACCCATACGTCGATTGCGATCGACCGGTAGATCGTGATTGACGTATTGGGCACCCCTGCTGTAGAGGAAGGAAATCACAAACATGTGGTGAACATATAAACTCCTTGTAGATTTAGGCCCTTGGCTGGATTCAAACCCAAGACAACAGTGCTAACCACTGAACCACCATATAGCCCCCTAACCAATATGAGAAATCTTCTACCAGATCCCAGCTAAGTGTTTTAAGCATTATGAAAGTGATGACATTCCTGTACCTTGAAGACAAAATAGCAATATCCTAGATGACATTGGTCATACTTGCAGAGGACATGAGTAATGGGAGGTTATAGCCTTCAGTACTATCAGTGCAGTTCTCAAATGTATATACTGTACACTTAGGACTAGTTCACACAGAGTTTTTTGCTGGCAGATTTTGGTGAGGAATCCGCTTCAAAAACCAACTGCAAAAACGGCTCCCATTGACTTCAATGAGAGCCGCTCGCTTTTTTTTTCCGCTAGCTGGTAGCAGAAAAAAGAAGTGAGATGCCCGCGGCATCTGCAGCTTGAGACACAATCCTGTTTAGGCCCATTCATTCGGGAGTAATCAGGAGCGGAATGCACAACAGAATACCGATGCTACATTGGCATCCTGTCGCGACTAGCCACGCGGAATCTTCACAAGACAGAAAAGGTTTCCACGACCTTTTCCTCCATGTGAACATACCCTAAGATCACAGACTCAGTTGGGGAGCTTTGCAAAGTGCATTGGAAAAGTGGAGTAAATTGCTGTATTTATTTTGGTGTTTGCGTTTAAAAGTTTGTGCCCCACTAATGTTTTATTTGTATTACTTTTTATATATCTTACCACTGAGGTCGGCTATTTGGTGGGGAGGCCCAGGTTGTGCCATCAAACTCATTTATAGAACAAGTTAGATGCTATGTGTAAGCGGTACAATGATATTTCTCCCTCAAGGGTAATGCAAGACGTCATGACTTGGCTATAACATGGCATGCTTTTGTGGTTTAATATTATGTGGCCAACGTTCTCTTTGGTGAACCCTGCAGCCGCCATGACTGTCCTATTAGCTATCGGGAGCGATGCAGAATTTGGATAGGAATTGAATTATTGTATTCTTATTGTACCTTATGTTCTGCATTATTGGATGCCAGACTAAAGGAATTTGAATACATAAACCCTGAAAGATGTTGTATAAATAAAGGATATTTGCAAATACTGTCAAATTTTGCTCATATTGTTATATTTCTGTTGAAGCTTAGCATTTTTTTCCCTCTAAAAGTACCAAATGGTCCTGATGTCCTAACGGATAAATAAGTTACTGACAGCTGCCCTTTACAAATTGTAAAACAACTCCAGATTGTTTCATGTTAAATGGCCCGTAGGGGAGAACCTGCAATGTAGCTGCTGTTGAATACTGAAGTGTTACAAAAAATAGTTTTGCTAGCAATTTTCTTATGAAAGTAATACCGTCTGGCAAATTCAATTTTTGAAAGAGATATATGGCTTGAATCTCGAAAATGGCAGGAAATGTATCATTTATTACCATGCAAAATCAATTGAGAGGGAAAGACTGATTTCTTGAACTGAGAGTAGAAATAGGTGGAGGCCCAGGAACACTGAGGAGGGCATTTTACCAGCTCTTGGTACATTAGTCCATTAATCAAGACACTTTTTTTTTTTGCAGGTAATTTTCAATATATTTCTAGGGTTTTTTTTTGAAGCAAGAATGGAGGTGGAATTTTTATGGAAAGAAATGTTTATTGGTGAGTAAGAAGTGCTCAGTGCTTCACCTTGTGTTCACTGTATAAACAGTGCATCTCTGGGGAGGTATTACCTTGATGAATTTACCTTTATGGCTTTAGCAGCTGCTGCTCGAGAACTAAGAGGCGGTGAGCTTGCTGGGAAACTACAGTATTATGGGTTTTCTTTCTAGTCATAGATCGCGAAAACTGTGGAAGTTCAGTTAATGACATACAGCATGTGTCAGGGACAAAGAATTGCGGGACATTTACCAGGATATTTCACGACGCACAAGCTCTCTAACACGCAATCAAGAGGATGAAAGCAGCTTAGCAGGAAATACACTGCCGCATGTGAATATAGAGTCTCCTAAAAAAAAATCATATATACATATTCTAGAAACATTATAATAATTCTCTCTACGTGGTCATACATATTATATTTATCACTAAACCACCGTTTTGAAAGAACAATTGTCTGGTGAACAACCATTTCAAAATACGCAGCCATACACATACCAGTCCATATTGGTCATTACAGGACATACATTTTCAATGATACAGAGATACCGAACAAAGGATAAACAGAGTCCTCAGAACATTGTTTCAAAGAAAAATCACCTGTGAATTAAAGCTTTTTTTATTTTTTGGAAATTGCATGTTTGCAACGTAGGAACAACTGTAAATCATAGAGAAACCATGTTACAGCAGAGTAGCATAGAGTATGAAGATGTTTTTTTGACTGGTTATAGTACAAAAGGGTTAAGAGAAGTAAGGGGGAGGGGCCAGTATATGTAATGTAAAGTATTTAATAAATTCATCAACTGAGCAAAAGAATACAATCAGAATCTATAAATATTAACAATGTCAGTAGTCATTGTCAAGGATCCAGCTACCCACTACAGCCACCCCTTACAGTAGACGAGAAACTGATACATCCAGGCCACTTGCACACAGTACAAAAATTAAACAATATACAAAATAAAAAGGAATGAAATAAAAAGAAAAACAACCCTGCAGCCTTAGGATGGAACATATTGGTGGGGCATAAAGCTACCAGCTCTATTTTGTACCATTCAGGACTCAACTAATGCTGTCTGAGACAGGGAAGCTTAATAAATGGAGAACTAGAGACAACACTAGAGCTAAAGACTGCAGGTAGCTCCGTTGGTGTGGGGCTAGGTAAGTAGGTTTTATTTTTTCAATGTACTAATTAATGGTCTGATGAGCCACGAATTGAACATTATAAGGTGTGAAGGGGCATTATCTTTTATTGGGATCGTGAAAGAAGGCCGCTAAGGGGTATTATACTATGTAGGGGCACTGAGGGGACATTATACTTTGTGCGGGACACTTAGTGGACAGTACTGTAAGGTAGAGGCATTATAATTGTGAGGTAGAGGCACTATTATTGGGTTAGGGTAAGAAGGGACATGATAGTAATGGGCCAGGCCAAAGGGGACATAGATGGGGTAAGGAAGAGCATAGCTTAACACATAAACAATTGTCTTTGTAGCTGGGAGGTATGTCAGAGTGGTGGTGATGAGGGGGCACTTATGAAACCTTTATAGTGGACCTAATAATATGTTAAAGGGGTTTTCGCATTTCCCTGTCTCTTCATCACACTTCTAGTATTCTTCCACAGGCTGGGAGAAGAACTTTGACTGATGAACAGGACACTATCAAGAACCTAATTAGATATAGATATCATCTTTAACATGAGAGATTATTTATTATGATTACTAGAAAACTAATATAAATGCAGATCAAATAATATGCACGGTAAATGTATATTACATTACATACAGTGGGGCAAAAAAGTATTTAGTCAGTCACCAATAGTGCAAGTTCCACCACTTAAAAAGATGAGAGGCGTCTGTAATTTACATCATAGGTAGACCTCAACTATGAGAGACAAAATGAGAAAACAAATCCAGAAAATCACATTGTCTGATTTTGTAAGAATTTATTTGCAAATTATGGTGGAAAATAAGTATTTGGTCACCTACAAACAATCAAGATTTCTGGCTCTCACAGACCTGTAACTTCTTCAAGAGTCTCATCTTTCCTCCACTCATTACCTGTAGTAATGGCACCTGTTTAAACTTGTTATCAGTATAAAAAGACACCTGTGCACACCCTCAAACAGTCAGACTCCAAACTCCACTATGGTGAAGACCAAAGAGCTGTCAAAGGACACCAGAAACAAAATTGTAGCCGTGCACCAGGCTGGGAAGACTGAATCTGCAATAGGCAACCAGCTTGGATTGAGAAATCAACTGTGGGAGCAATAATTAGAAAATGGAAGACATACAAGACCACTGATAATCTCCCTCGATCTGGGGCTCCACGCAAAATCTCACCCTGTGGGGTCAAAATGATCATAAGAACGGTGAGCAAAAATCCCAGAACCACGCGGGGGGACCTAATGAATGAACTGCAGAGAGCTGGGACCAATGTAACAAAGCCTACCATCAGTAACACACTACGCCGCCAGGGACTCAGATCCTGCAGTGCCAGACGTGTCCCACTGCTTAAGCCAGTACATGTCCGGGCCCGTCTGAAGTTTGCTAGAGAGCATTTGGATGATCCAGAAGAGTATTGGGAGAATGTCCTATGGTCTGATGAAACCAAACTGGAACTGTTTGGTAGAAACACAACTTTTCGTGTTTGGAGGAAAAAGAATACGGAGTTGCATCCATCAAACACCATACCTACTGTAAAGCATGGGGGTGGAAACATCATGCTTTGGGGCTGTTTCTCTGCAAAGGGGCCAGGACGACTGATCCGGGTACATGAAAGAATGAATGGGGCCATGTATCGTGAGATTTTGAGTGCAAACCTCCTTCCATCAGCAAGGGCATTGAAGATGAAACGTGGCTGGTTCTTTCAACATGACAATGATCCAAAGCACACCGCCAGGGCAACGAAGGAGTGGCTTTGTAAGAAGCATTTCAAGGTCCTGGAGTGGCCTAGCCAGTCTCCAGATCTCAACCCTATAGAAAACCTTTGAAGGGAGTTGAAAGTCCGTGTTGCCAAGCGACAGCCCCAAAACATCACTGCTCTAGAGGAGATCTGCATGGAGGAATGGGCCAACATACCAACAACAGTGTGTGCCAACCTTGTGAAGACTTACAGAAAACGTTTGGCCTCTGTCATTGCCAACAAAGGATATATAACAAAGTATTGAGATTAAATTTTGTTACTGACCAAATACTTATTTTCCACCATAATTTGCAAATAAATTCTTACAAAATCAGACAATGTGATTTTCTGGATTTGTTTTCTCATTTTGTCTCTCATAGTTGAGGACTACCTATGATGTAAATTACAGATGCCTCTCATCTTTTTAAGTGATGGAACTTGCACTATTGGTGACTGACTAAATACTTTTTTGCCCCACTGTAGGTATACATAGAACACAAATAGAGAATGGACTTGCAGTAAACCCAGTGTTATCTTTGTGTTTACATAGAGAGATAGACAGTTTCCGAGACTTTATCAGTAAACTGCAATTAGTTGATCTGATTGTTCTGCCTGCCGAACTGTGCACAATAGCAGAGAACTCAGCCATCTCAGAGAGCAGTGACTCATCCTTCTGGCCTGTTTTATCAGATATAGGTCAGGCACCAAGGAAATGTAGTGTAAACAATGGGAGGAATAATCTGACATAGCAGGCAAATGAAACACCATTGCTAAAGCTACATATTTATGAAAAGTCTTGAATTTACATAAGCTAGCAGTATAGCTAGGATCCTTGAGATGGGAATATCCCTTTAAAATGGTTGTTGTATAAGGATCAGATGGGTTGGGGTGATTTTAACAAGGCAGCTAAAGGATTTTTGCAGTCACAAAATAGTATAGAATACAAAAAAAGTATAAAATACGAAAAAGTGTATATTTTAATGCCAATGCTAATATGATACAAATAAGTAATAACCTTCAACAAAATAAGGCTGTGTGTATTAATTTTTTTTTTATAAACTACTGGATAAGCACAGCAAAACCTGAACTTATTGTGAGAAGGTGACAGGCAGAGTGCTGGAGTCCTGATATATTAGCCCCAGGTTTCTGACCTATGTGTGATCCAGGGCGGGTCTTGAGTAGGCCTCAAGACCTGTTGTGGATCCTGGGTTCGTGACTGGGCCATAAAAAGCTACAGAGCTTGCATTTCAGGGCAGGTACTGGGAGCGAGAGGAGGTGCCTGAGTCTGTGCTAACACACTGAGAGTCTGGTGAGACTGTATTGCGCTATTTTTTCTTTATTTGTGTGGTTGGTAGTAAGCCACATGTACAGTTAGCCCTTTATTGTTTAGTTAGTGCTCAAATGAGCAGGGTTTTGTTTGACATTTTTTTGCCTGGTTGGGTCTGCACCTTTGCTGTTACCTAGCTACCTTCCCCACATTATATAGTAACCTGTTTTTCCAACTTGTGCTATCAAGCTAAATTTCATGTTCTGCTACTGTGTAAAGTAGTCTAGGAGGAACAAAACAATCAGTAGTCTCTTATTTGTGGTCTCTTCTATTGCTTTATCACCCCTGATCAAGTGTCTTCTGATTTTGTCACCTGTCATTTCAGGTGACTTTTCAGGATAAGCTGACACGCGTGCATGAGGAATATTGGAGGATTATGTAGATAATCTGTTTTCCCTTAGTCCTAACAGCAGCACAACATACGGGGTATGCCCCTGTGTGCTAAAAGGACAGGCGGAATTTTTAATTAACATAATAAAATGCAGCCTAGCTCCCTATGAGAGGGCATAGAGCCCTCCCCTTGTGTGGTTTTTTTTTAACAAGTAATGTAATACACAATTTTTAGGGAGGGAAAGCTTGTGCTGCTGTTAGGACTAAGGGAAAACAGATTATCTACATAATCCTCCATTCCCTTACATCCCCAACAACAACACAACATATGGGGATTTGACAAGTAATACCCCTAGGAAGGGTCACTCATCTCACACCCTCAAGAACCACCTGCCCAAAGGCGGAGGCTTCAGTAGTACGGGATGACGATCTATAATGGCGTACAAAAGTTAGATGAGACGACCAGGTGGCTGCCGTATATATCTGCTCTAGCAGAATGGCTCTATTCTCCGCCCAGGAGGTGGAAACTACTCTCATGGAGTGAGCCTTTAGAAAGGACGGAGGAGGTTTCCCTTGAAGCTCAAACGCTAGTTTGATAGTCTCTTTGATCCAGCGGGCAATAGATGCTTTAGAGGCCTTCAGCCCTTTCTGTTTGCTGGCTGTACTAACTAGAAGATGCTCGGATCTTCTAAAAGCTCTGGAACGGTCTATGTAGATCTGTAGACAACGTACCACATCTAGCTTGTACAATCTCTCTTCCTCAAGAGAGGAGGGATCCGGAAAAAAAAGTTGGTAGAACTACCAACTTAGATAAATTCTCCACAAAAGGTACCTTTGGCCTGAAGGTCGGAAGAAAGCGAAGCTGCACCCTATCTTCGAAGAAAGAAGTATAGGGGTACTCAGATGAAAAGGCCTGCAGCTCGCCAACCCTCTTTGCCGATGTAATGGCGAGGAGAAAAACGGTTTTATTCGTTAGATGTTTGAGATCTACATCTTCCAAAGGCTCGAATGGAGGTCCACAGAGAGAAGATAGGACTGTTCCCAAGTCCCATTGTTGTGCTGGGGCGGCCACTGCAGGCCTAATTCCTGTAGCACCTTTTAGAAATGCACTTATTACTTAGTGCTGAGATAACCGCCTCCCCAAATAGGCAGAAAGGGCAGCCACATGTACCTTTAGAGTGGCAGGAGATAGCCCTTTATCTAGGCCGTTCTGCAGGAATTCCAAGATCACCGGCACCGGGGGATCAATGGAACTGAAGTCTTGGGTCTGACAACACCTCTTGAAGATTTTTATAATTGTTCCATAAGATCTGTTGGTGGACTCAGCCCTGGCACAGGCGAGCGTCCTCAGAACTGCCTTAGACAGTCCTCTATTCCCTAATAGGGACTGTTCAACCTTCAGGATGTCAGGTTGAATTTCCTCCAAACTTGACATTTCAGCTCTCCTTGTGTGATCAGGTTCTGGGAGGGGAGAAGCCTCCAATAATTGCCTCTGCTCATTTCCATGAGCTGCGCAAACCAGGATCTCTTTGGCCAGAATGGGATTATTAGAATTGCAGAAACCTGGTCCTGTCTGAGTTTCATTAATACTCTTGGTATCATGGAAACTGGAGGGAATATGTAGACCAGCCTGAACCTCCATGGGATGGACAGTACATCCACTGCCAAGGGATTATCCTGCCTGTAAAGGGAGCAGAATGTCTCTACCTTGGCGTTGAGTCGGGTCGCCATCAGATCCACTTTTGGGAGACCCCACCTCCAGACGATCTGCTGGAAAACCTCTGGATTGAGGGACCATTCTCCTGATACGGTAATACCCAGACTCAACTGATCCGCTACTATGTTTAGGGAGCCTCTAATGTGAACAGCGGATAGGTGGGACAGGTTCTTCTCTGCCCAGGTGCAGATTATCCTGGAGACTTTGAGCAGAGCTGGAGATCTGGTTCCTCCTTGCTTGTTCAGGTATGACACCATGGTCATGTTGTCTGACTGTACCTTGATCGCCTTTCCTTTGATGAGCAGGGCGAAATGTAGTAAGACAAGGTAAACAGCTCTGAGCTCCTTGTAATTGGATGATGTCCCCACCTCTGGTTCCAACATCCCTGGACTGTCCTGGTGTCCAGATGGGCTTCCCATCCTGTCTGGGATGCATCTGTCGTCAACAGGGTCCAATCTGGTTGGACCGAGGACCTTCCGTCTTTCAGGTGTATCCACCATCTGAGGGTATACTTGAAGAAAGGCAGATCTCTTTGTCCAGGGCCCGTGAAGATCTGTTCCAATTCGTCAACACCTTCATCTGGAGGGGACTTAAATGATATAAAGCACAGGGGACCGCCAGGGCCGAGGATGACATCAGGCCGAGGACTTTCATCGCCATCCTGAATGGGACACGGCGGGTTCTGTATAGAAAGCAGGCAGCCCGTATAATTCTCTGTTTTCTTGGAATGGTTAGAGAGATCTGCAGCTTTTCAGAGTCAAGAAGGACACCCAAGAACTTCCTTTGGGTTGATGGCACAACCTCTGATTTCTCTCAATTTATCAGCCACCCTAACCTCTGGAGGAAGGAAATGGCTGTCTGAAGATGTTGAAGAACCAGGCTGGACCAAGCTTTGATGAGCCAGTCGTCGAGGTAAGGGACGATGAATAGACCTTGCAGTCTTAAGGCAGCAGTAACTGGCGCCAAGACTTTTGTGAACACAAAAGGGCCGGATGATATGCCAAAGGGAAGGGCGGCAAATTGATGCCCTAGTGAACAGAGATTTCCACAGAAATTCTTAGGTACCTTCTGTGTGGGGAAAAAATAGGAATGTACAGGTAGGCGTCTTTTAAATCCAGTGTAACCATAACGTCTCCTTGTTGAAGGAATGAGGTTACTGAAGTTACTGATTCCATTCTGAAATGTTTTCTTCTTATGCAGCAATTCAGAAACCTCAAATCGATGATCATTCTCCACCCGCCGGTAGCCTTTGGAACTAGAAATATCGGGGAGTAGACCCCTAATCCACGTTCCGTAAAGGGAACTATTTCCAGGGCCCCTTTCTTGACATAGCTGAGGTAGGAAGGAGCTGAGGTGGGGGGGGGAGCTGGAGGTCTGTGGTGAGGACTGCAAGTAGCAGGTAAAAAGAAAGGAGCAGAGGGGGGGAGATGGGACAAACAATCCCTGAAGATAGAGGACCTAGAGGTCCGCTCCACCTGTCCTAACACGCAGGACAGAAAAAAACACACAAGGGGGAGGGCTCTAGGCCTTCTTATAGGGCGCTAGGCTGCATTTTATTATGCTAATTAAAAATTCCACCTGTCCTATTAGCACACAGGGGCAGAAAATACCCAGTATGTTGTGCTGCTGTTGGGGGTGTAAGGGAAGACCATTTATATGGCCATTATGTGACTTGTATTCTGCACTTCTAGCAGATTCCCCCTGCACATTGTCTGGAGTTTACAGTTCTCCCTTTTGGATCAAGCTGCCATACACTGCACAAAATTAAAGTAGCATCTGCTTCCTAGCTTTCTTTTTCTAAAAAACAGCCACAGGTGTTAGAAATCTCTATATACTAGTTCCTGTCTGCAGTCGCCACTTTAAGGGAGCCTTCACACGGAGTAACGCTCCGTGCATTTTGCTCCAAATTACACGTGTAAAAATACACGTGTGAAATGTAGTAAGCCATTGAGTTCAATGGCTTTTTTTTCCCGTATAACACGTAATTTTGCGCGCGTAAATCCGCATCAGAATCTGGCTCAAAAAAACGCCTTCCATTGAAATCAATGGGTTCCTTTTTCCGCGAGCGGTTTGTTGCCGCTCTCGGAGAAAAGAAGCGACATGCTTTTTCTTCAGGCGGATTCTGAGGCCAGACGTCTGCCTGAAGACACTCCCTCCCAACTAGGCGCATTCATTTGGGACTAATCCGGAGCGGAGTGCCTCGTCTGGATGCCGGTGACATCTGCACTGACATCCAGTCCCGGCTACCCGTTTTTTGGTCCGGAATCTGGGACGGCCTCTGCGTCAAATTCCTGGCCAAAAATCCCGTCTGAACGCAGCCTAACTTCTCTGTGACTCTCAGAGAAACAACTGCATAGTCTATGAGAACTTTAAAGGGATTCAATCATTAAAACTGAATTTTTTCTTCCTAACACATAGGAATAGCCTTAAGAAAGGCTATTCTTCTCCTACCTTTAGATGTCTTCTTCGCGATTCCGTAAATATCCCGATTTTCATCGGTATGCAAATGAGTTTTCTCGCAGCACTGGGGGCGGTCCCCAGTGCTCAAACAGTTATGAATAAAACACTGTAGATTTATGAAAATGTCTTAACCCATAGACGTCACCAATCTGCTTTTTTATGTTGCTTTATCTGATGCCCGATGCTGCATTCACGTTTATTAAACTCAAACAACTGTGATTTACAACTGATCCTCTACAAGTAATAAGTGCTCCATCTCCATGCTGAAGTTGCTTTCTGGCAGTTACACTGTGATAAGGGAAGCTTTTAGGACTGTTATCATCACTTTTATCCACAAAATTTAACCATTTATAGTTATCATAGTAAAGTGAAACTGTCTTCACACAGTGTGAGTAGAATTCATTCCCCTGCCAGCCCCCACCATCACCTACTTCCTAGAGATAACATAAGCAGTTTACAGCCCTCTACTATACTAAACTAATGGTAATTTACACATGGACTAGAGGTCCAGAAAATAAGCCATACTGAATATAAAACCATATAAAACCTAATTTTAGTTGAAAAACTATATAAATATGTAGTTCCTGTGATCAGAAGAACTAGGAATGCAAATTTCAATATGTTTATGTGCAATAGTATATATAAAAACTATTTTGTATTAGGTAAAAAAGTAAAATTTTATTTTTTTGCACATTTTATGCCATCCTTCTACCTCTAGCGAAAAAATAATCAACTTATTTAACAAATAAGGCTAGTTATTCCAAGCCTTATGCTATGGTTTAAGACATTTTCGTAAATCTGCTCATACATTGAACTATAAAGGTTCTGTTTATCTCCAGTATCAGCCTAAGACATTGACTCTTGTTCGATCACACTCACTTTCACTTCTCCCCTCTTCATAGACTTATATAGACATGTGTAATCTGATACATGTGACCTGCACTATTTCTTGTTAGCAGAGATTTCAGAGTGAAAGTCAGTTTAACAGCGAAGGGGGTGTAGAAGAAAAACAGCCAGATAACATGAGAGAGAAGCATTTTTTTATTTATTAAAAAGTTTCTTTTATTCATCTGTACTTTATTAATATATACAAAGTTTGTTGAAGCCACAGTCACCATTTAAGCTATTGTACTGGGGGTGCTTTGGTTTTCCAAATGGTAGTTACTGTAGAAGCCACGGCTGTAGTTACTCACACCAAAAACAAGTCCAAAATGTGTTAATCAAATCAGAACATAAAATGAAACTCTGGAGTTTTGTCTCTTATTTCCCCTAATATAAATGAGACGTGTTTAGAAATAAATTTATCAAGTACAAAGTCTAAACGTTCCTCTGCACATAACACTTGATCACTCTGTGAAAAAATATTCATGTTGGCAATCTTAACTAATAGATAACCCCGTTTGCAGCAGAGCTTAGTAAAATATTACAAATCTGTGATATTCATCAGATATTTTATCACTGTTATTAGGATAATCTTGTCAAAAGGAATAATGCTTATTACATCCATGTCACAAAATGGTTACTTCTAAATGATACTCCTCTGCTAATCTGTCATGTTATTCCACAGTAAATGAAGAAACATAATACAAGGCATTTGTATTGTATTTAGGCACTGGATTTGGGACACAGTTTAATCGGCGTAGTAATTTGTATCTGTGCAATATGCAGGAATACGTATGTATTCTCTAATGATACACTTTATTAATAACATACTGTAGAGTTAGTCATTTTGCTTTGTGGTAATGTACCATTGAGGACATACAAGATAATGACATAATTCAGTACTATGAATCAGAAGAGCATCCGGGTAATAGCACAACAAAGGCTGAGGCTTTGGGTATAATCTTTAGTAGCAAGATAGTGACAAAATCCCTGGATTCAGTAAAGTCTATATGATTACATCCTTGGCACATAGATAGTAGCAGTAGATATTTTGCAAGGCAACGCCATATAATAAAGTCTATACAATCGCAATCAAACAGTTGGTTCTGTACAATAGGCTATTTGTATCTCAGTCCTGTCAATGAGTATTACAATAAACTACTGTACATTCCCATAAATATGCAAAGATAAAGAGAGAAGAAGAGACTGTTGGTATATGGTATTTCTTAGGGTGTGTTGAAGAGAAATTTCTATTCATTTTCCACCGCTGGTATTTTCGCCACCGTGCTCCGTTGCAGCCCGGATGAATGGGTCTAACCAGGAGGTAGTCTCACTTCGTGGTCCCCGTGGCTTCTTTTTTCCGTGTCCTGCTGTGATCTTCCATTGAAAACAATGAGGGGCGGATTCCAGGAGGAATCTGCTCCAGATTCGAGGGCAAAATCCGCCCCCAAATCCACGGCAAATTCCATCGTGTGATCCCCAATGCTGCGAGAAAACTCTCCAGCGACGCCTCCATCTTTTTCAGGAGCCCGCCTCTCTGCGTGTTTTCTTCTGGAGGAGAGTTTCAACCTTCTAGGCCTCGGGCCTTGGGCAGAGCAGACTGCACATGCCTGCGGCCACAAGAAAAATGGCCGCTTAGGCTTACCTCCAGAAGAAGATGCAGCTTTTCTGCTGCGGATCTTCTTCTGCAATGTGTGGATGGGATTAGCAAGAATCCCATCCACTTGGCAGGTACTGTAAAATGCAGCGGTTTTTTATGCGGTGCCGTATCCACCCTGGACAAAATGCTGTGTTTTTGCAACATGGGGCCCCCTGGCCTATAGCTCCACAAGTGACAATTACAAATATAAGTGATAGTGACTTTCAGTGGATACGTCCTAATGGCACAACATGTAATTGACCAATACTTATTGGCTTTCTATATTATTTCCTACATAGCTCTAAAAATGTTTTCTGTAAAAAAAAATATTTTATGGTTGTGTTCCAAATAACTTGTATTAACCTCTTGCTTTGAGTGCATAGCGTCCCAACGAATAGCTATAACATGCAGCATAAGTATGCTGTCATATTTTGGGTTATGCCTTTTTTACTGATATATGCAATGCCTTATATAAAATCATCTAGTTTCTAAGCAACAGATACTTATGTGAAAAAATGGTGTGATATTTGATAAGAAGGTCACTTCAAATATCCTTTGCATAGCACTTATGCTTAGTATTTATGTGGGTATAGTTACCAAAATCTTACCACCACTTTGTGTATTGTCACCTATCTCAGGCTATGGATAGTCACTCCTTTGCTTTTTAGGAAGCCATCCTCTACTACAGAAACCTATGATGCTGTAACACTTAAGGAGGCCATGATTATTAAAGAGGTTATCCAGGCTTATATCTTATTTTTTAATTAGGCCAGGAGGTTAAAAAACATTTTTTTTTAAAAGAACATATTCACCAGTGCCCCAGTGTCCTCCCAATGTGGCCTGGTCCTGCTGCTCTTCTGTCTTCTTGCCGTGGAATTCCTTGTCTTCTGTGACATCTTGGGTCCCGTCACATGTGGTGGGGAATTCCATTGGAAGACAACACTTGACCGGTAGGACCGGACTGCACTGGAAAGCACCAGAGCACCAGGGACAGGTAGAAAGGATTTTTTTTTTTAAACCCCACTTGGCCTAATTAAAAACAATTTTAGCCCAGACAACCACTTTAATGATATAATATATAATAACTATAATTATGTTTATGATATAAACAAATATCATAAGCATACAATAGAATTTATTTAAAAGTTTTCATTGTCATCAAATTGTCCTGCCTGTTTTGTTCTACCTGTTCTGCCACCTGTTTTATCCAGAGGACCTTTCACCACCTTCAACAACTCCAGTTTTTGCAAATTCTGAAGAAGTTGGGTTTTTTTTCCCTTTACCATGAGTTAAAGGATGCAAAGTACTGGAGTTCTGGAGGAAGTGATGAAAGGTCCTCTTTAATATTAATTTAATTGCAGGAAAGGATTTGGATACCTTGACTTCAGTCGCAAATACATGACCACTTCCTACCCCGTGACACACTTTTATGTCAGGGACCGGGTGTGGTTAGTGTGAATTGTTTTAATAATATGACATGAAGATGGCATTGGCTCAGACGATGAGTTGGCAGTGGGTGTTAGCTGTAATGACTGCAAGCTGTAATAACACTGATCACAGCCATTTCAGTCCTTACCGGCTTCAGTTTATAGTGACTGCAGCTTTTATGCGGTTTGTTATAATTTGCACTCTCCATCTATAACCCTGAAATGCGATAGCGGGACATGGATGTGTTATCATGGTGGCATTGGTCCTATTTAAAACCTCACATCACCACTTAAGTATCAAAGCAGGCAGAAACAGGACATTTTTATTTAATTGCTTCTGAGTGAGTGGGAAAGAGTTAGGAGCATACACTCCTGTTTGTTTTTCATGTATAGTTTATGATAGACATCATAGTAGCTAGTCTCCATCCATCTCTGAGACAACTGAGATTAGAGATAGAGCCTGTGGAGGGGAATAGAGCCAAAATGCAGAATACAAGTCTGATCCAGGAAAGTTATTTGAAAGGTCAATTGTAAAGTTCTGATGATATGAAGTAATGACAGGCAAAGGTTAAGTTCCAGCACACAAAATCTTACTTTGCATTCATTCCATAGAAGGTCACATTTTTTGAATATCACACAAATCAGTCTCCCACAAATTAGATGGCGGTCATTATATGTACAGTATTTACAATTTCCCCTTGTTCAGCTCAACCTTTGCCTTGGGCTTAATCTACGGTTTGCCTTAACTTAACTGAACTTGAATTGTTTTGTAAAGAGGAATGGTCCAAAATACCTTCATCCAGGATCCAGGAACTGATTAAAAGCTACAGGAAGCGACTAGAGGCTGTTATCTTTGCAAAAGGAGGATCTACTAAATATTAATGTCACTTTCTGTTGAGGTGCCCATACTTTTGCACCGGTCAAATTTTGGTTTAATGCATATTGCACATTTTCTGTTAGTACAATAAACCTCATTTCAATCCTGAAATATTACTGTGTCCATCAGTTATTAGATATATCAAACTGAAATGGCTGTGCAAACACCAAAATATTTAGAACTAAAAATGATTAAGATTAATAGGGGTGCCCAAACTTTTTCATAGGACTGTAACTCTGGTCAGGGAGGTTTGCACAGTTGCACTACAATGTGGCGATCATACATATATGAGCCTCCCTCTCCTTTCACCACTACAATTTCTCCATACTCTTTTGCTTGCTCCTTAACATTAGGAGCAGACCCTCAGCACTTCCTGCTACGGTATCCACCAAAAAAGAGCCTAACAGGGAATCCATGTTGTCTGTGCTGCGGTACCTGTAATGGCATCAAGCCTGCTGTTTATTTGGGGTTTATGTCTACCTCTATGTTGGATTGGGCAACTCATTAGCCTTGTCACCACTCATCATGTCTTGGGGTTAATACTCCCCTTAGCTACCTTCATTGGAGAAGGAGAGGCACTAGGCACGCCTCCTGTCCACATCATAAATGGGGAGTGGTGCTTAACCTCATCTGAGTGCTGGACTGCTGTTGGAGTAATTGCTCTGCTCAGTACTTATAATACACTAGCCCGCAACTTTGTCTGCATTTGTTGGCGTCAATGATCCGCCTATATTCAGCAAATTGCTGCTGTTGATGGGTTGCCTGCTCCGGCATTTTGGCAGCAGTCAAGCTGTACTGCTGCTGAACTTGTTCTTTGCACCGTGCCTGTGATTGTTCTGGCATCTCAGCAGCTCGCTGGGATGCCATATAATGAGTGTGTTGTTGTCGTTAATGATTCGCCTGTTCCGGCATTTTGGCGGCTGTCAAGCTGGCCTGCTGTTGAATTTGTTCTTCGCGCTGTGTCCGTGATTGTTTCGGCATCTCAGCAGCTCGCTGGGATGCCATATGATGAGTGTGTTGTTGTCGTCAATGATCCGCCTGCTCCAGCATTTTGGCAGCTCTCAAGCTGTCCCGATGCTGAACTTTTTCCTCACACCGTGCTTGTGATTGTTCTGGCATCTCAGGAGTTCACTGGGACGCCATATAATGAGCGTGTTGTTGGCGTTGATGATCCGCCCACTCTGGCGTGTTGGCAGCTGTCAAGCTGGACTGCCGCTGAACTCGTTCTTTGCGCTGTGCCCTTGATTGTTCCGGCATCTCAGCAGCTCGCTGGGACGCCATATATTGAGCGTGTTGTTGGTGTTGATGATCCACATGCTCCGATGTTTCGGCAGCTCTCAAGCTGGCCTGATGCTGAACTTGTTTCTCACACTGTGCCTGTGATTGTTCCAGCATCTCAGCAGCTCACTGGGAACTCATATAATGAGTGTATTGTTGACGTCGATGATTCTGGCTACCTTCATAGCTCTTGTTGTTTGTTTTTTTTGCGACAAATAAAATTTTATTTTTCCCATCATGTTTAAAATTGGCAAACTGCCAATTTGGATGAAGGGTGTTTTCCCATCCAATGTGTCAGCACTGCCTGGAGCAGATCAGATAATATGTAAATGTGTGTACATAATGGACTCAGGGTCCACACAACTGTGTGTTTATATAGAGAGATAACAGACCTGGCCTGCTGCCAAGAGCTGTTTATTATAGTATATGAACATAAATTCATAACAGTCGTGAAGCCATGTCATTTACCGGGATAAAAAGTAGCCTATGTGTTAATTGAGGTTACAAACTATCTATGTGCCAAATTTCAACCAAATCCGTTCAGCCGATTTTGAATGATGGAGGAACAAACATCCAAACGTTCACATCTATAATATTAGTAGGATAGGATTCAAACTGTACATGCAAAAGCGTCATATAAAATCATATAGGAATCTGTAAATCATCCAGGGATGCTGTAAGGTTAAGCTACATATCTTTTTTTTAATAATAAAACCACAGGATCTTTTTTTAATGTGATAAGTCCAATTTTTATACATGAACTTGAAAAAATACAGTCCTCTTTTCTGTTTTGATACTTAAAGCTACAAATTCCTCCACCAGATGCCTAAACCTGAGTTATTCACATCTCCCTCCCCTCTACCTATTCAACACTTTGCTGGCATTTTTATAATGCCACGAAAGCTCTTGAGAAATGAGGAAAAGCAGTTGTCTGCTGTGCGAGCCGTCAGGGCTGTGCTACGCGGAGATTCAATGCTACACCACTAAATTAGCCCCATTAATAATATATCTTTAGCATTTTTCAAAATAATTGCCTGTATTTTGCTTTTTACAAGAAGATTACCTTGATTTTCTGAACAAAACACTTTACTGCCATGTACTGAAAAAGGTTTGGAGATTTTGGTGAACAGTGTCAGGCAGCTGATGCCAAGGTAAATAAAATTATGGGATACATCAAAAGAGGCATAGATCCTCAACAAGACCATAGTTATGCCCAGGGGCGTAACTACCGTGGTAGCAGCAGTAGCAGCTGCCACAGGGCCCGGGCCATTAGGGGGCCCGGTGACAGCCACTACCGCTGCGGTTTTTGTTTTTTTTTTAAGTCCGTTACTGGCCCTATTCACTTGCCGATCCTGGCTGGGCCGGGATCGGCAAGTGACACCGCGGGGCCCACAGAGGCTATCATTATACTCGGGGGTCTTTGCAGACCCCCGAGTATAATGATCGGCGGACCGGAGAGGTAAGGTAACATAAAAAACAGTGTTACTTACCTCTCCACGATCCTGCCAGGCCTCCGTCATTCGTGTCTGACGTCTCTGACGTCACATGACCCAGGCCAGCTTCCCGGGTCATGTGACGTCTGACGTCATTAAAGCTGGACAAGAGTGGCGGCCGACAGGAACAGGTAAGCAACTGTCTCTGTTCTTTTAATGGTTTTAATCCCTCGGGTCTCCGATTGTTATACTCTGGGGTCTTTTCAGACCCCAGAGTATAATAAATGTTTATAGGTGTCCACAGTGGGACATATGGGGACACTATTGGGGATAATACTGTGTGCATTGGACACTATAGGGGTTAATAATACTGTGTGCATTGGACACTATAGGGGTTAATACTGTGTGTGCAGGGGACACTATAGGGGTTAATACTGTGTGCATTGGACACTATAGGGGTTAATAATACTGTGTGCATTGGACACTATAGGGGTTAATACTGTGTGTGCAGGGGACACTATAGGGGTTAATACTGTGTGCATTGGACACTATAGGGGTTAATACTGTGTGCATTGGACACTATAGGGGTTAATACTGTGTGCAGGGGACACTATAGGGGTTAATACTGTGTGTGCAGGGGACACTATAGGGGTTAATACTGTGTGCAGGGGACACTATTGGGGTTAATACTGTGTGTGCAGGGGACACTATAGGGGTTAATACTGTGTGCAGGGGACACTATAGGGGTTAATACTGTGTGTGCAGGCGACACTATAGGGGTTAATACTGTGTGCAGGGGACACTATAGGGGTTAATACTGTGTGCAGGGGACACTATTGGGGATAATACTGTGTGCAGGGGCCACTAATGGACATAATACTGTGTGCAGGGCTTACTAAGGGACATAATAGAGTGCGGAGGAGGGGGTCAGTCGAGGTCTTCGGCATCGGTTTGTGGAGGGGGGCCCCATGTCAAAAGTTCGCCACGGGGCCCCGCCATTCCTAGTTACGCCACTGGTTATGCCTGTCTACAGATCACTGGTACAGCCACTCATTGACTATCGTGCACAATTTTGAGCATGTGTGTACAAGAAGGACATAGCTGAACTAGAGAGACTGCAGAGGAGGATGATAAAAATAATTAGAGTAATTGGAGGATTTGAGTAAGAAGACACGTAAAAAAAAAAAGGGATTAATTTGTTTAGAAAAAAAAGGCTATGGAGAGATCAAACCCGAACGTACAGATTGGTACAAAGGCCTGTCTTTTTTTTTTCCAATCTCTATTTATTTATTAATTTTTTTTTTAAAAAGAACATACAGAAGCGACAAAATGGTGTAGCAGAGATACATACAGGTACTGCAGTGAAACCAATTACCACATCATCTTACTACATAAACAAGTAGATAACAGAAAACAAGACCAACAGAAGAGGGGAGAGGGAGGGCGATTGGTAGGCTCAAGTAAAAACAGATAAGTCCATATAAGTAAAACATGCAAATGCATGCGGGGTACCAAGGTAGAGGGTGGTTGATAGGCCGGAAGCCAAATATCAACACGGGCAGTGGGAGAATTAGGTATCTCTGCGAGTATGTAGATGCCAAGGTTCCCAGGTGGAGAGGACGGCGCTGCAAAAACTCTGCATTTTACATTACTTGCAAAGTGGATTGGATTCTGGCTAATCCCATCCATATATTGCAAACAATTTCTGCAGTGCATATATTGTGATTTCAAAAACGCCCATGTTTTTGTAAATCGCAGCATGTCTATTATACTTATCGAAACACTGGCGTTTTCAAATTGGTATAATAGAGGCAGAAAGTCCACAGGGGAAAATTCTGCGAAGATTCTGTACTGGGGGGCATTCTTCACTGCTGGGCGGTAAGAACGCCCTCTCTGACAGTACTGGGCTATGGATGAATACTATCAGGGGGCACGTTCCTCAAAGCCCAGCTAGACTGTCTGGAACACTCTTCTGACGGTGGGCAGATATCGGTGCCGATACTAACAGCACCGATATCTGCATCCCCAGGGGCACATAATGGGAAAGCCGACGGCCCGCTGAATTCAATGCACTGTCGGCTTTTTAGTGGTATATAAAACCGCATCTGTAGGAAGACATGAAAGGTCCTCTTTAAGGTTATACTAGCTAAGAGGACAGTATCAATGCATGACATACAACACACAGACACCCCAACCCCAGAAAACCACAGTGCTCAGCACTTATGAGACCTTGTATATCCAGATCTTGTCACAGGTCCTCTATATACAGGTCCACTACACGTACTGTACAAAATGAATAAATGTAATGCTTACTGTATGCTGATATATCATTCACAGCAGTATGCAAATGTTTCTATGTGACATAAAGTCGGAGGCTCCTAGTGGTTTCAGCCAGATCATCCAATAATTTCATGAATGTGTTACCTCACCCAGGCCTATCAGTAAGAGAAACAGAAATCCATTGGAACGGAATATAGGAATGTTTCCCTCCAGGGGTACAGCGTCCACTTTCTTGCACCATGCATGCTCTGCTGGACATTTTCTTTATGTATACAGACATATTTTTTTTCAGAAGAGTATGATGTTACACATATGTCCCACTTTTAAAGAATTCTATGAATCCTAGATATGGTATACTCGAAATAAAATTTAAAGGTATTTTCGATTACAGTGAATGAGAACATAGAGTCCCTAAGGAACTGTGGTTGGTTTACTGCCCCAAATACACCTGACAGGGTCCCTATAGGCATGAGATATATATAAGAGAATCAAGACATTTCAATAGCACATTATCTACAGGCACCACTTATCTTCTTCGACAACAAAGAATCAACCATGTAGAAATTCAACGTGATTGATTTTTTTTTTCTGGGACATCTGCCAAATAAACATTGGGCAATCATCCAATAAGTCTAATATGTATGGGCACCTTTCCCTCTCTAGATGATAAAGACACATACGTGCCATATATGTGCAGATATTTCTCATGAGATAAGGGATAAGGTTAATGGAAAATTGTTCTTTTGAATAAAAGTAGCAAACTACAAAACTCAATTATCAAGCTTTTCTGATGCGCTTGTTTATTTCTGAGTATATTGCATGCTACATTGCGGGAGAGACTGGTGAACTGCTCAGATGGTGCAACAAATCTCCCCCCATTTTCTGTATTTCCTGATATTACATGGATTTTTCTGGAGTGTCTATTTAATAAAAAAAAAAGTCTAACCACAGGTAACGGAAAGCGTTTGATTTGTGTACCTATCATATTCTTTAGGGACCTTCACTTTTTCTGCATACTCCTACCTCTCCTCATATCACCATAATGTATTGTAATTACAGCACATGACGTTTGCTAAGGCGCCATAAAGCAACCTCCTGCTGTTCATGCACTCACTTTGAGGTTTTTGATCACTAGGAAACATACATTGTTGTATTTTGTCTACATGTAAAGATTGTCACATGTGAATTATGAAAGTTCATTGCAATGGACAAAAACCGCTGTACAGCGCGCATTAGTCAGGTACCGCGGCCTGGCTTCACTTGTTCTCGGCAGGACCTGTTTTCTGTGATAAGCAGCGGTTTCTTTGTTCTGTTTCTGCAGATTATTCTACTGCTGCAGTATGCTGTATTTAGGGATTTTTGAATATTTTATGCTTATTATAATTATCATTATTCATGCATTAGTCATATTCTGTGGGTCACTGCATACAATGCATTTACCCGCTTCATCCCTATGCCCTGTGGGATATGTTCTCTACTATACCCATGTACAGCGTAAACGTATAATTATTTGGACATATTCACATACTTCTACTATTTTCATTACAGAAACGCTAAATGTGTAGATCAAACTTAGCAGAAAATGCAGTCCTGGTCTGGTCAACCCATCCATGCAACTCATGTTTTAGGAATATACCATTTTGATCTTACAAGCTTGAGTCACCTGAGCAAGTGTGCTACCCCAGTGTCTCCCTATAGTGATGGGTAATCTTTGAGTATTTTATCCTGTCAAAGAAATGAAATGCAAGTGTCAGGGGCGTAACTACCGCCATAGCAGCGGAGGCAGCTGCCACAGGGCCCGGGACATTAGGGGCCCGGTGACAGCCACTACCGCTGCTATCATTATACTTGGGGGTCTTTGCAGACCCCTGAGTATAATGATCGGCAGACCGGGAGAGGTCAGGGAACGTAACAAACACTGTTACTTACCTCTCCACGATCCTGCCAGGCCTCCTTCCTTCTTGTCTGACGTCTCTGACGTCACATGAACCCGGCCTGCTTCCCGGGTCATGTGACGTCCGACGTCATAGAACAAGGACGGCAGCGGAGAAGACAGCGTAGGAGCCGGGGACAGGTAAGAAACAGTAAATTTTTATGTTTTTATTCCCCCGGGTCTCCGATTATTATACTCTGGGGTCTGAAAAGACCCCAGAGTATAATAATTGTTTATGGGTGTCCACTATGGGGGATAATACTGTGTGCAGGAGCCACTATGGGGGATAATAGTGTGTGCAGGGGCCACTATGGGGGATAATACTGTGTGCAGGGGCCACTATGGGGGATAATACTGTGTGCAGAAGCCACTAAGGGACATAATACCATGTGCAGGGCTTACTAAGGGACATAATAGAGTGCGGAGGAGGGGGTCGGTTGAGGTCGTCGGCGTCGGTTGGGGGGGGCCCCATGTCAAAAGTTCGCCACAGGGCCCCGCCACTGGCAAGTGTCCATATAAATTGAAAACGTCCATAGAATTTTAATATCGTAATTGTGAACTGGTGGATTGATGTATTGCAACTTATATCACACATAAGTCTTTGTGAATAGTCAGAGATGTTTGGAGGCCACTCGAAACTAGTTATCCTGCTTGTACTGATACTAATATAGAAATGTATTCTAAAGCACCATAGGAGGAAGAGGAGGGAGCTGTGGGTAGTATGTAAGAGAAAGGAACTATAGAAAGTAGATGTGTGAGGGAGGAAGAACAGGAAGGTATGCTGACATATAAACTAAAGCAGAGAAACAGGAGGACAGGAGTTTGATGAATCTGAAGTCATATGGTATTCTTCAATATTATCTGCAAGCAGCAGAGAGAGGCCTCTGGTCTACACGCTAACCCATGCTAGAAAAAAGAGTGATCATGTGACCTATTAAAAAAGGTGAAAAGCAGGTTAAAGAAAGACACTGTGAATAGACAACTATCACTATTGAGAGGATAGTCTTTTAAACAAAATAATGAGTAAAAAAAATACTAGAGCGTCCCTTTAAAACATTCATTGTTTCACATAGCATCTGACTGTAGTATAAATTAACTCATTCCCATGCATTGCCAGTAATATGGCAGGAAATCCTGAAAGGGGTTTGCCCACAATGGCAACTTATCCCCTATTCACTCGATAATCAGGGTGTCTTGCATCCTTGGTCTGAATAGAGTGGAGGTTATGTAAGTGCGTCGTCATACCATTCATTTCTTTGGAATTGCTGGAGATAGCCAATTGCTGTACTTCAGGTATCTCCAGCAGTCCCATAGAAATGAATGGAGCTGCAACCACCTTGCACGACTGCTGCTTCATTCACATGGAGATATAAGACACCCCCTTTGGGTAATCGGTGAGAGTCCCAGCTGTTGAATTACACTCATCTACAACTTATTTCCTATCCAAAGGGTTATATAAGTTGATATTGTGGGTAAACACCTTTCAAGCGTCCAACACTGCTCAGTTTACTTACCTGGTAGTGTCTCTTGTGTAGTGTCCTCACACCTGGGGCTAATAGGGTCACCATACTGCTATTTTGGACAAGCTACTTTACCATGAAGGCACAGATATAGACAAGGACACTCAATTTAAAATGGATTTATGAGTACTGGGGGGAAGGTAACTCGGTAGCAGCAGTGGTGCGGACGCAAGAAGTCAGAGACAGGTACACAATGTCTGGTGCAAAAACGTCATGCAAAGCCCTGCTTGTCCGAGCACTAGCTAAACAGTAAAAAGATAACGATACACTTACTATCAACCACACAAACAAACCAAATAGCACAGTACGGTCTCACCAGACTCTCAGTTTTTCAGGAAAGACCCAGGCACTACCTCTTGATACCAGGATCTGCCCTGAAGTGCAGGCTCTGCAGCCTTTTATGGTCCAGTAAAGAGTCCAGGACCTAAACCTGGGGCAGAGGCCTACTCAAGACCCACACTGGACCACACATATGTCAGAAACATGGGGGAGATATACTGGGACTCCAGAACTCTGCCTGTCACCTTCTCACAGTATACATAAAAATAATATGTATACCTCCAATATCATAACCTTTCACAAAGAGTAGGCAGGACTGCTTAATTCAGGTATATTTATAAGAGGGGCACTGCCACCACTTTATCAGACACATTATACGTTTAGACTTTGTGTATAATGTTCTACCCTTAGCTAGACAGAATTGACCGCTCTTCTTTAATTTTGCAGTAGATATTCTGGAAATTGCAGGCTTTTGTGCAGCTTTGCCATGTATTACTGCCAGCCATGGCTATGTGTTTTGAACTTGGCACTTTGTCACTCACTGGTAACGCATATCCATTGTTGCCCTCAGCTCAGCTTATAGCTGTAGATGGTCAACCATTGATTTTAGTGCAAACAATGAATTTGTCACAGGAACCACCACAATATGACCTGGAGTTGTCCCGAAGTAAATGCCTTCTTCATGGCCTTTGGATATACCTTGTAACGACATGTCTTTCTCCAAGTACTAAGATAGATGGTAATCACCAGTAACCACAGCTCCTTCCAATACTGTGATGAATGAGCGCTGCTCCGCACTGTACAGCTTATTTAATGCTGTGGACTGTGCGAGAGGATTAAAACTGAAACAGGAGCCCGGCTCAGCAAGGCAGTCCTGAGAGAGGCAGATTGCCTAGAGCAAGCTATGATTTTAGTACAGGATGAGTGGCTTTTACTTCAGCACACAGGGTCACAGTTTGTAAATGACTTTTACTGGACATTGCTGTCTATAAATGTGACTATTCCTGCTGCTTTATTGGTGCTGTGCATCTGACAGGGGATTAGCGACACTAATGAGGTCATTTAATTACTATTGTACATACAACTAGACATTGACCTTTAGAAAGGCAGCTCTAGATAAAAGAAATAATATACCTAACATATGAATTAGTAATGCTGTATGAGATGTACGGAACCTATAATGGTCAATTATACAGCATAGACAACATTATGATGTAATTAGAATGGAGCATGATGATGTTTCCATGGCTGCGAGACTATCCACTCATGTAGATATCATTACACCTTAGTTTTAAAGAAGGGCTTTCATGTCATGTTGGTTTCCGATCTATCCCTTGAGAGCACCAGTTCTTTATACAAGTGGCTAAAATGATATCTGTGTCTACTATGATATCAGTTACTAAGCCACAAATAACCTTAAAGAGGACCTTTCTCCATTTTGCCCACAGGCAGTTCTATATACTGCCGGAAAGCTGACAGTGTGCTGAGTTCAGCGCACTGTCGGCTTTCCCGATCTGTTCCCGGTGTGAAGAGCTTACGGTCCGGTACCGTAGCTCTTCTATGGTCAGAAGGGCGTTTCTGACAGTTAGTCAGAGACGTTCTTCTTCACAGTACAGCCAATCGCGCTGTGCTGTGAGAGTCGGGAGGAACGACCCCCTCCCTCCCTGATAATGCTCGTCTATGGACGAGCTGTGTGAGCAGAGGGAGGGGGCGTTCCTCCCGGCTCTCACAGCACAGCGCGATAGGCGCTGCTGGGCAGAAGGACGTCTCTGACTAACTGTCAGAAACGCCCTTCTGACCATAGAAGAGCTACGGTACTGGGCCTTAAGCTCTTCACACCAGGCCCACATTGGGAAAGCCGACAGTGCGCTGAACTCAGCACACTGTCAGCTTTCCGGCAGTATATAGAACTGCCTATGGGCAAAATGGTGAAAGGTCCTCTTTAAACCCGGTTAAAACTATCAAAATCTTGAAGAAGTGGTCAAGGCACTTAATCTGTGAATCTGTGTCTACTTTTCTTGCTGCTCTATGTGAGGACAGCATTCTGTAAATTAGACTGGGTTCACACCAGCGCTTGAAGTCTGTTCGGGAATTCCGTTCCCCTTTCCGCTTGAAACATGCAGTGCAATCAGCGTTTTTCTCTCCACATTTTTCGCTTTTGTAGGGCAGAAACCGAGCGGAAACCTAGCAGACCCCATTATAATCTATGAGATCCAAAGGTTTCTGCGGCAATATGATGGTGTAAGCAATGACTGCTAGACCGCTAGGTCTTATTTGCAGGGGAGGCTTTATATTTTGCAATAGGTCTTATTATCGGGGGATGTCTTACTTTTGGGGAAACATTTGCTCAGTGTTTTATACACTAGGGTGAGGTCCCTATCTGTACTGATGAGGGTTGTCAGCTTAGTTGTTTGGATCTGCATATAAATATGTCATTTCAAATAGTCCTATATAACAATTTTCCTTAAAGGGAGTCTGTCAGCAGATTTGTTATAAACCTAATCACAGTACTTTGTGGTGTTTCTATAGTTTCCAGATATGCCTCTGTTACTCAGCTTTGGGGATCCATTTTCATGAAAATTGTTGTCTTATTTATATGCAAATGAGAGGAAAAGTGCTTTGCCCAGGACTGCAGACAAAAGCCTAGGCCTAAAGCACTTTTATCATCATTTGTATATGAATAAAATGACAATTTACATTAAATGGGACTTCAAAGCTGAATAACAGAAGCATATTTGGAAACTGCAGAATCTCCTCTACAATGTACTGAGATTAGGTTTATGAGCAATTTACTTGAAGAAATAAAAAAATAATACTAAGAGGTCAAGAAGGTACAGAAAATGTAAGATCCTCTATTCACTCTTGCATCTTGTTCAAGTATCTTTTGTGAATAAGAAAGCAGGCTTCGTATCACAGACATCTATGCGATGTCCGTTTCTATCTTCTGCCTTAGTACCACAAATTGCATTAACCTTTATTATTTCTTGTGTCTTTCCTGTTAATGTGAATCAGGACCTGTAGTCCCGTAATGTTTTACCCTTGAGCCTCAGGACGCCCAGGCTCTTCTCGCCATCAGTATGTAGCCTCAGTCTGCCGTGTTCATTCTGTATTCGCGATCCTCCTTTCATTTCCTCTCTCCTTCACGTCTGTTGGGGTTGGGAGCCCCGCCTTGTGTGCCATCTGTAATCTCTCAATATGCCCTTAGCTTGGGTTGCACAGTCAATTCATCACGAGCTTCTCAATGACCCGTCTCATCACCAGCGCTCACTATGATTCACATGCAAATTAAACTGTTCCTCAATTTCTACATCTTTTCATCTTCTTGATGTCACACAAATCTTTGTCTACAAATCCTCCATCCTTATCACATAAATGAACCACTGCTCCCTCCAAGCTACGCAATCTGGAACTGACAGTGTTAAAAACTGAAATGACTACAGATTGCGGAAACCGCCACCAGCGTCGAGTATGCGGGAGAACTTCGTTTTAACTCTTCGGAGGAAGACTGATTTTAACCCTCTGTTGTTATAAGACTTCCAAATTTTCAACGCGTTCTCGGGTTGAATAGGCTAAGACGTAGAAAGCCAAAGGTTGCCTAAAGCCCGGATGAAACAACTTTTGACAAATGTAATACCATTCCCATAATCTAAAGCTATGCAGATTTTTTCTTTGAGCATCGCGTTCTTCCTTCTTTTACCTTATTATCTTGGTGTCTTTGAAATGTAAGTTTGTATGGAAAATATATTGTAATGTAAGGTTTCCAAAATGCGAAAGTATTATTTATACACCAGTGCTTCAGAGGAGCGCAAATACACATTCTTTTATCTCAAGTAAAATTTCTCATTATCACGTAATGTTTCTTGGTTTAGCGAGAGAAGTAATACTTACAATATAATGTATGAATGGTTTTGTTTGGCTTCAAATGTCCATGAACCTCAAGCCGATTCTCTTGAATGTCACCGCTCATAGAGTTTCATGAGCATCTATAAATAGCACAATCTAATTTGGATTTCAGACTTCCTAATAAAAATACACAACAAATTCACACAGACGGCTCACTTTTGCCATCTACTGGCGATGTGCAAAATGACAACAGAAATTCGATCGCTGCGCTTACCGATGGCAACATCGTTCGCTAAAATCTAATATTAGGCACCGCCACATAATAGGAAACCTCTTCTCCTACACTTTTCTTGATACAATAGAAAATTTACATTGTGCATATTAGCAATTTACATGTTACTGTGCAGTATGGCCTCAGAAAAGAGCACTTTTGGGGTTACTCGAGCATTCTATAGACCAAACTTCAACAACTGAAGGCTTATCTCATCTTACTATAAATATATGGATAGGATAAGCCATCATGTTATCATTGGTGGAGGTTCTGGAACTCCATCGGTCCTGAAAATGAAGGGACTGTTGGGGACACCTTCCAGCGCCGCACCTCCCATGAGGCGACCTGAAGTGAGCGCTTCAGGCGGCGCTATGTCAGGACCCCAGGGAGGGCGGCATTTTTGATTACCTAAGCCAGTCCAGGACAAGCTGTCCTGGACTGGCTTAGCACCAAGCGGTGGTTTGGGGAGGCCACTGGAGCAGCGCTGCTCCAGCGGCCTCCCCTCACGCTCAGGCAGAGACGGGGTCTTCTCCGTGCCTGCTCTCTGCCTGCGAACGGCGCTAAGCCCTGCCCCCTTCGCGCGGCCACACCCCTCCACTCCGCCCCCTCCTCGGGGGGAGGGGGGGCGGCTTTCTGTAGTTCGCCTCGGGGCGGCCTGACACCTTCTTCTGAAATTTCCCCACAGTGGGACTATTAAAGGATTATCTTATCTTATTTTTCCCTACACAACAGCATGCAGACTACCTACTGGGTACAGCAGGGTGTCTGAGAGTCCTCGTGTGCACTAAAAACTTAAAAGAGGTGCAGCATCTTCATTGGGGCACACACAGATCAAACCCCAATTGAATAGAATGCAACAGCAAATACTTATAATATGCCACCAGTATTGGAATAACCCTTTAACAACTGTGCCCTGTGTGGCGTAAATGTTTTATAAACCCTGCAAAGTGGATGGGTTTCTAGTGAATCCCATCCACAGAGTGTGGAGAAACACGCATCGCGGACATGCTACGATTTCCAAAATCGTTGCGGTTTTATAAATTGCAGTATATCTATTGTAGCTTTGGAAAAGCTGGCGGTTTTTCTATAGGTATAATGGAAGCCGAAAGTCTGTAGAGGAAACCATAGGATAGGACATAATTTTTGATTGGCAGGGGTCTGACTGCAGGGACGCCCACAAACCAGCTGTATGCCCTTATGTACTTTTAATAGTAAGCTTTGTGGACACTGATGTAGTTGCCCCGTAGATTTGAATGGGACACAGGCTACAGTACTTACTAGAGATGAGCGAGTACTGTTCGGATCAGCCGATCCGAACAGCACGCTCCATACAAATGAATGGATGCACCTGGTACTTCCACTTTGACGGCGGCCGGCCGCTTAACCCCCCGCGTGCCGGCTACGTCCATTCATTTCTATGCGAGCGTGCTGTTCGGATCGGCTGATCCAAACAGTACTCGCTCATCTCTAGTACTTACTGCCGCCACTATTAAAAGTATGGCAAGTGAGCACTTTAACTATAGAGCTCATGGCCATCAAACCCCCTGCCAATCTAAAACTGACATCCTATCCTATGGACAGGACATCAGTGTTGAAAAGCTGGGTAACCCCTTCAATTTTAAAAACAAGGGTCACCCTGTTCCATGTGATCTATTGGGACATGGAGTAACATAGCAGGTAGTATTCAGTGGTCTCCTTAACATACAGTACATACAAAAGGCAACTCCTGCTCTGGTTCATTTCATGACTCCATCAGTTTCCTGGGCACTAATTCCCTTCTATGAAATCCCATAATTTTTTATAGTGAAAGGGTTGTCTGGGATTACAAAAAAGGGTCTGCTACTGTATTTTTCCCATAACATTTCCATTCCTCTATATGGGCTATTTCTGATGTTAAAGTTTAGTCACTTGAATGGAGCTTAGCTGTTTTACCAGACACCGATCATGGACGTGAGTGGAGCTTTTTCTAGAAAACAAGCAGACTCTTTTCCTAATCTTGAATAACCCTTTAAATAACTATTCTAGGTTTAGGGACTTACTTTGCAGCACTGAGCCCGGAGTCCTGCCAATCCATGGTGACAAATGGCTGCACAGATTGAAGGTAAGGCCTCAGTTTTATCTCCAACATTATGTAGCCCTCCGGCAGGTGCGCAGGGCATCAGATGCTGTAGTCGCTGCAGCCTGTGTTCGTACCCTTACCCAGGTGATCAGGATGGCTTCCGCTTCGTAGAGATTAGCTGCTATCATAAGAGGGAATCATTAATTAACCTCTATGAAACTAACTGCAAAACCTTCATACAAAGGTGGACTTAGAATTTTGGGGCTTCCAAGAAAAATGGTCGTCAATCAAAACACAGGTTGGTGTAGGCTGGAGGTTGGTAAGGGTCTGACCAGTAACAGCAGTGTTCCAGGGAGCTGGAGACCCGCCTCCATTGCACCAGTTGCCTCCATTGAAAGTACTGATAGTGGCTTTTCCAGGTGGTTTTGCAGGTTACCACACATAATTAATAAAAAAAAATGTATAGTTACCCATACTCTGGTCATCCGGTGACAATCCGTTTCCCCATTTCCTGAATGATCACCCCATTATACTTACCTTCCAGGCTTCTTCCTGTGAGATGTCTCCTCCTTCTTTACTGATTCTGCAGATGCAAACTTTTCTCAAAGCGCTGCTTTGTGCACTGCTGCCGATAATCCACCTCTACTCTGAAGCTAGTAAAGGGTGGGAGAGCTAGAGTGACAAGGAGGGGGTTATGGGAGGGAAGGAGAGAGAGGGGAGGGAAGGAGAGAGAGAGGAGGGAGGGAGAGAGGAGCAAGGAGGGGGGAGTGAGATGAGAGGGTTTAGTGTGGAAGTTACAAACCAGGAAGCTGAACCCTGTCAACAAATGCAGAAGATACCAGGAGCTCCCAGAGACACCTAGAAATTATTCAAAACACTGCTAATGGTATATGGGTGCATTTATTAACCCATTAATAGCACTAACAGACATTTTAAAAAAACAACCTTTTTTTTGTCCGAAAAACCCCTTTAAGAGTAAGTTCACACTGGGTTTTTTGGATCGAAACCTGAGGCGGAGGCTGCCTCAGGTTCTGATCCAAAAACCGGGTAGCCACGACTGAAAGCCAGTGCACTGCACTGGCATCCAGCTGCGCACTCTGTTCCGGATTAGGCCCAATGAATGGGCCTAGTCCGGAGGAAGGTGTGTCTTCAGTCTAAGGATGGATTTATATGGTTCTCTTTTTTTCACAAAAACATATGTTAAAACACATGTTTGTTAAAAACTTAATTGAAAACATGCTCATGTTTACAGGTGATTTTTTTTTTTTCTTTTTGTGAAAGAAGCCTTGTGTGACCCGTAACTGCCACTGGATGATATTTCTCTGTTGTGTGCTGCCACCAGTTATCCTGACTGTACCAGTGTGTACTTTGGCAGGTGTTTTATTGAACCAGTATATCATTAACCACGCTTTAGTGTGCTTCTTGCTTTGTCACTTTGCCATTACAGATGTCTGTGTTTATGGCAAGGGCTGGGCGATCTTTGTATTCTGATTCCTGCCAAGCTGCCTAAGGTTATGTGCATTAAGTGTGTTTATCCTTCACATGTTTGCTTTAGCTGATTTAGAAAACAACAGGTACAGAGGACATTGTAGGACAGGAGGACTCCAGTGCCAGGGATTCTGATTATGTAGTCCGCCCTATTCACAAAGTGTTTTTATTGGTGTGCCATATCAAATATTTTTGTAAGTCCAAAGATGTTAGTTACACATTTATTATTTACGTGCACAAAAGAAAACTGTTTTAAGCCCCATTCACACGGGGCAAGAGGGGGCGGATTTTGGCGCGGAATCCATATCATAATCCGCCCCCTCACAATGGTGACCTATGTAGTACCTGGTAGTGTTCTTTTTTCCTCTAGCGGCATGTTGCCTCTAGTGGAAAAAAGAAACGAGCTGCCGGTAACGGCCTATTAAAAAAATACAAAACCGCAGCGGAAGCGGCTGTCGCCATGCCCCCAATGCCCCTGCTGGACATAAAAAATATGGAAATAAACAACTGATATATAAAGAAATATTCTCTCTGTATATAAGGAGATCACCTTCTTTCTTTAATGCACAACTACCTGTAAGACAACTGGCTACAGCAGGTCTCTCTCCTATTTGACCTGTCAGCAGTAGAACGTAGATTCCAGATCAGGGATATCGAAGAGATTATAAGGTAAGTAACTTGTGTTCTTTCCATTATTTCTACAAATCTGTTTGAGCTAAATTTTATTCCATGTTCTTTAAAGGTGTCTTATCAGAGACAACCCATTTAATAATAGAGCTAGAGAAACTGCAGCCAGCCGGACATCAGCTTGTGCTGATGTTTAGAGAGAATAAATCAGTGTAACCAAAGTAAGCAATGAAGGTCAAAATATCTAACAAGAGCAACCCCAACAAAATTGGCCAAAGACATGGTTCCTTTACACCCTTCTATCTGGAGAGCTGAGACACATGTGTAGGTTCTGGACTAAAAATAATCCTCCATTCCACCTTTGTGCATTTATAAGCACAAAGGTGTTTGGCTTAAAGGGGTTATTCAAGGAATGTGTAAAAACTTACTTTCTCTGGAGTTCTTTATGTGCTGAAGCTTGGGTTTCTGGGCTGGTTCCAACTATGGGTCATGTCAGTGGCGTAACTAGGAATGGCGGGGCCCCGTGGCGAACTTTTGACATGCCCCCCCCCCCATCCCAACTGACGCCAAAGACCTCGACTGACCCCCTCCGCACTCTATTATGTCCCTTACTTACTTGCCCCTGCACACAGTATTAACCCCAATAGTGTCCCCTGCACACACAGTATTAACCCCAATAGTGTCCCCTGCACACACAGTGTTAACCCCAATAGTGTCCCCTGCACACACAGTGTTAACCCCAATAGTGTCCCCTGCACACACAGTGTTAACCCCAATAGTGTCCCCTGCACACACAGTGTTAACCCCTATAGTGTCCCCTGCACACACAGTGTTAACCCCTATAGTGTCCCCTGCACACACAGTGTTAACCCCTATAGTGTCCCCTGCACACACAGTGTTAACCCCTATAGTGTCCCCTGCACACACAGTGTTAACCCCTATAGTGTCCCCTGCACACACAGTGTTAACCCCTATAGTGTCCCCTGCACACACAGTGTTAACCCCTATAGTGTCCCCTGCACACACAGTGTTAACCCCTATAGTGTCCCCTGCACACAGTGTTAACCCCTATAGTTTCCCCTGCACACACAGTCTTAACCCCTATAGTGTCCCCTGCACACACAGTGTTAACCCCTAGTGTCCCCTGCACACACAGTGTTAACCCCTATAGTGTCCCCTGCACACACAGTGTTAACCCCTATAGTGTCCCCTGCACACACAGTGTTAACCCCTATAGTGTCCCCTGCACACACAGTGTTAACCCCTATAGTGTCCCCTGCACACACAGTGTTAACCCCTATAGTGTCCCCTACACACACAGTGTTAACCCCTATAGTGTCCCATGCACACACAGTGTTAACCCCTATAGTGTCCCCTACACACACAGTGTTAACCCCTATAGTGTCCCCTGCACACAGTGTTAACCCCAATAGTGTCCCTCTGTGGACACCCATAAACAATTATTATACTCTGGGGTCTTTTCAGACCCCAGAGTATAATAATCGGAGACTAAATCGGGAATAAAAACATTAAAAAAAAACCCCACTGTTGCTTCTTACCTGTTCCCCGGCTCCTGTGCTGTACTGTCCTCCTCTCGCGTCCTTCGTTAATGATGTCGGACGTCACATGACCCGGGAAGCATGCCGGGTTCATGTGACGTCAGAGACGTCAGACAGCAGTAGGACGGAGGCCTGGCAGGATCGCGGAGAGGTAAGTAACAGTTTTTTATGTTTATTACCTCTCCCGATCCGCCGGTCATTATACTCGGGGGTCTGCAAAGACCCCCGAGTATAATGATAGCCTTTGTGGGGCCCGTAGTGTCACTTGCCGATTCCGGCCCAGCCAGGATCGGCAAGTGAATAGGGCCCGTAACTGCCTATTGAAAAAAACCGCAGCGGTAGCGGCTGTGACCGGGCCCCCTAATGGCCCGGGCCCTGTGGCAGCTGCTACTGCTGCTACCACGGTAGTTACGCCCCTGGGTCATGTGATCAGAACAAGGATCCGGCCACAAGTTAATCCATATCCTCCCTCCTCTCCTATGACCTTGTACTATAGGGGCTGGCAGAGTAGATCATTATAAAAGTAAAGCTAGACCCTTTAATACAGGGAGGAGGGGGATTGACATAGGGGCCGGATACTTGTTTTGACCACATGACCTAGAGTTGGAAGCAGCCCAGAAACCTAAGGTTCAGTGCATAAAGAACCGCGGAGAAAGGGAGTTTTTACACATTCCCTAGATAACTTTTCTTGTATTTAGGCGTTAAAAGCGGTTATAAGTTATCACAACTGTGGACCAATTTTTTTCTCTATTCTTATTAAAGGCAATGTAAAATTTCTTTTGGAAATAGATATCTTAACCGTATCACCTTTCACATTACATTCCCATCAGCTCTGCAGTCAGCAGGATATTTTATTTCTATTTTTGCATGCAAGTGCATAACCACAACAATTTTGCAGTGCAGTTGAGAGAGGAAGAAATAGACCATTGTAAATTTGTTCCCGTACACTCAACCGTGTGGCAACGAAGCGGCGGAAGAGGCTTTTCACTTGTAATGTCAGCATGTGCGATCTGCAGAGGAAAATTAGACAAGCTCCGACATAGACTGCAAGGGCACCGCTAGGCATTGTGGGTAATGATTAAAAGCATCTCAGCTGGACTGAGCTAACAGCTGCTCCTTTTTCCGCCTCCAATTCCCAGCTGGGAGACCAATCACCTGAGGGGCCGCGTGGTTTTTTTTTTTCCCTTTCCCTACAGCTAATTCCTCCTCATTAATTAAATTATTAAATGACTTTAGTATCTTTGTTTAATGCCTTTGCTTGCAGGTGCATATATAAATTGTCATTCAGCTTTGTGCCAGAAGCGGAACATAATACTGTCTGTGAAATTAACTGGGAGTAAGGGTTTGCGTTCCTCCTGCCCAGAGCACTCAAGCAATTTAATAATTAAAGCTAAACCTCGGATAGCCGGCCCGCCAGTTAAGATGATATTGCTCTCGCTGTGAGAGTCTTCTTGCTCCTCCAGATTTTGTTACTGCCCATTATATATACACTGAATTGTTAGGCCCTGACTGGTAGATATGACCGGGACTTTAATGGCAGTCATTACATCTATATAAAAATAAACTTTAGAATAAGGCTTCTGTTTTTTGTATATGATTTCCTATTATAGCCATCTGACGGGACACGTTATGCAGGACAATTAGGGGTATTTATAGTGCAGACATAAGTGACAGTGAAAGAGTTAAATTATTCAGTACACGTGCTGTACAAGTACTGTACTGTATGAAGATTTTGTCCTCAGTCTTAGGAGTCAGAACTTCAGGGAAAGGAGGGGGGTTAGAATTTGGGTAAATATTCTCAGCTATTATTGATGAATACATAACCTATCCATAGTGTACACTGGGTTCATATTTGTGCCTATATGTCCTAGTGTCATCTGGCAAAATAAGGCCTCATGCACATGAACGTTGAAATTGTCTGAGTTGCCCATAACAACTACATACAACACAACGTTCATTTTGCATTCCGTTCCTGAAAAATTATAGTTGTATTGGGCAACTAAGACAGTTTTGCTTTTAGACCATTCTAATAATTCTACCCCAATGTGTTCTAAAAACATCTGTGTGATGGCCGTTGCAAAAATACCCGCCACTTTCCTGCCCAAACGGACAGAAGAACCTTTATAGGCCCCACTATGGGGTATACAATGCATTGATCAGGACATAGGGAACACACAGAAACAGAAATATTAGACAGTGCCCAGGTAGACTAGACATTCTTAAATTGCACCAGATGTTCCAAACTGTCTAATGCTGTGTCATAATGTGGCATACTTTTAGGCTAATAGCAGATGGCTGTGAATGAACGGCATGGCCGGTGCACGCATGGCACACGGATGTCACATGAATGAAAAGAGGCCACAAAACCGAACAGAAATAGGACCTTGTCTTGAGTTTTGTGGCCCAAATTGTTGGCTCGCACACTGATCCGTGTAATACATGGTCACGTGCGTGGGCCAATAGAAATGAATGGGTCAATGAAAAACCCGGATAGCACAATGACCTACCCCATGGTCATCTGCGAGGGGCCTTAGACTGTCTCATTTTTACCCCAATTATTCATTTCTGACAAAATTGTGGCACAGTGGCTGAAATTGTGGTGCAATGTTTGGCTCACAGTTTAGCATAAGAAACCACACCCCTTTTCAATAAGCACCACCCACATGCCATACAAGGTGCATAAACTGTTAGAATGTGTCTAAAACACATTCAAAATTAGGGTTGTTTTTGCCACAAATTCTGCCAGAATTCTGGTGCATATTTATCAGTTTATCTGCCCCATTGCCTTTCTTACAAGTTTCACGATGGACTATGTAGGCAGATGCTGGTAAGGAGTGTCTCAGACTACCCCTCCCCCAATATTGTCACTGTAAGGAAGCGCTAGTCTGAAGTCATGGTGACATCAGTTGCCATGACTCCCACCATTCAGCCAATATTCTATATACTATACGATAGTCGCTTACATGTATATACATATATATATATATATATATATATATATATATATATATATATACTCTTTGTCTCTGCATTGGGAAAATGTTTATCATATTAAGATGTCTCATACCAGCCAGTTATGACTAGTTTTGTCGAGATAATGGGATACTGACTGGGTTCCATTTATCTTTTGGCAAACAATGGAACCAACAGGTTAAATCCCAACCTGTTCAATCCTTCTTTGTTCTTTGTACCCTGGTAAGAGATGTCTGATAGATAAAGCCATAGATAAAAGCAGGATCCGCTAACAATCATCTACTGTCTATTGCGAGCATTACACTCAGCCTAGTACACCATTCCCTGATGTCTGCAGCTCCATGTTTTGTTCCTTTATTTTACAATATTAGGGAATATTGATGGTTTCCAACGATTCCCCTTTTATATTTCAGCACAAGCTACTTTCATTATTCCAGGAACACGGCAACAAAAAGCCCTAAACCACAGGCAGTTATGTAAATGCAGTTGTGTACGAGGCCTTAATCGTTTTCATGTCTTTCTCATCGCTATGTGACCGGCCTGCATAGATTCCACTGCGAGGATATGTTAGATGAAACCCAGCACAACAGGAAATGATATTAAAACCCGCAGCAAACGTTAAAATCCAAGTCACACGCAGCACAAAGCAATTTCCAGTCCTATGGCGCGCCTCCTCTGCCTCACATTCGCCTTGCTTAATATTTGCAGACATTTTAAAATAATGTCCATAGACACTTTGCTGCTGGGCAGGCGGATCTAAGCTGGTTACTGTTAATGCTGCCTGGATGGGCTTTGGTGCACTGCTGTGCTAGATCTGATGTTTCATGACGTCTTCTGAGACTATACTGGGTGGTGTTGTCATTCTTTTGATTTTGCGATGTAGCTTCTCTATGAATATTGGGCCTGACGTGCAGGGGATGATGCGTGACTCTGAACTGATGTACAATACCAAAAACCCAATTTCAAAGACTGCAATGCCGCTCGCTTGTCAGTTTTCACATTATCAGGAGTGCCGGATTATTATAAAACTGTCTAAGGCCCCGTGTAATGAACCGCACAAAAAAGCGCGGCAGAAAAAAGTGCGGAGGCAACGCATCGTAAAGTGAAAAGGTTTCCTCTGTGGACTTTCTGCTTCCATTCCACCAGCTTTTCCATTGGTATAACTGACATGCTTCCACTATGCGTAGTTTTCTGCAATGTGTGGCTGGGATTTACTAGAATCCCATCTACTTTGCAGTGACTGTAAAACGCCACGTTTACACCACGTAGGGCCCCGGCCTAAAAGAAAAACTGTCTTTGTTGCCTTAGCAACCAGTCCCAGCACAACTTTCATTTGCTATGGTGCTCTTGAAAAGCTGTGATAGGTTGCCATTTGCAAATATGATGGTTTTTCTTATAGACAGCTTCATAAATCTGCTCCAAATGATTTATGTACAGAGCTCCAAACCCGCTCTGGCATAACCTTCATGGCTTGGGTTTCCATGGCCATATATCACCAAGCAAAATTCCAAGTGTTGGTTGGAGTGATGTAAAGCGCACCGCCACCGGATCCTGGAGCAATGCAAATGTGTTCTGTACTGTGATGAATCTCACTTCTCTATCTGGCAGTCTGATGGATGAGTGACTGCATTGTGCCAACTGTAAAGTTTGGGAAAGGACTGATAGTACATTGGGGTTGATTCTCAAGAGGTTGGCCTAGACCAGAGGTTCTCAAACTTATTTTGTCTACCGCCCACTTCGAGAATTAATTATTTTCTAGCGCCCCCCCAATTTTTTTTACTTTACTACATCTTAAGAATCAATTAGTCCCGCCCCCAAATTAGCGTGTAGCTCCGCCCACCACATAGCGTGATCCTATGGGATGACTGAAGGGCCTGTGATGTCATCAAAAAGTCCTGTAGACTTGGATTTACCTTGTACGGAGTTTCCTAAAGGACCTGGCTCCTCTGCCCACTAGCAGCCTGCTCCATATAATAAAGCTTTATCCTAGTGAACAGAGAGACCAGGTCCTTTAGCCCAGTAGGATTTAGACTGCTTTATATAAGAAAGCAGCACTTATTCCACCCCCCACCCCCCCCCCCCTCTATCTCACAGCAGGGAGCTAGGTGATGTGTATGTGATGTGTATGTGTGGTGTAGACACAGGCTGGCTCCGTACACTCAGCCCCCCCCCCCCTCTCCCCCCACACAGCAGGGAGCTACGTCATGTGGCTCCCTCAGCAATGAGCAGGGGGCCAGGTGCTAGTGTCCATAATGAAGTGAATAAAGTAAGATAGTGGACAAACAAAGCAGTTTTGCTGAAGCAATGTATTTAGGAAAAGTCTTAAATCCACATTAACAAGCAGTATAGATAGAATCATTGTTATGATACCACCCCTTTAAATTAGCCATCGCCCCCCTAAACCGCTTCAATGCCCCCCAATCTTCTCTGTGCCCTTTACTGCCCCCCTATAGGCCTCCAGCGCCCACAAGGGGGTGTTATCGCCCACTTTGAGAAAGACTGGCCTAGACCCTTTAGTTACAGTGGAGGGAAATTTTAATGTTTTAACATACTGAGACATTTTGACCAATTGTACGATTTGAGATTTTTGGGAACAATTTGGGAAACTTCTGTTGCATCATGAGATGTACGCAAAGCAAGATCCAAAAGGCATGGTTGGGAGAATTTGGTGTTAAAGAACTTGACTCTCCTGCACAGCCCAGACCCAAAGGTGAATTAGAACAGAGACTGCGAGCCAGACCCTTTGCCCACCATCAGTGTCTGACCTTGCAAATGCTCCTCTGGATGAATGGGCAAAAATTCCTACAGGCACGCTGCAAAGTTTTGTGGATTTTTGTCTATGAATTTAAAATGGGATGTCCTAAAAGCTCCTATACATGGAATGTGTTGGTGTTTTAAAACTTTTCTGTCCATACGTACACCACATGGACAAAAAGGTGTTAAGACACCAACATATTACATGTATGGATCAGTGCATAGTGGTCAATGGCAGAGAAAGAAATGTATTTGATCTGATAAACCCTTATATTATAACCAACTAAAACAATACAAATAGCAAATCTTTACCAGTGTTTTCATAACTTAGCTTTAACATGCAATATTGTTTTGCAGCAAAATCATGATTTGCTTGTTCACATTTGTGTCTGGCTTTCACATAAAAGTAGGCACTAGATTGCTTAAACTTAATTGATTAGAAATTTGCATTGAATTAAATGTAAACCAATTCACAGCCACGATCTTAATTAAAATAAAATATATTTGTTTTTCTGCTTATCCATCAAAGCTGCAGGCATGAAAAGAAATACACTACAAGAAATGTTCAATTTCAGAATTCAAATAAAAAGAATTTATTTTATTCCGCAGCCATCCTTAAGAAACTGTGTTCCTTAAAGCAAACTGAATGTACCCTGCATACTAGCTGAATGATTAGTAATGATTGTTTTACAGTCAGACATTTGTAAAAATACATGGGATCTAGGTAAATAAGGTATTCTATTATTAATACTGATAAATTGATGTCACAATGTTTACATGGTACATATTCAGTTCTCTGAGCAAGGACGGATACAAAATTGCCCAAATGCTAAATCTTGATAACCATTTAGATAGGCCAGTATTAGCATGGTAGACCACCAACATACCATACAATGTAGCGACACTGCTTATTAATGCTAATACTTACTAATAGAGAGACCCTTTACGCTATTGTGGGCTAAGCCCCAAATCCTTTGTCCTTTACTTACAGTGGAGAGATGGCTAGACATAAGACAATAGGACATAGAGAAAGTGAGAGCATTCTGCGCTTCCTGTATTCTTCTTTCTGTGTAATGGGAGGTTGACGTGGAGCCACCTCTAGCTACAGGAGCCTTGTTTTCACATTTAGACTCATGCTGATCAAATATTTATGAGACATCCTATAGATACGGTATGCTGCAACTTGATCACCACAGGAGTTTTTCAAGATAAAAGTTGCCGGAAGCTAGGAGCTGTGAAAAAAAGTAAAAAAGCTATACTCGCCCTTTTTATCCACACAGTTTTCAGAGCCAGTCTTTCTGTCCTCCTGTATAGGCTTCTTTTAGTTGGCTGCAGCAATGAGGTGCCCCTATACCCCTTGTGATGCTGCAGTCAATCACTGACCTCAGCGGTCTCATACCGTATATATCTCCGGGGCTGCAGCAGTTATGTGGGGTATACATGCACATCACAGCCAAATAAGCAATGCCTGGTGAGGAGGCCCAGGATGGTGGTGCTGGAGTATCAAGGGTTAAATGGATAATAATAGGTTCTTTGGTGTTATCACAATTCCTGGCTTTTTGGAGACCTTTTAAAAGTGATAGTGTACCATCTGACACCTATAGATATTTTACTAAAATACACAGTATATACTCTTCTTCCCAGTTTTTTTCTGTGTTGCGCTTGGTCTTTCTATTACACATAATGTGGGAGGATAGGCTTAGTTTTAGTAGCAGTGGACCCAGACAGTCAGAGGCAGACACAAAAGTTGAAGTCCAACAGGTTTTACCCTGTATATTTATTTTCCAAAATAGCAAAACAAAATAACCCTTAACTTTCAAGCAAAAAATAACAGAAATCCTGCTCGTCTGAGCTACTGCCAAAACAGAGAATGTCCTAACTGAACATGTGACTTGCTTCAGCCACAAGGTCAATATACAACACAAAACAATAGCAGCGTGAACTTTGAACATGAACCTCACCAGTCTTCTCAATGTGGGGACAGAACCCAGCTCCTCTCTCTCCAGGAACTGTCCAGGACTGAGGTCTTGTCAACTTTTTATAGGCCTTTAATGATGCCCAGCTCCAACCTGTGTTTGAAGGCTCCTCCCTAATAGGACAAGAAGTAGTTAATAGAAAGGCCTTCTCACAGCTGAAGTTCTGTTACAGACGTCTGTGTTGTAACCTTACTTATCACACATAAGCGAGGAATCTGGGGGAGATATAGCGACCTTCCAGAATTGTACCAGTCACCTTCGTATAATAGAGTTTGACATAGCAGTCTATGTATATAGGATAGAAGATTGTGTGACATTTTTGGGATCTACTTCATAAAATTATCCTGAAGACCAAACTTCTTTCTATACAGAACAGGGTACATGTTTATTTTTATCTGTATCGCAGTCTTTGTTATCATTACTCAAATAGGATACATTATCAATATGGCAGATTGGTTCTTTATGAATCAACTCAATGAATTTTAATGGTATGTGAACTCAGGTTGGATTCACTCCCGTAATTTTCTCTCCCCATTTTCTTTGGATAACCCAGGCAGATCCCATTATTATAGTAACTGCTTTTTAAGCAGATTGGGTTTCCGTTTTTTGGGCCCAAAGCGGACCCGAGGAATGGACACAGACAGCAGGGGCTCTTTTTGTGTCTGTTACTTTGCTACAGTTAAAGGGGGTGTGCTAGATTAGAAAACATGGCTGCTTCCTTCTTCTTCTCAGGCTAAGAAGCACTTTTACGTGTCACGTAGGAGTGAGCTCCATACCTGGATGGTTTCCGAATATTGCACTTAATGAAATGGTTGAAATTAATTTTTACCAAAGTGGCTCAAAAAAGTGCAAGCAAAAGTAGATATAGAAATGTGACCCATACATTCTAGTATTATTGCTCCCTGTTGTTAATCCTCTAATCGTTTTACATGCCTTATGTGTGATCTTGGTCGCATCCAGCCTTGTCCTCATAAATTGTTCGGTCACTGCCTCCCACCCACAACATCAGCAAATTCACCTCACGCTGCGGTGATCATTCCTGCGATCTGCAAGATGTTATGATGTTTTCATTATTCCATTTACAACGGCCAACTACATTTTTACAGCAGGCTGACATGGGCTTTAAACCTAAGCTCTGTAATTTTATAGTGCATGGGAACGGTGGCTGCTCACCGCTGCGTGCTCTCGTACATCTGGAGCTGCGCTGTCATTGACAGCACAGGATGCCAGACACTTTAATAGGGAACTAAGAATAAATGGCTCTTGATTGTATGAAAAGACCTTCACAGAGAAAAAGCAGCAGATATACCAGGGGTCCTTAAACTTTTTAAACAGTTCACTGTCCCCCAGACCATTGGAGGGCCGAAATATAGTTTAAAATTTTATTTTAAGATTATAAGCTCCATAGTAGCTCCCCCCACAGTGGTATACATTCCACAGCAGGCCCCCCCACAGTATTATACGCTCCTCAGTATGCCCCCCCCCGTATTATACGCTCCTCAGTATGCCCCTCCCTGTATTATACGCTTCTCAGTACGCCTCCCCTTCATGTATTATATGCTCCTCAGTACGCCCTCCCACGGTATTATATACTCCACAGTACGCTCCACGACACAGTATTATACGCTCCTCAGTACGCTGCCCCCCCTCATGTATTATACGCTCCTCAGTATGCCCCTCCCTGTATTATACGCTTCTCAGTACGCCTCCCCTTCATGTATTATATGCTCCTCAGTACGCCCTCCCACGGTATTATATACTCCACAGTACGCTCCACGACACAGTATTATACGCTCCTCAGTACGCTGACCCCCCTCATGTATTATACGCTCCTCAGTATGCCCTCCCACGGTAATATATACTCCACAGTACGCCCCGCGACACACAGTTTTATACGCTCCTCAGTACGCCCCCCCCCTGCATGTATTATACGCTTCTCAGTACGCCCCCCCCCTGCATGTATTATACGCTCCTCAGTACGCCCTCCCACGGTATTATACGCTCCTCAGTACGCCCCTTCCCCCACTGTATTATACGCTTATAAGAATGTCGAGCTCAGATCGATCTGTGATCTGCCCAGTGTTGTGGTCTTAAAGGTATAGAGCAGGTTCCTGGAGCTATTCTGGCCAAATGGTCCTGTCAGTCAGGTGTACATTGCCAATCTGCCCTTTGGTACTTGATACAGAGCTGTATGGCCTCTGTTTAATACCACACACGGTCCATGCACAAGCCCTAAGCCCGCTTTGCTCTTTTGATACCAGTTCTTCCATTTTCTCAGTTTATATACACTATAAGCGATCTATAAATATGCAATTTTCTAATTTACTTTGTTTACTAAATCCTCGGGATTTTTAAGATCTCTCTTTGAAACTGGAAGGGGTCTTAATTTTTTTTACTTACCCTAATGCTTAAAATCTTTGTCTTGTGAGGCTGGATGACTCCTTACAAGAGAACTCTGACAACAGTACCGGGTTGAGTTATGTTCCCTATGAAACATGACCATTAGATCGTAAGCCGCTGTAAGTAAGCGCTGAAGATCCCTTTTCAATTACTATAAGTCACAGGATAACATTGTGAGGAATTTATTCTTTCCTAGAAATCTCCCAGAGTTCCCTTTAAGAGTTTAGCGATGTTACAATGTGCAGTTTTGTTGATGTAGTTCTGTCTTTTTTATTGTACAACAGTGACATCATGTGGTGAAATTTGGTAATACAAAATATTTTTTAAATTCACAAATAAAGTTGACTCCTTCATCTGATCAGTTTAGCTCATTTTGTGTATGGTGGCCCCCACATTAAGGTAGGGAGTCACAGGATCATAGAGACCAGGTGCTGGACACTGTTTATTCCTGGAAATACTGGCAACATACAATCCATAGTAATGAACTGAAACTGGTCTGTGTGTGATGTAGTTTGGGGGACGCATTGAATCCTTAGTATGACCTGCAGCTTTCCCAGCCCTATTTTCCATGATCGACAGTTTTCCTCATATGGATAATTTGGGGAGAAATCTATCAATGACTGGCCGGAGGGTGTGGGAAGCCTGTCAGTCATAAATGCTAAGGAGAGAGTTAGTGTGTTCTGCATCTGATATATCACTACTATATACTATAACGATATCACAGACACCATATAAAGGACAGAACACTAAGGGAAGCAGAAATGTTCAGATAGGCTAAATATTAATAGCAAGTTCTTAAATGGCTCACCTTGCCACATAAACGATGATGCCATTTATCTCTGATCTGCTTGTTAATTTACATTAAGCATCCTACATATATGAAGACACATACTGTCTATACCACATACATAATTTGGTGCACAGTAAGGTTACATTCACATCTGTACCAGGCGCAGATCTGTCACAAATCACCGGACAAATGCTGCTGCAAGCCTGACATTGCCATGCAGAAATTTCAGTGAAAAAAACCTGACACTTGAGGGACCCCATAATAGTTGATGGAGACCCTCAGGCTCTATCGGTGTATGTCTTCTTACTGACCCTCCGATGGAAAGATGTGGGCCATAAATCTATGGTTGCTGTCCCGCTATTCAACTTTAAATGCCACTGTGCTCTTTAGATTTGCAAGAGAGTAGATGAACAGTTCACGTGGGAGGTTATTTAGGTTTGTGGTACTATTACTAATAGAGTTGGGGGACACTATTACTAATGAGTGCAATATGGTGGGCACTATTACAAACCAGGCAGACCATGGGAGAATTATTACTAGTGGGGACACTATGAGGAACAATATTACTATGGGGACACTAATAATAATGGGGCACTTTGGTGGAGGCACTGTTAGTAACCGGGCACACTGAGGGAGCATTACTACTACTGGAGCACTATGAAGAGCATAATGGGACACTGTGGAAACATTATTACTATTGTTATTGGGAGACTATGGATGGCACCATTACTAACAGACCATACTAGGGGAGCATAATTACTATTGGTGCACTCTGGGATTCATTATTAATATTGGGGGAGATGATTACTGCACTAGTATTTTCAAGCGATGGCAGTATTATTTCTGCAATGCAACATTTGGGGACACTAGGAAGCAAAGCAGGCACAATATTCAAGGTAGCAGCAGGATGATAGTGTTAGGACGTCAGGGATAATGAAAAAGTAGGAACCCTAAGATGCCAGGCTGAGAGTCATGACTAAAAGAAGCATTCATGGTGATGTGAATGCAGAGATGAGGAAAGAGAAAATCTAGAACCAGAGGAGACATTACCACGTGTCAGTCATTCTTATTGCTATGGATTTTTCCTGGGACTGCATCTGATCAGTACTGTTATATTTAGCATATAGTGTGTTAGGTGGATTTCATACATATACATGGCAGCTTGGGCCTAAAATCTTACCACAACAATAACATCATAGTTGCTAGAAATCCATATCTGCTGTCTGGTAAGTTGTAATGGTCATGTCATGGTCACAGAAACTTCGTTCTGCACCGTAGTGCAACCACATTCATTTTAATCAGCAGTAAAGCAGATAGCACAGCACTGTGGTCTGGTCTTCTCCTACATTCACATGGATCCCTCATGTTAGGACTTCTGTAGAGGTGTCATTCTAATATGGATCACATGCTTTAGATTTGCTTTGAAAAGGGGATCACTACACATCCTGAGGACCCTCTTAGGACAATTAACATGTGTATCTGTATTGTTGAGCTTTTTACTGCAAAGGAGTCCAAGAATCTTGGAGAGAACTGAGACTCTTGTTCTCAGATGGAAAGCAAAGCCATTTGGAATACCATCCTTATATTTGTAAGGTTAGCCTCTATTCACAATGCTGTTGCATACATCTGTGGCAGCCACTGCTCTAAATATGATGCAAAGTCTCTACCTTAGTTTTATAGTTTCTGATTTTAACTTTCCGGATTTGGATGTAACAGTTCAGGAGTCAGGACAGTTTTAGTATGGATGTTACCAGCAATCCCTTATAGGTCAGTGCTTCCCTTACACTAATTCTGCTACTTCTGTAGTCTTTTAATATTACATTTAAAGCCAATAGATAAGGTCAATGCAGTAGCTGTCTGCTGAGGCTATAGGTATATTGAATAAGCCATTTGGACAAATGTCTGTTCATCAGGGGAATCACTAAAGAAATTGCAGAGATATCACTAAAGTGGATGCTATGGTTCCTTTGATATCCAGGCCCTAGTGGAAAAACTGTATGCCGTACTATGAGGTTGACCTGTTATAGGACTTTGCATAGGTGCCAAGATCTTTAAATTATGTTTTTCTTTGTAGGATCTCTATCTGGTAGCACCAGCCGATGGTGACAAAATATGAAGCTTTCTAGCCTCACAACCCCTCCCCACACCCACATATGTATTCCCCACATTTATCCTACTCATCACAAACATCACAAACCTGTACTCTGTCACTCTTACATGCCAATAACGCTTATGAACCGAAGCAGTGTTACAAAATACCAAAATATCCAACACTGGCCCTCTATCTCCAGAAGATTTTAGTACACATTCTCACATGTCCAGATGGGATTTCTTCAGAATAGACACCCTTTACAGATCTATTCTATTTATTTTATTTATATTTCAAGGATCATTACCAACTGTCTGTATTGTCTGGTGTTCTGTCTTCCAGCAGACCTATCTGACTGACTAACTCTGTGCATGCTCCTGTCACTTTAAGAATTAGTGTTCACCTGCAAAATTTCTCCTGCCTATCCCTATGCATCTGCCTATATATAATTCTGTGTGTTTAGTCTCACTCTGACTGGGCAATATATGTGTTGTTGAGTGTAACTGATCTTGTTCTGCTATTATGCATGCTTTGGTTTTGTCTGTTACAGTATGTCTGTGTTTGTTTTGTCTGTTTTTATTCCTAGTCTGTTTCTGTTTCTGTATACCTGTGACTTTTAGGCTTTTGTTCTTGATATCTGTAGTCTCCAAGTTTTCTGCAGTATTCCTAATACATTTAGCTGTGTGCCTTCTGCTATGTGTATTGATTCTTGTTATACCCAACGTCTGTATATTCAGTTCTTGTTTTGTATCCCTGTTTGATTTTATCCTGTACACCTGTCCAACCTGATTTTGGTGAACATCCTACTCTTTCAGCACATAACCCTGTCAGTGGCAGAGTACGGGTAGCTGAAAACTTTGAGTAATAATGAAATCTCAACTCACCACTCACTCGCCACGCTCTTCAATCTGTATTGATGAAAGGGATCATTGCAAATGTCCAGTGGGCCCCTCCAGGCGCTGGCCTACCTAGCACTTGCCCAGGTTCACCAGTTGTTGTTGTCAGCCCTGTACTTGGAACAATTCTGGTTTCTGTTTCAAAATTTACGCCTATATTTTGTGGGGTAAAAGCGATTGAAGTACCTAGTTTTATTTTACCGTTTAAGATAATGTAATTCTAATTTTGCAATTTCACATGGGAAGGGAAAAAAAAATCACCCTTAACATCTTACATCAGCTGGATCTCCGTTGAGGCCTTAATTTACCAAATATCCGGGGACTCAGTCTGCCAACCCCCTCTCCTATATCTCCTTTAGGGCACCTCATGTTAAGTGTATTTTCATATAGAACAGGATATTTCACTGCACTTTACTGGTCTGCAAGAAAAGATTTCCTTGAACTCTTACATTGTGTAGTAGGGGTTATACTGAATTTCCTTGTGCAGGTCTGGATGAAGTCACAGCCTCTGCCTAAGATATTAGGGGGGATTTATTAATTCCTCAGACCCCAGAGTGTAATAGGTGGAGACCCAGAGGAGGTGTAAAAAAATAACAGGACTCTTCTGGGCCTCCTTGTGGCATCCAGCATTCTCTATTGGTCCTCTTCAGCCTCCTGGGTAAGGTCCTGCTCCACTGGGTCACCGCTGAGGCCTGTGAGTGTTCACCACTACGGTCACATGGGACGTGCTTAGTGTCGTGACATCATGTACCTTTATTCTGTGGGTCAGGGTGATATATATTTTATTTTTATTATAACCATAGTACTAGAGCTAGTAGTAATATGAAATATAAAATAAATGTATAAAATAATACTATTTCTAAGCCAACAATAGTAACAGTATAATAAATACTGTATGACATAGAAGAAAATATAATTGTATAATGATAATATTTAGCAATGTGTAAATGCCATTTGTCAGTTTAATCCGGGGTTTTAGGACTGGTGGCCTTTTCCCAGGGTCAAGAAGAATTTATTTCCATGATACAAATTGAAAGTGATCAGAGTATTTTAACAGTCTTCTGGATCAACAGCTGGATCAATATCCCTGGGAATAGGTCAATATTAAAGCAGTAGTCTATTGTCCTCCGCTTATACATTGGTTGGGTAGTTGTGTAACTGGCATAGGAATCAGCAGTCTTAATAAATTCCAGCCCCCCTGACTCACAAAGTGTGATGTGATACAGAGTTGGGGTTCGCGGTTTAAATTCCCTATTGGTATAGCTATAGAGTGAGGGAATCCATAGTACCTGAAGAAAACCCTTGCAAATAAAGAGAGAAATTATAGTGTCAAATTCATTGCCATTGTGCCTCCCATCTACAGTCAGGAGCAGAAATACTTGGACAGTGACACAATCTTCATGATTTGGGATCTGCAGCCACCACATTGGAATTGACATAAAACAACTGAGATACAATTGAAGCCTATACTTTCTCGATTAATGCAAGGGGTTGAGCAAAAATATCCTGTTAACATTAGGAATTGCAGCTACAAAGCCTCGTCATTTCAGGGCCTCAAAAGTAATTGGACAAATTAATATTACCATAAATAAAATGTGTATCCTTAATACTTTGTAGAGAATCCTTTGTAGGCAACAACTGCCTAAAGTCTGGAACCCATGGACATCACCAAAAGCTGGGATTCCACCTTTCTGATGCTTTGCCAGGCCTTTACTGCAACCGTCTTCAGTTGTTACTTGTTTGTTAGTCTTTCTGCCAATGAGAATGCTCGATCAGGTTGAGGTCTGGTGGTTGACTCAGCCATTGCAGAATATTCTGCTTTGCCTTAAAAAAAACTCCTTGGTTGCTTTTGCAGTATGTTTGGGGTCATTGTCCATCTATACTGTGAAGCAAAGTCCAATAAAATTTGCTGAATTTGGTTGAATCTGAGCAAAAAGTATATCCCTGTAGATTTCAGAATTCATCTGGCTGCATATGTCTTCTATCACATCATCAATAAACACTAGTGATAGTGACAGCGCTATTGGAAGTCATGCATGACCATGCCATCACACTGCCTCCATTATGTTTTACAGAGGATGTGGTGTGCTTTGAATCATAAGCTATTCCAAACCTTCTACCTGACGGGAAGATCTTAGATTCATCTGTCCAAAGAATGCTGTTCCAGAACTGGGTGGGCTTGTTTAGATGTCTAATCTGGCCTTTCTATTTTTGGAGTTTATTAATGGTTTACACCAGGCATGTCAAACTCAGGGTACCCCGAGGGCCACATGAGTAACAAGAGGTTGTTGCGAAGGCCACACACAGCAGCTAATGTCACACACGTATTTTAACAGCAGTCATGAAAACAAGATATGAAGTAGTAATATGTAACAGCAACTAATATATTTAACAAAAATACAGCAATTAAAAACTAAACATTTATTTGCTATCATTTTTTTCAATCTTTTTTTAGATTATAAGTGGTGATCAGTCAGCCTTGTTCTCTGAGAAGATTTTGTTAGTTTCATAAAAGAAAATTATCTATTTACATATACACCCTTCATCTGCCCCCAGATTCATGTCCCCCCATATCTGCCCCCAGATTCATGTCCCACATCTCTGCCCCAGATTCATGTCCTCTCCATCTCTGCCTCCAGATTCATGTCCCCCCATCTCTGCCCCCAGATTCATGTCTCCACATCTCTGCCCCCAGATTCATGTCCCTCCATCTCTGCCCCCAGTTTCATGTCCCCTCCATCTCTGCCTCCAGATTCATGTCCCCCCATCTCTGCCCCCAGATTCATGTCCCCCCATCTCTGCCCCAGATTCATGTCCCCTCCATCTCTGCCCCCAGATTCATGTCCCCATCTCTTCCCCCAGATTCATGTCCCCCCATCTCTGCCCCCAGATTCATGTCTCCACATCTCTTCCCCCAGATTCATGTCCCCTCCATCTCTGCCCCCAGATTCATGTCCCCCATCTCTGCCCCCAGATTCATGTCTCCACATCTCTGCCCCCAGATTCATGTCTCCCCATCTCTGCCCCAGATTCATGTCCCCCATCTCTGCCCCAGATTCATGTCCCCCATCTCTTCCCCAGATTCATGTCCCCCATCTCTTCCCCAGATTCATGTCCCCCATCTCTTCCCCAGATTCATGTCCCCCATCTCTTCCCCAGATTCATGTCCCCCATATCTGCCCCCAGATTCATGTCCTCTCCATCTCTGCCCCAGATTCATATCCCCCCATCTCTGCCCCAGATTCATGTCCTCTCCATCTCTGCCTCCAGATTCATGTCCCCCATCTCTGCCCCAGATTCATGTCCCCCCATATCTGCCCCCAGATTCATGTCCCCCCATATCTGCCCCCAGATTCATGTCCTCTCCATCTCTGCCTCCAGATTCATGTCCCCCATTTCTGCCCCCAGATTCATGTCCCCCCATCTCTGCCCCCAGATTCATGTCTCCACATCTCTGCCCCAGATTCATGTCCCCCATCTCTGCCCCCAGTGTCATGTCCTCCATCTCTGTCCCCAGATTCATGTCTCCCATCTCTTCCCCCAGATTCATGTCCCCCATCTCTGCCCCCAGATTCATGTCCCCCATCTCTGTCCCCAGTGTCATGTCCCCTCCATCTCTGCCCCCAGTGTCATGTCCCCTCCATCTCTGCCCCCAGTGTCATGTCCCCTCCATCTCTGCCCCCAGATTCATGTCCCCCATCTCTGCCCTCAGATTCATGTCCCCCATCTCTGCCCCCAGATTCATGTCCCCCATCTCTTCCCCAGATTCATGTCCCCCATCTCTTCCCCAGATTCATGTCCCCCATATCTGCCCCCAGATTCATGTCCTCTCCATCTCTGCCCCAGATTCATATCCCCCCATCTCTGCCCCAGTTTCATGTCCCCTCCATCTCTGCCTCCAGATTCATGTCCCCCCATCTCTGCCCCCAGATTCATGTCCCCCCATCTCTGCCCCAGATTCATGTCCCCTCCATCTCTGCCCCCAGATTCATGTCCCCATCTCTTCCCCCAGATTCATGTCCCCCCATCTCTGCCCCCAGATTCATGTCTCCACATCTCTTCCCCCAGATTCATGTCCCCTCCATCTCTGCCCCCAGATTCATGTCCCCCATCTCTGCCCCCAGATTCATGTCTCCACATCTCTGCCCCCAGATTCATGTCTCCCCATCTCTGCCCCAGATTCATGTCCCCCATCTCTGCCCCAGATTCATGTCCCCCATCTCTTCCCCAGATTCATGTCCCCCATCTCTTCCCCAGATTCATGTCCCCCATCTCTTCCCCAGATTCATGTCCCCCATCTCTTCCCCAGATTCATGTCCCCCATATCTGCCCCCAGATTCATGTCCTCTCCATCTCTGCCCCAGATTCATATCCCCCCATCTCTGCCCCAGATTCATGTCCTCTCCATCTCTGCCTCCAGATTCATGTCCCCCATCTCTGCCCCAGATTCATGTCCCCCCATATCTGCCCCCAGATTCATGTCCTCTCCATCTCTGCCTCCAGATTCATGTCCTCTCCATCTCTGCCTCCAGATTCATGTCCCCCATTTCTGCCCCCAGATTCATGTCCCCCCATCTCTGCCCCCAGATTCATGTCTCCACATCTCTGCCCCAGATTCATGTCCCCCATCTCTGCCCCCAGTGTCATGTCCTCCATCTCTGTCCCCAGATTCATGTCTCCCATCTCTTCCCCCAGATTCATGTCCCCCATCTCTGCCCCCAGATTCATGTCCCCCATCTCTGTCCCCAGTGTCATGTCCCCTCCATCTCTGCCCCCAGTGTCATGTCCCCTCCATCTCTGCCCCCAGTGTCATGTCCCCTCCATCTCTGCCCCCAGTGTCATGTCCCCTCCATCTCTGCCCCCAGATTCATGTCCCCCATATCTGCCCTCAGATTCATGTCCCCCATCTCTGCCCTCAGATTCATGTCCCCCATCTCTGTCGCCAGATTCATGTCCCCATCTCTGTCCCCAGTGTCATGCCGTCCCCTCCTTCATCTGCCCTGTTTCACGTTCCACCTCTATGCATACATACACACATTAAACTTACCTTCTCCGACGACTCCGAGTCCTCGCTCCCCCGCCGCACTCTCTCTCTCTCTCTCCCGCGACCATCGCGGTCGCGGCTTTCCCCTCCGCTGTCGGCTCAAATGAATGAGCCGACATAGGAGGAAGCTGCCGGGGGCGGAAGCCGCGCGGCTTCCGTCTGAAGATTTAGACGCGATGTGACGTCATCACGTCACATCACGTCTACACAGCAGCGAATAGCCGCGTGAGTATTGCACCTCTGCAGCCCGCACAAAAGTCTCAAACTTTGTCTCTTAGAGACAAAGTTTGAGACTTTTGTGCGGGCCGCAGATATGCCTGTAAAGGGCCGCATGTTTGACATGCCTGGTTTACACCTTGTGCTGAACCCTCTCTATTTACTCTCTATAAACCTTCACTTTATGGCAGACTTAGATACTGATACACCTACTGTATAGATGTAGTGAAGGGGTCCATGGGAAGGATTCTGCTGCGATCATCCAACACTATTGTCTTATATGGATGTCCAGGCCTTTTTGAATTCCTGAGCTCACCAGTGATTTTTTTTTTTTTTTAACAAGGGTATTCCAAACCGTTGATATGGCCATTCATAATATTTCCACTATCTCTCTGATGGATTTTTTTGTTTGCTTAATGATGATCTGTTTCACTTCCATGGATAGCTCCTTTGACCGCATGTTGTGAGTTCACAGCAACATCTTCCCAATGCAAATGCCACAACTGGAATTAATGCCAGACCTTTTACCTGCTTAATTGATGATGGGTTAATGAGGGAGTAGCCCTTGCAGTCCATTAAATAGCTAATCAGATAATTGTCCAATTACTTTTGGTCCCTTGAAAAAGAGGCAACTATATTATAGAGCTGTACTTCCTAAACCCTTCCTCCAGTTAGGATGTGAATACAAGTTAAAGTTGAGAGTCTGCACCTTAAGCCCATTTTGGTTATATAAATGTAGCTTGAATATGTTTTGGTAAATAGCCAAAATGCCAAATCTTGTGTCACTGTCCAAATATTTGTGGACCTAACTGTATCTATGAAAAGTCCAGTAAATGTCACGTGCAGTGGTGAGGATGAACACTGAGCCCAGAATTTGTTTCTTGATGCAGCAGGTAACTCATCTGTTTCATGTATACATCTAAGGGTGTATTCACATTTGAGTTGTTAATGGAGAATTAGAATGGACAGTGTGCCAAGAATCTGCTTCTTGATGCAACAGATAACTCACCTGTTTCATGTATACATCTAAGGGTGCATTTGCATCTGAGTTGTCAATCTGTTTTTCTGGTTCATCGCAGGAACAGAAGAATTTATTAAACAATAAAGGATCCTGAGGGATGCCATTGACTAGAACTCTGGGTATTCATTGTTTTCTGCCTGGCATTACCGGACAAAGTCAGACTTCCAGATCTTTTTCATCAAACAAACTGAGCCAGATGGAATCCAACACAGATATGAACATAGTCTTACTATGGAAAGTCATGTCCTTTGGTGAGAACAGAGACTGAGCTTGGAATCTGCCCCATAATGTAACAGATAACTCTCTTGTTCTGTGTATACATGTACATACAGGGTGTCCGGAAAGTAAGAACACAAAATGAAAAGGGTGGGCTTTAGCCGGTATATGAAGCATTTTTTATTTAATAATGAACATGTAACTGGAAATGCACTGTTGTGGTGCTGCACGTAGACCGAGATGTCTGTTTCCTATCCCTCACTGCACCATGTGAAAGGAGAAACTAAGAAGAGAAAGCGCTTTAATGGAAAATCAGTTTAATCACTGTTACCTATTACAAGAATTGCTCGAAGTGCTGGCCCCCTGCCTCATTGCAAGAAGTGCAACACCGGGAGATGGATTAATGCACCCATTCACAGACTCCTGGCATGACCCTCACCGCAACGAAAGCAGTCTGGATCCATCCAGTCTGGATCAAATCCAGCGAGCAAGGCCACAGCACAGGTCCGCTGCGTCTGATCCATCAATTCGGCCATCGGTTGTTGATGTGTTCACGGACGATGCGGACAAAATGGGGAGGTGCTCCATCCTGCTGGAGCCACATCCTTGTCCTCATATTCAAAGGCAAGTCTTCGAGCAACACCAGCAAATCATCCTGCAGAAATGCCAGGTAGTTGTTGGTGTTGAGTCTCGGTGAGAGGAAAAAGGGTCCTAAGATGTTGTCTCCCAGAATTCCCGCCCGTGATTAAACTGATTTTCCCTTAAAGCGCTTTCTCTTCTTCATTTCTCCTGTCACACAGTGCAGTGAGGGATAGGGAAACGACATCTTGGTCTACCTGGAGTGTCACAACGGGGCATTTACGGTCACATTTTCATATACCAGCTAAAGCCCACTCTTTCATTTTATGTACTTACCTTCCGGACACCCTGTATAAGCTCTGGTAAATGTCATGTCCATTGGTGAGAATAGTAGTCGAGTCCGGAATCTACTTTATGATGCAGCAGTTATCTCACTTATCTGTGACTACATCTAACGGTGGAAAATCCAGTAAAAGTCGTAGTCAAAAGTCGTAGTTGTCCTTGGATAACTGTTGGATCTAAAACTGACAAAAGCAACAGGAGACTGGCACTGGGACTTCTGGGTAAGTAATAGGCCTGTGGACAGTCCCTAAACCACAATCCTATTAATATTAAAATGTGAAAGTTTGGATGTTTGTGTGTTTGGATGTTTGTTCCTCAATCATGCAAAAACTGCTGAACAGATTTGAATGAAATTTGGCACATAGATAGTTTGTAACCTCGATTAACACATCGGTTACTTTTTATCCCGGTAAATGACATGGCTTCACCACTGTTATGAATTTATGTTCACATACTATATTACACTGCTCTTGGCAGCAGCTTATCTCAGGTTCTGATAAAGCTAGGGATGTTATCTCACTGTGTAAACACTCAGCTAACCCTCAAGAGATTGTGTACAGGCATTTGCATATTATCTGATCTTCTCCACTAACTGAACTGCTGACAAACTGACATAGGCAAACACCTTTAATCCAAATTGGCAGTTTGCCAATTTTAAACATGCCTGGAAAAAGGAAATCTAATTTGTTGCAAACAACGACAGCTATGAAGGTAGCCTAAGTAAACAGAGTTCTCCTCAAGTGGAGCTGAGGGGGATCATCGACACCAACAAGACATTAATTATATAGCATCCCAGTGAGCTGCTGAGATGCCAGAACAATCACAGGCACAGTGCAAAGAAAGAGTTCAGCAGCAGGCCAGCTTGATAGCTGCCGAAATGCCGGAGCATGCAGATCATCAACACAAACAACACGCTCATTATATGGCTTCCTAGCGAGCTGCTAAGATACCGGAACAATCAAGGGTACAGCACGAGGAACGAGTTCAGCGGCAGGCCAGCTTGACAGCTGTCGAAACGTCGGAGCAGGCAGATCATCCACACCAACAATACGCTCATTATATGGCGTCCCAGCGAGCCTATGAGATGTTGGAACAATCACAGGCATGGTGTGAGGAACAAGTTCAGCAGCAGGACAGCTTGAGAGCTGCCGAAATGCCGGAGCAGGCAAACCATCGACGGCAGCAATTTGCTGAATATAGGCGGATCATCGACGCCAACAACCCGCAGAAAAGTGGAATTACAATTCCTTCTATTCCCTATAGAAATTTGTAAGTTAAAACTAACACTCACACTTTGTAGTGTATATGATATTTGAGGTTTCATGTGGCTAAAAACTATTTCATTTTGACTTTTATGCTCCTCCCATATGAGGCAGATTGTAGCTAGGTACCTGAATATTTGATCATTTGTATATCTTATGCTAGGTTCACAACAGCGTTTGAGTCTCTGTCCATCCCCTATTCCACTTAAAATCGTCAAAGAGAAAAGTCCTGCAAGGATTATAGTCCCCGTTTTCCGCGTGTAGCAATTTTTTATGCGTACAGGTTTTCCGTCTTTTGGGTCCCCAAGCAGACCAAGGACAGAAACCCGAACAGCAGTCTGAACCCAACTATGGCCATAATTATCGCCTCTTTACTTTTACTGCTTTTTTCTAGGTTTAGTTTTCCTTTAAGAGTGAAATTTATTCCCAAAATTTCTGCTACTGAAAATCAGTTCCAGTCTGAATGGGGTTGTCTCTGCGGCAGGTACATAGCTTCAGATGACTGGAACAGTCATATCAATTTCTGGAAGAATATAGTATGGGCCTATAGTATTGCCCTGTGGCTTTTCACATTGTCACAGGGGACTTCGGGAACTAAGTTCTTCGTCACACGACAGTACTTTTGATCCACAATTGCTTATCCAAATATGAACACAGGCATTTCCATGGGTCCATACACACAGCTGGAGTTTTTGATTTAGTGAAGAGCTACAAAATATTGAGCAGGAATACCTGTCTGCATTTGTGGGTCTTTTCATTTACTTCAATTTATGGGATAGTCAAAAGCACAGAGGACAATCCACGTGTCATCCGTGTCGTTTTCACGGAACACGTGCCGTACACAACACAGTCGTGAGAAGGAGGCCTTAGTGAGGCAGTAACTACATTCATTTGAAGAAATCTGCCATATAAATAGACTGAGTAAGATAAGATAAGATAAGATATTCCTTTAATAGTCCCACAATGGGGAAATTTCAGTGATACAGTTTCATAGATGGTACAGTAGTATATAACAAGAGAGAAACACATAGAAGCTCATGGCAGATAGAAAAATCCTAGGAATCATAGCAACTAAAAAAGAAACACAGACACACTGCAGGATCATTTAGTTCTCTGTGCAGATTGATGTTAATAATAATAATTATAATAATAATAATACAGCCGACTTGGTTGTAGGACACGAGGAGGGGGGTCACAGCATGTGGATATAACCAGCAGAAATTTTTGCAGAGGTGGGGGACATATGCAGCTATCATGATAAACATGTGGTAGTTCCTTTGGTAGGTGGTGAGATCTCCTGCTCACAGCTGATAGTTCGGTATCTTGCATCAGCACTATTGTCCTTTTAACCACAAAAAATGCCCCAAATGTCCTTTGTAGAGGTAGTAGTACATGGGTAATGGCTGTTTACCTTAGTTGTTCTGCACTATCATGTTGTAGTTCTGTTCCTTATGATCTGATACTTTCCAATTCCAGTAGTCTATTTTGAGCGACTCATTGACATTTGATTCTTGGTGTATGTCTGAGTCAGACTGGTGTAAGACATATCAAAGGCCTGACAGTCTCATCTGGGAAGTTGAAAGTAGAAGGGTTGTCTCATGGTTTTTAACCTACACCTATAATGGCATCAAGAATATAAGTGGAGTGTTGCAAAAAAGCTATCACACCTAGCCTAAAGCTGGCCAAACAGATTGTAAACTGCCATCGCTCATCTGAAGAGAACTGTGGTTGGTTGGACATATGAACAACCATGAATCTTTCAACAAGTGTTCGACTACCCCAGACACTTAGAAAATGAGCCAGTGAAAGTCATTCAATACTAATAAAGTGCTGAAATCCCAAAAAGCGGAGACTTTGTGGGTGTTAGTTATACAAAGACATGAACACAATACAAAAATCTCCCACAGGTCTGTCAGTCTATCCACAGAAGAAAAATCTAGCTCAACAGATTTAGGTTCTGACCAACTTTAGTTGATGGTTGGCTGCATGGGATGAACTGTTTTAGGTTTATGTATGACCAACGGAAACTCAGACAGTCCACAACCTGCCACTACACCAGTCTAAAATCTATTGTGTATGGCCGATGTAAAAACTGTACACACTTTTTAGTTGTAGTAATGAGTAGTAGATTGATGAAGACTGTTTATTTAGAACAGTGGAAAGGGTGGCACAAAAGTGAAAAAGTTGCACATTATTGCACAAAATCCTGATTTGGCATAGAAGGCATGATAAATCTCCCGCATTGTGAGCCAGAAGACTTGTAGATGTAGCAGAGAATAATGACAAGGTTCTGTTAGAGAATAAGGAAAGTCTACAGCAACAACGCATTTCAGGTGTAAGGGTAAGACACAGGACTGCTCTGCGGTGGAATTTCTGTATTGGACATTTCAGCTAGTTGCAAAGGATGATAAATGTGGCTGAACCCGCAGCAATAACGGACATGCTGCTTATTAAAAACCCACAGTGCAAAACAGTGTCCACTGCAGAATTTTTTCTGCTGTGTGTGAATAAGATTGTTTAACTCTCATCCATTACACTGCCACTGTACATAGCCAGAATCTCCAGCAGCTAACGCGCTATGAACTTGCTATGTGTCTCTCCAGTCTAAGGCTTCACAAAGGTACTGTACATGAGGATCTAAGGGCACTGTGACATATTTAATTTTTTCTCATGAGGTGTACTTTATAGAGTACCTGAGTTTTCATGAAAACTTGCTGGGCAGTCAGGTTCTTTCTCGAGTAACTATACAGTCGCAAAGAAAAGTGACCGTAATATAGGAAATCAAGGAACAATGAACTGCAAATACATGTAGCTAAAACACAAGAAAAAAAAATTATGAGCAGAATCAGTAAAGCTGCTTGCTGTCTGTGAATAATATCCCATCTGTAATTACACAAGCAGCTAGAAGTACAAGTATATAGAAGACTTTTCTTACATTGTAAGCTGTGAGAGGTGTAGGATTCTCAGTCTTTTGCACGTAGCCACAGTTTGCAGACACGTCTGTGCAGGCTCTAAGGAGAATCGGTGCCTTCCCTCTCCATTCACTGTGTGAAGAGAGAAAAGGCCCTCTAAGGCCAGGGCCTCATGGGACGTAAACGCTGCGATTTGCCCGCAGTGGAGACGCTGCGGGAAACTCGCAGCGTTTTACAGTGCAAGCAAAGGGGATGGAATTCATGCGAATCCCATGCCCACTTTGTGGGGAAAAATGCAGTGCGGACATGCTGTGATTTGCAAAGCCGTTGCGGATTTGTAAATCGCAGCATGTCAATTATAACTACGGAAACGCCAGTGGCGTTCCCGTAGATATAATGGGCAGAGAAAGTCCGCGGAGGAAAACTCTGTGAACTTTCTCTTCAAAGCGCTGTGGAAAGAACCGCAATGCGATCACGTGGGCCCGTGGGGCCTTAGCCTAACACTGACTGAGATAAGTGAAACAATGTATCTATGGACGGACTTCCTTAGTAACAGAAGAGTGGACAGCAAATTAGCTAGAAGGGAGACACCTAGTGGCAGGAACTTTGGAAACTTCTTTTCAGGCAGAAGGCAGCCCCATTTTTAAATATAGTGCATTACATTTTGGCCCAGAATTGCATGTTCTATAAAATAAGACCAAGTTGTCTGAGAAGTTAGTGACCATTAAGGTTTCTAAGTTGAGCAATACAGGGAACTGTGCAAGTTACTGAAGTAAAACTTTTCATCGTGTCCCTGGAGCATTCTCCATCATTGCATGACCTAGTGTCACTGGTGACTTTGGAATCTTGATAACTGATGACTACAACATCATTAACCAGGTCCCAACTAGTACAATCCTGAATATACACTCGCACAACTAGTTGAGCGAACACTGACAGTGATATAAGCCCACTCAGAAAATAACTAACATGATATTGAAGAAATGGAATTTAATGGTGAGTATCAACACAAAAGATGACAATAAATTAGCACAATGAAGTATCTGTTTGTAGTTCAGTTTATTAATATATATATATCACAAATGCTCACAATATCAAAGCATTTTCCTCAGCATGCTAGATGGAGACATTATAAGAAAAAAAAAAACGTATTTTCCAATTTTATTTTTAAAAAGGTCTGAACATTTCCAATGTCTGTTCTTATCTCTACTTAAGTTTTCACACTTTCCTGAAAATCTCATTTGGTTGCTGTACTTCCAAAGCAACATGTGGAAAACAAAACAGGAGGAACATTAGCTAGGAAGAAAGAATGAAAGGAATCGGCATGACAGCACAACTGAGGTTACCTGTACACTAAAGGATAAAAAAAGCGCTCATATATTGCCTTCACAGTAAGCAACAACAGTTTAGTAACAGTGAAACACAAGATCTTGGAATCGGAAGCAAAAAATTCACTAGACAAAGATCATTAGCATTAGGCATACAGCACAGAGTAAGAATCCAGGGTGCAGCCTAGCTTTAGGCCTACTGGATGCCATTCAAAGCACAACATAGTTCAACATGACTCTTCAAGTATTGTAATATCACAGATTTAATTAATGTGGTATACGGCAAAATAAAAAAAGAAGTATGCCTTGTAAATAAATATATAGAGATATATATATATAAAAAAGATTAGATAGGCTATATTGTTTTCCATGTAGTGATTTATCTAAATGTGTGGAACATTTAATAAACCATTGGTAAGGACTGAAAGTCCCTTCGTTTGTATCAGCCACTGCATGCACAGCCAGGTCGAGGCAGTTAATGGATTATCATAGTAACAATACAACTACAGTATGACTAAAGAACACACAGAGTGCCATCATACGAAAAGCCTTCCCGGAAGGAAGTGTGCAGTTAGACACTATATAGGCTACTCTTCATGGCACAACTTTACTGGAACGGATGGTTACACTACAAAATGGGAACACGGAGTGCTTGGTAAATGTGTTGTGTGCTCTAACATTCTGTAAATTCATTCTTGTTTCCTTCAGCTCCTGATGTAGTAAAGGGTGGATCCTAGACAAAGTAAAAAGAAATATAATAAGTACATAAAAGACCATAATCTATTCACTAAATATATTTATTAGCCTTAAATTATTAGGGCACTGCCACACATTGCTCACGGTCGTACGTGTTTACTGATGGGATGCTCCTGTACGTTCCTATCAGAAGCAATGACATGTACAGGTGCAGTCCACCATTGGTGGTAGGCAGATGTGGCTCCTGACTGCCAGGCTACACCACTGGTTCTAGGGGTATCCTGACAATTACTCCATAGTGCAAGTCTGGTGAGTCCTGTGTCTAGTTGTTTTCATTCATTGTCGAAGTTAGTTCTATTCCAAGTGTTATTACATCTAGCCGACTGAGTGCAACTCAGGTCTATGTTAAATCAATCCACATGACACAGGTCATTAATAAAGCCAGAATGTTAATTGACTTGTGACAGTCAACTAATTAACAGGGCAATACAAAGAGACCAGGGGTCTTTGTGTGTGGTTTGTAGGTCAGACACAACAGGTACTTTTCTGAGCTGGACACCTGGGTAATATATATGGAACAAAGGAAAAAATATGACTTTAAAGGCATGTGGGTCATAATTCATGTTTCGTAACCATCAATGTAATTATATATAATCATAGCTCTCTTTGGTGCAAGCCCCAATCACAGGTGGGAGGCTCTGAAAAAGGGGCGAGCATATGGGCTTTATTACATCTTTTTTTGTGTAAGCACTGTACCTTTTGTGTATACTAAATCACAAAATTTAATAAGATTTTCATTGGCTCTAAATGTCCCCACAATCCTGAAAAAAGAAAATACAGCTTAGGTTTGTTACCTTTTTGTTTGCCAATGTGTATTAGAGGTTCACGGTATAGTGCCAGTAGGCACAGATGTGAGTGCTCTGGATATATCGGAATTGAATTCACACTACGTAAACGGCTGCTTATTCTGAACGTAAAACACGTTCAGAATCAGCGGCGTATAAAGCAGATCCAATTCATTTCAATGGGAGCCGGCATACAAGCGCTCCCCATAGAAATGAATGGGCTGCTTTTTTCACTACAAGCGCTCCCATTGAAGTGAATGGGAAGTGGCGGCGTGTATGGCCGTACATGCGAGCACTTTCCATTCACTTCAAAGAGACTGCTTGCAGTGAAAAAAGCAGCCCATTCATTTCTATGGGGAGCGCTCGTATGCCGGCTCCCATAGAAATGAATGGTAACTGCTTTATACGCCGCAGATTCTGAACGTGTTTTACGTTCAGAATAAGCTGGCGTATACTCAGTGTGAACTCACCCTTAAGTGGCCATTGGTTGCAGCTAGTTGTCACTTCTCTCCTTTGTAGCCTATTGCGACAGTTGAGTGTGGAAGCAGAGTTCCCATGTCACGTGCTTTTGTGCTGTGTGGGTGTTCAAAACCCTGACCTTGAAAATTGTGTGGCAGCCCCCTTACAAGGAAAAGTAGCAATGACATACTTATTGTCTTTCGTACTCTTAAAGACCTTTTACCACCTTCAGCAGCTTCAGTTCTTTGTAGGTGCTGCTCCAATCCCAGAAATGAAGGAGTTTTTCATATAATCCCCACTATTCCTGAATAATCCATGTAGTTAGTTTTAGTTCCTAATTGAAGTCTCTATAGTTAAATGGGTGGTCTCAGGTATACAGTCAAGTGGGTGGTCTCAGGCAGGAGCAGAGAAGTGTGATTATGACTCTGTTCAGAGGTAGACCATACGAGAGCTCAGAATCTCAACCTCTTGTCGGCTCTAGCCCAGTGGTTCAGTGCCTATTTAAAGAGGTTGTGCCATGAAAGCCACTTATCCCCTATCCACAGGAGACCAGGGGATTGAAAGCTCTTAGCCCCCCAGTGATCTGACGCTTATACCCTCTATACAACCAGTATAAAATGTAAGGATTCACAGTAAATTTCATAAAGGAATTCAATGCATACATATATCCGTCACATAACAAATAGAAATAATCTAATATGCTGTTGTTGATCTCCATTCATAGCAAAAATAGCATCAAGGACTGTCAGAGCAATTTCCACTCCCTGCTACCCACTGGCAGATTGCAGGTTGCAGTCTTTGACTTTGCTTAGTCTTTGGAACAAAGGAGATTAATGCAGATTTTCCTTGTACTGTAGTACATCCACCCGTTGTACATAGAACTGCAGCATGACCCCATTTACGTGAACAAAGAGGTATTCCAGTTCCTTGCATAGCAGCTCAGTGGGTGCCACTGTGCAAGAAAAAAGTATAGGGGGCCTTATTTGTTAGGATGGCAATATCCCTTTAAGCTTAATAAGAAGAAAACAAGAGGTTAATGACCGCTGAAATGATAAAGCAAATGACAGACATATTTCCCTATTTCTAGGCAATCAAGCCAAATGTACAAAACCAATATCGTGCACCAGCCCACTATATAGCCACTAATGTTATATTAAGAATATTGCATTCATTCTGCTTGAATTGATACATTGCATGAGCAGTATATGCAGGCGCCTCGCATACACAAATAAGGCCAGACACATTCTTTCCAGCTGAATGGATTAGTTTTAAATCACAGAATTCGCTTCAGCAATTTAAAAGCAAATACAATTTAAGGCCTGTAAGTGATGGAGGACGGCACTGGCCTATCGCTAGTCAGAGGGAGAAAAAAATAAAAAAATATAAAAAAAAATCGGAAATTTACCATGTTACACCATCTCGTACTGATTTGCAGTGATAAACCGAGAAAGACAGCACGCCAAAAGCATCCCAATCAGCTGAAAGACAAAGGAGCATAATACATACATTAGGCGGCAATCATCTACCATTTTATCTTAATAAATATCATCTAGTTCCCAGCGAACATCCTATCAGTTTGTTTTAGAACAATACAATAACTAAAGCTGCATAATATGGAAAAACACTGTTAAATTCCTGCATCAATAATCTCCAATATATCTAAACATTCCAGATAATCAGACAGAGTTATTGGCTATCCGCTGAAGATGTGATGTATATTCTATCCCTGAGGGTCGCCGCCTTTCCCACAACCCCAACAAGAATGAATGCGAGTGGAATGGCGGCCGAGCACGAACGCTGTTGCTCTATTCAGTCTACGGGACTGGTGGAGATCCTTGTACACAGTGATGGGCTTGTCACCTAACAATTATTATCCATCTAGAGCAGGGGTACTCAACAATTATCAATAAAGTTCTACTGAAACGGGTCCGCCATCAGTAACTGAACACGTCCAGCATTTACAGTATTTTGTTGGACAACAAGATGCGAACAACTATAAGACACACACCAGGTCTAGCCATGAAAAATCACGAAAAAATATTTCAGATTAATTAGATCTTTCCTGGTAGTCAACTTGATACAATGTGGGAATAGGGGGCACTAATGTGGCATTATAATGTGTATGGGGGGGGGGATAACCTGGAGTTATGCATTGTGGGGCAATAAGGTGTAATCATCCTGGGTGTGGGGTGGCATTAGCACGTCATTATACTGTGTGGGGGCACTAAGGGTCTTTATAGTGTGTGAGAGCATTAAGGAGCATTACACTGTGTATGGGGAGGCATTAATGGAACATTAGTGCCCCCCATAAAGTATAACGCACCAATAGTTGCACATGTTATAATGAACTATTAGTGCCCCCGCACAGTATAATTCTCCTTAATGCCCAAACACAGTATAATGCTCCTTAGTGCCCCCGTACAGTATATTGTTCCTTAGTGCCCACACATAGTATAATGCTCCTTAGTGCCCCCGCACAGTATAATGCTCCTTAGTGCCCCCGCACAGTATAATGCCCCAATAGTTGCACATGTTATAATGAACTACTAGTGCCCCCGCACAGTATAATGCTCCTTGGTGCCCCTGCACAGTATAATGCTCCTTAGTGCCCCCGCACAGTATAATGCTCCTTAGTGCCCCCGCACAGTATAATGCTCCTTAGTGCCAACACACAGAATAATGCGCCTTAGTGCCCCCGCACAGTATAATGCTCCTTAGTGCCCCCGCACAGTATAATGCTCCTTAGTGCCCCCGCACAGTATAATGCCCCAATAGTTGCACATGTTATAATGAACATGCCTCCATTTGTTTTTGTTTTGCTTTTAAATTTCGTGTTATGTCCAGGTTTTGTCAAACTATGATTAAGGGGCTCTGTGGCCCTGAAACGCATAATCAATGTTTGGACTACTTGTATGTTGGATATTTTTACATCTTTTGTGGATAGCCACTTTCTGTAATAGTACCGTTCGCTATGCTGTCCTGGACTAGTTCATCTCCAGGGGTCCTATGGTCGATCCCTTGCATATCTTATATTGATGACCTATCCTAAAGACAGGACATCAACATTAGAAAGTGGACAACCCCCTTAAACATGACAGTGCGTTTGTGACTACTCTGAGCCCCGTAGAGTCCAGCAAATACATAAGATGCTGTAGACCAGTGGACATACCTCCAGGAATACTGTGATGCCCTATTTTTGGGTATTCAATACTTGGAGCATTGGGAAATGATTTTCTCAGCAAGTATATATTATATATATTGTTTCAAGTATCTTTAATATGGGCTGCTCACATGTATTCTCCGCATGAGAGATGATTAAATTTGAGCATTGTGGAGTTTAACAAGTATGACCAAAGGAAAAACTTCAAAGCAAATCTTTAATCTGTTACAACGGGTGGAACTAATTTCATCTGGTCAGAACTAATCGATTAGATAACACACATAGAACACTAATCCTTAATGACTGACGTTCAGGTTGCATCAAACTATAATTGTACATGGACACCTTAAAGGGAATGTTTATTATTTATTGAAACCAAATATTTTTTGTCCTAATCTGTTTTAATTATCTGACTGTAGATGTTTTATTCTATTCTCTGTACAAGATTAAGGGGCCTGCCATCTTGCCTGAGCTTCTCCATTGCTCTGTTAATAGCACTTAGAGTTTTCTAGGCATGTTCTGTACATAGAATGGGAAGGAGAATCTATGGTGAGTTGTAGATGAAATGATTATGATATAGAGGTGTTATCTTCTATTGTAATTGTTTGTTATGTAAATGAGGCATCTGCTGCAAAGAAAACCTCTACAGAATTAGCTAATTCAATTGTGTTCATTATGGCAGAGACAGGCAGTGTACAGAATGGAGTTACCTGTACAGGGCGGAGCTAAACGGCAGGTTGCTTATGAAACCCCGCCCACCAAATGACGCAAGAAACCAGGAAGAAAGAAGATTTTACAGCAGTGAAGACTGGTGAGTATGTGACGTGGGAATACCCCTTTAACTTTTATTTCACAAAACATTCCTTATTATATAATAGTAAATATTGCTGTCTGAACTCATTTTTTATTATACATGTAATGTTCCAGAGATATACTACCACTCCTGACCCACATGACTCGCCTCTGCACTGATGTGATTTTTTTTTGGGAAAGAACCCCAAAATAGTGGTCTACAGGTGGGTGCCTTTGCCTTTTGGAAGATCTTTTCTGTGGCTTGCATCCCAAGCCATCTCACAAGCCTTCATTAAAGTAAGACATTCACAAATTGGAAGCCCCCCTCCAATAGGTGGGACTGGGGGCAGAGATCAAGAAAAACTCATTTGCATATCTTTCCCAGAACTTCAAGGGAATTATGCATGACTAATAAGTCATCCTATGCTGCAAAGAGCGTTTCTTCAGTGAGACCTAGCATAGAAGTTGTAAGACATGTGCATGGTAAAAGGAAAGAGTGAGAGGAAGCATTACAACAAATGTCCATTGTAAAAGCATGAAATGATAAAACTCAACAGACCACATTGTAAGTCAATGTCAAAGTCCGGAGGTGTCTGCCATGAGCTGCTGTTGACACTATGTGGTAGTTTGCATGTATAACAACCCATGAAGCAAAAGAAAGCCTCACGTAACGGACCCAAAGGGGTAGTGGATGGGGTTCATGACAATAAAATGTATGAGGAACATAATACTAGGTCAGGTTTTTTTAGAATTGAGATTAAGGGCAGGAGTTGGGGTTTGTTTATTATACACACTTATATAGGAGGGGAGTGTGCGGGGGGAGGGGGGGGGTCACATTGCAGAATAGGAGTTATATAGAGCAGGTTAAATTTCCCCGCCCTCCCTCCCTATTTTTTCGGTAGTTCTTGGCATGGCAGCATGCACAGGAGGGGTCTTTGGAAGCACAAGTGGGAAAATTAATTGGTTGGATGGATTTTGGAGGCTGGTTTGGGAACCAGACTGGTTGGACAAGTCCTGAGGTTAGGGTACCCATGATGGATCTACCTTCCGATGCTGGTGCCCCTGGGCCAAGTGGACTACGGCTGGGGGTAAATAAATCGGAGGTCTGGAGATATGGTGTCAGGTAGTGCCTTCAGGGACCTCTCCTTATATACGGGTTACTGTTATATCTAAGCGGGTGTTGTTCTAAATGATAAGTGGTGTCTAATGTTATTGATTTCATCTTTACGGGTGTTCTGTTTTGGACGAGGTTGTTCACATAATGGATGTAAAATGATAAATAAGAAAATGGCGCTATGGCCTTTACTTCCAACCTGGTATCTGTGTCTTCTTGGGGAAGCAAGTGGTTAAAGGTAAGTTGGGGTGAGGTCTTAGTGTATCTAGTTAATTTCACATGTCATGTGAACGGAGCCTAAATTTGTGATTTTTCGGGTAAAAAGTTTCTTAAAAAGTGTAAGAAGACTAAGATTAATGTTGTATATGTATGGTAATAGGATTGATGTATACACTCAACCAGTCATTACAGTGTATATATATATATATATATATATATATATATATATATATATATATATATATATATATATATATATATATGAGCAAGACTAAGGTCACACTCTCAGTTTGTTGTTCTGACAGTATGAGATCCGCTGCACCCCCAATTTGCATCCCGTAAAATTCACGGCAATGTCTTTGTCCACACAGAGATATCAGATATGATGTTCTTTATGAATTGTGGCATTCACTGGATATTTTTGATTGGGTCTGCCAAAACCCGGAGCTAGCAGTGGCTGGAGGGGTGAAAACGGAAGAGGAATTTGATGTGGAAGTCGTCCTCTAATTTGTTTGCCGTTTCCACTGTGTGAACGTACCCCAAGAGATCCATATTTGAAATTCATTTTCATTTCACATAAAATCTGATCAGTGCGGCCACCTACCATACTTTGGACAGCTAATGCTTGCATGTATAGAGCAGCCAGATCATGGGCTTTATGGTATAGCAGTATACGCCATCTACATCACATACTGCCGCCAACTGTCAGTGAGCTGATAAGTAATTGTGGTCCACTAAGTGATAGTTCAGACAACAGAACATGCTGTATGCCATATATAAACATTCAAATCTTATGTGTACAAGACACTTGAGCTACTTCCAGCTGATAGTGTGTCTTGAGATCAGATTATGGTTCTGGAGTCTTTATAGAGTATAATGTTATAGGATTTTGTATAGTTGATCCAATTTCAAAGTGATCATGAATACAAATAGAATTTACATGCCCATTAAGCTTCCTTAAGGCTCATCATACTTGTACATACTGTACAATCCCTGGTCTAGCAATTTTGTGATATTCCAGTACCTGAAATTCAGCAACTTAGATCCACTGCAGGTATGTACATTATATAACTTTACTTGTGTCACACATTCATAAGGGACTGTGGTGTTGTGAAATCTAGACTGTATTTCATTGCAATAACCTGAATGTGAACAAATGTGGAACATGAATCTCCACTGATATCACCAGTCTTGTACCAGGGAGGTAGCTATCAGGGGTGCAGTTACTACAGGGCTCCTAAACAGGGTGGGGGATGCAAAGGTCCCTCTGCCACATAAAATATACACCACTATTCTAAATGAAGCAAGCCATATCACACATTTTGCATTGGGGCCCAGGAGCTTCAAGTACTCCTGTAACTGATAAATACTTTCTAAGTCAGCAGCCCACCTCCATATACAGAACAGGTTATTCAGATGAGATTTATCAAGCTCATTACATTTAGTTGTCTTATTCGTCAACCATTATCATAATGATATAACATTTTGCAGCCACTAAACTTCTCTCATTGAAAATGCAAATTGAAATGCAAATACAATACAACTATACAAGGAATACCACTTCAGTATGCTTATTAATAAAGTTATGGAATACATTTACAATAAATCACCAAGCAAGGTAGGAAGAAACCTGCAGATCCAACAAAGGAAACAGGTTCTCGTCAGTAATAAAATACAATTACCTATCGCAACTAGTGCAGGAGCCAACAAGAGGCGAGGCACGACTAGACCTAATTTTAACAAATGAACCTGACACACTGTCAAAAGTGGAGGTTGGGGGACATCTGGGTAATAGTGACCATAACATAATAAGTTTTCTTGTACACATTAAGAAGACGTTCATTAGAGGGGGTACAAAAACACTAAACTTCAGAAAGGCAAATTTTAACCAGCTGAGAGAGGAGCTTAGCAGCCTAAACTGGGACAATGTCCTCAACGTGACGGGAACACAAACTAAATGGGACATCTTCAAAAGTATACTAAATAAGAGCACTAGAAAACACATACCCTATGGGAATAAGCGGGCTAGAAATCATAGAAAACCAATATGGCTAACTAAAACAGTACAGAATGCAATGAGGGATAAAAAGGAAGCATTTAAAGTACTAAAACAAGAAAGTAGCGACACAGCATTAAAAAACTATAAGGAGAAAAATAAATTGTGCAAAAGACAAATAAAAGAGGAGAAGATTGAGGCTGAGAGAAAAATTGCCAAGGAAAGTAAAAGTAATCCAAAATTATTCTTACCGATATATCCATACTACACTCAATACATTTAGTAATAAGCATACTGAGGACGAGCGCTGTGGTACTGCTTAACACGTAACGCCAGCGTTATACCAGACTTATACAGAGACATTAAAAGGGTTGTACAGAAAAAAAACCAAAAAACTCCTACTCAACTGTCCCCAGATGCCCCGGTGCCTCCCACTATGGTACGGTCCTGCTGCTCAGCTGTCTATTTTTGCCAAAATTCCTCGCCACCTGTGGCGTCCCGTGTCCTTTTCCTTAGGCCACTGATTGGCCTCAGTGGTCACGTTTCGGTGGGGACTTCCACCAGAAGAAAACAGTTCAGCGGCAGGAGGCATCGTACTGCACTGGGAGGCACCAGGACATGGGGACAGGCGAATATGTTTTTTAATGGTGTGGGTTTTTGTTTGTTTGTTTGTTTTTTTACCTTCCCCGGCCTAAATTTTTTTTCAAAAAAATATTCAGGACAAACCCTTTGGAAATTATGTAAATTAGATCAAATCAATCAACTATTGCATAAGTTCTAGAATGTTCATGACATTGCAGGATTGTAATACCACACAGATTGCCTTGTGTGCACTCAGCCCCACCCCTAATGAACCACGTTTTCACATGCCTTGTAAGACTATTTACAGAAAGTCAAGGCGATTAGTTCACTTATCCTCAAAACATAAGATCCTAGTGCACATGGGGGCATCTTGGTTCACAGGCTGTAGTAATCTTCCCGTTTTAGAAAAAAACCTATACTGTAATAGCATTTAGTTCTATTTACTGTCATGCTGTATACGCTTACATACACTACAGTGAAGAAAACGTCCTAGGAAACACACAATACATATAGGGTTAGGGACACCAAACCTTTTGTTTCCATCTTTACAGCAGTCTGCACCATCAATTTTATGATCAGTTGTAAAGCAACAAAAACATATAAAATAGTAACAAGTATCAAATACCAGAGTTATGGCGTGTGTTTACTGACTGACCTAATGCACCAGGCTGGAGTGTATCTAAGGCCCGGTTCACATCTGCGTTCGGGATTCCGTTCGGGAGGTCCGGTTGGAGACCCCCTGAATGGAAACCTATATGTATAGAAAAATGGTTACCTGGGAAAACACACAGACCCCACAGTCTATGTTTCTGCACGAAACATGCGGAGAGTAAAGTCCTGCAAGCAACACTTTTCTCTCCACATATTTTGTGCGGAAACCGAATGGAAACCACACGGACCCCATTATGGACCCCATTTTCCCAGGTAATACCCTAGTTCCATTGCTCAAGTAGGATTGGTAATGTCATAACCGTGGTAGGATCAACTCTCACTGCACAGGGTGGTGCAGTAGATGATATGAAGAAAAAAGTAGTGCTACAGAGAACTGAAGGCCCTCCCCCCAGTGCACCAACTACCTTATTTATATAAGACTTAAAAATTGTTTTCTCCCAAATCTACAAAAGTGACATATATAAAAAGGGTATGATGTACCGTAATATGCTTTGCAATGTGGTGGTGGCAGTTGAATATGTTAAGAGGAGTGGGTACTCCCTTTAACTTCTGGCCTTGGTGTCAAAACCTTATGAACAACCTGATCAAAACCTTCATATGTGAATATATCCTATAGGTACTGCAGGCTAAAAGTCCTACCAGATTTTGTTTTTTCCCTACTACTTTTCTAAGCAGATAAATAACTAACACGTCGCGTTCTGTAACTGAAGCTGCAGGAGCGTCACGAATATGGCATTTATGTTCCTACAACAGAAAACTGGAGTGAATACATTCTCAAACGTGCCCTAATATTTCTTTCTACATGCTTGAATGTACAGCATTACAATGTAATTCATGATATGTTCCCTTTCAGGCACACACTGTAGTTAAAGAGAGGTTGTCTCCTTTCCTGACATGTCTATTTTAGTAAATACTTGTATTGCCCATGAAAGAACAACACTAGTGCATCTTCTCTTATAACTCCATGTTGGTAGAAGTGGTAGGGTAATGTCTACATGGTCTATATTTAACTTGCAAGATCCATATAAGGCCAATATTAATACATCCCCCGGCGAGGCTTAAATGTATAGGAATTTACAGGCCATTGAATACAAATCACAGTCACCGTGTAGCCGTACAAATCTATAATGAAAAATGGAGTGCCTGTCATTTATCGACTAAACGCAACGAAATACCGAAGGCTTTTATGTTCAGTTAAGAGCCACTCCATTGGCTAATGGTAACAAGTGCAATAAAATTACAGACAAGTCTGCTCGCTAATACAAGTCACTGTCCATTCATTAAAGGAGAGGAACGCACGCTTCAACGCTTGTTTTTATTTACCTCAATACACATAAAGACAAGGCTGCCATCAGCACAGTATGTAGCACATGGTACTGCCATTAGGTGTTCAGGTGAATGAGGGGCCCAAAGTCAGACAGGGGTCGCCACTATCCATTAACACGAAACTGACGAATACTAGCTACAAAACTGTAGATAAGATAACATGTGCATTCCAACATGGCGAATATCATGTCACCAGAAAATAATGTATCATCTATATTTTATTCTATCAAATAAAGTCAGATCGTGAAATACATTGTTACTTTTCTAATCTATTTTTATTTTCTAATTGTAAATGTTCTTATTTTATATTTTGTCCATAGGAACCTACACTCTGGAGACAACTCATTGACCTTTATGGGATAGTGCTCTAGGTATGTTGTGTGTCCTGTACAGGGGACATTGTGTAGAGAGGAGGTGATGAATTGTGACCATCATCTACTGTCATTGATGTATCAGATTATCATAAAGGTGTTATCTTTCATTGTGACCCTGCCTGTGATGACAATGATATGACTGCTAAGAACTGTTCTTTTGAGAATAGAAATTATCTGGGTATCACGAGCCTCAGCGGCCAGTGTGAAAACTGCAAGATTTTTCAATACAAATCGAGAAATGGAAAATAAAAAAATAAAAAAAACACTGAAAACTTGATTTATGTATATATAATATGTAATCTTTAGTCTGTGAAAAAAAGTCTGTTTTTCTACACTTATTTTTTGCTGTGGGAGCTTGTGAAGGTTTTTGATTGTATTTCTGTATTATCATTGTACCATTCACAGGAAATGCTGCCAATATATTATAGATACTATTAGATTTCTATTAACTTTAACATCATTTTGTTTTCCTGTTAGTCCATAATAATGTAATGGTATCTGATTGCAAACATGTCCAAAAACGATTTGTACCTCTTCTACAATTATATAGATTCGAATGAAGATTGTGAAGATTATGAAGATTCTTGTACGTTTGATGCTACGAAATTATGGATTATCTGTACTATAGCAATAGAGATCAATACAATTGCAAGTATGTTGATGTTACAATGTCACTATGTCAAATTTCCACTTGAGTATGTGAGGCTTTTCTAATTGACCTTGCAGGAAACGCGACAAGCGGTCACCCTGCCCTTCCATTATCCTAGGAGAATACAGATGTTATATTCACCCGAGGATCGACCAAAATGGCCCTCTGCCTCTGAGAGCAGAACTATAAATGACATGGAAGTTGGCGTTCTGCCACATGTGAATTGAAACGGCTCATGCTTGTGAAATCAATTATTCTTACCTGTGAGAACGCAATTCCAAAAGCCACTCCAGCTATAATTCCCATATTAATTTCCATGAAGTTAGTGACCAGTTCATAGCAGCCCTGAAAGAAAATCGATTTATTTAGAATAAAAACCTTATACAAACCTTTTATGAAAAGTAAGAGAAAGGCGGCCTGTCAGTGAAACTTGTCCGTTGTAAAGTTTTGTGCCATTTGAGTAATAGAAGCCATGACAGAATCCAGCAGAGTGCTAGTCAGTTTGCTGTATGTGACATGGCAGCGTGCCTGTTGTTCTCTCTTATAGAATACTCTTCATAACACCATCAACCACAAGGACATACTGCGCTCCTTTAGAGTTCTATAGGTCTTAGTTATTGAAGGTATTTTCCAGGGCACAAATTTTGCCGGATATAATGATCAGCATGGCAGCGGAATATAAATAGCAGTTCCCAATTCCCCACCTGTCCCATTCTGATGCTGCCCGGGCCCTTGCTGCTTCTTGGTTCTACTGAACATGTAATAGATGCCAGTCAGCCAGGTGCTGGTGAGAAGGGTCCCCACTGATGTCAGTCACTGACTGAGCTGGCACTTCTAGTCTATTTATTGCACATCAAGCAGGACCTGAAAGCAGAGAACAGCAGGAACCCAGGCGTCACCAGAACAGAATTGGCATTGGGTCAGTGAGGATATGCATCATTATTTTCCTGTACCATCATGCTATGCACAGATCAGCAGGATCTCTGCTCAGTTCAGTCATGAACTGTATCCTGCTGACAGTGCAAGAAATGCATCCCCGTAGCAAAAAAAAAAAAAAAAAAGACAGGCTTCTTTAAAGTTGTGAAATACTCTATATAAACACGTAGATTCTAACAAGTACAGAACACATGGAAGAAATAGTGTCCTCACCCTCTGATACACCTTAGTTGGAGCAATAGTCATGTTGCGCATATCTGAAGGATTGCAGTCGCTCATATTTGCGCAGCAGCTGGGCGGGATACCATGTTCATGAAAGTAAATGCTGTTAGTCCAGTTGGTGTAGCTCTGAACTCCACAACAACGCAACTACAAGGAAAAAGAAAAAGATTAAACACATATTTAGTGCATATCATAGTGGTATAAGATCCCAATACCACCTTGAGGCTAAGACTTCAAGTAACAGAAACTTATCAGAAAAAAAACACTGTGCTTTATAATACCAGTAGTAAGAATTTGGCTCATCTAGCACATTGTGGGAGGGAAGAAAACCTAGAAAAGTTTCAGAGGAGAATACAGCTAAGACTAAAAAAATGATGAAAAGTCGGAAGAAAAAAAAAAAACACAAAGCATTCTGACAGTTTTATTCTGCAGTTTTTTTTATTTCAATATTTCAGTAGTGGTAGTAGTAGTAAGCATAGTAGTAGTAGTAGGCATAGTAACAGTAGGGGTAGTGGTAGTAGTAAGCATAGTAATAATAGTAAGCATAGTAATAGTAGGAGTAGTGTAGTAGTAGGCATAGTAGTAGGCATAATAATAGTAAGAGTAGTGATAGTAGTTGTAGTAGTAGGCATAGTAATAGTAGTAATCATAGTAATAATAATAGTAGGCATGGCACTAGTACTAGGCATAGTAATAATAGTACTAATGGTAGGAGTAGTAGAAGATAGTAATAGTAAACGCTGGAATCGTAGTAGTAGGAGTAGTATAACAGTAGCAGTAGGCATAGTAATAATTGGTGTTGGCATCATAGTAGTAGCAGTAGAATAGTACACACAGTAATAGCAATAGGCAAAGAGATAGTAATAGTAGTAGGCATAGTAATAGTAGAAGTAGCAGAAGGAGTACTAAAATAGTAGGAGTAGCAGTAGGCATAGTAGGAGTAGCAGAAGGAATACTAATAATATAAGTAATAGTAGGCATAATAGTAGTAGATGTAGGCATCATCGTAGAGTATAGTAGTTGTAGGTGCGGTAGTAGTAGCATTAGGCGCAGCAATAGTAGTATTAGCAGCATTTTGTGTCTTGCATAATGGGTTAATCATTTTGATACCATAAGGACCAGTTTACACCCTACTACCCATCTCCCTGATTCTCAAAGCTAATAAACTTTTATTATTGTGTAGATATTTCCTACATACAGATTGGAACTTACACTTTTTTGAACGTCATCAACTGCGCGACTCCTTTCATCATTTCCATCGTAATTCTGGATAGCTTCAGTGTAAGTTCTCAGAAAAGTGTCCTTAATCTTTAAGAAAAAACAAACATATAGCAATACATCTCAAGTTTACGTTGCCTTTTTACAAACATTATCCATTGTTCTGCCCATGATATACTCTGCCACTAGATGGCACCCTGCAGCACTACAGCATTAATTCTCTATAATGAGATGGTTTGGCACAACGGTTTATTTTATTACAGAGCTGTACTGTCTGGCCACGAGTAATAAAGAGCAATCTATTGTATCTAATACGAAGGGAATAATAGGCGGCATACACCTTACTTTTACCAACAAAAAACACATTTATTCAAGAATATTTCTTTCACAATAATCACAAATATAATATAATATATACACACACATAGCTGCACAATATGTCGCCTTCACATGAGCCCTACGTAAACACTATGTTGCTATATATTCTCAAGGATTGCTAATACTTAGCTAATTAAGTTTATTAGATCTGAAATGGTTAATAAATCTTCCTTTTAACTGATCATTCAGGCTCTGCCTAAACAGCTGAAATCTTGCAGAGATTATTCACTGGGGATTCCCTACTGTCTGATAATGGGGGATTCCATTTTATTTCGGGATTTCCCTTTAACTAGCACATTCATCAGCATGCATCTTGTAATCCATTGCTTGGGTCTATTGTCATATATTGTTTGGATATCAGATAGATATCTACTGGGTAGTAACCTGCTTTTTATGGGATATTTCTGTATTTGCTAATTGGCATCCACCTAAACTCCCAATAATAAAAAAAACGAACACCATCTACTCACATATTCTGTCTCAAACACCAGGTCTGTACATCTAAGTGGGCCAGTTTCCATAGCGTGTACATGAACCCCATTCAGATAAAAGGGAGAGACATGTGAATACAGCCTAACACTACACCAGACAGGAATATTATTACAGAATATCAGAATCTACAAAACCGCACACTTAACTGTCCTGAATTTTATGTGCTTGCTGCAAATTTTCTGGAAAAAACCTGGAAAATCTAGCACATCTCGAAAAAACTGTACCAAAAAGATTTAGTTTACTACATATTTAAGGTTTCATTTAACAACTTTTAGAAGAGGAAAGTTACAAAGACCCTTCGAATCCTTTCAACTTCATCATTTTAACTACAAAACTTTGTGGCCACTAACAACTGAAAACCAAATGGAACAGCACGTGGTGGTGGTTTTTGGGCACATCTCAATCTAGCCTCTCTGCCTGGCGCAAGCAATCTGTGCTCATAACCTCAAATTTAATCTTTTGCCTGTCATCCCAACAGTCAGATGGGTGGAGTATACGAGCAAATAAATCACCATATCAACATTCATGCCATGTCTTCTGGGAGCTTGTGAGAAGACAATGATATCCAACCATGATCAATGGAGGACACATAGTGCTACCTCGCCACAGAATGCTAAGACGGTATTATATTTCTAATTTAGGCAGAGATTCGTCTTCAAAGTTAGTGGGGAAGGCAAACACGCTTTTGGGGATACAATAATTTTCACTTACCTCATGTCGAAACACAAAACCTGAGATTCCGGCGATCAGTTCAGCCAGGAACACCAAGGATAAAAACATTGCATACTGCAAGACACAAATGATCAGAATTACCATCATCATGGAGGAAACAAATATTACAGAGGTGGCGAAATGTTGAGGACCACCAGCCATATAGAAACCGGCAAGTTTACCCAATATGTTTATTTTCTAGTTCTCATGCAATTGGCAAAAAAACCCCTTCTATATACACTAGTCTATGAGGCCTAAAGCTGTCCAATAGAAGATAAATATCATACTGTCAAGTGGTGGTCAGTGGTTTTTAATGTCAGAACATTCTGCCAGATTGGTCCAATACAGACACCATTTGACGGACACCCAATCCACTGTTTTTTCAGGAGGTATATACCTACCAAAGGTATCCGCCAGTGGATTAGGTATTAAAAGATACATACATGTTCATCTGAGCAGGCATGTTTATTGGGGTCAGAAAAGAGAACCCTGTTCAGATCTGCTTTAGGCTACAAAAAGCATGTTCTTTGTTTTGCAACATCTCGCTTGTGATGTCATCAGCTCCTCGCCATGGAAAGTTTACTTTATAATAAGCCATGCATGAAAATATCACAGCTGGCTCTGCTGCAGCTCCCACACAATGTACTGACAAAAACTGCACAAATTAATTGGTCTATCAGTGCAGAAAAAAACGCAGCGCTCACGCTGTACTGGCACTATAAAAAGAGATTTCTCCGGGGAGCTCCGCGACACACATACCAAACCACTCAGAATATGATGGCTTTACAGTTCCCTGACCAGGGAGGAAATCTTTATCCATGGAATAAAGGGAAAAGAAGTATCCTCCGTATAACCGGAAATCATCTACAGCAACTACAGAAATAATGCAAGATATCTGCAGATCTCTACAGGAAATCGAGCCTATGCTGCGGGTGTATCCCGATGGGAAAACCATGAAGCTGTTCCTGACTCTTTGTACATGATGATTTCCCATCCACTTCCATCTGTTTTTCCACATCTACACAACTGATCAGTTAAACTGATGATCACAACGTGATGTGAATGGCCCCCTACTATGGATTCACCCACAACTGTGACAACATACAATCCATTCCACTCAGGTGCATGCTGCACTTCGCAGTCACATGTCTGAATCCCATAGTGACCATAAAAACAGATAGTGGGGCAGGTAAACTAGTAAAAATGCACCAGAATGCTGATGTAATTTGTGCAAAAAATTGGCGTACACGTTTTACACATTTTTCTAACTGTATCTTGGTCTTATCGGACAGCTGGGAGGAGTTTGTCAAAATAGTCAATGCTCAATATCCAAAACGGTGCACCAAAAATGCATGAAACATTTGGTACATTGTTGAAACTAATAAGTGGAGTAAAAGTAGACAAGACGGTGTAAAAGCGCACAAGATTCTTAAACAGCCTCAGGCACTTTAGCAAATCTGGCGCAGTTTACAAGTGTCTACTAAGAGTCTTATCTTATCTGCCTCATGTTTTATAATGTAATGAGCCAGAAACAGATGTAGGTGTCATCCAAACAAGCAACCCAGGATTTTTTCTTTTCATCTTTGCCTCCATATCAGGTAAAAGGCAGGAGATCTTTTTTTTTTTTACCATGCACTTGGTGAATTCGTAGATTTCTATAGGCCCACTCAATGTTAGCCTCATAGGAATACATAGAGAGACGCGACTGCATTATATAACCACAAAAACACTGAGCACTGCTGGATTTTTGGTTGTGCCATGGGAGTTGACAACAAAGTCGACACGTAGCCCGAGTCTTACACCTTTTAACTGATGTACTTTACAAATAGAGAGATATTAAGAAAAAAAAACCTGGAGTGCTTTTATAAGCTTTTCCATTCCCCCGAGATTACTCACTTAATAAAATTAAGAGGTTTTCCCATGTCAGGCGTTTATGGTATAAACTATAAAGCTTGTGGATGTGACATCCATAGATATGAGCACCATCATTTAGCCCGCTGGATGGTTTGCCTGGTAGACAGGGTCAGAGGTGCTGTATTTTGCAGATATATAGATGTGGACGTCTCAACAATCACACACTTATGGCATATACTGTGAATATGCCTTAAATGTTAATGATGGTAAAACCCCCAAAAGAACATAAATCATCAAATAAATCACATATGTAATATATATGTCCAGAAATAGAAAACGGTTTTCATAATCTTTGTACATTTTTGGCATCTTATATAAAAATATAACACGTAGATTAAAACTGTATCTACTGAAACAAGATTCCTTCCCCGCACCATATCATCGTTGTAATTGATCTTTATCGAGACCTGCCAGAAGGTTGTCCCAGCAGTCACATGTAAAACTGGTCAGGTCTGTTTGTGAGTCAGCTGTGTATCTAGATTGTGCTGGAATAAATAAGGTTTTCCACTGTTGCAGTCTGACACAGTCATTGGAATTTTCCAAAATAAGGAATAAGAAATACATTTCAGAGGTTAAATACAGTATCAACCCACTGTAAACGCTAATATATACACCATACAATGCAGATTAGATTTCACAGAGATCCCAAAAGCTACTCACCAGTTTCAGCATCCATGGGCTACCACGGCAAGTGGCAAAGCATCCAAAGAGTCCGAAGACAATGATTGTAGTTCCGGTTCCAATGAGGACATAGGGAGCATTGGTGGAGTTTTCAGCAATGAGAGAAATATATGTTCCTAATGTAAGTTTTCCCCACACGCCAACAGCTAGAAGAATGACGCCAGTAATCTGTAAGATATAATCATAGAAACAAGTAAATATATGTAAGGCAGAAACACACAACCAAGGCTAGTTACATCATAGGATGTATGATCAGCATGGGAGTGCTCTTCTCACAAATCTCAGTTATTTCAAAAGTCTAACAAAAAATTCTGAATTAGTGATATGCGCTAACATATTCAGCCAAGCTCTGGCTTCTCTTAATTAAAATACACCTACCCATCCTTACCTCAAATTTGGGTAAGGAACCAATACAGTACAAAATCATGACAAGCTAGACAGGCTGCAACCTCAACATGACCACTGAGTGGCCACGCATTGACATATATAGCATAGCATAGTATCTTGTGACAGGATAGACTGAAACATGTTGTTCTGAAAAGCTAGTCATCTTGTAACACAAAAACACCTGGATACGTCCAGCCAAGAGGAAAGGTAAGGAAATGAATCAGTATTTCAGCTAGTTCTTTGAAGAGGACAACGTACAAGTGCCTTCCTCCATATCCAGCCTGCATGAAATCTATACAGTATAAGTGCTAAAATTGGGATCTGGCTGTCATATATCTACTGAAAGAACAATTTCCCTACCTGAGGATGACTTAGTGGATGAAAGACGCTCCCAATGACTTGACCTTAGTACGGGAACTAATAGAGGTGTTAACAATAAGGTTTTTGTCGCTGCCAGGTGCCTTTTAACAAATAGCTACTGGATATGGTAACATTCCCAACTCATTTATGCTGCTGACCTACTGAAAGCACTGACCTAGTTTTTACGGGCTCCAGCAGTGGACACATTATTAGAATTACCTTTGGGCCAAATACAAAGGAGACTATTGCATTTGAAATGGAAACCACGCAAAGCATTACGAGGACTAGAAATCCATTTTTCCTTGTGTTGTCAAATACAATATTACTTTCAGCTCCGGTAGATGACTAGCTAGTGTTTCACATCATTTCTGGATTTGTTTCAAGGTAACGTGACCAGAACATCTTCCTTTGGCCTCGGCTTTGTGCTCCTGGGTATTGATTTGTATCTGATGTTTTCTCAGTCGGTGCCTTGTCTAGCGCTTACAACGTTTTTATTAGTTCTCACCTCGCACCCTTACATGTTCATATACTTTTGTGCTTCAGAGGAGGCGTAATGTTCAGAAACGGACCGAATAAAATTAAAACTTTGAAGAACAAAGGTAGCGGAAGAGGTTATCATGGCCACACAGAGATATATACACTCACCGGCCACTTTATTAGGTACACCATGCTAGTAACGGGTTGGACCCCCTTTTGCCTTCAGAACTGCCTCAATTCTTCGTGGCATAGATTCAACAAGGTGCTGGAAGCATTCCTCAGAGATTTTGGTCCATACTGACATGATGTCATCACACAGTTGCCGCAGATTTGTCGGCTGCACATCCATGATGCGAATCTCCCGTTCCACCACATCCCAAAGATGCTCTATTGGATTGAGATCTGGTGACTGTGGAGGCCATTGGAGTACAGTGAACTCATTGTCATGTTCAAGAAACCAGTCTGAGATGATTCCAGCTTTATGACATGGCGCATTATCCTGCTGAAAGTAGCCATCAGATGTTGGGTACATTGTGGTCATAAAGGGATGGACATGGTCAGCAACAATACTCAGGTAGGCTTTGGCGTTGCAACGATGCTCAATTGGTACCAAGGGGCCCAAAGAGTGCCAAGAAAATATTCCCCACACCATGACACCACCACCACCAGCCTGAACCGTTGATACAAGGCAGGATGGATCCATGCTTTCATGTTGTTGACGCCAAATTCTGACCCTACCATCCGAATGTCGCAGCAGAAATCGAGACTCATCAGACCAGGCAACGTTTTTCCAATCTTCAATTGTCCAATTTCGATGAGCTTGTGCAAATTGTAGCCTCAGTTTCCTGTTCTTAGCTGAAAGGAGTGGCACCCGGTGTGGTCTTCTGCTGCTGTAGCCCATCTGCCTCAAAGTTCGACGTACTGTGCATTCAGAGATGCTCTTCTGGCTACCTTGGTTGTAACAGGTGGCTATTTGAGTCACTGTTGCCTTTCTATCAGCTCGAACCAGTCTGGCCATTCTCCTCTGACCTCTGGCATCAACAACGCATTTCCGCCCACAGAACTGCCGCTCACTGGATGTTTTTTCTTTTTCGGACCATTCTCTGTAAACCCTAGAGATGGTTGTGCGTGAAAATCCCAGTAGATCAGCAGTTTCTGAAATACTCAGACCAGCCCTTCTGGCACCAACAACCATGCCACGTTCAAAGGCACTCAAATCACCTTTCTTTCCCATACTGATGCTCGGTTTGAACTGCAGGAGATTGTCTTGACCATGTCTACATGCCTAAATGCACTGAGTTGCCGCCATGTGATTGGCTGATTAGAAATTAAGTGTTAACGAGCAGTTGGACAGGTGTACCTAATAAAGTGGCCGGTGAGTGTATATAGAGCTCAGCAGGTGCCAGATTATTGAACAATATGTATAAAGAACGGTGGACATTGCAGCCACAGATATGCATATAGGTCAGTAGGATGAAATGAATTGCATGCAGAGCAAGAGTTCATGTACAGGTGCCTTACAAAATAAAGAGTCCACAAAATAAATCTCTCTCTATATATATATATATATATATTTATTTATTTTTTTACACAATGAGGTTCCTATGACACTGCATTTTGCAAGTCCACTAACCATACATAGTAGCAAAGCTCCCAGCACATATGTCAGATATATTCATATGCGAGATATGGACCAGACGCCAGGTGCATTTCTCAGACCAAAGCCTAAGGAGGGTCCTGGACTCCCAGCATCATCATAGATCACTAGGAGTCCCTATTCCCCACAGCTCTACTGTCCCCGCACTGAAAGCATGATTACAATACAGGAGAGTAGAGCCGAGGGGAAGCAGGGACTTCTAACACCATAGATTATGATTATGTTGGAAGTCTGGGTCCCAGCGCAGGGACATCTGGTGCGTATCCAACAGACTGAACTCAGCCATGTGAATCTGGCCTTAATGTGATGCTGGAGCTACATCAGAGCTTACTGTCAAAACCAAAGTACTTTATTTACATCACTAGAGGTCAGTATTCTCTTTACATGTTCTCCATTGATCTTGATGTGTTTCTAAGTGAGAGAAAGACGGTCAGACGGACAGATTCTACTCTACTTATTGTGTGCAGTATATGGCAACTAGTCTCTACCTACCATCTCAAACAGAAATGGAAACTGCTAAAAATTTCTGAACATTTAATGACCAGAAGTAGAGTTATTCTCTATGTACTTGCACTCTACTATTGTCTTACGCAAAGACTGCGTAAAGGTTAGGTAAGGTCTTAGTCCATCTGTAACACATTGTTATACATTTGTCTCATGTATGTGATATGGCATATAAGAGTATGTGACAAATACCACTGTCTTGGCTTAGTGGTTAACATTATTGCTTTCTAGTGCTGGGTTCTAACATGACAAAGAATTATACCCCGATAAAGTTTGTATGTTCTCCCGATATTTCCATGTATTTGTACTCCAGCCTCCTCCCCAGACTCCAAAATATAGTGAAGGGAACATTGGTTTCCTAAGAAATTGTCCCTAGGGAGTATTGGGGATAAACATCTTTGTGGTTCTCCCCGTGCTTTGAGTCCACTGTAAGAAAAAAATGCCTGTTTGTGGTCACGGTCATATACGTTTGACCGGTATACAGTGGGAAATTCTCTGGAGGACATTGCAGCATGGGAGCACTGCTTTTTCTATTCCTTGACTATTACATTAATTGGACCAGACAATTTCTACACAAAACGCATTACTTTTTCAATCCATTTCCTATTTGGAACATTTTTTTGGACTGAGCTACAAATTAAAAAAAATCTAGATACTTTTTCCTCCTATTATGCAAACCAAGTACGAGTGTAGCGTTACATAAATATTCAGAGGAGCCTCCGCACGGATGATCTCTTCTCTATTCTGCTTCCAGATTTATGAGATTCTGGATTATGAGGCATTTCTGTGTCAGATACAAGTAGCAGAATATCTGGCAGCGGATACATCTTCCAGTGATTTACAGGCACACGTTATTGCTGAAGTTTTGGTCTCAATAGACACAGGCCTTTATTTGCATTTTCCACCTCTACTGCATTTAGCGATAACCTCCTTTTTCATGTATTATTACCTGGAAATGTCTTTTTTCACTGCCTCCAGATTACAGACCTAATGGAGCATACACAAACAGTATGGCCATTAAACAATAATTACCCGCCGGCATTAATGTAGGAACGCTGCTTGTTGTGGTTTACGTTTATGTAAGCAGAGTCAGTCACATGGCATCACGTGCTGGGCGTCAGCCGGATAGAAGGAAAGACAGTACACCATGTTACCTTTCCCTTCTCTAGTGTTGATACTAGAAACAATTCCTTAGGTATAGTATACATGTACTGTAATATATTCACCAGAGAAGTGTTCAGGTACCATTACAAAGCATTGCTTACACCGTACATTTACAACGGCCAGGTTATATCCAGGACACCTGCTTAATCCTGGCAGGCTCTAATGCAGGGTTTTCAATTGGAAGTGATTACATCACATTACACAATGATATTTGCAAAGTAAGCAGTTCTGTGCCATCACCTATTAAGCCTTCTGGCAGCTTCATCTTCAGCTTACCCGCTTACTACTACAGTATGCCACTGCTGTGCCAATCTCTCGACTGTATTTAAAGTGAACGTCCACTTATGTGGAACCCAACAAGTATATACTGGGCGCTTTGTGGCTCCCATAAACTGTGTACATGTAGCAGGGATCACTGGACAGAATTAAGTATGTTAATGATATTAGGGGTGGGGGATTCTTCAAGATTGGCTTATTTGACGCCAGCGCTGCTGGAGAAGTAGCCAGGCCTTGTCATAAATCTGGCGGGCAGTGCATCTACCTAGTGCTGAGGTTGGTGCAAATGTCACAAGCGGTGTTAAAAAGTTGCTTAAATAGTAGCGTAAATATTGATGCCTTCTCGCAATATGTCTTGAACTAAAAAAGTTGCGTAAACTAATACCTTCCTCCCAATAAGACTTGTCCTGGGCTATCAGGCTACATGCACACAGGCAGGGGCGTAGCTATAAGCGGTGCAACACTAGCAGTCGCTACCGGGCCCCATACCCTGAGGGGGGCCCATGACATGTAAACTATGCCAACACTCTAAAAGGCGCAGGGTAAAGAGAGGCTTCATTATACATTTTGCATCAGGCCCCAAACACATAAAAGAGTTGTCTAGTGGGTTCAGTGACTTTGCTGTCGTGTATGGAGGGCGGCATAGTCTAAGGACAGATGGCGCAGTATCTCTTCACACAATTTTTATTGAAGCACACATTTTTTTAGTGTGGCAACTGCAGTAGTTTGATAAATGGATCACAGTTTGAGACCGAGTGCTGACTTAGGAAAACTGTAACAGGGAAAAGTCATTTAACCTGCCAAGGATATTATAACACAGACTAGCAGGATGACAAATATCAAGGCATCTGTTTTTCCAATTACGCTTCCTACATGGAGTAAATTTAAACAAATGAATGGAAATTGGAATAATATGTTTATGTTACAAGCAATTTCCTCATACAAAGGCAATGAGACTAATTGTATTCTAGGGCTCATGTTATGGCTCCATATAACCTATGAATTTACAGAGCTGAAATACAGCACCCAGAAACTCCTGCGGACCCCTAGACTGTCACCCACACTCTTAGGCTAAATATAGACGATCATGTAGAGCAGGGGTAGGGAACCTTTGGCTCTCCAGCTGCTGTGAAACTACAACTCCCATCATGCTCCATTCACTTCCAAGGGAGTTCCAAAAACAACAGAGCAAGTATGCATGCTGGGAGTTGTAGTTTTGCAACAGCTGGAGAGCCGTACGTTCCCTACCACTGATGTAGAGCAACGGGTGCGTAGGAAAACGGCACAATATAACTCATGTGTCCGCTCCATTGATTTCCTGCAGTAAACCTGGGCCGTAAAACAAACAGGAATAGGACCTGTCCTGAGCTGTGTCCACTTCAAGGATACGTGATAATACATGGGTGTGTATATGGGGCCCTAGAAAAATAATGTGTCATTTGCTAGCCATGAAAAAAACAGCTCGTTCACTAACAAATTATGCGGTCATGTTGCAAGGCCTGTTAAATGGTCAGACACTGACTAAAGGGTGGCTAAGTGCTACAGATGACACTACAGAGACCGCTTTCTGTCTTGTGGAAGCAAGCTAATATGAATACCCTTTTTCCAGAGAGCACTGTCTAATCTGCAACACACTCTCAACTCTCTGAGGGTAAGTTCACATGAGGTTTTTGGTCCGGAAACTGAGAAGGAGGCTGCCTCAGGTTCTGGACCAAAAAACGGGTAGCCGCGACTGAATGCCGATGCACTGTACCGGCATCCAGTCGCACACTCTGCTCCGGATTAGGCCCAATGAATGGGCCTAGTCGGGAGGAGGGAGTGTCTTCAGGCTGAATCATGAGGCGAATCGGCCTGAAGAACGAGCATCTCGCTTATTTTTCCGGGAGCTGCAACAAACCGGCTCCCGGAAAAAAAAAACTGAAATCAATGGGAGCTGTCTTTTTGGTCAGGATTTTGAGGCGGATACGGCCTCAAAATCCTGACCAAAAAACTCTGTGTGAACTGTAAGGGAATAAAGGGAATAACTCCAATACAGCTGTCCACAGTTGAGTCACATGATGCGGCTAATAACCTTAGCTTCCTTATAGTCCATGTTCAAGTCTTTAACAGACTGTGCAAGATGACCATCTCTACTAGATGACACCACCAAAACGAAGTTATCTAAATAAAATCTACACAAACTTTATGGAGTTAAGCCTAAGGGAACCTTCACACAGAGGAGTGTTCATACACATTTTATGCAGAAATCCACCTACAATCACCATCCCTTTGATTTCAATTGAAAATCTGCTCAGTAGTTTACAGAGTCAGAGATTTTCTAATACAGATTAGAAAAAAGAAGCGACATGTCAATTCCTGCAACAGAAACAGCATCGGGTGCTCGCCATCTGGATCTGACCCACTGAACAGAGCTCATACTGTTTGCAAATTTGCAACAACGCAAACTGCAAATTTGGGACAGAAATCCAAGGGTCATTGAAACAATCCATCATATGAATATGAAAAATCTTTAAATTCACACATTAAGACTAATAATCTTAAGAAGAAAATTCTCCATCTACAGCACCTCTTGTCAGACAATTTCACAAGTATGGAAATCGATCTCTCCATTTGCAGCTGACATCTGCTGAAAGTACAAAGAGTCCTACTTTGGCAAGGAAGCAATGAAACACAAATCCTTCACACTCTGCTAAAACGGACTTCCCCGCAATACTCGCTAAGTGAACCGCACTACACGACTTCCTCTGCCTTACACCTCCAGGTTATTTTTTACTGGAGCAGCTTCCTATATCACTTACTCTCTATGGCTCCACTGATCTGTTCATGCCTAAAGATGGTTATAAACACAACAATAATTTAATAACTTGTATTCATGCTTAGAATATTTCTATTACAAGTATGAAACCATAGTCTGGACATTTCATTGGATAAAGGTACTTTTTAGATTCCTACTACTAGGATGCTCTACCTTTAGGTTGCTCATACACAGCCTGATGTTGCATTGACCATGCAGGGTTTCCCCAGTGCAACGACGTGCACTAGCCACTCCTGGGACCACAGTTATGGCTACTATAAATGCAATTACTTTTCAATAGATCATGAAACCCAAAGATGAATAATAAAAGTAAGCTAAAAATGTCAATCTGCAGTATTTTCTGCACAATCCTATCACAAACAATGTTGTTGAAACCCAACAGATTACATAGGGGTTAGGCTAGATTTACATCTGTGTTGGAGACTATGTGCAAGACTTTTCTCTCTGCAGATTCTGCAATGAAGGACCTTTCTTCTCTGCCGGATTCAGTACAAAAACAGCAGAAACCTGACGAACCCCATAACAGTCCGTGTTCCGTGGGTAACCACTTTTTTAGTGGATTGTCTCTCCATGATTCAGGTCCACCAGTGTAACTGAATGATGGAGAGTCCAGCACAAGTGTGAACCTAGCCTTAAAGCGATTCTACCATTAAAAATCTTTTTTTTCTACTTAAGACGTCGGAATCTCCGGCCCGCTGTTCATTAGAAATACCGTTTTTTACTGGTATGCAAATGAGTTCTCTCGCAGCACTGGGGGCGTTCCCAATGCTACCAGAGAACTCTCTCCAGTGACGCCTCCATCTTCAACAGTAACCGACTCTTCAGCCGTCTTCTTCCGGCTGGGGTCACACTACGCTCTTGCTACGGAGAACTACAGGAGCGTACTGCGCATGCACGCAAGAGCAGAGTGTGACTCCAGCCGGAAGAAGACGGCAGAAGAGGCGGTTGCTGTTGAAGATGGAGGCGTCACTGGAGAATTCGGTATTTCTACCGAACGGCGGGCCGGAGACGACTTCTAAAGGTAAGAGACAAATAGCCTTTCTAAAGGCTATTCCGATGTTTTAAGTAGAAAAAATGGTAGAATCCCTTTAATCTTCTGTGATCTGATATCATCTTGGGCTGCTGACTGGCTAAGGGGGAGGAATTAACAATCTTTTGTCCTGCTACAGCCAGTTGTCTTATAGCCAGACACATTATAGTGAGGAAGAAAGGGAAGGCGTTATATGGCTAAGCTCTTGAGAAACCTAGTGAACTTTTTTTTTTTTATAGAAGCTTTCTTCATATATGTTTCATATTAGACAGAAGACGACTGAAGGAAAGGAAGAGATGAAGGCAGACATAGCAGGGATTTTTTTTATTATTTTCTGTGCATTTTCTGTGTATTTTTAAAGAATTATTATATAAAGGATTATTATTTACATACCACTTTCCTATTGACTGTCTCACCTATCTACACCTACAAGAAGTCAATACAGTAGTTAGCTAGCAGACAACCCAAATTTCAGGACTTCCAAGTATACTGTATTTTCCGGCAGACTATTAAATATGGAACCATCGAGCTACAAATTGCCATTTACTTTGATTTCATCTAGTATAAAATGCTGGCATGAGAAACTAAACCAGAACGGGTTAGGACAGAGATCAAGAATGATTTTGTGGTTGTGAGGACACTTCCAATCATCCAAGAGGAAAAATAGGCATAGGATTGTATAACACAGACAGATAAGTATGTAGACATCTCAATTATTATAACCACAGTGGTAATGTGGTCTACAAACTGGCTTTTTCTGTAGGAAATCCATCCTAGAGGCCAAGATGTAGCGTACAAATGCACAATTCCTACTAAAGAGCGAAAGTCATAATGACAATCCTAAAAGAACTGTGTGATGAATCAGGACTCTAGACGAACCCACTCATTTACAATGCAACCAGATTTCAGGTCTTAGTAAGTCAGACACTTCAGAAATTTCAGTCGAGGAACAAGTAGAGGACAAATAGCTTATCTAACATGTAATAAATGTATAGGATGCAACAAATATTTTTAATTTAGAATAGAAAAATATGGCATTAGAGAAGTAGGAATTCCATAGTGGGAGCAAATCTTACAAACACGGGGGGGAATTTATTAAGACTGGCGAACCTGTACAATCTCGACTAGTGTGGGATGTGCCTGAATTATTAAGAGGCTTCAGCCTTATAATAATTCTAACACTCTCCCATGCACCAGAAATGGTCGACAGACACGCACAGTCAACGCTTTTGGATGAAGACTCGACGGTGATGCGGGAGAAGAGGCAGTCTGGAGAAGAAGACAGAGGCGTCGCTGGAGAGTTTTCGGATAGTACTGGGATAGGCCTACGTGTACTTAATTAAAAAAGTGAATTCTAATGATAGAATCTCTTTTGCCCTCCCAGTAAGAGCTTTAGGTTACTCTTACCGATCCAGCGCTTGGTAAGACTGAGTTCACACTATGATTGTTAATGTCCGTTGCTGTCACATTGTCCCGTTGACACTAATGTAAACGACATAACAGACGTTATCGTCCGTATGGTTTTGTTTATTTTTGTAACGAAAGATAAAGCTGATAATACAGGAAAGGGACAAGCATATTGGAAAACAATTTTGCACAAATGAGACTTTGAGAGCAACAATTTTAACTTTTTTATGAAAAAAATAAATCTGCCCCGTGAAATGTAAACCAGCATATGAATGTAGCCTTAGGGAGAGGAGCTATACCATGCCATTAGAGAGAAATATACCTCTCTATGGATACTGAGGATTTATTCATCGCTAGAAACATATTAAAATTTGTGTTGTCAGCACACTGCAAATATGAAAATCAATGTCTGCATCAAAGCATAGACTTCAGTATGCAGAACAGAGCTTGTGTACATAGAGCAGAACACTATGGCTACACGGCTCATGAAAAGTCTATACTCAAGGCTGCTCAGTAAATAGAGGTGCTGTAGTTCATCAGATATATCCTCTGTGCTGGCCGCTTTCCACATCCACAGCTGATATACATGTTTATTTAGGAAGTATTCTTAGCCGCTTATCACAAGTCACATTTAGTCCAGATAACAAAGCGCTGGTGTTAACGGGAAATTTCCTCCCAGAAAAATGCACAGAATACAAAATATAATGCCATCCGCTATCATAGGAGCGCAGTGCAATAACATTTCCGTTATGTCCTGGCTTCCACTTTGCTTTCTCATCTAGTTGACTAGCACTGCAAAACCCTGAACATAATAAAATGCCAAAAGACTGCAATACCAAATAAAAGAAAGGCGAATGCACCAAAGTAGTTTCCAGCCAGTACTCTGCAGTATTAATAATCCTCTTACCATAGGGGCACACTGAAAATGAAATGGCTCTGTTCACATTAGCAGACCCTGAACACCATACATCAATCATTAGAATCCCTTTTTTCAGTACTGCCACGTCGGAATAGCCTTAAGAAATGCTATTCTTTCCCTACCTTTAGATGTCTTCTTTGCGATGCCGTTCCGGTGATATTCCCAATTTTCTCCATTTGCAAATAAGTCTCCAGACAGCACAGGGGGTAGTCCCCCTGCACTCAAACAGCACAGGGGGCATCCACTGTGCTGCCTGAAGATTCTCCAGTAACGCCTTCCATCTTCTTCACAAGACAGAATATTTGCCGAGTCTTCATCTGAAAGCGCCGACTGCTCATGTCCGTAGGCCATTTCCCTGTGGCCTCTTACATGTTTATCAGTTTGGCCATAGGAAAATGGTCGACGGATATGTGAGCCTTCATCCGAAAGCGCCAACTGTACATGTCCATCGGCCGACGGACATGCACAGTCAGCACTTTCGTATGAAGATACGGTGAAGATGAAGGGCTTCGCTGGAGAGGCTTTAGGTAGCACAGGGGACACCCCCTGTGCTGTTGGTGTGCAGGGGACCGCCCCCTGTGCTGTCTGGAGACTCATTTGCATACAGAGAAAACGGAATATAATCGCAACGACGGCATGAAGAAAAATTGTAAAGGTATGGGAAAAATAGCCTTTCTTAAAGCTATTCCGACTTGGTAGTACTGAAAGAAGGGATTCTAATGATAGAATCCCTTTAAATGCTCATAATCAATTTGGCGTTTTTATTTCTAAAATCCCTCCATCCATTCAATAGCTATGGCCCATGGAGGATTATATGTTAATTAGCTCTTATTCACCAAGTGGGTGGGAATTTATTTGCTATGGAGGAAAAAAGATTACCAGAGGCTCAGCGAGAATCAAATGATGTATGGCATTAAGTATGGGGTACTTGGTGACAGGTCCTCTTTAAAACAGTCGGTCAGGTTTCCATCCATTTTTAAAGGAGCGCTCTCACCAGCTCTCCTAACACTTCTATTTTACTAAAAGCTTTACATACTACAAATCTGGAGCAGGATTCTTCTCTTCTTTGTGCCATTCCTCTACGAAATTTCTAATTAAATTGAAAACAGGGTATTATAGATTCGGGGATTTATCTTCACACATCCCAACTCTGTCCAATAAATGGTGGAAGAGTAAATTTATGTCGATCCTGATAGTAATAGTTACAGATCCGTATCCATGATGCTTATCCATTAAAATGCTAGCTAGCTTTGTAATTAAATTTTTTCTGCTGACAAACAAAACTGAGGAGAAAAAAAATATCAGCATTATAATGCAAATGTAAAGGAAACTTTGTCCCCTTTCTTACAAATACTTGACATGCATGAATATGGAAAGTGGTTTCAGCAGGAAGTTCCAAAAGAAGCCATAAATGCATAAAAAGCTAAAAGCCCTAAAAACCCATTAATCACAATAATACCTTTTTTCATTACTACGTCTCTTCAAATCATCCGCCTCATTTGCAATGGGTTTTCCTTTTATCAACCAAGGCATTTTAATCATACTTGGGCCATGGAAAGGTCAATATCCGTAAACGATCCAAAACTAAGATCCTTTATAGTTTTAGCAAATTATATTGAAAAGAATAGCTTCTCCACAACAAAACCACAACCCAGGACTAGAACATAGGAAACTTCTACCATCATTGACTTAATAGAAATAATAAAACATGTTACAACAGCCTTTACTTATATGGTGCTAATGTATTCTGATCAGATTACTCACTGCCCATAGAAAGTTAAAGGGGTTGGCCACTTTCTAACTAACAGTCTGTAATGTGTAGCCCAAAGATAAATAATAAACTTTCTCATAGACATCCATTTTTAATTCTGCACCTGTCCCTTTATTTTTGAGGCCACGCCCCCCGCTTCCCTGCTCTCTGACACTCCTCCTCTGACCACTGAGCTCGTGACATGGAGGGGCATGTGACCCAGCTTGACCATGTCACGTGTCTGTGCCTGCTCTGCTCTTCTGCCTGGTCTTTCACTTACTCAGCAAGGACCTTATGACGTCACAGTCACATGACTCTATTCTTGTTACTGGGTAGGTGTGTCTGTGATTGCAGGAAGGTCCTTGCACATGTAATAAAGTTGTATGCCATTGCAGTGGAGGAACATGCAGAGATGTGCTTGGTGTAATGTGGGGATGTGAAAGATGTGGGCTGCACTGTGTAGTGTGGGTGAGATGTATGAGGTGCATGGTGTGGAGGGGAGGACAAATCTGGGGGAGAGATCTGGGCTGCATTGTGTAGTGGAGCTGAGAGATGTAGGTGCATGGTGTACTATGGGGTAAGAGTTGTAGGATGCATGTTGTAGTGTGGAGGTGGAGAGATGTGGGGTGTATTGTATAATGTGGGGTGCATTGTCTAATGGGGAGAGATATGGGGTGCACAGTGTACTGTGGGGGGCAGATTTGGGGTGCATTGTGTAGTGGGGGTGAGAGATGTAGGGTGCATGGAGTACTGTGGGGGGGGGGGATATCTTGGGTGCATGGTGTACTATGGGAGTTGTCAGGTGTGTGTTGTAGTGTGGAGGTGGAGAGATGTGGGGTGCATTGTATAATGTGGGGTGTAGTGATTACTGTGGGGGGAGAGATGTGGGGTGCATAGGAGAGAGGCACGTGGAGAGCTGGGGGGTGGTTGTGTGTGCGCTCCTTGCACTGAAGATACATTCAGGAAGGGGGGGGGGGGTTTGGCGATGCACAAGAGGCTCATGAAGAATGGAGGAATCTTTCATATCTGTGTTAGGGCTAGTTCACACGGGAACATGGAGGCGGATTTTGACTGCAGAATCCACGTTATAATCCGCCTCCATACAATGATAGTCTATGTAGAGGGCTTGGTTTTTTTTTTTTACGCTAGATGAAAAAAAAAGCGACCTGACCTTTCTTCAGGCGTTTTCCGCCTGAAGAAAGCAATAGAAGTGAATGGGAAGCACAAAACGCGCGGTTTTTTTTTACAAAAAAAGTGCGGTAAAAACGCAATGCATTTCTTGCAGCCCGTTCTTTTTTAAGGGATGGGAAAACCGCCTTGGCCTTGTTGGAAGCGGTTTTTACAAAAAAAAAAAAAAACTCCACAAAAAGTGGGCCAAGGTCCCAAAAAACACTTCCTAATTAGGAAGTGTTTTTTCCGGTGCCAGAATAAGCCGCACGTTATTTACGTTTGAACTAAGCCTTAGGTTTGCATGAGAGGCACAAAGAAACTCTGGAATATGCTGCAGTTTTTGCCGCCATTTTACCACCACATTGGGCTTTGGCCATAAAAGACACATGGGGAGCTGTGTGAAACTTGTTTGGAGTGTTCTGAGCTGTGGAGTGCTTATTAACACTATGGGGGTGCACTAAAAAGGTATAGAATGCTTGTCTGGGGGTGCACAGGAAATATATGGCTATTGGTGAAATAACTGCTAGCAGTGCGGGGGTAGACTTACAGGGGTTATCCCCTCCCCTGTGGGTATCTTGCAAGGGGGCATATATCTTATGAATAATGAACCGTCACTCGGTGATTAGGCTGGTGCTCGGAAATGGCGTCTCACGGCCATCATGATATAGTAAATGAAATTCCCGGCACTCTAAGTATGCTTCCAAAGCGAAATTTTATTCCGACAAATGAACGTTTCGGTCTACAAGACCTTCCTCAGTGTGTCGGTAGGAAGAAGGAGGTATAGGAAGCCAAACAAAATGGATAGGGAGTCCTGGGCACTCATCCACCAGGACTCCCTATCCATTTTGTTTGGCTTCCTATACCTCCTTCTTCCTACCGACACACTGAGGAAGGTCTTGTAGACCGAAACGTTTATTTGTCGGAATAAAATTTCACTTTGGAAGCATACTTAGAGTGCCGGGAATTTCATTTACTATATCTTGCAAGGGGGGGTCATAAAAATTTGGACTCTTCTCTGGAATTTGGACGGGTGAGGACCTGGCTGTGTACATATATATATATATATATATATATATATATATATATATATGTACATGTATGAGTCACTGGTGAGGACTTGGTCCTTCTGGAGTAGGGGATTTGGCCATTTTACTGTGAGCTGGCTAAATACTACTTCAGTTCAGATTCTGACCACTAGGGGGGAAAAAGGTCCTGACCAGTAATGGGAAATAGATCATACTGAGGCGGCTAATACTATAAGTGATAAGGACCAGGTCCTTACTGAGAATAGTATTTAGTCACAACCCTATTGTAATCGATGGTGTTCGGTGGCATTTTATTGAATTTAGCACTAAAGAAGGTGTTTTGGGGCTCCATTCAAATTGGATGAATCATAGCGGCCCTCAGCGGCTATTAGTTGTGCAGGACCCCTAGGATTCAGCCCAGTGTTGTGACAGTGACAGTCATTGTGAGCGCATTCTGCTAGCCAGAGGTGCTGAGGTGAATGAAGCTGTGTGATCACATCCTATGTGTGGGCAGCGCTGTGATGCGCCTCAGCCTGGAATGCAGGCCGGGAGTTTTACTTTCAGTTTATTGATGTCCCGCCCACACAGGCCGGCTGAGCTCACACTGCAATATCTCATTTTAATGGGGAACAGGTAAAATAAATTTAATTTTTACAGCACATTTGTCCTATAACCATCTTTCTGAGTTGCCTGGGGCACTTTGGTTTTTTCAGCTTAAGGGTGGCCAACCCCTTTAAGGAGCCAACTGAGAGCAGCTGGGACAGACGGACATAGTGCTGCAGCTAATAGTAAGTTTTCTATCTGCTTTATTTACATCAGTACTGTTCAGTACTTAAGTATAATGGCATACATGCCACTGTGGAGTGGAGGAGCAGAAGTTTCTGTTTTGTCATGGCGCTAAGTATGGGAGACACCACAGATAGTCGCGCACAAGCTCAGGGATAGCTGAGAATTAGAAATAGAGTCTGTAGGTGGTTATAAGTGCCATATGCAAGTGGTATAAAGACCAGAAATAGTGTTATAGCTAATGTACACAAACATAACACCTTACACTACGTTCGCACCTGGGTTTCTGTTCTTCGTGTCCTCCTGGGGACCCAATGCATGAAAACCTAACCCACTTAAAAAGCAGCTACCCATGGACCCCATAGACAATGTTAACGACTATAATAGACTATAATGGGATTGACTGGGTTACTCGTATGTAGGTACCTCATACACTCCTTGGCGCAGAAACCAACCCCTCTCCTCTTCCTCCATTCATTACAGTAATGTTTAGTCGATTCACATCAATAGTAAGAAATGCCCACCGTCAATCTCAGAGAATCAGAAATAGACACGCCATCTTTGAATAACATCTTCATTTAGCAGATTTTCTACTTTCTGGGCTTTCAGGAACAAGCACTTATATGAATTTTCAATTACACAATTCAATGATTCAATTATACTATATAAGTTTGATCGGCGGGGGTCTGAAACATGGGACCCCCATTGACCCACAGAATGAGGTTTTCTGCCCTTGACAAAGACGTGGTGGGTTATACATTGCCACTCTCTCTATAGGAGATGCATAAATTGCCAAGTGAGCCGGAAACCCTTATTAATTCATGTACAGCCCGCAACGCTTTGTGATCATCATTTAGCAAGTTCCTTTTTTACAAATTTACAAAAATGAATACATGAAATGATGATTTTGTATTCATGACAGTCCTTTCCTGTACTGCATAATTTAGCTCCAATACCTAATGTACAACATCAATGCAGACATTAGCCCGAACAACCAACCATGAATATTAAGTGAGAAAATAAGCGTGTCTGCGCACTTTACAGCAAAGAATGGATGCGACTGCATGACTGTCTGCTTCCTGCATCTTAAACGCCAGTCTTTACCATTATTACGCCTCCCAATCGATGACAGAAGAACACAATGTGTTAAATTGATGATTTTCTAAAGGCCCCAAGAAGGACTGGGGGTTAAATGAGGTCATGCAGTTAATGAACAGCAAAAATGCCAATATCATGGTTAAGTGGAAAGTAAGGCTTGAGTTAGCACATAGCGACTTTCATGTTGGAAGCAGGCCTGGGGGGGGGGGGGGGGAGACTATTGAGCTAAGCCGCAGAAACATCTATCATTTTCAATAACGAATGGTATTATGGTTATGGCTGAAAATAAGGAAGAACCCCGACAGACTGGGGCTACAAACATTTTATACAACAGTTTCAGTTCATCAGAACGTTACGTTCAGCCATAGCTTTGGCATATATGGCAGAGAAGCTCCTGGCATATATACGTCAAATATATTCATGGGCCTTAATTCATCCATTATAGTTCAAAGGTGTGTCCTTGTGTTGCCTTTTTGGCACTTTCCTATACAGAGGGCCACTAAAAGAAAGTATATAACATGGTATAGAGATGTTTTGTTTTTTTTTTTGTTTTTTTTACATTGAGAGTCAGTAGCCTATTGTCAGGGGTATATGCTGGGAAATCCTCCTATCATATACTTCCAATGTGTAGCACAAGCCTAGTGTGTACAGCCTCGATAGCTGCAGTTCCCCAGGCTCCACTTTTATAGTCTACTGTTCTGTAACAATGGCACCAGGGAACTGCAGCTATGTACTTGAAAAAGAGCAGAGCTACTTCTGGCCATATACCCTGTATGCAGCTTCTGGCAGCCATATTAGCTGATCAGTGTGGGTCTGGGTATCAGACCCCTACCTACTATCAGATACTGATGACCGAATACATATGGATCACAATGTATGTATAGGCAGCACACAGGTCATCTGTATATGGTGGTTGCATGTTCTGCAAGGGGCTGTGACCACCTCCCCCATAGAAGAAAGTAAGTAGAACCACATTCCAGAGTGGATATGCTTCTTAATAACTTTATAGTGTTATAAATACATAGTTTCGGGTTATTACCCTTCATCAGGCCATTGCTAATATGTTGCGCAGTGAAAAAAAAAGTGAATAGTAGCCCGGTCGGTCAGTTCTGTGAACTGTAGTTTAAACACTAAAACATCAGGTCATGGCAGTAGATCCATCGGCGTAAGATCCAGAGCGGTAGGGCTGGTGAATCTTCTACTGAGTAACCACAGGGTCTGTGAAGGCGCTGCAGAGTAGGATCTCCAGTGAATCAGGGCTGTAACCACTCTAGAGTGCAGTTCTACTGGCTTCCTTCTTCTAATACACATGGCATCTTGGACAGCTCCTTTAAGAAGACCTTTCACATATTATATCGGCCTTCTGGCACAGAACGGCACCGATATCTCCAGCACCGGGGCTCACACCAAGAAAGTTGGCTTTGTGCTGTATTACCACACATCAATTAGGACGTGAAAGGTCCTCTTTAAGACCTTTCAGGAATATGGTTGCTTTTGATGAGTTAGGCAAATTTTTCTTGTTAAAGTAAAAATCTGATTATTTTATATTGTAAAAATAAATGAAAAGGAAGTTCCTATATTGATTAGAATAAAAAAACAAACATTTTTTATTTTATTTTTTTTTTAAAAAACCATACCCGTTAGTATAAGGCTTTTTAGATGGTGCTCGGTACATCTGCCAATTCTAAACCATCTTAATCTGAATTAGCGGTTGCAGCTTGAAGCGCGTGGTTTCCTTTCACAATTAGAAACAATTACCACTTACTAGAAGACGCGTGTGTGGAATGTCAAGAAGCTGTTTTAATTCTATTCACTCTATACAACAAATCTAGCGTCATGGGTAGAAAGCTAACACACTGGTGGGAGCAGCCTCGCTGGATGAAAAGCACTTACTTGCTACAGACCTCACCCTGGCAGATCTGTGCATTGACACATGATATGAACAAGGAAAATGATTTGCATGTCAGCTTTGTGACGGCAGTGGAGAAGAATGTGGCACATATCCTGGAGCCCCTTCCCACTGACCTTGTGCTTTTAATAACTGTAAACACTCTGTACGGGACATCACCAGATCAGGCTCAATCCTGCAATAACAGATTTGCTAAATGGAGCTGTAGATACGGAAAGGTGGGCAGTTTATACCCCAAAAATGACAGAAGTATACAATCCAAAAGACATGATGGGCTGACCCCAATTTGGTTTCATAATAAATATGTTATTACAGTCTGATGAGGATTTATACCTAGCCCCTATAGCACATGTCAAACTAAAGGCCCACTTACAAGAAGCAATGATTGGTTTATTGGTGCAAACATTTCGTCCTTGTATGTTGCTCATATTACTTTTGTTGCCTGTCGATCATATTACAAACAAGCAAAGATCACATAATAATAATAATAATAACTAATAGGTGATTCATAGGATAGGTCATCAATATCAGATCGGTCAGGGTTCGACACTTGAACTGATCAGCTTATACAGCCGCCCATAGCCATATACTAAGTATACAGCCGGAAGTAGCTCCATGCCTATTCAAGTGACTAGGTGCGGGGCTGCAGTTCCAGGCACCATCCAATACAGCGTATAGAGCTCTGTGCACTGTATACAGCTTCTACTCTGTACAGTGTACTGGTGGCACCTGGAACTGAAGAGTTTTCTCCTTGCTTGCATCTTGTCTCCACCTTCAATACCAGTGTGCGCGGATCTCCTGCCACGGACCTTCAGCCCTTGTTTACCCACTGTTTCTCCGACTCTCCGGTGCACAGGCTGAACCACTGCCACTTTCACCTAGGAATTATACTTACAACTGCTACAGGGGGTTGTGACTTTTTCACAACCCTTTCAGGTGAGAGGCCAACTGGTTGCTACATCGTCTATCTATAAGGGCTCGTTCAAATGGGGCAAGAGGGGGTGGATTTTGGCGCTGAATCCACGTCAAAATCTGCCCCCTCACAATAGAGGTCTAGGCAGACCACTAGCTTCCTTTTTTCTGTGAGTGGGAACATACCGAGCTGCCCCTTCTTTTTTCAGGTGGATTCATTCATTTGGGCTTACTCAAGAGCGGTAAGCTGCGACTGTCAGAAGCCACGAAAGGCGCATTTATTCCTATTCTGACGTGGCTTCCTGCGTCAAAATCAGGACCAAAATACGCCATCCTGTGCCCCATGTGAACGAGGCCTTTCATTACTGAATTGTATGGTTAAATACTACACTTCATGCGCTCTGTGTCTATTCTCTTTTGTTTATCATACAGGAGAGGAAATACTGATTTCCAAAAGACATCTTTTCTTAACATAGGATTTTGTTTCTGTGCACTTTGCCTTTGTCACTCCAGTGTGGATTGTAGAGGTACTCGATTGTTTGCTTGTGTTGGTTCTCCAGACAAATTTAGGTAGACATGGGATTCTCGATGTACTAAGCAATCCCTACTCTAAAGCCGGCCGTCTTCTTTCATTCCGGTTGTTTCTAGTTAGATAAACTTTTTACAGCTCTGACTGCAAATGTTTCTTACATAGTTTTATATCATTTTTATTGTTTCCTATGTCAGTTTTACTATAAATCCATTTATCATACAGCAGAGGGTGAACATTAAAAATGCATATGATGTATTCCACTACAGAGCAGATTATAAAATGAAAAGATGTAAAGCCTAGCGAAGTTTGGAAGATTTCAACACTTCTGTGCAATTATTTATAAGGAAAAATGTGGCAACAGGTTCATATTCATATTAAATGGGATTTCCAAAATACTGATCCTTAGTATGCGCAGTAGCATGCTGCTTCTACTACGGCTACTGTGCATGCGCCCAGGCCATTTTTTTTTAGCAATGTCAGTTCGCGTGCGCCGGAGGAAGACCGGACCCGAGGACATCACAGGAAGAGGAGGCGTGGATGAAGAAGACGGCGGACCCTGAATGCCCGCCCACCGTGCACGATGGGCAAGTTGATCACATTCTTTTTTAGGGTATTATTTTAAAACTGGGGGGTAGTTTAATATAACTTTATCGGGGCCTGAATAGCCTTTTTAAAGGCTATTCACGCATATGTGGGGCTCTATCAGCATGATTTTGCTGATAGAGCCCCTTTAAGCCTACAGCTCTGGCTGTTCATGGTCGCCTGTGAATCACGGTTAGAGATGAGTGAGTAGTATTCGATCGAGTAGGTATTCAATCGAATATTGAGGTCTACTCGAATCGAATTTTGAATTTTTCACTACTCGCTCATCTCTACTATATATGTTTTTTACAATTCCTACGTTGTCCTAGTTCCTGTCCCACCTCCCATGCATAGTTATTGGTGTAAAAAAAAAGCGCCAGGGAAGGTGGGAGGGGAATAAAATTTTTACTGTGTTTACCGCATGGTATTCGACTGAGTACGAATATTTTGAATATCGTAGTATTCGATGGAATACCTAGTCGATTGAATACTACTCACTCATCTACGGTCAAAGTACTGCAGAAATAAGTGAGAAGTTGTAAATGATCACAAAGCAAAAAACTAAATATATATACAGCAGTATCACAATTAGATAGCAAGTAGCAGGTGACTAAAGCTGCCTATACATCTTCCATAGCTGACCGGTAAAGGACTTCCCAAGCCTACCCATACACATGCAGTTCAACCGAGCATGCCTGTGTTTTCAAATTAAAGATGTGCACCTTATGTCCTGTGAGAACAATGCATCAAACATGTTCAACTCCAACACGCCCAATCCTTCACCTTCCCCCATGCCAATAGCGCCTGCAGGTTTCGGCATCCTGGTCTCACCTGACACCTCAGCCTATCACTAGCTACAGCAGTGACGCATTCAGCCAGTATCGGGGATGCTGAGAGTACTGAAACAGTACCGTATTATTTTTAACTGTCAGAAACCCCCTTTAATGCTCTCTCTATTCACTGTACAAGAATAGGTGAAATTCTTCTTTAAGAGCGAAAAATTTTTGCTTTTTAAAAACAACAATAAAAAGTTACCTTAAAGGTTATAAATACAGGGGAGAGAAAGACATTTACTGTGCAAATTTATTTATTTGGAAAACTAAGGAAAATTGTTTTTTCTTGCCTATAATTTTATTTCACTAGCTGTATATGCAATGTGCACAAGGAAAAAATCCAAAGGCTCAATGTGCCCGACTGCGGTTCAGTTTTAGCTTTGTTGTAGTGAAACATGAATTCTAAGGATGCATGAAAAGGCTGCAGTACTTTGTAATGATGTTCTACAAACCTTGGCATATGAAAGTGTTCCAGAGGTAGGAACTCCAATGCTAATGAGCACTTCTTATCTCATTATGTATTTATGGAGCATTTATTACCGCGCTCCTCTCCGAGCTGTGCAATGGAAGCAACATATATAATGACAGCCACAGACTCTCCCTGTGTATTCCATACAAAAAGCTTTCAATAGACGAGGCACTCGATCAAGTTTGCAAGACAGATTTGCTATTGAATGGCAAAATCTGGAGATCACATTTAAGATTAGGATTGGATAGGGACCCAAAAGAGTAGTCCGATATTGACGTCACTCGTGTTCAGATAAGGCTAGGTTCACATCTGAGCTAGGGTCCCCGTTGCTCAAGTATGCCAGGGGACCCAAGAGACAGAGAGAGAGAGACAGACCGCTAAAGCAGTGGTTACCCGCAAGGCCGCACACCCTATTGACTACAATGGGGTTCACCGGGTGTCCACCATTTTCCTACTGAAAGCAGCGGAGAGAATAGTTCTCTAAGATGTGAATTTAGCCTCAGGTTACAACTGAGCTTTCCCTCAAGCAAAAATACCAAGTCCAATTTTCTGCAACTAGTATGGTATAGGTTATAAAATACTCATTTATAGTAATATGCAAAAGTTTTAATCAAGTGTGGAAAAAAATGTAAAATTTAAAAGTACTTTAAAAAAAATACAAGCGTTAAAAAATGTATTTTTTGTTAATAAACAAAGGTGAAATATAAATCACATCAAAATTTGGTGTGACCATCCTTTGGAAAAGGAGGCCTGGAAGTGATGATATGGCCCAACAGAGCCTTTGAACTCAACATATTCCAGTCTGTCTGGAATTATAAGAGGAGACAGGACAATTTGAATAAATATATCTTTGGTTAGTTCAGTAGGAGTCCAATACCCGGGCCCCCAGCTGATCAGCTGTTTGAAGAAGCTTCACTGCTTACCAAACATAGTGCTATACATTTGTGCAACGGCTGTGCTTGGTATTGTAGCTCAGCACATTCACTCGAATGGGACTGAAGTGTGATCAAGCCATACGATCGATGATCGTGGTCACATGGCCCGTGAAGCAGAAGCGGTCATCATGGAGCCGATGCTTTGTACAGCTGATCCATGGGGGTCCCAGATGTGGATGTCAGATCCACATTAACAAGCCCTGGAAACCCCTTTACGCCTGATGCTATTGGAAGAAAAAAAAACAAAAAACAAAAACAGTTTGTTTCATTACAGACCACTTCTAATCTGCTGTGAAATAATTCTGGGGCAGTTTTCCGATAACCCTCCTTTTCTCCTCTGTTATTCCTTCTAGAAATATATGAATAAGTTGAGAAGCTGGCGTTTACATTCCCCTTGTAAGAGGGGTTGTCACTACCCAGCCTGACACTGGTCAAAGTATAGGAATAGAGGAATGGTACAATGGAGAATTATTAGAAAAGCTGCTCCAGAATTGTTATATCAAGAAAAATACAGTTATTTATCAAAACTGTCATGTCAGGAGAACTGATGGGCGCTCCTTAATATGAGATTGTGAAACAACTGGATGATGCCTCTGTAACACGTGGCCCTCTAGTCTAGCACAACCACAAGACAGTGACAACTCTCTACACATGCAAAATGCCCATTCACTGGAAATGGGTTTAACCCCCTTTGATTTAGCAAGTTGAAGACTGGGGACTTGTGAACCACTTGGATCCAAACTCCTGAATGGAGCACGGGCACTCTGATTTATAGAGAAACTGCGCTCCAGAACAAGAATACGCGCCGTACTACAGCTACATTGGAACGCACCACCAAACATGTTCACCCAGAACTCAATCCGCAGCAAACATTCAGCCACAAAAAAATGTTCTGTTCCTCCTCAGGAAAAATGGCATGTCAGAAAATATACGCACGTACAGAATCATATCAGAACACACGGTCTGCGCCTTCCCAAGGTATGTCCATCATGAGTAGAGAGATCCCCATCGGAGGTTGTCCTGGCATGTCAAAGTTCATTTTAAAAAACAAACAAAAAAAAAAAAAAACACTCCACAGACTGTCCAGGAGTTGGCAGATGCTTTAGTCCAGGTCTGGGAGGAGATCCATCAGGAGACCATCCGCAATCTCATCAGGAGCATGCCCAGGCGTTGTAGAGAGGTCATACAGGCACGTGGAGGCCACACACACTACTGAGCCTCATTTTGATATGTTTTAAGGACATTACATTGAAGTTGGATCAGCCTGTAGTGTGTTTTTACACTTTGATTGTGGGGGTCAATCCAAATCCAGGCCTCCATTGGTTAATAAATTTGATTTCCATTGATGATTTTTGTGTGATTTTGTTGTCAGCACATTCAACTTTGTACAGAGCAAAGTATTCAATGATGATATTTGATTCCTTCAGATCTAAGATGTGTTATCTGAGTGTACCCCTTATTTTCTTGATATATATATTATATATATATATATATATATATATATATATATATATATATATACATATATATATATACACACAAACACACACAGAAAGATGTTGTGTCAAGATGAGAAACTAAGAACAGAAATGCAGACCACATGGAAAGATACTGAGACAAGATGCCGCTAGGAGATACAGGATAGGAGACAGAAGTCCCTGCACATTTGCTTTGTCAAGCCTTCTTTGTTCACTTTGCCCTTTCTCGATTGTTCCCTTAAATGACCAGGTACTCTATTCCTACACTTGAAGAGCACATGAAATGACCTTGTGCGTGTCTTCATAAAGGATTTTCTGCAGCCCCACAAGCTCACATCCTTTGAACTATTGTGCATGGGAACGTTGAAGTATTTTTCTTCTGAATGACTGCTCCCTGAACTACCTTACCGAAATAACAAAAAGAAGAAAAATCAGCACAGCCCAGAAACTTGCTTCCGAGTAATGACTGCAATAACTTTATAGGTTTTTCTCCTACAACACTCGGTGGTTGCCTACTAAAATTTTATCAAAAACACTCAGAACTATACTGAGAAGCAAGTCACCGAAATCTGGATATTACTGTAACATATGATATAAGTCCAATGCATTCAGCTTACCTTAAAGAAGACCTGCCACCAAGTACAACATACTCAATGACATAACCATTTTATTGCCCCTAAACAATTTGATGGATTTTTTTTTTTTTAATCCGTCCATCTTGTCAAAAGATGGACCCTAGAAAGTTTTTTTTTAAAAAAACAAACAAACTAGCTCTTATTCACCAAGTGGGTGGAATCCTTTTTCTATTTTCTATGAGAAAAACCTAAGGTTACTGCCCACTTGGTGAATAAAACATAATATACATAAAACTTCCATGTTCATATCTTTTCAAAGGTTTGACAGATTTTTTTAAAGAACAAAGCCCAGGTTGTTCAGGGAAGACAGTGATCAAACAATGTGCGGCATTCAGTATTTTCTACTTGGTGACAACTCACTTACACACACTTGGCTTAGCTGAGAACGTATGTGTACTCAATGAAGACTAAAATAGACATACAACATGGCTAATCCCTCTACCCCCAACATCTACCGTTGAAGGGCCGTCAGGATGCTCCGATATACATTAGATAGTTAGTCATTGCGGACAGAATCGGTGGGTTTGACACATGCTCTTGTAACCTGCATGACCACATTTACATTAGAATCTTCCACCCATTCCTGATTGTCTCATTTTGGGAGTGTCGTAGGAGTGAATAAGCGGGCTGAGCATGCACAATTATGTCTTCACTCACAGCTGGTATATAATGAATGTCAGGGGTCCTGGTTATCAAGATAGGCGAGATATGGATCTAGTAGACATTTATAGTATATGGATACGCCATATATGTCTGAAATGGAAAGAAAGAGAAACTCCAATCAAAAATAACATTTTCCTTAAAGGGGATATCCAATTTCAGCAGATAAGTTATTGTTTGTATAATGAAAAGTTGTACAATTTAGCAATTTACTTTCAGTATCAATTCCTTAAGGTTTTATAGATCTCTGCTTGCTCCGATTACCAATTATTTTCAGGGGTTAAAAATAAGTCCATGGTCATGTGATGCAGATGTCTTGTTACCAGGCAGCTCTGATTACTAGGCTATGACTGTAACAAACTGTGCACCTGTGGGTCCATCACATGACCATGGACTGTCACATGACCATGGACTGATTTTTTTTTTTATCCACTGTAAGTAAACAAAGAGTGACAGCAAGAAGAGATCTAGAAAATCATGAGAAATTGATACCTAAAAGTATTGAACCATTTTTCATTATACAAATTTTTTTTGTTGAAACTGGACAATCCCTGTTAGGGCGGGTTCACACCAGCGCCCGATCTCCACTTTCTGGGTTTCCGTCTTCTTCTGGAAACCCGGCATTCAGAGTCCAGCCGTGAGCGTCTTCTCATCTCCGCAGCAAAACCAGTTTTTTTCAACCGGACACAAAGTCCAGAAAGCGCTCACGGGCATGCACTTTGCAAACCTATTCAAATGAATGGGTTTGAAAACTGTCTGCCGGTTTCTGTCTCCTGTCTAGTTTATCGGGCAGGAAACGGAAACCTGCAAAGCGGAGAACAGGCGCAGGTGTGAACCCGCCCTTAGTCTTGTTGCCTAGCAGCAGCGTAAATCAGGCTCTAGCAACACATTTTCCATCCATAGATCAAGGAAGATAAGTCATTGTCACTCACACGGACACCAGAACATCTTGTATGATTCAATGAGCGGGACTGTACTACACACGCCCACATGAGGGTGCGAGGAGAAATATACTTTTTATCACAGTCACAGATGATAGTGTGATAGATTCATATCATACAATTATAATAAAAATAACAGCTTAACCTTCCTGTCTCTGTATTTGTAATGTCTGTGAGAATACTGAGGAAAGCATAACCATACAGTCCACCTCATGTAACGTTACCACTGGTTTTGGGCCACATCCCCTTCTAAGGGGGCATTCACATGGAGTAATTTGGCGCTGATTCTGACATGATAACTCGCGTCAGAATCCGTGCGGAAATAAAGCCTCCTATTGACTTCAATGGGTTAATAATAATGGATTCAGTTTTCCACGCGGAACCCAATGAAATCAATGGAAGGCTTTTTTCCCCATTGAGTTCAATGGGTTCCGCACGGAAAACGGAACCCATCAAAGTCAATGGGAGGCTTTATTTTTGTGCTGATTCTGATTCGAGTTATCACGTCAAAATCAGCGCCAAATTACTCCGTGTGAATGCTCCCTAAAGGGGAATCCTGGTCCCCTGACTATAATACATAGTGGTTGGCTGGAGCTCCACTGTGCAGGAAAAAAATGGTAAAGGAGACACGTTGTGACCCCCTTTTTCTCACGATTATAAAGTGGCAGAATGGACGACACAATGTCCAGTTTAGTCATGAATAACTTGAGAAATACTGGGAATTTGACCTCTGGTTCATACAGTATATTGTAACACACTACTCAATTTACAGGAGAGCAACAGGTACCGTCATCCAGATTAATTAGCAAACACTTCCGGTGAAAATATGAGTTTTTTTATTGCCATTTTTTTTACTAGTTATTGCTATTGACCATTAGGTCTCATACATATGGGGCCATACTTTATCCAAATGTGTCTCCAGTGTCATTCGGAGGCATGCAGGCAATTGTTTCCTTTACATAGCATTGCAAAGCATTCCTCCAAATAATCCGATTTGCTGTACAACCATGAAACTAGTATACCACAGACAAAGAAGTAACATTGCAGCATAAGACTCACATCCTCTGCTTCATCCATGTGTGGCTAATATAGTCAGCATTATGACGCATTTCATATATTTTCAGAAAATCATTAACTTGTTTTTTCTTATAAATGTGTGGGAAGACATAATGAAGTATAAAGCTATTAGCCTATTCTAATGAACGATATGCATAATATACTGTAGGCAGTAATTTAAGTAAACAGAGACATCAGTCTCTGCAAAAAACTAAATTATATGGTATTTTCTCCTACCAATTATCTGATTCATTCTTGATCATTTTAGAACTAAGAACATATTCTGATGATGCCCTTGTAAAGTCGGCCATGCAAAGAAGATTATTGTTTTCTGAAGCTACAAACAGGACCAGATGACCATCCAATGTATATGGGGATGTTGAGAGCGAGAAGGATTGGGCTGATGGGCTCAAGGCCCAAATATTTTTCTTCTTCCTCAGGGTAGATAAGCCACAGGCAGAGGTGTCTGAAATTGTAACTTCCCTCTTTCCCGTCAGAACATGTATATGGGGTGATTTGGGGGAATCAGAAGACAGTTTGTTCAGCCAACAGCTGTCAAAAGTGTATGACCAGCCTAAGATCATCACAAAAATAGAGTTGGAACACAACTACAAAAATATGTTCCAAAAACAAATTCACAAAATCTAATATGTCACTGAAGAACAGAAGTCATGAGGTCATGGCAAGACTGTACAAATCCTTAAAGCCAAGAAGCCAACTCGCCAGGAAATTTGCTGATGGAGTCTACAAGTTTAAGGGAAAATGCCAAGCTTGGTCAAAAAAAAAAAAAAAAAAAATATTTGCAATTGGAAGGGTCTAAACTATATTCTTCAATCGGTGTTCAAATTATTCCTAAATGCCATGATCTTGTTCTGACCAACCACATTGGCCTGCTGAGTTCTGGTATGCCCAAGTGGTTTCTGACATCATCACCAAGCATCGTACTCAAAATTCCTACTCATATTCCATTATCTGCCAGAACATTCATATTTTTGGCATCCAGAAACATTAACAGATATAGGACTTTTGTCTCCAGCATAACCGGGAGTGCGGCCTAAGGAGCCTCATAAATTAAGAAGGACATGGCGTTAAACCTAAAATGGAACAATGATTATTTCTGCAGGTTCGTTCTCAGCTGACTACCAGGTCTTATTATATCTGCCCTGAAATGCGATAGGCTTATTTTTAGAATTCAACAACATAGAGAAATCTGTTATAGCGGCAATATCCTGCTTTCCTGGTAGTTACAAGGCTTCTAAAATAGACTCCAGGAGGTGCCACACCTCTGCATTTAGGCTGACGAGTCCTATGGATATGTTATGGGTGCTCATATACCGTAGGTGACAAACATAGACTTCTTTATATATGCAGAATAACCACTACTTATTGCCAAACAGTTTCCAGACCTAATACTAAAGAGCCAGGAAACATTGGCTAAGAATTAAAACACCATGTTTCCATAAGCCATAAATTACATTGCTTTCCTTGCCATGCAGGATTCGTTCTTCATAATGCAGGCGCCTGTTTGGAAACAGATTCTGCAGACTATAAGACCACAACCATTTTAAAAAGGTGCGAACGTTACTGTGTGGTTTAGGAGTCTGTACTGATCCTTAAAGAAACTAGCCATGATACTCGAAGACTCATGTAACTACTAAAACAAACTAGAGTAAACCAGAAGCGGGATATGACCGTAGTAAATATTTACGTAGGATATATGTTCTACAGATTTCCCTTACATTCGCCACACAGCTGTAAATCTCGTGGACTACATGAAAGTCTTTATACAGTACGGTCTCTAACTCAGATATACCCAGGAGTCACAGTGATGTGGAAGGGGTCTGTCCATACCGGTTCCTGGGCAAATTTGTAAAGGGAATGTCACAGAGTTTTAGCAATAACTACATTCATATAGAAGAATTATATAAGAATATAGAAGAGAATTTTATTATTTTTTTAAAGGTTTTGTCCAGTTTTGTACAGATCGTAAACATGCAGACCAAAGTATACCAAAGATCCCCAAAAGGACTTCAGTATAGGCTTGTACTGAGTATCTAAATTTAAGTCCAGGTCTCTTTGTGTTTTATGTCCATGAGACACAAAATAAAAAATATATATATATTTTTTTTTTTAAAAAAAGTACCTTCTAGAATCTGGATTTTATCATTACTCGACTGGTAGATTCCACCACCAATAAAAGCTGATGGCTCGCTATAAAAAGACCATACATTCAGTAAGAAGTCAATGAATTGGTTAGGCCTGGTTCACATCTGTATTCGGTATTTCGTTCGGGGAGTCTGTTTGGGGACCCCTGAATGGAATACGGAACGCATTGACAAGCGGTGAGCTTATGAAAGAACACAGACACCATAGACTATAATGGAGTCCGTGTGTTTTCCACACGGTGTCTGCATGAATCATGCGGATAGGAAAGCAGTTCTTGTACTACTTTCCTCACTGCATGACTCATGAAGACCCTGCGCGGAAAACACACAGACCCCATTATATTTTATGGGGTCCGTGTGCTCTAATTGCTCACCATTTATCAAAGAAACATTTGTATTCAAAGCTGCATCTATTGATTCTCCTCTGACTTATTTTTAAGGGTATTAAAAATGGAGGATTGTGTTATTCTCAATAGTTCTGTATTTTGAAATGGTGATGTCGAAAATCTTGGTAGCTAATAGTATTCAGCATTCTGTACAAGTGTATAAGTAATCATTGGCAGAGTCTTAAAGGGGTTTTCCAGAACCATGTTCTATTAGTCTTATCTAACTATCTTCTCCTGACTAGCATCCTAAGAACTATCAAATTCTACCCACTTTCTGTCTTTTCCCTGTTCTGTGCAGTCATGTCACCACTATTCTTTGCACTAGTCTTCTTTCTGGCTAGAGCGGAGGATGGTGCATCACTTAAAGAGGTCCTTTCGCCTCCTGTGGCACATGCGGTGTAATACACTGCTAGAAAGCAGACAGTGTGCTGAATTCACGGCACTATCGGCTTTCTCTTTCTGCACCCCCAGTGAAGAGCTATCAGTGCCAGTACCGTAGCCCTTCACTGTCAGAAGGGCATTTCTGACAGTCTTATCAGGAACGCTCTTCTTCACAGTACCATCTATTGCTCTGTACTGTGAGAGGGGGCGTTCCTTACTGCTTAGCGATGACACTGAATGGTGAGGCACACCCCCTTCCCTCCCCTGACATTACTCATCCATAGACGAGTACTGGGGAAAAAGGGTGGGGTGTTCCTCACGGCTCAGCGTTATCACTGAGCAGTAAAGAACGCCCCCTCTCACAGTACAGAGCAATAGATGGTACTGTGAAGAAGGGCGTTCCTGATAGACCGTCAGGAACGCCCTTCTGACTGTAAAGAGCTACGGTACCGGCACTGATAGCTCTTCGCTGGGGGCACAGAAAGGGAAAGCTGTCAGCTTTCTAGCAGTGTACTACAGCATGTGTCCCGGGAGGTGAAAGGTCTTCTTCAAGTGGTGATGGAGGCTGCACCACACATTGCTAAGGGAAGGATTAGTGGGAGGAGATAGTAACCTGCAAGGTATTGTAAGGGTGTTATTGCAAGGAAACATGGTAACTGTAGTATTTCAAGATATAACTGCCAAAGGCAGAAGTAGCCAACATCAAAAACCCAGCACGTGGTGGCGACATCAAGAGGGCTGGCTGAACTTTGGATTGTCATGTTAGGTGGGGACACAAACTGGGGTCAAATATGGCAGAGAGACAAAGGGGGAAAAAACGAGGAACAAAATGAAGCAAAATCTCAGAGAAATGCTGTGGGAAAAAAAAAACCTGCAACAGGTTTTTCACTATGTGGGGGCCTTAGCCTTAATGCGAGTTTAACCTCTTTAATTACAGTCTTTAATATCAGATAATTAGCAAGTGCCAGTAACATCACCCGATAATTATCTTCAGAGCACTGTATAATAAAGAAACACAATACAAGATTTCAGAGGTTATCAATGTCATTTGCTGAAAGGTCACCATAAACTTTCTTATATATGCAAAAAACAAAGTAGTGGATTAAACATAAAATAGCCTTATTCCTTGTGTAGAGCCGGTCCTGATAAAAGATCTATTTCCAGAGAATACCTTCTGTTCTGAAAACAAATGGCCCTGCATTACACAAGCTGTTGTCTTCCACTGGCAGAGGCATCTGAATTGCACATTAATGCTCCACATAGAAAAGCCAATTCAAAAGAATAAATTGCATTCACCTCTCCGGATTCTGCTTTTTTTGGATTGGGGCCAATATTTAGATTGCCAAACAATACCGATAAATCAACATTGTCTTTTCCTGAGCAGCATTACCTGCTAAATGGATTGCTTTCCTGAATCAGAGGAATAGCAACACAAGGCAGCCCTGAATTACATGCCAGCACAAGGAGAAGCGCAAGAAAGCAGATTTCTATAAACATATCTGTTAAAGTTTACTTTTATTCAGTCCAAAGGAGCCTAAATACTCCCTCGGATTACACTTAGGGTGAATTGACACGCTACAAAAACATTGCAGGTTTTCAGTGCAATACATTTGGATAGACTTATAAAAGGAACATACAGTAGATGTAGATGCCCAGAATGGCGGGCAAACTGCAGTCTGCAATATGTCAATTCTGTTGAAAATATGCAGCAAATTTCCGTATCAGACATCACCTGCAATGCATATATGCCAACAACACAGGCAGATTTTGCTGCAGAAAAAGTCTTAAAGAATACCTTGTGTTTCAGATGGCTTTTTAGAATACATTGTCGAGTGTTCATGAAGAGTATGCCACTAATTCTGTCCATTATAACATAAGTATTCTGAATGTCTTACCAGTTTTCCCAATTCTGCAAATTTGATATCTGATTATTCATTCATCCTGTACTAGTAGGTTCAAGCCAGCGGCCATGAGGATTCCTATACACTGGATATTCCTCTCCCCATCACCATCTCTCATTCTCAGAGAAGCAGCAACATGGAAACTGTTACAGATAAATACTGAACAGTAATAATGTGAACAGTCAGACAGAAAGCTTACCTTTACCTGCAATAGCAGAATATTTGTGTCTTCCTTTCTTCCTCACTAGTCTCACCGTTCCCTGCTATAGGCCGGTTGCAAACGAACGTGGCCAAACAGCTGGCTGTGAAATAAAGGCACGGGCAGCGCGTGGATGTCACCTATGTGCCGCCCATGCACCAGCCGTGATTCCAAGGCCCCTTTTGGTTTAATGAATAGGAGCCACTGAAGCAGGGCCGGAAAATCAGACAGGGATAGGATCTGTTCCATATTTTGCGGCACATGACCGTGTCATTCATGGTCATGTGTATAAGCCCATAGAAATGTATAGGTTAGTATGCTATCTGGAAAAAACATGGATAGTATACTGATCTCTGCCACGGTTGTCTGCAAGAGGCCTTAGTCTGGGGCGACATCATTAGTCATCACAGTAGGAAAGCCACTGCAAACTCAATGACTGCTAACCCACTGAAATATCCACATGTTTTAATGAAATCCCACAGTTCTAATTGACATGCTGTGGGATTTAAAGGGGTTGTCCAGCTTTGTTATGATCACCAGGTAGCAGGGAACTGCATGAGCTGCTGAGTCCTAGAGGACCCAGATCAGCTTACTAGGCTGTATTCCTCCTATAACTGGGCCTAATGTATTCGACCCGGGTTATAGGGGAAAATGTGCAAGAAATTACAAAATTAAAGAAAAAAACTGCTATGTCCACATCACATCTTATATAGCCTTTCATCAGGTAATAGTATGTGTCACCTACTCCTGTTCCCGAATCAAGTGGATTCAGGGGTGGAGAACCCGAAAACAGCTGGTGTGAACCAGTAAAAAGAAGTTGCTTCCAGTGCATCGATTATCATTGTCTGAACTTTACTATACCTGAAATGTGTCTGTCGTCTGTATCCAAGCAGATTAAGCCACTGATCATGTGTGACCACCCGGACTGGGCACAATAGGTGGACATGGCAAGGGGACACCCTACCAAATATGTAACAGCAACATTTTCTATAAGTAGTCACAAGAAACCTCTACTCTGGTCAATCTCAGAGTCTAGTGAATGTAAGAATACCAAGAAAAGTGAATCCCCGAGTCTGTGCCACATTAAAGATAAATGTATGGTTCTCGGAGAACGGCTGACTCTGCAGAGTGATGGGAATATGAATAATGTCATCTGACGTGGAGACAAAGAGTCCTGTTTATAAGGGAAAGATGAGCGTTCAATCACACAGAGCTCGGCTGTTAATCATCCCATTACTAAAGCAGAGGCAGATGAGAGCTAGAAAGTTACTTTCATGTGGTACAATTCACACATGCTCTAAGAAGATAACACAAAGCTCTTGAAGATAATTGAAGGTTTTCTTAGAAGTTTTATTTTCTTGCAATGATACAGATTTTTTTTCCTCGTTATTAGTAGAACAAGTATGAAGTACATTTTATTTTACAGAATAAGTAAGGCATCGTTCACATCTGCATTTGGATTCCCCCTTTCCCCCGAACGGAATATTGATCTCAACTGCAAGCGGTGTGCAGTAAAAGCACACGGACCCTATAGACTGTAATGGGGTCCGTGTACTTGCCGCACGCTGCCCACATGAATCATACAGGCAGGAAAGTAGATTGTGAACTACTTTCCTGTCCACATGTTCCCTGCGGAGATCTGGCGGCAAGCACACGGACCCCATTATAGTCTATGGGGTCCGTGTGCTTTCACTGGCACACCGCTTGCAGTTGTGATCAGTATTCCGTTCAGGGGGTGCTCATGTGGACTCCCCCGGATGGAATCCAAATGCAGATGTAAACGAGGGCTTACATCCATCTGCTTCACCTTAATATGGATTAGTGTACAAGTTCCCTAATTATAAGGCAGTAACCTAGGCCTATATCTTCATATGCACCGTACGTAAAATGTACAAGTTTCATAAAACAATCTAAATCCAAAAGTCCACTTCAGTATAATGAACCAAACATATTCTTAAGGGGGATATTCCATCCATACACAAATAGCAATAAGTATACTCAATAAGAATTTTAGAGCAACTTTGTAAAGCATTATTATTATTTTTTTTTTTTTAAATCCTTGCAGGAATCCTGGCATTATCTGCTTGTAATAGCATTCTTTGTGTTCAAAATGTATAGGTCTTTGAGGCAGTGTTAGACAAGGGCATGGCAATTTGGATACAGTATGGCTTCTGCTGCATTCTCTGTGAAAAAGAAGACTTGCCCTATCTTTAAGGCCAGTTGCAGACAACCGTGCTGTAACTGGATGGCCATGAATTTAAAGCACAGGTGGCACATGGGGATGTCCCTGTGTGCCGCCTGTGCTTCTTTCATTATATGAATAGGAGAGACAGAAGCAGGGCCACAAAATAAGGCAGGAATAGCATCTGTTCCATATTTTGCAACTCGGATTATCAGCCCACACATTGAAATGAATGGGTCAGTGTGCTCTTCATGAAAAACACATGTAGCACACTGAATACAGCCACGGTCGTCTGCACACACTATAGGCCTCCTTCTGCTTATAGACCCCAAACAGTGATGGGAGAAGGGTTAGGGTTTGTTCACATCTGCTTCTGTATTCCGTCCGGGAATACATGGAGCTTTGGAGACCCCCCCAAACGGATTACAGATGCAATTGCAAGTGCTGTGCTGTAAAACCACACAGACCCCATAGACTATAATGTGCTTGTCGCGTGCTTCCCACAGTAGATTGGGAACTACTTTCCTGTCTGCACGATCCCTGCAGAGTTCTGCCGGTAAGCACACGGACCCCATTATAGTCTATGGGGTCCGTGTGCTTCTACAGCACAGTGCTATGCACTTGCGTTTGGTATTCCGTTTGGGGGGTCCCCATGCGGACTCCCCCGGACAGAATCCAAACGCTGATGTGAACAGGGCATTGGATAGTCTACTAAACACATATACTGCTCGCCACCTTATTAGTATTGCAGGTTTCACCATCATTCAGATGCTGAAGATTTAGTATAACAATGCAATAGCTCCATTTATCATCTTTTACAGGGACTATCAAACAGCACCACAGTTATGGTGACAAATGTAGAAATTGCCACTTTTGCAAACTCTATTGTTAACTAGTAAATGACTAAACTAATTCCCATTTGTATGTATAGAAATAAATGACCCCATAAATTCTAGTAAACACGTTCACCTAATAAATATACTGTATACTTGGTAACAAATAATAAACACGGTTCAGAAAGGAAACTGTGTCTGTGTAGGAAAAAGATCGGAGAAATTTCTTCCAACCCATTTAGCAACAACAAATATGAAGAAGCATTTTCGGTACGGACTGGCAATTTCTAGAGGAAACATCTTCTAATTAAGCAAAGTTCAAATTGAAATCTGGCCAAAATTTCTACAAAGACGCCGATAGTTCCCTAGAGACAGCTAAAAAATATACTGCATCCAGGAAAGGAATGATGCTTATTAAAAAAAAGTGTCAAAGGTTTCAGATAAAAGTTCCCTTACGACACATTAAATATATGAAAAACTTTTTTATTTTATTTCCCTTCTGGGATTAAAAAGAAAAAGGAAGCCTACTGAATGCAGCGTAATACCAATGTGAACACAGCTGTACAGGTCTAAAGTATCCAGTTCTTCTAGTCCATTGTCCCCAGGACATTCCTTGTCATTACATGTTCGGCCACTTTATCAGATAGGATTTTTCTATCAAATAACGAGAAATAAGGAACAAAAAACATCCAAGGTCCAAGCAGTTACAAATCTACAAGGATCACAACAGATGAAATATTATAACACAGAGGACCTTATGCTTGAGACAGACCCTGCGCACTTTGAAACGTCACTTGTAGGTCATGCAGGATCAATAAGAGTCCCTCGGATTACTTGACTCTCGGTAGGATGCTGTCACTTTCTCTCCTTATATGTAAGTTATGATCCATAAGGGATTTAGTGTGGATAGACACTGTGGCCTTGTGCCCTCAAAGGTATATGTAACTATGGAGTATGTCGAGGACTTTGTTCTTTATACATCTACTGCTAAGAGTCAAGCATAATACGACTGATAGTAACCAATGTTTAGCATGGCAGGAATGTATCATGAGAATGAGTGGAATTGGGCTGGATGAATGAGTGGATGGAAGGATGAATTACATAAAAAAACTGTACAAATATGTGGCAACACAGGAGGGAATGGAAAACTCCGTAGGATAACGTTACCACCACAAAATAACTATGTACAGCTATTTGGTATCAAACTACTTAGAGTATTATTGTTCTAGGTCACTGGTCCACTGAAAAGTATAACAGAGACGTGAAAAAAAAATACCCTAGATTTTAGCAGCCACTTACTAAACTCCAAGAGCGAACCGTTTTATCAGCAGCCCAGAAAGGGGGCAAAGCCTAAAATACAACACTACACACCAATTATTTTCTTGCATAAACTAGGTCAACTAATAAGAGGTGTATAATTAGACTAGGCTGTCTAATAGTAAGAGTTATCATCCAACATTAGACATTATGATATATCTTGGATATGTTAAGACTGTCTAGACCAGTGATGGCAAACCTTTTAGAGACTGAGTGCACAAACGGCAACCCAAAACCCACTAATTTATCACAAAGTTCCTTTTAACCTTAATACTGTGCGGATCCACAATTATGGAGAGTTACGGACGGTCTGTAATAATATCACTTGTCTTCTATAAAACAGATACTATGTGATAAAAATAGTGAAGGGCCCCCACACAGTACAATCTGCTCCACAGTGGCCGATACAGAGTACAATTTGCTCCAAAGTGAGCCCCACACAGTGTAATCTGCTTCAAACTGGCCCCACACAGTATAATCTGTTCAACAGATGAGTGCCCACAGAAAGGGCTCTAAGTGCCACCTGTGGCACGCATGCCATAGGTTCACCATCATGGGTCTAGACTAACTCTGCACTGTCTAACTTTTAGGTTAAAGACCCACATAACAAACAGCAGCTAAAAAACATTGCAGAAAAAAAAACAAACAAAAAAACATTTTTTCATTGTGTTTTTGCTGCATTTTTCTCTGCGGTTTTTCTTCCCTTATTAAATCTACAGGGAAAAACACTTGCATTTCTGCAGACAAAAGGGTCAGGTTGCGTTTCTCAAAATCATAGCTTTTCTACAGCATTTTTTCTGCAATTTGTGGATGGGATTAGCCAGAATTCCGCAGCAGGCAAAACTGTTGACTTTCGCAACACAGGGCCTTAGCCTTAGACAGAATTAGTAAATCTGCCTTAGGCCAATTTTAGACGAACGTGCCGCAAACAGCCTGCCGTGAATTAAAAACATAGGCAGCACACAAGGGACATGGTGATGTCCCCGTGTGCCACCAGTGCACAGGCCGTGCTTCCGTGGCTCCTTTCATTAAATGAACAGGAGCCACAGAAGCATGGGTCACAACATATGGCCTGTTGCAATCTGGACTGGGACCGTTAAAATCACAGTCGTGTATGAGCCCATAGAAAAGAATGGGTCAGTGTGCTATCCGTAAAATACGTGGCATACTGACCTACACCACAGTCGTCTGCAAGAGACCTAAGGCTAAGGCCCCACTGCTTTTTTTTTATACAGATTTTGCTCTGTTTCTTTGAGACAAACCTAGTAGTGGCTGCACAAGGAATTGGAAATATCTAGAAGCTCTTATAATTCTCCCTTCTGCTTAATCCACCCTTGTGTTTGCCTCAAAAAAGCAAGGCAAAACCTGCAACAATAAAAGCAGCTTTTCTGCAAGATGGGACTTTAGCCCAAGAAAACACCGCAGAAAAAAAAAACCCAAAAAACCCCAAAGGATAGTGGATAGGAACCATTGCGGTTCTGCAAATCGCAGCAGGTCAATTATAACTATGGAACCGCTGGCTGTTTCCCTATAGGTATAATGGAAGCAGAAAGTGCACAAAGGAAACCTCTGCAGATTTTCTGTGATGTGTTGCCACCATGGTTTTTCCCACAGTGCGTTTTTGCTGCAGCCTTAGCCTAAGAAAGATTCATTTAAATTAATCTAAAGCTAGCCATACCCATAAGCTGAAGTTGGCTGACAATTGCTTAAAAACGACCATAAACCACCATTTATGATGGTGGGCAGCAGATTTCCGTGTGCCATAAAAGAGTAACCATCATTTTCAACCCTGAGTCAGCCAAAAACCGTATGGCACGACTAGCCAAATTTGTCAGATTGAATTAATTTTTCTTCTAACCCCCCCCCCCCCTTCATCAGGTAGTTGGCAATGTTAATGATGGGTTCATACACATCAATCCCACCACTGAATGCTTGGCAACATCTCAGCCAATTTATAACATATGCATATAGCAAGCTTTTAGACTGGATCGCTCAATACCAGTGTGCATGCGACCTTAGGCACCTGTGACATTTTTGCACAACTATCTTTTTCTTTAGATGTCTAGCTCTAGTTTAAGGCAAAAAAAAAAACCAAAAAAAAAACCCATCAAGCAGAATTCTAGTTTACAAATTATGAAAGTTACGTAAAAAACTGTGAAGACAAAATTTGTCAGTAGCTTGTAGGTAGAAAGCCAAAGCAACCATTTGGTCTAGCAAGAAGAATGTATTCACTGCCAAGTAGCATGGACTTGTATATAAAATACACGTAACAATGAATAAATACATATGACTCTATAACTCTCAGACGCAGAAAAAACAACATCAATTCTGGTCACACACAGCCGATGCAGCAGTCTGCTATATTTCTCATTCATCTGCTCTGCAGTGCCAGATAAACAGGACTCCTGGTGACCATTTATTGTGCCGTCACACCTGTTTCCTGCTCCACTGCTGAGTGTAGTTTTCTGCACAAGGGATCAATAAAGCAACGCTTTGCTGAAGTCTTAGAAATAATTAGTCACACAAACATGTTCGGCCAATTCTCTAGCGAATTTTTTTTTTTTTAAACTTTTTTCTGCTTTTACATAATATAAGTTCTATCATGACCCCTGCAGATGTGTATTTGTATATATATATATATATATATATATATATATATATATATATATATATATATATATATATGACCCCTGCAGAGGTCATTACACAGAGGGGGAAGTAGATATGCCTTGAAATCACCTACTGTGGTTGATGGATTCTTGTCTACCTATACATGTTACGCTGGGTTCATGCCAGCGCCCGGTCTACGTTTTCAGGTTTCTGTCTTCTGCTGGCAGAAGATGGAAACCTGTCAGGCCGTGAGCGCCGGTGAGCGTTTTGTGCTCTCCGCGGCGAAACCGTTTTTTTTTTTTAAACCGGACACAAACTCCTGTATGTCCGACTTTGTGTCCAGTTAAAAAAAAAAAAAAGGTTTCGCCACAGAGAGCACAAAACGCTCACCGGTGCTCAAGGCAGGACACTTTTTAAACCCATTCAAATGAATGGGTTTGAAAAATGCCTGCAGGTTTCTGTTTCCTGTCCTGCATAACCGAGACCCAGAGCGCAGATGTGAACCTGCCCTAAGGGCTCCACTTTTAGGTTTCCGTCTTCTGCCGACAGGAGACAGAAACCTGGCAGACAGTGTCTGCCCGTGAGTGCTTTGTGCTCTCCGCCGTGAAACAGTTTTTGGTTTTTTTTTTAACCAGACACAAAGTCCTGCATGTCCGACTTTGTGTTAGAAAAAGGCCACGAGAAAATGGCCGCTTACAATACTGAGCTAAATAGAGCTAATTTGCATACCAAGAAAAAACGGTATTGTAGGGGAACAGCGGCACAGAGAAGAAGACGAAATGTAGGAGACGAATAGCCTTTCTTAAGGCTATTCCGACGTGGTACTTAGAAAAAATTGTGTCTGAGTGATGGGATCCCTTTATCTATAATGACCTCCATGGTGATTCTGAGTGGATAGGAGGATTAGGGAGCACAATCTCCTGTTTTTATCAATGTGCTGTATATAGGAAATCACAGCTAGCAGGGGCGTAACTACCATGGTAGCAGCGGAGGCAGCTGCCACAGGGCCCGGGATACTAGAGGGCCCGGTGACAGCTGCTACTGCTGCAGATTTTTTTTTTTTTAAATAGGCAGTGTTAGAGTTAAGTCCTCCATCTTTGTATTTTTGCAGCCATCTTGCTCCACAGTCCATCTTTTAATAGTAGTAAAGTCAGCAATTGCACCCAAGCAGGGGCCGTCTGCTGTCCGGGCTCCTGCCTCCCGGCACTTGCATAGTGACAGCGGGCAGGAGAAGCTTCTATCTCCTGCCCGCTGTCCCAAGCCCTGTACCGGCATCTATACTAGTAGATTGAAGAACCTGAGACATGACGTCATCAAAGGTCCTTTAATCTACTAACATAGACTCAGTGTCTTTTGTGGGCGGAGCTACCCGGATTGTACAGGTCAGTGTACAATGGTGGGAATGGGTTATAGGCTGTGAGGAAGAGGGGTACATGGGTGTGCAGGCTGTGTGTGAGAAAGTCTGCACCCCCATTCCTTCCTTTCTCACATACAGCCTGCACACCTATGTACCCCTCCTACTCACAGTCTGCACCCCCATTCTGCCCTATGTGACCAAGAGGAGGGAATGGGTGGTGTAGGCTGTGTGTGAGCAAGAGGGGTACACGGGCATGCAGGCTGTGTGTGAGGAAGAGGGGGGAATGGGGGGTGCAGGCTGTGGGTAAGCAAGAGTATGGTGGAATGGGGGGTTCCCCCCTCCAGATCACCCTCTTGCTCGCACACAGCTTGAACCCCCATTTCCCCTCTTGCTTATACACACCCTGCATCCCACGTCACCCTCTTATTCACAAACAGCCTGCACGCCCATGTACCCCTCTTGGAGGGGGGCCCCATGTCAAAAGTTCACCACGGGGCCCCGCCATTCCTAGTTACGCCACTGGCAGCTAGTCTTTACATACTAGCTCTGAAACGGGGAAGACTTCTAAAATAGAAATGCTGAACAAAAGTCATGACCAGAAGTTGTATTACTCCTTATCTGTTTAAAAAAATAAATAAAAATTGTAGGATTTTGCATGGTTTCATAACCCAGTAGCCCGTTTTTAAAATCCACAGACTTTTTTTTTTTTTTTTTTTTTTAATACCGATACCGGAGAACAATTCTGTAGAATAGTGTGGGTGATGCTGGGGTAAGCCTTCACATCCAAAAGCAAATGGAAATCTGCTGAGCTGACTTATTCTTTAGCAGGTGAAATGGTTTGTGCAGACATAATACTAGATATAATGAGATATAGCTCAGCCATAACTAGCATCAAGGATATAAAGAAATATATCATGAGCTGGTACTTTATATGTGAAAGATGGCGCAGAGCGGCTGATGACATCAGTGACCAAGACAGAGATGTGGAGAAGAGAGAATATTAATAAAACATTACACTGAAAGGCACATTAACACATCGCAAGCTGTAGGAGAACCAATTGCTTCTTTACAGTCATTCCCTAGAGGCCGGCACAGTCGTACATCAAAAAGAAAACATTAAATTTACATTTATATTCCATTTGAAGCAAGAGTCAGGAGAACACAATAGAGAAGATATCTAAAAACTAGTGTAAGGGAAAAATGAGAGTTGTCGTCCATAGTGACCAGACTGCTGATGAACTGCAATGTTCCTTAATAAATGTAACTTCTAGGCAGATATATAGGTCAGCAGTTTTTTTTTTTCTTTGCACTCTGTGGAACTACCATATTACTAATTCATAACCCTTAAGTACTATCATGGTGTCTATCATAATGATAGGTGTATGATAGTGGTGTATGGTAGACACCATGATAGTACTTAAGGGTTAAAGGGGACCTTTCGCTACCTTCCCCAACTCCAACTCTTTGCCTTCTTCGGTAGTGGATGCTCCACTGATTCTGAAGCTGTTGGAATTTTTTCTCTAGCCCCCACCATTCCTGAGCAATTATTTCTGTTTGTTTTAAGCACAACTGTGCTTGTTGCCAAGTGGGCAGTCCCTGTGTGACTGCTCCAGCCAAAGACCGCCCACTTGACACTAGAGCACATGATTGAGTTGATAGTAACAGAAGTGATTACTTGGGAACGGTGAGGTCTAGAGAACAAATTAGCTAAAAATGCGCTAGAATTGATGGAGCAGGATCCTATTAAAAGGATTAAATTAGCTACAATTGCTAAGAGGTCGTCTTTAAGCAGACTGTGTTGTAGTAGACCTACTTAATTTAGGTCATGCACATGAGGGTACTAAAATTCAGTAACAATAGCAATGGTACTGTTTTTCAAGCTTTTTGTATTATTTAATTTATTTTATACTTGCTTGTATAGCACCATCATATTCCGCAGCACTTTACAGATATTGACAGTCACTGTCCCATATAGGGCTGACAATCTACATTACCTATCAGTATGTCTTTGGAGTGTGAAAGGAAACCGGAGTACCTGAAGGAAACACACGCAAACACGGGGAGAACATATAAACTCTTTGCAGATGTTCTCCTTGTCAGGATTCGAACCCAGGACTCCAACGCTGCAAGGCTACAGTGCCAACCACTGAATCACCCTGCTCATATCCCTATCTGTATATAAGAAAGTTTGAAGATGTGTTTTATATGAGTTCATACTTGATAAGATTTCTTTAATTGTCAAACATTCAGCAACACTAAATGGATTAAAGCTGCGGACTGTCAGGGCTCTGCCCACCCTCTCAGTCCTGGAATCGGCACTTGGGTGAACACTTCTTGAGAATAGGGCCATCTGCCTCCCACTAGTGTAGCTTTACTTCCCTCCAATTTTACAGTAACACTAAGTATAGGCTTGTAAGCCTGTTCGCTAAGGTCATGTACTGTGACCAGAAGCATCGCTTAATAATAAAACACAGCTCTAGAAGATTTTATTTTTGCTGTAACTATACAGTACCTAATGTCTTTACACAGCATGGAGTACACTTTATAGCTCTACCACAGGCTGTGCACTTCAAAAGATGGCCTTAAACAGCAAGCATCTGCTTAAAGGAACACTAAAGCCATGTCACATACAGCACTTATTAAACCAGCGCACTAATGGAATTTATTTATAAAGCAATTTACAGCTCAAGTCACTTCACATCTTAAATCAGCAGATTCGACAAAAGCCACAATATAGCAAGAAAAGATCCTAGGGCACATTTAATCATATAAGGTCCGCGAGGCATCTTCATCCATCAACAGTGGTGAATATAAAGCAGATCCGACAGCGACACGTGTGGGTTCATGGCATCCCATTTCACCATTCAAGGATGGACACGACTAGAGATGAGCGAGTAGTATTCGATCGAGTAGGTATTTGATCGAATACTACAGTATTCGAAATACTCGTACTTGATCGAATACTACTAGCTATTCGCAGTGAATATTCGATTCAGAGCCAGCGTTGATTGGCCGAATGCTATACAGTGTATAGCATTCAGCAAATCAACACTGGTTCTGCAGCAGGCTCGTCCTTGATAGACAGGAGAGCTGACAGCTTGCTGTTACGAGGGAGCTGACTTTTTCTCATAGGAATGAACAGACCAGCATTGATTGGCCAGTGTACAGCTTTCAGCCAATCAACGCTGGTTCTGCCGGCGGCTCGTCTGTGAGAAGCAGAGTCTAAGATCGGACCATAATGGAGACTGCTGTGGTCTGATCTTAGACTCCGCCTCCTCACAGACGAGCCTCCGGCAGAACCAGCGTTGATTGGCCGAATGCTGTACACTGGCCAATCAATGCTGGTCTATTCATTCCTATGAGAAAAAGTCAACTCCCTCGTAACTGCAAGCTGCCAGCTCTCCTGTTTATCAAGGACGAACCTACGACAAATCAACACTGGTTCTGCAGCAGGCTTGTCCTTGCTAGTCAGGAGAACTGGGAGGGAGGGAGCTGACTTTTTATCAGTGCAACTGCAAGCACTGTGCAGTTAAAGCGCACAGTCCCCATAGACTATAATAGGGTCCATGCGCTTTAACTGCACAGCGCTCCTCCTAAACACTCTCCTCCTGCAATTCGTGGACTTGACTCTCTTTTAGTCGAATAGTGGTTTCCCCTGAAACGAGCATTTTTTCCCATAGACTATAATGGGATTCGATATTCGATCAAGTAATCGAATATAGAGGCTCTACTCGAAATTAATCTCGAATATTTCACGGTTCGCTCATCTCTAGACACGACCCATTCTTCTTCATGAGCTTTTGATAGTTTCCCCATCACTTGCCTGGTAAGCTTTAGGACCGAGGAGAAGGGAAATCCTTAGGAAGTGACGCAGCCTGATGGAGAGATGGTTACGCTTAGCCTAAATTGAGCCCTTCTTTATAGGCCCCTCAGATGGTTAATACACTTGGCAATATGCCAAGGAAAGCCGAGTACTGAATGTGCATTGGACTCATATCATGCTTGTTTATTTCAATGAGACACCGACCTTAGCAGCAGCTTTACAGCTGTGGAAACAAAGGATACGGCATATTGAGTTCTATAAATGTCTTTTCTGAAAACTATAAAATTACAAGTTACGGATACTACATTTCTGGAGATGGGACATTGATCCCGGGATACATTCTGCCATACTGACTGCAGCAGCCAGGTAAGCAAGACTAACTGCAACCAGCAGGGCGGCAGCACTGGAGCAAGACTGACCAGGGGATAAAAAGTCAATTTTTATTTTACCTCATTTTCAGCCTTTAGTAAATAAAATTCATGGAAACCATTTTAACATGGCCTGACAGATTGCCACAAACCGGCACCCATTACTTTGACTAACAGATACAGCTCATGTGTTACTCACATAGAGAATAATTGCAGGTGGTCACCATTTCCAGTCCGCAAAGCAAGGAAGAAAACAGTTACCAGGATATGGAGATCAAACATGAATTGCCATGTAATCTTATTGTTACTTATTACCATATTAAGATTGTTAGAGGGGGTTCAGTAAGGAGAGGTGTCCAAGGTCCCTTGGTTGAGTTGTAATTTATACCGCTTTAGACTGCGTTTTTTGCTATTTTATAGGGAGGGGTTTGCTTAACATTTTTGTTATGTACTTTACTAAGCTATTGTACTCCCTTTAGCAGAAAACAAATTTTAACGTTCTCCCTGGCAATGCTTTCATTGAGAGTCCCAAATTCACCCTCTAATGCAGACCTGGGCAATGTACGGCCCGCGGGCCACATCCGGCCCTCTGACTGCTTCCGTCTGGTCCGCATAGCTTTTGAAAGTTTGTTCAAGGACCTGTGATGACGTCATCACAGCCTATCACCAGGATAGGCTATGACTCGTTAGTGGGCGGAGCCACACGGGACTGTGTGCTTGCTGCAAGCTGCCGGCAAAGGAGGTTGCTGGATGATAAAGAAGAGAGAAGAGACAGCATGTGAGCAAGAGGGGGGACTAGGGGCAGATGTAGGGGGGCAGTTAAACTGAATGCAGATGGAGCGGGGACATTAAACCAGGGGGCAGATGGAGGGTGACATTAAACTGGGGCAGATGGAGGAGGATATTAAACCATGGGAGGTAGCAGGAGGGGGACATGTCTGCCTCTAGCTGCCCCCAGTTTAATTTCCCCCTCCAACTATCGCCACAGTTTAATGTCCCCCTTCAGCTGTCCCAGTTTAATGTCCCCTCTAGTTTCTGCTAGTTTATACTGGGGCACCAGGAGAGGGACTTAATACTGTGGGACATTTGGAGGGAAATGTTATAATGTGGGGGTGTATAATGTTAGGGTGACTGTAGGAGGATTATACTTTGTGGGGGCACATGGAAAGATGATTGAGAATGGGCGAAGTCAGCGCAGAAGTGGGTGGAGCTAAATTTGCTCTGGCGCACATGGCCCTCTAGAACCGTTACAATTTCTCATGTGGCCCCATGGGAAAATTAATTGCCCACCCCTGCTCTAATGCCTTTATATACATATATAGCAAATGGCAAAATAAAGTACAGTGGGTTAGTAAACTATATTACAAAACCCTCCCTATACAATAGCAAAAAAACAAGTCAAACGAGTTACACATTCATTAACATAGAATACTTTTATTGATCATAAATGAGGTCTTACAGGAAGCCCTGACAAATTTAAGGATAGTGGAGGCAGAGCTCTGAGATATGAAATATTCTGTCACTTTATGAGATGATTGTATCCCTTTAAACAATGAAGATAACACTCAACAGTGGTAAGATTGGTTCACAGTCAATGCTTTGCTGTATTATACGGCATACATACATTTCAGTAAAGTCCGTATTACACAGGCCTATTCCTATTGTTTCGTCATCTACCTAATGGATCCATAAATGAAGACAAAAAGTTAAAAATAAAAAGTCAAAAAGTCAGAAAGGGGATAGTGAGACTTCCGATTTCTTATCACATTATTCCCACAACCCCAACTATAAATTAAATCATCCTCATTCCCAGTCTTGGGATCGCAGTGGTTGATCCCACAATGAGCGTATATCATAAAGCGTCCCCCCATCTATGTGCATATATGAAATGCATTTCTTGAATGTATTTTTTTTCTAGCTTGCAACTGATCCATACAGTTAGTATTACACAGTATATATAGACTAAACAGTCACAGAATACCAAGGCTGTGTTCACCATCACTGGAGGCCTCCAGTATACGTGTCAAAGCTAAACCAATTTATATTATCCTTCTACTTGGTAAAGCTTTTCTTCTCGGTGTCTGTTCGCTTTTAATAAGAGTGATGCTCATTTTAAACTGACCATCTAAGAGCAATGGATCAATATGCAAAGAATCAATGCAATCTCATTTTGCTTGAGAGACTCCATTTGATACATTATTGAAGAGCGAGACAATCCTCAGCTTTGCGAGGACGATTCTGCTATTCAGACAGCTGGCAAGCAAGTGCTGACCTAGATACCAAGCAATACACACAGACGGGCATAACAAGTCATTTAAGAAACAACACTTACTAAGAAAGATGATTTTAACTCAGTATCCTAATCTGAATCTAATGTAAATAACTAGCTGAGAACGAAAGACTTGAAGACAGACCCTTTTAAAGACGTTGTCTAGGAATCTCAATACTTGGGCAAGAGAAAGAAAAAAGGGTGAAACAAGGAAAAAAAAAAATAAATAAAAATGCAAGATAAAAGTCATACCATGACCAGATATAATATTATTCCATATGAAAACACGCACATGGCACTTTTCCTGAAAAGGCATCAGGAAGGGTTCAGTTTAAAGGGAATGTTTTGCCAGAAAAAAAACTTTTTTTTTTTTTTAAATCAAGTCTTAAAGAGATTCTACCATTAAAATCGAATTTTCTCTTGTTGACACATAGGAATAGCCTTAAGAAAGGCTATTCTTCTCCTACCTTTAGAGGTCTTCTCCACGCCGCCATTTGGTATAAATCCTGGTTTTCACCAATGAGTTCTCTCGCAGCACTGGGGGCGGACCCCAGCCATCAAACAGCTCTCCAGCTGTAGCTCCAGTAAGTAAGCGACCATTTTCTTGTGTGCTGTGGGCATGTGCAGACGGCTCTGCCCTAGGCCCAAAGCCTAGAAGTTTGATCACCCACGCCGGAAGAAGATGCGTGAAGAAGCCGTTCCTGAAGAAGATGGAAGTGGCGCTGGAGAGTTCTCTCGCAGCATTGGGGACACCCCCAGTGCTGTTCGAGCGCTGGGGCCCGACCCCAGTGCTGCGAGAGAACTAATTTGCATACCGGTGAAAACCAGGATTTCTACCGAACGGCGGCAGAAGACACCTAAAGGTAGGTGAAGAATAGCCTATTCCTACGTGTCAATGATAAAAATTTGATTTTAAATGGTAGAATCCCTTTAAGTTAAACATATTATTAAAGAATTTTTGGTGGTGCTTTAAGAAAATGTTCATGATACTATCTATATTTTATAACATTCCTAAAATTACTGCAGTTCTGACTCTGTAAAATAATATGTTGACACTTCATATTTTCTGTAAGAGATTTCTATACAGAAGCCACATCAATTATCAGCGCAGTGATGATCATTTATACATAGATAAGACACAGAATGACACCAGTGATTTTACAGGTTATCCACTCCCACCATAAGAGATGTCACAGAGCTTGCCCAGAAAACTCTCCCATATAATTCAATAGGGTCTGCTCCAGATCCCTGTGTCTATGGCTCAAGGTCTAACGCTAGGAAAGATGACGTCACAAACTATTTTAGGCTTAGTGGCAAGAGTTGGAATTGTAAGATTTTATTTCAAATATAGATCATAACATGAAAAATGTAAAACAAAATCACCAGTTGCTGGGTCCTATAGGACACACATTATCTCTGCATTCTATGCTAGGAGGCTTTATTCATCCTGTAACTGGGGTTAATGTATCAGCAAATCAAACAAAAAAAATAAGTTATAGCTCTCAAAAACATGTACCAATCCTAATCTCTATTCTGCTCCTAGAGATTAGGATTGTATCATAGGCAGTTCCCTATGATAGTTGTTTAGGAAGTGGTAGTAATCTGGCCAGAACATTGCAATGACTTCAGATTGCAGAATACCGCCACTATCACAGAAGTCTGTATTTCTAAGAAACAAGTGTTCATAGTGTTTATGAACAGCCCCTGCAGGCAAGGAGTTCTGCTGACTGTGCCTACAGTATTATTGAACCAAGGGGTTAATGCTAAGAATAGCTTGGGGATATATATATATATATTTATTTCTCTTATATAGAGATACAGGGGCGATGCAGAAGGCAACCATTTTGCCGGTTTCTACTAGTGAACCGTAACAGTAAATATCCCAAAATTGCTGCCTTTTACTGGCAAGAGATGCAACCTAAGAAGCGGCCAGTTACAGAATTATCAAGGTAGTTATTAAGGAATATATTAACCATTAAAACGTCATCTGAAAGGCGCAGCGGACAAGTTATCAGGTTCCTCTCTTAGCAACTGTCAACCTGGTAAACCACAAAGTACAGAGAGATTATGGGTTAGTTATCCTGAAGTAAGGCCTACTATAAAACCTAAATGTCTGTTTCCTAGAAACACATTTTGTCTCATATCTGTGTCCAGCAGAACAATAAAGCGGTGTACGCAATGTTGTCACTGCAGTAAATAATCTCAAGGTCATTCTTAGGTCTTACATCTTGAAAAATGAAATCTCAAACGTAACAAAAAATCTGTTCTTATTAGCCATTACTTCAGGTAGACGATTCATATAACACTTGCCAACTGGCACAGAAATGCAGTCACATGCAACGAATATACACCCATCGTATTATAATATAAATTATCCCAAGGGTTTTAATCTAGCAGGTAGAAGCAGAATATTAAGGCTAAAGAAGTTTAAAGGGATCCTATCATTCAGATCAAATTGTTTGTCCCTAACACATAGGAATGGCCTTAATAGCAAATGAGTTCTCGCGCAGCACTGGGGGCGGTCCCCAGCGCTCAAACAGCACTGGGGGCGTCCCCAATGCTGCGACAGAACTCTCCAGTGCCGCCTCTATCTTCTTCAAGAACATCCTCTTCACGCCTCTTCTTTCAGTGCAGGCGGTGAAACTTGTAGGCATCGGACAGGGCCGACTGCGCATGCCCGTGGCCACAAGAAAAATGGCCGCTTACACAGTAACTAAGAGAGCACAGTAAGCTGTTTGAGCACCGGGGACCGCCCCCAGTACTGCGAGAGAACTCATTTGCATACCAGCAAAAAACGGTATTTCTACGGAGCGGTGGCGCAGAGAAGACCTCTAAAGGTAGGAGATGAATAGCTTTTCTTAAGGCTATTCCTACGTGTTGGGGACAAAAAACTCGATCTGAATGATAGGATCCCTTTAAAGTCAACATCTAGGCTCAAGCTTACCAATTCTTATTTGGCTGAGCATATCTGAACTTTCTAAACCATTCTGCTATCCCTGTAATATACATCAGTCCCCCATTACTTCTAGAAGAGTTGGTGATGCACTTATGTTTACTCCCTGCAGCCAATCAGAAGAAGTGGAGTCATGAATGAGAAACCTGAACTAGTACGGACTGGAACTATATTGCCTTTAGCAACAAATCCAAGTTCTGTTTTGGATCCAAAGATGATCGGGTTCAAGTAAGAAGGCCTTGTGGAGTGACACATTGCCCCAACTGCTGGTGTGATGATATGAGAATCCATCACATACGACGACAGTCAATCTCCCCTAGTAGTGATAGAAAGGACAGTAACAACAACATCACGTCATCCACATGCGTTCCCCCTCTAATGGCTAATGGCCTGGCACGGCTTCCAATTGCCATTTTTCAGCAGGATAATGCTCACCTACACAAAGCAAGGATTTTCCAGGAATGTTTCCACCAAATTGCAATACCTCCCTGGCCTGCCCAGTTGTCAGATTTGTTGTCCATCGAGCTTTAATTGGATCAACTGGGACACCATCTTCAAAAACCTAAGAATCTACAGCTGCAACATCTGTGGGCAAACGTGCTAAAGGAAACCATAAGAAAACTGGATGTCTCGATGCCCAACTGTATCTCATCTTGTATCCAGGCAAGAGATAGCTCAACAAGGTACTTGACCCTCCTTCCAACTGTATAGTTTTCCCCAATAACCTTATCGTTGCGCTACATATAAAATTTCAGAAGATTCCAGCAACTTCTTGATCCTTTATTCTTTTTCTGTCAATGAGGATAAATAGTCAACTTCCTGCAAGTAAATCACACTGTGTACATACAGATGGGAAGAATGAGCAGTTGTGCATAATGATGAACTATAAACAGTCTGGAAAAAATAAGACAATGAGTTTTCTTGGAGACTTTGGATGTTGAGTGAACACCACAGTAAATGAGCTGCAACCAGAAAGCTAAAACAAATACCCAGAAAGTAATGAATGTATCTCTCATGCAAAAATCCTTCTATAAGCTAGAATGGAAAGCCACTCTGGAGGACTTGATCACTCTAGACCCGTGTTGGAGAACCTATGGCACGCGTGCGAGATCGGGCACTTGGAGCCCTCTCTGTTGATACGCACTGTCGCCCTGGTCGCTTACTCGCAGTTTACAGTGACTGCAGAGTGTGACCTCTATCCCGACACTGGCGCAAGTCATCAGCGCCTGATGTCAGAAGAAGATGGACGCTTGGCTGCTCTTCGTTGGACTGCATGTAAGTATAATACTGTGTGTGGGCTCAAAGTGGAGCCCCTCACACTGTATTATGTAATACTGTGTGTGATCCCAAAATAGAGAATATAATACTGTGTGGAGGCCCAAAGTAGAGCATATAATACTGTCTGGGTGCCACTGTGAAGCACATTGTACTGTCTGGGGGCCACTGTAGAGCATATAATACTGTGTGGGGGTCATTCCGGAGCATATAATACTGTGTGGAGGCATTGTGGAGCACGCTGTACAGCGTTAGGACCACTGTGGAGCAGATTGTCCAGTGTGGAGGCCACTGTGGGACAGATTGTACTGCCCCATCACTATTTATATCACACAGTATCTGTTTTATAGCAGACATGTGATATTAGTACAGGCTGTAATAACACTGCACGGTCACTATAAAACAAATCCCGCACGATGTAAATCGTGAACATAAATTCTTCAAAAGTACCAAATACAAACTATTCCCTTTCAGTACAAAGTTATCTGTATCATTGAAAGCTCTGTAACGCCCCATTTACACAACTGTATTTTGTGGGTCTGTAACTGTCCTCAATTGTGGATCCGCACAATATTAAAGAGACCTTTCACCATCTGGGGCACATGCGGTTTAATACACCGCAAGTAAGCCGACAGTGCGCTGAATTCAGCGTCTATAGCGCTGTACTGTGACAGCGGTGAGGAACGCCCCCCCAGTACTCGTCTATGGACGAGTACTATCAGGAGGGGAGGGAGGCGTTCGTCACCGCTCTCACAGTACAGCGCTATAGACGCTGCTGTGAGGAAGGGTGTTCCTGACAGACTGTCAGAAACACCTTTCTGACAATGAAGAGCTATGGTACCGGTGCTGATAGCTCTTCACGGTGAGCAGAGAACGGGAAAGCCGATAGTACGCTGAATTCAGTGCACTGTCGGCTTTCTACCCCGCATGTGCCCCAGATGGTGAAAGGTCCTCATTAAGGTTAAATTGTGTTGGAACTTTGCGATAATTTAGTGGGTTCTGGGTTGCAGTTTGGGCACTCTGTCTCTAAAAGGTTCACCATCACTTCTGTAGACATTATATGGACAGCCTTGTATCGGAATAGTTGCATAGTGATACTACAGTTTACCTTCATTGGCAGCCAAATCACCTATTTATTTATCAGCTGCCACAGGGAGAATTAGTGAGATATATCAGATTCAGGAATCCTCCTCCTAGCACCCAACTACTGACTACATTGAAAAATCCACTGACCGTAGTTTGGGGTGGGAGGAGAACTCAGGTCTGGAGTTATCGATTTCACAATTGTCAGGTTAAGGGGATATCGTCACTCCTTAGGGAGAGACCTAAAGGCTTAATAAGTCTCCACACACCTATATGGTGGTCTCTCCCTAAGGAGTGACGATATCCCCTTAACCCTGTCTAAGCCTCTCACCTCCACCAGGTTAGTCTTCTCTACACCGGGCTGACGAGATGCAAAAACATCGAAACGGCCGTCCTCGGTTGAGAGACTATACCTGGTAATAATCCCAGCATCATTGCAAAACAAAGGACTCTTGGAAGGTCGAGCATGATGTTAAAGGGAGCAAACCTTTACATTAAATTACATCAGGGAAGACAGGCTTGCACATTCCAGTGAGCGCCCTCTATTGGTTTGCAAACTGAGGCACCTGACTTCCTAATTACATCATGGAAGACAGATTTGCATATTCTTCCCAAGATCTATTACAGTGAGACTGGCAGACATTACTCTGCTTATGTCTGTTATAGTCCAACAAACCAATATACTGTATCTGGTAATAAAAACTAAAGCCCCTAATGTCTTTCCTGCACCCTTGCAAGACGAGGGGATTACTTATCAACCAAGCTCTAAACCTGTACCATTACAGAATCACTCTTTAAATAAGCAGATCTCTGCAATTTACTGTACAGGGAAGCTATACAGGCTCTGTATATAGTAACAGGAAACACAACTGCTGGCTTAGCAAAAATTGCCAGCGCTATGATTTTTTTATCCAGAGCACAGGGTGGGATTACACTGTAAACAGGAACCATTTATAGTATAACTGACTGATTATATAATAAGACATCCTGACGGTATACACACTCACTCTTATAGAGGATATAGTCAGCCAATTGTAAACATGGGAGAAAATCTAAGCACAGCTTTCTCTACGCCTAACAAGTCAAGGTTAATCTCGTCTTTAACAAAGGAGGACACATATTGACACTACCCTCAGCTGCTTGTGTAACACCAGGGGGAGGGGGCCTTGCAGGTGCTTTACTGTTTTAGGAACGGTAACTTAAGACACCGAATACCGGCTTTACAGCTATAGAATTGTATCATTAATAATAGTAAAGAATGGCGCGCAACATTCTGTACAACCAGCACTTTTAGACATGTTCTACATTATCCTAAAGATTTTAGTTGCTTGGTGATGCATAAAATACGTGTAATAGCCATAAATGCATATATGTATGATACGTCTCTGGCATGTTCATCTTTACCTGGGCATATGGCAACTGTGTTTATCTTACACCAGATGAAGCTTGTACCTTGGGCTAGTTTACACCAATACAATCCAAATACTCAGAGAATAGGGGGCGCAGATAGAATAGAGGGAATAGGATTCACTGTAAAGTAGCCCCAGGGAATAGGAAATAGGAGTAATAGATCACTGTACTCTATTACCTCTGTCAGTCTCATAGAAGTTGGATTATTTTTCCTTTTGGAGGAAACATTTTAGTTTGGTTTAAAATCCAGATCACTAAGTTTCCAGAAAAATCAGTGCATTGAGGCCTTCATAGGTCATACTCTAGAATCACAGCCCATGGCCAACCCCTGAGTTGTGAATGACATATTCAGCCTCTGTCTGCGTCGCCATTGTCTATAGGCAAATCTCCCAATTACAGCCTGGCCCTTGTCCGCTGCTCTGCAGATCTAGAATAGATTTCTGCATTGCTTCATTTGTTTGTGGCCATAAAGGTATGTTTCTTCTGCTATTAAATGCACCTAGACAGCACCAATATTTATTTGGTAGGTATTTAAGACCTGACAGATTCCCTTTAAAGAGAACCTGTCAGCTGATTTGAGAACACTAAACTAGGAGCAGGTCCTTATGGACTGGTTGTGTAGTGTCCCAAATATTCCTTTAGTATGCCTATGCGTGCAAGGGTTTTTTCCAAGCCGTAATACTAGAGACATGACTGATATTCTCATTGGATTCATGGCTGGTGCTCCTGCAATATGCACATTTCTGCAATGAAACTGGGTAGCAAACCTAGATAACAGTTTGCCTTGATAGAACAGACCTGCAGTAGGTCCATTATACAGTTGAGGTGAAAACTATATCTTCTTTTTTTCTGTAGGTTCTTCTTGCTTCTGGCTTCTAGATTCTGGATATTTGCAAAATTTATTCTGATAGTTAAAGTCCTCTGTATATCGGTAAGCTATAGGGACACACCACCTATATAGCACAACCTCAACAGATTCTGACAAAGCGAACACTTCTGATCACCCTCTGACAGGTTTCTTCAGGAAAAGGTTCTCATTAAGTAACGTCTGAAGGAAAACAACATAGAGCGACTACTGAGAATTGTCTTAACTGAGAATTGTCTTAACCTAAAGCATAGGGCACGATAAGAGGTGGAATATATGATGCATTGCAATTCCCTAGGTAACTGGTCACTAGGTATCCGACCTAACAGCATCCTGTTATGTATCCATGTCCTAGATTTAGCTCTGTGCAAGAAACACGACCTTGGAAATTGACATTCTCCTGTAAAGGCAGACTACTGAAACCTCACCACCACAAAGAACCAAGACGTCTACTAGAAATGACTGTAGTCAATAGGTTATTCTTGCACCACATGACACAGTCAGGTAAGAACACATACATATCCATACATTTATTGGGTACCTGCCAGTAGGGCACTTGCTATATTTAATTTGTTTTGCTCACCATGAGTTTGATTATAGCGGAGCAGACAGACATTGACTGTAAGGGAAGCCACTGGGGATTTAAAGGGGTTTTCAGGCTTATTAATTGATGACCTATCCTAAGTCTAGAAAAACCCTTTAATTTCCCTGTAGCTTTCCAGCAAAGGATAAAAAAAATATTGATTCATGCTCACACTACAAGAATGAAATGCTGCAGAATTTCTACATGAAATTTTGGTGCAGAAAATCGACAGCATTTTATAGCAGCAGCAAAGAATCTCATCCACACGTGGCAGAAAAAAAGTGCACAGAATCTATGTGAATTGACTAGCATGGGAACTGAGCTACAATAGTATGACACGACCATTGCATAGTGTACTGAGCAGTGTGCTTCCAGCTCTGTGCACAACCGGTAGACTGGTGGGGACCCGAGTGTCAGACCCCCCACCAATCTCATACTGATTACTTATTGGAAGAATTGGTCATTGATACAAGTCTTGGGGAGCCCCTTTATGTTTCAACTTCATGGTGCAGATTTTTTATATCTTTTCAGCCCTGTACAATCCTAAATGACATAAAGAGACCCATCATGAAACGTACAGCATTCATGTGACTGTCCCAGATAAAAACAGCGTAAAACCCATCCATCAGCTCTAAAACACTGTGGATTTAGTGTCTTGCCTTCTTCGTACAAGGGAGAATATTGGATATTTATGAGCTGTGCTGCCAACCTTTAAATAACATTAGCCCACAGATTACCGTGTCTTCTGACTTTATGGGTTCTACTTTCTTTTACGGTCAGGAGTTTCTGAATGAATTAATTCCCCCGTTATACGATGAAGATTTAATATTTTTATGACTATGCTACAACAACAAAATATTACTTTGGCACACGGAAAAAAAAGCATTAAATTTAAAAAAAAAAAAAAAAAAAAAAACTTTTCATGATTAATTAAAACAAAGCAAGAGGGATTGCTATAATCATAAGGATCTCAGGAAAGTAAGCAAGGCTGAGTTATACATTTGCATACGACAAGGCTAAACACACAATATGGCCAAATAATATTCGCACAGGCAATCTACAGGACATCATCAGATTGTAGAGCGGACAATAGAATCTAGCAATGGTCAGGCAAAAGCAGACCTTGAAAACGGTGACGGATTTAAACAGAAACTATAATACTAGGTTGGATGCTATTATATGATGGTGTCTTTTTTACTGGAACTAGATAAAACTTTCATAGCTATATAAAGACTATTTGAAGTTCTAGAAAGTCTGATCATCCCCTTTCACTAAAAGGAACACTGCAAGTAAATATTAGGCCCAAATGGCCTCTTGAAGACCCCTCCCCCCCCCAATGGAAACCTATACGCATAAAAAAGTGGTTACTTGGAAAACCTGCCGACCCCATAGACTATAATGGGGTCCATGCGGAGAGAAAAGTCCTATAAGCAGCACTTTTCTCTCCACATGTGTCATGCAGAAACCACACAGACCCCATTATAGTCTATGGAGTCCACAGGTTTCCTGAGGCAACGACTTTTTTTTATGTGTATAGGTTTCTATTCGGGGAGGGGGGGGGTGGACTCCTTGAACGCAGATGTGAAGCGGGCCTAATGCTAAGGCAAGAAATCATGCACCCCTCCCCCAGGACCTGCACTGGGCATAACCTCAGTTTTGCGAATAATACCTCTGCCCAATTGACTTGCTTATTGCAGGGTTAATAGACTGGCATTTTCACACCAAATATAGGATAGGTCATCAATATCTGATCCATGGGGTGTAATATTTGTGACCCATACTGATCAGCCCCTCGGAGTGGTAGTAGTGCTCAGGCATACACTGTAGTCTCTTATCACAGATTATTAGTGTACCCCAGGTATCGGGTAGGTGTATTTCTCGTATAGAATACATTACCAGCAGAGAGTCTTTTTTTAACAAGTGGTGTTGCCTCCAATTCACATTCAATCTTAGGGTCAAGGATATAAATAATGCCAGAGTGGTGCCTGTGACTACATCTGACACCATTATGGTTGTCCATCTATTTGAGGGAAATATTCATGTTGCGTTACGTACGGGCGCTGTGGCTGCTACTGCCGTAGATGTAATCTGCATAACATAATAAAATGTTTCTATTATTTCCTCACCATAATTTATAAACGTTGGTCTATTTTTCAGATCACCATTGGCTAGATTTTATAATTTAATCTGGCATTTCTGGTTTATAATTTAGGGTTTCCA